>NC_133935.1:23207732-23855699 GCF_031877795.1 Strix aluco
CTGACATCCTTTTAAAAAATGATTAGGAACTTTATCGTAATATTTAACGACCCAGAGGGAACTTTGAATTCAAATTTTCGATGAAGGTTCAGATTTCTTCTTAAGGGTAGTGTCAGCTCTTTTTTACAGGGAGGGTTGCAGATGGTAGGCCCCTGCTGAAATTGCAAGTAAATAGCTGATAAATGAGGGCTTCCCACTTGCAAATGAGATGGTTTTACTTTTCCTTGAAGAAATTCAGTAAATTGAAAAACTCTAAATAGCACAGAAATTTCAGTCCTCCAGACCGCCTTCTCCTTCTCAGATTTTGCTATACTATATTCAGCACTCAGTTTTGCCAACACTGAACATGCCTGATGTGGCATTTACATTCTTTAAAAAAAGCATAGATTAGTTATATTTCTAAGAGTTAACTTCTCCTCTTGACACATGTACTTAATTCCCATTAATGGAAATGGCAGCTAGGCATGCACACTGAAAGGAAAAATCTGTTCCTAAGCATATGATCCAAACTGCATTGTAGCTAAACATTTCCATACTCTGAAGTAAGCACTTATTATTTGCAAGATATTCTTCATAGTAAATGCATCAACCCCACTCTATTCTCCCTCCTCTCTCTCATAACCTGTTCCAAAACACCCTTTCTTAGAAATCTTACAGATTCATTCTTAATGCTGCAGTTGTTTTGGATGTGTGCCTAAAAAAGAAAATCCATTTAGGATCTTCAGTTTTGCATATTTTCTGTGAGAATTTTCCAGTAAAACATTCTGTGGAACATCTTGCATTTCCTTGGACTTTGTAGGTCTCTATTATTAAAACCTACAGTGAAACAACAAAACCTAAAAAGCTTTTTTTTTTTTCCCCAGCACTTCCTTTACTTACTGTATTGCAGTATCTGCCAAAGGCACTAGGTTGAGGTACTATCATTTGATGATTTAAAAAAAAAATAAAAATGTTTCGTTTAAGGTTTTCCTTCTGCCAGTATGCTTGTATAAAGACCTGTGGATTCTGTCTATGCAATATTCCAGAATTATGGTATTTCTAACTTGAGCTGGGTGGATAATTAAATTTTTTGGTTCCCCTCTTGAACTGGAGAACCACAATAGCGACAAAAAATTCAGTTAAGCTGAATAAGTTAAAAATTCAGATAGGAGTTTATGATTTGAGTTGTTTCTTCTCACCCAAATGAAAATCAGAGCTTTTTTGTTTAGTTCAACCCAAATTGTCCTCTTTTACCTGGACTTGTTTGTTTGGGAACCCCTTAAAGGAAGCAAAGCAAGGGAAATGTAGATTCACTGAACTGCTGGGGGGTGGGGGAAGGTTTCATTTTTCTTATCAGTTGAAGATATATCAACTTATATCCTGAATTCTTAGTTTGAGAAAAGAATTGAGAGAACTGAATGTGGATTTCCCAGGTTGCAAGTGGGTTTCATAACTATGACCCGCTAGGTAAAAAGGGGCATCAGGCCTTGCTATTACTAGTCAAAAGTTTGAGCACAAGATGTGTTTAAAAAAACTGGACAGTTGCATATTACATACATTTTCTTCTCTCTTGGTCAGTGGTTATTTTTCCCAGTTCCTCAGTTTTTCCACTTTCTGATACGATAGCAGCCTTTGTGATATGACCTGGCAATTTCTACAAAGCAAGCCTTAAAGTTGATATGAAATAATTTGTAGAAAGGTTTCAGGGATTCCCTCAAACCATTTAACTTGCTTTTTCTCACTCTTGTGATTGCCATTGAATTTAGTATGAGAACATAATTTTATCGCTAAATCTATATAATAGATTACTAATAATCCAATAATAACAATACAATGATACAGTAATACAATAGTAATGGTAATTTCTTTTCTCCTCTTCGGACCCAACTCTGTTTTCCCACACTCATCTGGGAAAGGGAGCTCAGTAGTTGCAGAAAACATAAAATGAAGGAAACCCAGGAGAAGGGGTAGGTACCTGACACAAAATGTATTGGGGTAAGAGTTAATGTAAATTAAGGTAAGGAAAAGGAATGGTTAATGTCAGAAGCATTCAGGGGAATGATTTCTACTTCCTTCCTTTTTTCCATTTCCTCTCCCCTATTCGGCTCTCCCTCTTGTTATCTTTTTCTCTCCTGAATGCTTTATATTTTTTTTTTTTGCTTTTTTTCCCCCCTTTTATTATGGTTCTTTGTACTTTTTCCTAGTCTAGCCAATGTCCTCTTCCATAATTCCTGATGTTGATGGTGATTGCTCTGGTTTATAATCATATTAGCTGAGAGCCAGCAACCAGGAGCCCCATTGTGTTAGGTATAATACCAGCTTGGAGGAGTATGTGATCATTGCCCTGAAAAAGCTCAAATAGGAAATGATATAGGAAGGGGTAAATATATGTGAATGGATGAGGGAAGGATGTGGTAGAAGAAGGGCAGTTGGGGAGTGGAGTTGAGTTGAAAAAAGGGTATGAGGTTAGAGAGCTGAATGGAGCTAATGTGCAGTCAGAATATGGTAGTCCTGCTCTGCCAAAACTGGTGATTTTTTTTTTTTTTTTTTTTTTTTTTTTTGTTAATAAAAGGTGGTCTTAGTTTTTCTCCAGCTGCAGCTTCTGACTGGCTTCTCTCTGCAACTTCTCCCAGGGCCAAGTGTGAGGAAATAGGGGAAGCAAAGCAAGAAGTGGCAGAGAAGGAATAGCATTTATGCATGGGCAATGGTGCATCAAGGGGAAAATGAAAGACCAAGAAAAGGGGCCCTACAAATGTGAATACAGCAATAAAGTATGTTTTAACTGAACAGTAGATGTACAAATCATGCCTTTGTGAGAAAAACGGCTAAAATAGACATGTTTCAGCAGCGTAAGGACTGTGGTCAACTGTGAGGCACATGGAATCTTTGTTTCTCATCCCTTTGCTGCAGTTGGCTAACTATGTCAATTTGGGCGAGCTACTAAGGTTGCCTGCATCTCAGTTTCCTTATTTGAGGCCAAATTCTCCTACTAAGTAGCCTCCTACTCCACACAGAGATCTGCTGATTTGAATGGAGCCCCTGTGGAGTGAGATACTTTTCAATACAAATAAAGTTTTGGAATTGGCCCTAATTATATTTATTACCTGCAGAGGAGTAATGTGAGACTTAACGTGGTTTGAGACCCTCAGATGAAAGAGAAAATATTTGGAATGGAATTGTTCTTTTTAATCATCATCTGCCTTTTCAGTGTCTACTTCATAGCTGTCCTAAAAGGGCTAGCCACTAAATAGCAAATGAAAAATCCTTGTACATATTAACTAGGTTTGTCAGACTCCTATGAATGGACCTCTGTAGAAAATATTATTTGCTAGGGGCTACTGAAGGAAGTCAGTTTACCCTGCCCCACGGTGAGGAGCCATTAGATCTACCTCATGCCAGAAGTTGACAGATTGTACGCTACTCAGCTCCGAGCACGGTGGTGGGGTGGTGGTGTAAAGGCAGGCTGGAGGCAGCCTTCGCAGATCCTCTTTTATGAACTGCAGCGAAGGCATCTTTGCTAACTTAGCTTCGGCATTTTGTTTTGTGAATGGTCTAATGCTCTTTAGGGACGATGTGCGTAAGTTGCAAGTGAGTTTGCTGCTTGTGATTAACGTGATCATCCCAGTCTTCTAGCTGATGATGCCTTTATGCCAACACTGGACTGACTGGCCCCTGTGTGAGCCTGCTGGTTTGTAACATATGTGTTGAGAGGGAAAAGGAGCGAATTAAACAGTGTAGCTGTCGGATATTAATAAAAATAAAAAGCTTTTCTATTTGGAATTTTTTTTAAGCTAGTGGGCATGAAAATGTTGAACATTTTATGGCCGCTGTGTGCAAATACGTGTATATATTTCAAAAAGTAAACTTGCTTTCTCTGTGTCACTGGGAGGTAGGGATAAGAGGGGAAGAGAGAGGGCAGTGGACCTAATCAAACTCTTTTGGGTCAAAACCTCATGGTTTTTAAAGGCCCTTAATGTTGTCCAGCTGCAAATTAAAGGAGGAGGGAAAAAAAAAAAAAAAAGAAAGGAATTAGGGCTGGGGAACTGGAAAGAATGGAGTATAGATATGTGGTTGTGTGTGGGTGTGTGTGCATGTGTGTGCTAAAGAACAGGGAGAGCAGTTTTTTTTCTCTTTTTGCTTCCCCCCCCCCCCCCTTTCCCGCTTGCTCAGTGACAGGCTGGACACGGGCCGTGCAGACTGTTGAGGCATTGTGCGCTCCGCATCCAGAGTAGCCCCTGGCTAATCCCCGCGGCTTGGACGGGAATTTCCCCGCGGCGTTCTCCCGGACGTTGCCCCCCCCGGCAGGGCGGGCTGGGGCGGTGCAGCCCTCCCCGCCGAGGGGAGCGGAGCGGGACGGTGGGTGTCCCCGGGGCGGGGTGCGGGGCTGGTGGCCCCGCGGCGGCGGGTGCCGGTGCTGCCCGCGGCTCCGTCCCCGCGTGTCAAAGGTCTATTACCTGATTGCCTCCCTCGCCTGCCAGATTTTTATCTACATAATTAGAAGTGCCGCGGAGGCTGCGCTCCGCCAGCCAGCCGAGGGGCTCTGCGGCCGCGCTTCGCCCACCTTGTTATCAGGGGCTGTCTGGGCTTGGGAAAGTAGGGGGATCCACAGCGGAGGGACTCCTCTTGCTCGCCCAGAGCGGGGGACAAAAAGGGGGCGGGGGGTTGTGTGTAAAAAGAAAACAAGAAAAGCCCTAGCAGACGAACGGAAAGTTTATTTTTGGTGTGTGTGTGTGCGCTCCCGCTGTTTTGGCATGTGGCTACCTTTTCCCTTGCACACAACAGGGCTGTTTGATGGAGTTTGGAGCTGAGGCAACTTTGGGTTTGTTGCCAGGACGGTTCGCAGCACTTTGTGGAAAGCAAGAGCTAACAGTGAGACCGACAGAGTGAGTGACAAGTTGTTTACAGGTTTCCTTGAAGGGGCCTCTGCTATATTTCAATCTGTCAAAGTTGCTTTTCTTCCCTCAGAACAATGCCTGATTGTTGTGCGGGATGGTTGTGTGGTTTTGGATTTTTTTTCCCCTCCCTAAAGAGTGAAAAAGGGAGAGAGAAAGCAAGAGAGCGGAGAGGGAGGGGGGAGAGAAAGGAATGAAAATTCTTCGGAGCACAAATGCCTTTGGTAACATTTTTATGTGTCTAATCTTTTCTCTCCTATTTCAACTCCGAAAGAGTTGATAACTGTTTCAATTTAATCAGTCTGCTCTTGTTTTATCTTCTTTCTCCACTGATCTTCCTCAGCGCAGGGGATTTGCTCCTGGTTTGCCAGTTTAGGTGGATTGTCGGGTTTTTTTTTTTTTTTTTTTCCCCCTCCTCCCCCCTATTTATCCCCCCCCCCCCCCCACCGTTTTTTAGGACATTGAACGAGTTGACTTTTCCCGTTTGGCGGCGACGGGCGAGCAGAATGAAAAGGCAGGGACAGGCACCCTGAGGTTGCCCAGCGCCTGGCAGCCGCGGCGCGCCGCGCCGCTGTGGGGGGAGCTGTGCGAGCAGCCTGCTGCGAGGCGCGCTGCCCCTTTAAGAGACTGGTCAAGGAGTCCTAGCTCAGAGCGAGCGAGCCGGGAGGGAGGGAGGGAGGGAGGGAAGGAAGGAGGGAGAGGGAGAGAGAAAATCAATCGGTTTAGAAGGTTTGGACTCACTTGACAGGTTCAGTTGGAGGCGACCATAGGTGGCTGCTGTGACAAAGGGAAATTGTGCTTTTCCAGCATGCTAACTGACCCTGATTTACCTCAGGAGTTTGAAAGGTGAGTCGAGTTGTTGGGGTGGGGGGGCCGCTGCCTTCTGCGTTGGGGGGGGGTGGTGGTGGTCTTCCCCCCCTCCCCCTCGTTTTTTTTTGTGTTCTATTTTGTGGTTTGTTGTTGCCTTTTTTTTTTTTTTTTTTTAATTTATATGAGCACGCGTGTTTGCGCGCGTGTGCGTGGATCGGCTGCCCGCGGTGCGGGCTCGCACAGGCACGCGGGGACGGGCGCGCAACTTGGCGGCAGGCCGGGGAGATGCTCCCCCCCGTCCCCGTCCGCCGTCCCCCCCGCCCCGAGCGGTACCTTGGCTATTCAAGCGGCGTGTCAGCCAGCCCGGCGTGGGCTGGGGGCGGGGCGGGGGAGCCCCCGTGCCCGCGGCGGGCGCCGCCGAGCCCCTCTTGCCCGGCCGCTCCGGCGGAGCGCCCGCGGCGCGCAGCTTTGTTCCGCTGCCTCGGAGGCTGCCGTGCCCTCCGCCAGTCGCCCTCCCCTGCCCGAACTGGCCCGCCGGGGCACACACCGGGCGGGCGCGGTGCTGTCCTGGGCTGCGCCTTCCCCGCTCCTGCCCGGAGACTCCCCGGGCGGCGGAGGATGCCCGGTGGCGGAGCGAGGCGGGGGGCTCAACTTCCAGCCTCGCCCTCCCGTCAAACTTGGGAAGGCGCTCCGCCGAGCACATGACCTTTTGTTGATCTAGCAGGAACGATTATTTTTAGGCAAGTTAACGTCCCGGCCCTCCGTCAGGAGAACATCCTTCTGCCTGAGAAGGATAAGGGGGGGGGGGGGGGTGTAAGAAAAAAGAAAAGAAAACCAGTGAAACTCCTGCCTCCAAGTTTTGGCCGTCGCCTCTAACGGAGTGTCAAGAGCGGGGTTTGTGTATGACAAGCGGGGTTTGGGTATGACGTAGACTCGCCCGGCTCCCCCTGCCCGAAGCAGGAGCCTTCCCTGCCTGGAATTAAGTTTTTGCTGTCACTGGTGACGGCTTGTGACCTCGGAGAGTTTAGTTCTTATTTCATATGATCTGGCGCTTCTAAGAGGTTTTAAAGCGTTTTCTCAGGCTCTTGTACATGCGTCCATTGATGATCCGGCATCCCTTCCCTCTGGCTTCATTTTTAAAGGTTATTAATAGTCCCTTGTGCAGCTGCAGTAAACAATCCAAACTTTCATTTCTAAGCGGTAAATAAAAGAACGCCAGGATGCGTGTTACTTAGGTTTTTCTCATCTTCGTGAAAGCTACCTCCTGTATAAACATTTGGTTGTATCTGACTATGCAATACAAGCTAGGTGCTAGACCAGCTGGTTAAAAATATGCTAAGTCAAGCTGTTCATCGTTCAAACCTACTGAATTTGATAGTAAAGGCATAGAAAAGAATGCAAGACAAAAACATTTTAAGTGGGCTGAGGAACACGCATGCAGAGAAAGGACAGGAAAGAACGCTTGAATTAAAAGATCAGAGAAAAAATTGGGAAACGCAGAAAAGAACTATTTTAACGCTTTCAATCCTCGTTCTGCAATTAGAACACTTCCTTACTAGAAAGTGGAATTGGCATGGTCGCACTCCTCCGAGGTCATCTTTATTGCAATTAATTTTCCAGACTTACTTGGAATACTTGGCTTTTTCTTTGGTTTGTTATTACAATAATAGAACAAAATTTGTTTTGTTCACGTAAGTTATATTAACTTAGTTCAACTACCTGAGGAAACTGTTATTGTTTCTGGTGTCAAATCTGGTCTAGCATCATGATCATGCATTTGTCTTGTTCATACAGTTGATAGATTCAAGTATTTCATATGCTTCACCAAGATTATACATATACCTTTATAAGCAAGTGATTTCGATTATTCTTTGAACTTTGTGATGAACAGAATACTTGTAAACTCTGTGAAGCAGAATGAAGTCCTTTCATGTTCCTGTTGGAACTTTTTAAAATCTGCAGTCTCTGCATTATAAATATATGTTTATATAAATTTTATATATAAACAAATAATTTTGGACAAAACATCTTCCTTAGAAATAGAATGAGCTGCTTTTTTTTTTTTTTCCCCCCCCTTAGGCATACGTTTCATTTTCAGAGATCCCAGCTTTGCTCTTGTAAACATTGTAGTTAAATAATCAATACGCTGCTCTCCTTTTGCTATGCAGATAATAGCAAGCAGTAGAAATGGGAAGCAATAAAAATGAACCTCAGGACATACAATTTTTTTTTTTTTTAACACTTTTTCCTCTGCAGTTTAAATTGGTAATACAAACCAATATCTCTGTTAATCATTACCATTTGTTTACATTGTGTGTGTTTGACTATAGTTACACACACATACACAGAGTAGATACTGTCTGTGTAATATCTGTGTTTATCAGAAAACAGCCATGAGGACACACTTTCTCTTACAGAGAGATGCGCAGACCCTCAGACACACACATGCTCACAGAGTTCACATGTGTATGTATGCACGGTGCACAGATAATTGTTTTTTAGATATTGACGGTAGGTTATTTTCTCAGTTTCTCGGTGTAAACAGTTCTTGGAGCACATTTCTGCAGTTGCTGGGGTCTGGCATGGTGTACCTGCATGATTGACTTTCGTTTTGTTATTACTATCCATTTCCCACTATTCCCTTTTAAAATTGAATGGCAAATTACAAGAAGGTAAAGATTTATCAGGTGAAGTTGTTTGCAGTTCAGATCTCAGGGTGTCTGTATATATCTCAGGAGGTTGTTCTTTCCCTGTTGTCTTTCCTGTGATGTTTCAGTGTATCCCGGTAAACTGCAAACAGTTCAGAAACTTTCAGTCACCCCAACTGAAGGGATCTGAATCAAGGGGACTTCTCTTGTGTGGCTGTGGCCATTATCAGGGGACATTTACGATACACACTTAGAATTAAAATGATCCTCGGTGTCACATGAATAAACATCCATTAATTCATTCAGCATCACTAGTAAATTGCAGTAGGTTTTGTGAAATAGCATGTATAATTAATTACCATACCAAAATGTGAGGGTTTTCATCCTTTCCTGGGAAGTTACTTGCACGTCTTTATTTCTGTTTGTGGCGGTTCAGCTGCTTGATTGAGAGGCGCATCAGAATGCGTACGCTGAGGGGGATGATGTTTGCAGAAACGTTGTAGGAAGAAATTATAACTGGAATCTGCTCTGTTTGTTATACAGAGGAAGGATAACTTACGGGATGTACTTTGTGATGTACCTGTGGCACTCTGAATTGGCTTTAAAGATCTCAAAAAGAATAGCTCTTTTGTTGTTTGGGTTTTCCTTTGTTTTAGTTTTTGTTTTTTTTTTTTAAGACAGGTCATTATACATAAATATAACAAGTATGGCCACGATAGAAGGAAAGTTTACTTCACTGAGAAAAAGGTAGAGACAATGCGGCCAGAACCGTCGCAGACAGCTGTGAAATTTACAGAATGATAAAAATCTCAGAAATGCCCAACATAAAGTTTTAATGTCTTAATAAAATCTGATAAATGAAAAATAGATAAAGTGACTGCTTAACAATGTCCCTAGTGTATGGAATGTTCTTAAACCCAAATTAATTACTGCATATTTACATTTCTCTGTAGACTGAGAGAGAGGCTATGCTAGGCATCTGGACAGAGTGACATTTTTTTCTCTTTCTCTTTTTCATTTTTTTCTTTTTCTTTCTTTGTCTTTTTTTTTTTTTTTTAAATTTTTAACATGCCAATTTAAGGTAAAGAGGTATTCAGTGTTTGTGGAAGAAAAAAGGATGGGTTAATGCTTCCATAAGAAAAAAGGAACATCTAGCAAAGACAAAAGGCGGGGATGGGAGCAACGGGGATGGGGACAGTAGAACAAGTTTAACATTTACAGTCACCAGTTCTGTGCACTTGAAACGTTCTCTGTGCTAGTGAATAGCTTGTAGAAAGGAAGGGCTCAAGGATGTAAAGCAAGCCTCTGCTGGGGTGAAAAAAATATACTTAGCTGCTTCACTGCTGCACCGCACGAGTCATTTCAGACTCCCACTGCATTTATTTTGGGGTTGTACCAACACTGTCAAACGGAGAAATCATTTTCCTAAAAGGAAACTTTGCGTATTCCTAAGTGCTTTTCTTAGCTAAAGTTACCCTAAAAGCTTTCTTCTGCTGCTACGTTTGCTGAAAATTTTGCAGAAAGAATAATACCTTTCTATTAACCAGCTTGCTCAGAATGACGTCCCACTCTCCTAAAATCTACCTGTAGAAGTAAGAGTGATTATTCCTTCCTTTAAAAGAAAACAGTGAGATTTCTTTAATACTGGGCTGCATAGCTTTTACCTTCCACTGAGATGTTTTGAGAAAAAGACTTTATTGCTTACGTTTGTGGGTCTGGGGGTCTGGGATCTGAAGAATAAATACAGTGCCAGTTAGAAGTTTCAGATACTGTTTTTTTGCAGTGATGAAAACTAATGTGATTTTATTTCTCTGAGATAAGGCTGAAGGAATTAATGCATTTGCAGAATACTAACTAATGTCCTGCATGCGCTGATTTCATTTGTTGTGCTTACGCTTAGCGAGGAAGAAGTTGACTGTTACAAATGATGGATTTTAATGAACATCTCAATAATTTACCAGTTGCTGAAATTGTGAACTAGACTTGGAAGGCAAAAGCCCGAATGAGAGAGCTGATGAGTGACACACCAGCCCGCACAATTCGACTGCTGTATTCATTGCATTTGAATCAAATCGGGAGTTTGGCATTACTAATTCTGGGTGGCTGGCTCATCATATGCATTCAAGGAGTTAATTAAAACATGCACAAACACATACACACGATCTCCCACCAAGCATCTTGCGATGTTTATGTGCATAGTGTGTTTGATTGGTACCTTTACATAGGAGAGGAATTGTTTTTCCTTCTCTTGCTGTCCAGAGATCTTAAATATATAACTAGTTTACAAAATATTTACTACTTCTCAAGGAGCTTTTAACAAGCATTTATGGCTTTATCATTCAGGAGGCATATAGTATCTGGTTGAGTTACTTAAATGTGAAGCTCCCTGATAGGATAGGCATGTTTCTGTGTAATGCGATATATCTGGAGCTGTATAAAATACCTTTTTTCCTGTATAAATATTGTAAAAGTGTATCTCCTCCCAAGGTTGGACTTATAGTTTCTTCACACCCTTTTCATACTATACTTTTAAAAATCTCTTAATGTTGAATAGGATAGTTGCATATTTGCATGTCAGATACTTCTGCCTTCACAACTTTTTCAGAAGTCAATTTGACATCCTCTTGGCTTTCTTTTTTTATTTATTAATTTCTTGCTCGGGCCTGGTTATAGCATAATTAACTCATAAGTGGAGGGGGAAAAACATGTTTTCATGTGGTACCTATACACACTGGAAATACTCAATGCCTGTGAATTCTGCTACTGTAGTCATGAGAAAAGAAGCGATCGCAGCAATTAATCAATAGCTGTGGTATGTCTCTGCTGATGGCAGGGAGTTTGTTTAACAAGTAGCATCCTTAGAAGTAAAGTGCTTTTCTGTTTTAAAGTGTCTGTGGGTTTTTATCTAACTTGGATAATGTGTGAAGTCTCCTGTACTTCCTACAAAAGGTAGAATTATGTTGTATTTGAGTATGTTAAAAACTATGCTGCAAATTAAGGAGATCCTCATCACAATATTGTATTAGCTAAACCAGAACTTCTCGAACTTTGGAAACGTGTCATGTTTTTCTCTTGAGCTTTTGGCTTTGGGCAGAGAGTGAAGGTGAGCAATTGCATGTGCTGTAACTGACTGGGATTTACGGAGACCCTCAGACCCCCTGGTGAAACCCCACTGCCGTCAGCAGCCATAAAGTTTTCACCCACGCCTTTAGTGAGGGTTATGATGCTAGCCTGTGGTCTGCCACACGTCCCACCGCTCCGACACCCTACCCAGGGGCTGACTTGGTCCAAGTGGCTTGTGCCTCGCCTGGAAGCCGGGGCCGGGCCCTGCCTGCGGCCAGCGGCTACCAGGGGGACAGCGGGGAGCCCCGCGCACCGCAGCCTCTGCTCGAGAGACGCCGCTTGTCACCTCCACTCTGAGCGCAGCCTTTGCCAGCCTGAGAAGCCAGGAGTCTCTAAAAGTTGTTCCTGAGCCCACATGTCCTTGTGACAGTGTGAAGTTCTGCACGCGGTACTTGCTGGGAGAGAGCAAATTTAGACAAGATTTTGGAAGAATTTTGGTGAGCGCTGCTTGCAGGGGCCATGGTACTTGAATGTAAGGAGTGAATAGAAATTGTGAGATGTGCAGTGGTAATTCAGAGAAGCTGCATCATCTTTTAGGATAGGTGCAAAAATTATTTACTTTTTTAAACAGAAAAAGAAGGAAAAGAGACACGTTGAATTCTGGTTGCTAGAATCATCAGATGTTAATATGAAGTTCAGGAGTATTAGAGGTGCTGCCCATGGTATTGGGGGGGTGTTGATTTGTTTGTTTTGAAAAAAATTTTCAAACGTTTTCCTACCCCCTGTTTTTGATCTGGCATGTCACTCCTCTTCAACTTGTCCTTTTGTCACCTTGTTTAAGAAAAAAAAAAATTCCAACACGATACTATTTTTGACTTGTAGAACTCTAAGAGTTGAAGTGAAAATGAGAAAAAGCTTGGAGCTCGTTTTAAAAGTTTGAAATGTCTTTGACCTTGTTTCCCTTAAAAGTATTGTGGGATTAATCAGGTAGTATTTCTCAGTTCCCAAATTGTAATTATATATCCTGTTTTTAAAATTTGTTTAGTATTCCAGATTTCCTTTTTATACTTTTTTTTTTTTTGAGAGACCAAGTGTGGAAATTTATGTCGGTAACTGCTCTTTGAGATCTATAATTTTTATTTTATTTTGTTTTACCATGTACTTCTGCTTTTCTCAAGTTTATATAAGCTGTCTTCATTGTGTTTTGTTTTATTCCTAGGATGTGGGTGTCTGCGTGCTATTTGATCTAAATGTATCATAAAATGTTACCTTAGTGCTAATTTTTCTGTGTGGTTGTATCATAATCTTATTACTACGTATTTGTTTCTGTCTTACTAATCTTAACATAGTTCTATTACTTTGGGGGCAAAAGTATATGCAAAGTGAATAGAAATTTGATTTTCTTGTCTGAATAATTAGAGTTCTTTTTAGTGGTGAGGAACTCTGTGTGTGTGTTTATGTGCTATTCTTGCATAGTTAAGACCATTGTCTACATCTAAGGTTCTTCATGAACCTGAGTAGCTCTAGAGAAAAAAGGCCTAGGAATGTAGTTTATGTAAAGAGAAAGCCATACAGTTTGTCATACTGTTAATTTCTTTGGTGATACGCTCAATTTTTTTAAGAATGTGAAAGTGAAATAACGTGTGTTTCATTCATCCATCTCCAAGGTTGGGCATGGGCAAATGTCATGTATCTGACAGTGAGCTGGAGTTACTTGCCATTGACAACTCAATGGATAGCATAAGACCAAGAGTAAGGAAAATGTTAGTGGTTCTGGAGGATTTTTAATGTTGTTATTCCTTTTTTAGCATAGTTACATGAAAAGATTTCACCAAACTTTTTTTTTTGCCAATTAAAACAGCCTAAAAAAATCTCAAGAGCGTGCATACCCATATGTACAGACGCATTCATGTTTGTTCTCTGTAGTTTGGTATGTCCGTTTACTGGGTTGCATTAAGTTGCGTTATCTTCAGTTTGTTGGGAATCCTAAAGAGACTGCACTTAATAGTGTGATGGAGCTAAAATTCATCACAGTCTGAAAGACCAAAGTGCATCTCTGCATAGAGTTTTTATAATTTTGAGGTATTCCTTGTTTCAAGAGAGAGAATGTTTAATGAAGAGCGTGAAGCGTATGGTGTCCTCTCACCTTTTGGGGTGGCCCACCTGAGTTAGGGTTGAGGCATTTCAGTGGAGCTTTGTACCAGGAGGGAGTATGGGCTTGCTGTAATGCTGCCCTGGCTATATTCAACTGTAGAGAAGTCCTCTGTTTTCAGAGAAATTCCCTTAGCAGCCTCATTACATTTGCTTTGTAAAACAAGACTGAAAACATTTTCTCCAAAGGTTTAGTCAAGTTTCTATTCATAGGGTTTTCTCCCTAAATTTCAATGCTGTGGCCTCACTGGGGCAGAGGCTTCTCTGGATAGAAATGAGATGTGTGGGAAGGTGATGGTTGGTAAGAGTGGAGGGAAGGATGTTCTTACCCATTTGGGGTATGTCTGTTAACAAACTGGGTCATTTTGTTGTCTTGTATTTACATGACTTGTTCCTGTGCTGGTGTGAAATGTGAATCACCAAAACATGATGATTATTTAAAAAAAAAAAAAAAAAAAGGCTAAATGAAACAAAACTGAAATAGAACTGAAAGGCTAAATGAATTCAGATGTAAACAGAACATGCAATATTATTCTTTTGGTACTGTTTCCTTCTGCAGTTACCGAGTAAAACCAAATAGGTTTCTTTTCTATGTCTGTTAAAAATATCCAGGCTTTTGAGTTTGAAAATCACACAGGGATAGAAGATACATCTCTCTTTTCAGGTTCAGCCTTTGGTTTGTCTTTTGCTCATGGGTTTTGGAGATTTAAGTGGATATTTACGGTCAGTGTGTTGTAAAGGCTGTGGATTCTCATCTTTGTTGAAACCGTGTGAACATCGAGTTGATTCTGGTTTTGCAACTGAGATTAGAATTTGGCAGAATTTCTCAGTGGAAGACTCTCATCTTTTGCTTATGTTTTGTAAGTTCTGCTCACTTTTGCTGTTCTTGCCTAAACTCTGAAATTAATTGTGTGACTTGGGAAACTGTATCAGGCTATGGTGTTTGCATGAAATACCGTACCGGGAAAAATACTGTGCCACTCTGAAGTATGCTATGCACCTCTTTTATAGATAATCTGCATGTGTATTAGTGTCATTGATTTAGTGTGTTTTTGTAGAGTGCAAGCATCCTGAATCAGGACCCCATTATGCTCGTCACTGTACAAACACAAAAAAGAAGGTTTCTTTCCATTCCACAGAGCAGCCTTTGTGCTTAGAGCTTAGAGTAATATCAATGTGTCTTTGTATGGGGAAAATTCAGAAACGGAGAGTAGGTAAGAGATCCCTAGCATGGTTCATGAATGAGATTTCAGTCCTGAAGCCATGCTTTAGAATTTATAAATTGAGCAATATATGTGCATGTGTATTCTCTCTCCATATATTTTCTACGCATACGTATGTAGAAGTTGCTTTACCACTAGAAGTACAGATAATATTAATAATAGATTCATGCTTCCTGTAAAGTCTTTTGATTAGGAGTTCAGAGCATTTGGAAAGCATTACTATACAAATCATGAAGATTTCTATGCTTGTTAGATTGAGAAGCAAGATTAGTTTCAACCTGTAGATGAGAAAACTGAGGGATAGTGTCACAAAATCATTTGCATGGGTGGATATAAAAAGTAGAGATACTGACTGCTAGTCCTGTTTCTTTAACCTCAGACCTTCCTTTTCCTTCTTGAGATCCTAAAAACTGCAAATTACAGACTTCTGTCTGTCCAGTTATAATTTCTGAAAGTCTCATTCTAGCAAGATGAACTATAACATTCAAATTACTTAAATATGTAAAATAGGGACTTCAGATTATAATCAATAATATAAAGTAAAAAAATACAGCCCCAGCCGCTTCAGCTAGGGCTGGGATGGAATACTGTCTGTAACCCGTCCAATTACCTGAGCATGCTTCTAAACTAACTCCCTACCTGGAGTCAAGTTCAGAGAACTGGAGTTCGATAGCAGCACCTGCAGTGTTTAAGAAGTAAACTGAGAGACAATGTGTGCTACTAATAGTCAGGTAAAGGTTTCATCCTGGAGAACAATTAACATCTTCAGCCATGTGTACAAGAGCTGTCATATGTTTTATAACCTAAGGACCAGGCACTAGGGGAATCCAGGAAAAAATTCTTCACATGGAGAGTATTAATGTGAGGAACAGACTCTATTGAAAGCAGCAATGTAGGCAGCCACAGTGAGCGAACCAACTAGCTTAAAAGCAAAAACCGCGTCGCAAAGCACAAAATGCATTGTGATTCTTACCTGCACATTGACATCTGTTTTTTAAATTTGTGACAGAGATGAAAAACAAAGGGAATTATATTCAGGTTTATTAAAAGGAATTATTTTCCTATTCATGTTAAAAGTTCTTCTAATCTGTTTTAGTATTTTTTTTTTCTGGTTTCCAACTGTATGCTCAGTAAGAGTAGAGCTGAATCACTGGGGTCTGCAGGTAGATTTAGTTCTAGTCTCTGTGTTGCATCTCTTACTATATGCTGTTGAGAAAACGGGTATAAACTAAGGAGTCCTGGGTGGATTTGATCTCTGTAGCCTATGAATATTATGACTGAGCTATTAAGCTATTTTCTTTGATAAGCTTTTTAAGAGGGAGACTACTTTCAAGATAATGGATTATAATCAGGCATGTTCCATAGTGTTTCAGTAGTAGTTATTCAGCAGTGTGTTCACAAAGACCTGTTTTGTGATAGGGCCAGTCAAGGCATCCTTTAAAAAAGTGCCATTCATTCTGAGTGTTTGGACTCAGTGGCACTGAAGTTCAGTGTCAGGTCCTAAAAATGTAGGCCTGATTAATTAATGTTCTGCACAACTCTATGGAAAAGGCGGATGTTTTTCACCCCAGTAAACCAGGATGGCATGAAATGGTGACATGAGGAGATCACTGAGCAGAAGCCTGACTTTCCTTAATCTGCAGCAAACTTCCATCAGTTGCAATGCCGCCAGAGTTTCTAAAGCGTCAGGAGAGATTTCTGCAGGCTTCTGCAAATGTGTGTATTTCAGAAGTTCTGTGTTGGAGTGCTTAAAAGACACGTTAAATGTCTGTTCCTCCTAAACAATTAAATATCGGTTCCTCCTAAACAACATGTATCCCTGACAGATTAGAATGATCAGAATGGCGGTGATGAAAATGTATCTGAATTCTGCCAGGGCTAACATCTGGGCCTTAGTGGACTTGGCACTGTACACAAAATCAATCTGTGTTTTGAAACTGTGTGTTTCTGAAAGTAGTAATTCCTAGTTGTGGCTACCAAGGTCTTAAGTGAGCACAAAAACTCATTCTTCCAAATATACATTTGTTTGATAACCTCAGTTGTCTAAAGCGTGACCTCTGTTAATTTGTCACCAGGCAAATTATTGTCACCAGTTCCTAGATTCCATGAGAACCCCAGGCAGACAGCAGAGCCCCATGCTGGTAAGCATTTCTGGTTTTGCCCTTTGTGGTAATAAACAACCAATTTACAAATGAGTTGACTGAGGTACCTGCAACTGAGGTGACTTGTCATGGGTTGTCCAGTGTAACAGCTTCGGATTCATCAGCAGATTCTTGGAGGGCTCACTGCCCTCGTCTGGAGCCAATTCCTCCAGAGCACCATAGCCTATCTTATATTTTCATATTAAATAAACTAAATGGTTATCATATAAGAAAGACAGAGCCTTATTGTTAAAATGATTTAATGATTTTTCTTCTTGATGTTTATTAGAAGATGAAAACAAGATGAATGCAGTTGTTGCTGTTATAGTTGGGTAGAGTCTGATGTGGAAGCCTGTATTTTTAAAAGTAGCTATAAAAAATAGAGCATAATAGAAGTTAGAACATTATTTTAAAAATAAGATAAATAAAATAGCTTTTTACATACACATGCAGTCTATTGAAAGGCCATCCAAAGCACTGATACCAATTTAAGAAGATGATCTTTCGCCTTAATTGTACATCTGGGAGATATTAGCTGAACATTTTGTGGAGAACTGTGAATACCTTAGTTGCCAGTTGTCTAAAACGCTGCTAATGATTGCTTCAGTGCCAGTGTTTTGATGGCTAGAACCTAGGCCTGAATATGAATACAAAGAACTCAATCTAAAAAAAATGCGTGTGCGCACACTTTTTATACAAAACAGATTTCAACCATCTGCTTGGCACTTAGCTTTGCAGTTATAGGCTCTGATATAAAAGGAAGCACTGTCCAGGTTGTGAATGGTATCACTTTTATTGGTACCTTAGAAAAATTGTAGTGTTTTTAGAAAGCTTGTGTATCCTATGGTTTTCTTCAGTGGATAATGAGAACTGCCTTAGCCAAAATTTTGTGCCTTCCATCGTTCCTCTGACGGCAGCATCTCCTTACCCTTGCAAAAGGGATTTTGTAGTGAAGAAAAGTTTCTGTTCTGCACCTCAGCATTTCCAAGTGTATCAGAGGAGTTTTGATGAGTGGCCCTTAGAACTGACACCCCAGATGGTTTATGACACAAAGCACTGTTTGCTTAGGAATACGTTGTATAGCAGAGTCTGTTGCCCGAGCACTGCAGAGCGTGTCAAATCAGCATGGAAGTTAATGGACCAAAAGCCCTTCTGAATTTAACACTTTCCCATTTGATCTGAATTTACAGCTTTAAATCAGGACTACAGTTTTCCTTTAGTGGTGCAGTGGTGGAAAGTAAAGTTGATAGCGTAAATTACAGGCATATAATACAATCATTTTGACCCAATTCATCCGCTTAAAGGTTTAGAAAGAATGAGACTGACTAAAATCTTTGGTAAAAGCCTATTTGTGAAATATTAAAAAAAATTGAAAGTTAGGAGAAAATGTGAGTATGTATTAATTTGATGCTCTGACCAGTCCATGTTTTAATAGGTTAAGCAGAAGAAAATGCACCATATAGAAAAATCAAAAATCTTTGGAGCTTTCACTCTTCGTTAGCAATTTAGATATTATTTCTTTGCCTTTGCTAGATTTATCGTTAAAATATGCAGGACAGAATATTTTTCTTCTTTGCTTTTCTTCTTTGAAAGGGTTTGATAGTATTTTCCCTCAGGTGCACATTTGGAAAAAAGATGATGAAAATGCAACCCCCTGTATGTAACAAAGCCTCTGTGTTTGGCCATCCATTTAGTGCCGTGTCACATTAGTACTGCATTGTTAACACCTTTGGACAGGGCTAAAGGTTCCTTGCTGCTGTGTCTAGAAAGCTGCTTATGTCAGATCATAATGTTGCTGGATGCTTTCCTCAATAAATGTACTTTTCATTTAAAAGTAGGCTTGGATTGTTTGCTTCTGAGATGTCAGGAGGGTGAATAAAAGGACTAATTGTTATTTACGCTCTCATTTTATGAAGACTTCCTTTTTTCTATGTTACATAGTCTCAAGAAAGTACTGCTTTTAACTATTACATTTTATTTGCCTGAGTGTCTTTTTTGTGGAGAACATCTGAGATGATGAAAGATAAAGTTGGATCTCTATGGATAGAATTATAATAATACTGGAAACTTAAAAGCTTCTGCATAGTTTTAGATGAATCATAATGTACGGACAGCAAAAATCTGACTTTTTAAAAAAAATGCATGTGAAATAAACCTTAACAGTATTAAGGTTATAGCCCTAACAAGCTAATAGACTAGCAGCTCTCTGTATTATTCCCTTCCTGTCTCTTCCTTCCTCAGCTCTTCTCCTTTCACCTTCTTCCCTCAAGCATGGAGATGCTTTCTACATTTTTATGGGGAGCCCTGTTAGTCTCACAGGTAGAGATTAAAACAATAAACCTCTTAAGCTTAAGAAAATTCTCTTACATGGAGATCTGGATGGGAAGCAAGTCAGTTCTCCAGCCACTGTGTCACCATGTCTTCCTATAGCAACTCTACTGAAATTACTTAACCATCTTATTAGTGAAGCAGTTCTTCATGTTGCATGCAATAAAATGGGTTTCTTCAGGACTGGGAAACAGCAGCCTATCTGCTGTTCAGAGTTAATGATTGCACAAGAATAAGCTCCTGTATTCATGGGTGGGTGAGAAGAAATTCTGTAAGAAACACTATGGGTGGGTTCATAATGAAACCTTTGCTATTCAGCCCTCGTGTTCTTGGAAACTTTAGAAGGGAAAGTCTTGACCAATGTCAACAATTTGGTCATTTTCTTTGCTTCCCCTCCTCCTCCCTTTAGGTAATATAGTCATATTTATTGTCAGTTTATTTTCTGTGGATTCCTCCAATCCACTGTGGTTGGAAGAGAGATCTGGAGTGAGTGCATGGCAAGGTAAATTTGGTATGGCAGTTGGTGATGTGGGAGGGAGGATTGGGAGAAGGAGGCAGCAGAGGGTATGAGTTTTAAACAACCTGCCAGTTGTCCCCCTTTCTATTAAAATGGCAGCTTTCAAGCCAGGTCCCTGAACTGTTTAAGTTGATTTACACTGTTACGGCTAAGTTCCCTCATGCCATTAATAAGGACTGAACAAATACCTTGCTCTCTCCCTTCTCTTTTCTTTTTTTTTCTTCTTTCTTTTCTTTCTACCACTAAAATTCTAGTTGTGTCTCTTTCTGTTGGTTTTAAACAAACTGCTGCATTGTGTCACCCTTCCCGTTAAATTTAGACATCCCATGCTTGAGATGGAGAGAGGATGGTTTGCAGGGGAGGACAGGCTTGGTAGATCTAGTGTGGCTCCTTCTTTTTCAGCCAGTTCAATGTTACCATCAGGTTACAGTTGCATTTGCATTAAGGCAGGGCATGAATGACCAGGTTCAAAGCTTGGACTTCAACTCTTTTTGTGGCCTGCCGTTTGTCGTAATCCAAGATAAAATGAGGTTCATGATATGCAGGTGCCAAATGGCTATAGAGTATCAGCCTGCCAGTTTCTTTGACTGCCTAGCTCCAGTGTGTGGGGGAAAGCGAGGTCAGGCACATGTCTGCACAGGACTTCGGAAATCCCTTGAAGCATTAGGTGCCGCCTGTGCCTTCCAGAAAGCCCTACGTACAGATTTGAAAGTCTCCAGAATGAAGTTGGCTCCTGTATTTCAAAGGCTATATAACATCTGTATTTTCAAAGATTCTGATGTTATATTTAACACTGAAGGCAGGAGGAAAGGATGAATGCATATGTAGGAAAAGGGCATGATTTTCGTAAAGAAATAAAAAATTGTGTGTGAAAGAATTACATGTGAGTCAGCTAGTACAAAAAAACTTCTGTGTCCTTTTAGAATTTTGGGGAAATTAACTGGTTTTAATAGTTTGGCTCATGCATCTAATCTATTATGAAATATACCACTTCTCCAGGGGTGTTTGGGGAAAAAAATCAGAGTTTGTTTTTCTCTCTCCTTACTTTTATCTGTATGAAATATTGAAGTGAGTGCCTGAAATAAATTGATCTACATTTTTAGAGCCATTTATCAGGTAGAGTTCAGTAAAGCAATACATATGCATTGTAATTGTGAACTATTGTGCAGATGACTTGTTTTTTCTTTGAGATGAAAATAACCCTGTTGAATAGGAAGGTATATGTAGCACCAAGGGTTGGTCTTGGGCTTTTTAATTTTTAAAAACACTTCAGGAGAGTAATAGGTAAAAGTTGCTTCTCATGAGGCACCAAGCACCCTGTGTCAGTCTGGTTTTCAGCAAATGAGTTTGATGCTCTTATTGGTAGTCTTAGTCTGTCCTTGTCCTCTTTTCTAAGTCCAGAGAGCAGTGTTTGCCCTCACCTCCAAAGCTTTTATTACTGGCTCCTCTGCAGCTCTGGCTGGTAGGAACATCACGGGAAGTTTGTTCTTCCTCTGTCTTTGCAGTATCGTTGTGTGAATAAACAGAGGCTATGCTTGTCATTCGGCTTCCTTGCACAAGCCCCACATTCATGTATGGTCATACAGCTCTGTCCAGCTCCTACTGAAAACAATTGTAAGACTCTCATTGACTTAACTTGGGTGTTGGATTGGGCCCATTAAACGGGAAGGAAATAAAGTGGAAGTGTTGTTAATGATTCCTATTGATGCTTTTCCTGGCACAAAGTACTGCAGATAATTGTTTTTAGATGAAATACAGTTGCATCTAAGTATTACATTTATTATCTTTTTAAAGGAGGAATAACCAAACTGGACATATGGGGTGTTTGAAGTGTGATTGTGTGAGACTAAGATAATTTCAGGAGAATAGCTTAAGTCGCAGGATATGTGTGATGCCCTTTGTGTACAAGATGTGGGATTGTGGAATTTATTTTGCATGTACTGGTTTTCACTGAGAAAGAATCCAGAATGCAAATATATAATCATATTTAGAATATATAAGGAGTGCAGCCTTGCTGCTGTAGACTTCAGGACCCATTAATCAGCCCTGATAGTGATGTGATCTCTGAAAATACTTCAGTTAAGTAGGTTTAATCCTTACTAACAGTAAGTTGCTTGAAACCATTTTGAGTAAAGTCTGAGAAGGAATATGGTAGATTGAACATGCAAATAAAGGCCAAACCTGTTAGGCTCTGAGGGGCTCTGACTCCTTTGATGTTCTGTAGGTTTTGGACTTGCTATGAAATCAGGACACTAACGAAAGAATTTTCACCTTCATATTTTCCACTATAATTGATAATGTCATTTCCACATTAAAATGGGAGGGTGCTCGTGTTTTTGGTATAATTTAGGTGTTGCCCCAACCCTCCCCATGATTTGGTTAGAACCTGTGGTATAGGCAGATACTAACCAGTCCGTTATTCTTAAGCCTTGTTCTGGACTGTTCAGGTTAAATGACGTATGTAATTCATCTGTGTTTTGGAATGTTTCCTGTTGACTTCAGTGTGATTTAGCTGTGGATGACTGATCCAGAGCCTTTTGAGAACAAGGAGATAGGAGAGGGCACTGCCTGTTTCACTGCTTTCTTCTTATTCATCAAGAGGGTGGAGGGAAGGAATGAAGTGGCAGAGCTTTTGTTGCTACTGTTTTTTGGGAAATGTGTTCAAAGAACTATTTTGGAAGATGATGGTGAAGTTGTTCCTACTATTTGTACTGCATTGTCAAAACATTGTGCTCTTGTATGAGGTAATAGCTGCGGTTTGTGGCGACATTATGAAAACATTGGTTTGTTATGATGATTGCAGAAAAAATCCCAGATACATGGTAACGTATTTGTAATATTTTATTGAAGTGAAACATGGAAAATACAGCATAGCTTGGAGTCCCCTTGGACTGATTTCATGTTTCAGGAATGAAGAAGCAATTGTGCAAAACTTAAATGGGTGTACGTAACATCAATTAAATAATAGATTTTGACCCATTTTAATAGTTTAGGTTTTGGAGTTTCTTTAGTATCACTGTTATGTGTTACATTTGGTTGGTAGTGGGACGTATTTTACATTACTAATAATACAAATTAGAATGTATATTTTCTTTTTATACTGTGAAATAGAGGCAGTATTAACTAGAAGATAACATTGCTGCTGGACACTGCTGTAGAATAAGGAGTGGGACATAAGTAATACCTTAGAGATTATATAGTGAAGTTCTTGAAGGCTATCTATCTAGATAGGCAAGAAGACCACAGACTCTTTCCTCTGAACATCTAATCTTGAGGTAAACAGAAAGAGATTCATACTGTCCCTTTACACACTTCAGCTGGACAGGCTAAGCTTCTGGTTTTCCCAGCTATGCTAAGGGGTTTGAAATTAATTTTTGAACTTTTGATTGCCTCTTTGTTTACGCAACCTATTTTTATTTATTTCTTAATTTCTTTTTAGTTAATGGCATTACTAAATCCGAAAGCTTGGATCGTGGCTTTTTTTTTTTTTAGTTTGTTAAGGGAGTAGAATTAAAGCATCGTAGCTTTTTTTTTTTCTTTTTAGTTTATTAAGGGAATAGAATTAAAGCAACACAATGTGACTTGATGCTCCAAAGCTCTAGGTGTATAGAATTGCTTGTTATCCTATTTTGACAGTTCTGTATGCCTGCTAACTATGTGGGTCCTTCAGTTCAAAAACTCTGCTTCATCTGCATTCGGTGTCTTCCATCATGTTCAGATAATCAAGCCAGAACCTCTATATGTTTAGTAGGAGTCAGTTGCAAGAGAGCACCAGTGATGAATGTTATCAGATTGTATGAGAAACAAGTCACAAAAGAGGTGTATTAGAACAGTACGTCACTATACATTGCTATTCTGGTCTAGCAAACCAGAACTCTTCGCTTCATCCTCTTTTTTCCTGTGACTGTTTTCATCTTTTTATCATACATTGCAAAGGACTACTCTAATTATCTTTAGAGAGCTGAAACTTTGCAATATATTTTTTAATGCCTGTTGTTATGACACGTCTCTTATAAAGCAGAGCAGGATCTACAGCAGAGATGTAACAAATGACCACAGTCAATTACTATGATGAACAATTGATTTCCGGTTTTTGAAAGTATACCCTTCATAATTATTCATTTGGCAGAACTATCCTGTTCTTCTTTATACCAGTTGTGTACAGAAAGATAGAGGCATGATACATGTTATTACTCATATAGCTGTGTCAATAATGATATAAGCTATATAGATGTGACAAATGGACTAGAATAAATAATGGCAAAGAACTGAACTAAAATATTTTGCTTTGGGTAAATACTGGCTCTTTTTGGTGTGTTAAAAAAGACTAGAAGAAAAACATAATCTCAGAACAATCAAAAAATCTCTAAAGATGTTTAAGTCAACCCAGTGGGGTACTTTTTCTGGGTGACTCCTTTTCTGCTTTAAATGGTGATTCATCCAAATACGCAGCATTACGTTTATTCTGTGCAAAGAGCTATTTAGGGTCATACTCTGTACAGGGATGTCCTTTTATAATGCAGTAAGTAGTACCAGAGTAGCAACAAGCAGAACAGTTAGACTCACAAGGTATGGGTTTATAGAAAATCACCACAGATTAATTGAATAATAATAGTAATTTATTATCCTGATACTATAAAGCTCAAAATGGAGTGCCCAGAGTTGCTGTTGGATTTGGTGGCAGCTGGAAATGCTGAGAACTTTGCAGGGTTAGGCATCCTCCTCACACGATTCAGAAGGTGCTAAAGTCAAAAGGAGCTTTTAACTCTTTGAGGTGATACAGCTTAACTATGAAATGTTTGTCTGCAGAGCATCCATGGTCTTGTGGTGGTGTGAAAAAGGGAATGGGAGAAGGAATGGCAAGGGACGAAAAACTACTTACCTAAGTAAATTTGTATGATACGCACCTCGCCACCTTCTGTTATACTTCTTGCGTTGTAAATGGATGGTGGCATGATATTAGGCACTTGGTTTGTGTTCTTGGATTTTATTTTATTTTTTTTTTTTTTTAAAGTAGTGGTGGTGGGTCATTTGGAACTGCTTCATCTTGTTCTGTAACCTGGGTGAACAGGAGGATTTGGTTGGCAATTTGTAGGTAGGAGAGTGTGCAGCTGGAAACATACAGGAGTGGCAAAAAGGAATAAAAAAGGGAAACAAAGGTTGTTTTAGTCTTTTCTAAGGTGTATGGCTATATGGGCTCTGGGATTCATCATCCAGTGGAAAAAAGTGAGAGACGGACCAAGGGAAGCTATCCTGTTTATTTGACTAGGCCTTCCCTTGACTCAGTATGCTATAATCATCTTTATGCTGGTTGTCTTTCAAAGTATAATTAGCCTGGAAGTGAATCTGGGTGGTGGGTGGTATGGAGAAGTATTTCTTCAGAAAAAAAATAAATATGAAAGAAATGGTGTGCTGAAGAAATAAGTCTTGTGTAGCTTTCCAGTTTCTTGATTTGGACAGTGTATATGTAACTCCAGAAGCCAAAGATGTCCTGAGTCGAAGTCCAGAGAGAGTTCACTAGAAGCAGACTAATTGGAACGTGCCCCAATTTATTACAATGATGATAACACTTTGTACTTCTTTTGTGCCCTCTGTGCTAAGATCTCAAGGTGCTTTACAAATATTAAGGGATACCTTACAATGCTACTGACAAATAAGTATTATTACTGTCCCCTTTTACACACCTGGGGAATTGAAGTACTGAGAAGTACACCACCTCAGTTGTCCAACACTTTTGCCTGGAGAGAAGAATTTATGTTAAGTCACCCCACTGCAGCCAGAGATTTGAATATAGCAAGAAGAAAACTTAGTACCTGCATCCTTCTGAGTGTTTGCAGCTCTCAGCCACATTCAGATTTGTTTTGGTAGACAAACTTGCAGCCTTAGAGGGACAGGAGGCAAAGTTGTAATTAATTCCTCCTTAATTGGCATAGCACTAAGTAATTCTGCTTAATCCATTCCTTGCTGTGAGGATGAAGTAAGGCTAAACATTTGAATTGTGGAGAGGACAAGGGGAAGAAGGGGAGTAGGCAGTGAAAAATGGACAGAGGCAGACGCTTCTTATGCTGTTGTAGGCACACATTAATACCTACATAAATGAGACAACTTTCTTATTTCTCCTTCAGATTGCCTCTTGACTTAATTAGGTGAAATGCAAAGAAATAGACAATTCAGTTTGGAAAAATTCACTAAATTTTCCCTACCCCGTCTTGTCTTTCATTCAGTCCATAAGAGTCTCTGGAGTGTGAAATGTGAAGACACCAAATTGGAATTAATTTTGCTTTTTCATTTAACAGATTGTGTTACATTAACACCACACTATTGCCAAGCAGCAAACCTTTCCTTTCCTCAGATGTTAGCTACTAATACAGCCTAAAGACTGCTGAAAGAATGGTTATACTGAAATGCTTTATTTAAGTTTATCCTCCCTTGTGGCTCGAGCGGGCCCTGATTCTGCTAAGATGTATTCACATGAGCAGTCTCACTGAGTTCACTTTTATTGCTTCCTGGCAAGTAAGCTGGATTCTATTCCATGTAACATTGCCCAAGTTAGAATTTCAAAGCTCACTCAATCCTCAGAGAGACCTTTGTAAGACTCTGTTCTCCTGTATCTACACAGGCACTAAACACACTGAGGACACAATTGAATTAATCATTACTACTCATGTACAGAAAATCAAGATTCTATTTAAGAGATGACAACTTTGATATCATACTGTTCATTACCAGCCAAGGAATTGTTACTGCTTATGTAACTGGATTAATAAATTGTTTACTGATTATAAGTCTTGCTTTCAATATTAAGCATGCATTGAGAGTCTTTGTGTCGTTCTACTGAAAAGAACTAGCTATAAATGACTTTATTTTCTTTCCCTATAATATGTTTTGTTTGCACTTTTGAGTGCATCTTTTACTGTTCAGTCCTACAAGTTTAGCCCAGGATCTGACAGTCAGGCTGAGGTCTGTCACGCTCTTGGATGGTGACCAACATTCAAATTCTGCAGGTTAAATTCTTCTCCAAAGATGCCTGCCTCTCTGAAGAATGTTTATTTTGTGCCTCTCATGGTCAAGGTAGATCCTGGAAGTAAGTTATGCAGATCCCAGGGGGGTTAAATCTGATTCTGCAATTAGTACATTATTCTATGGTATGTGACTAGAATGAAATGCTGTTCAGTGGCCTGTGGAGTAATTGGTTCTGCAGGATTTAAAAAAGTAGAAGTAAAGAGGCCTCAAATTAGAAAATGAAACAAAAAAAGTACATTCCATGCATCCAGTGCTCAGGACTGTTTGGTGAGAAGGTATCATTTGAGATTACCCCTGTCTAGAACAGAATTGCACCTTAATAGTTTGGATCCCTTTGGGTTTTTTTGCTGAAGATGGCAGTATTTAAAGCTCAAGCTCTCTCAAGAGCAGTGGCACCATCTCACTAAAGAAAATACAAGTCTACTCCCTTCTTTTTTAGCAGAATTGTATCTCATCTCCCTCTAAGAGACTATTCCATTTCAAGCTTCCTGCCCTTTGAACTAGAATTTTCATATACATTATTTAAAAGATACTGTGCTACAATTGTAAGCCTAAATTATATGAATTTGAGAGAACATGAGCAAAGCTGTCTTCGAGGGATGTTTCTTCTTTCAGCTGTGGTACTGTTGCTGTTTTCCTTCTTTACGACTGTAATCCTGTTGCATTTGGAATCATCAGGACTCAGTGTGGAGTCGTGCCGATGGACCTGGGTCATGAACCCCATGAGCAGTCAGTCCTCTTTAATGTGAACAAAACTCTTTTACTCTGTGTGTGTGTATGTTAAAGATCACATGGTTGCACATATGTAGAATTATCCTGCATTTCATCTATTACAAAAATAGAGAAATACATTACAGTGCTGCTGGGGCTGCCATTCTCAAATGTAAAAGGCTTCAGCTGCTGCTGTGTTACACCTACAACCTATGGTGGTGGCATCTTCACCTATTTATTTTTTTTTTACCCATAGACCATTCTTAAAGAAAAATACAATCACATGTTTAGTAATCATATAGCCTTTTTCAAGGATACTACATTTCTAAAAATTTTCACTACCTGCCTATGTCTTCCTGCTAATGTTAATTCGTTTCCTTAAACTATGGTGTGCGTGACAATACACAGTTATTACACAATTGCCAGGCTTGCAGTTTATAGATGTCATAGTTGGGTTTCCTTGTTGGTGAATTAGGTTTTTAAAATACAATTTGTCATGTGTGTTTGATCCTGCTGAAGATGCAAGGGTCATGACACCCATTCAGTAAAGGTGACTGGCGACTATCCATTAAGTTCAACAGAGTTAAAGTAGGAACTGTAAGAATGTCAGATGTCATACGTTGGTCATAGTATTGCCCAAAATTCTGAGGTGTTTCATGCCCAGCAGTTCTGGAAAACGTTGGTCAGAATTTTTATATCAAGACTCAACTGCATTTTGACAAGCAGTCTCTTGTACAAAAAGGTCCTCCTGTGTTTCTATGCGATGCGGACCTGAGGGTAGCTAACACTAATCTGCTTTACTTGCAGCTATCTCTTCCTGAGTTCTTTTTCACAAACAAAACTCAGAAAGATCTTTTAAGATTTTTACTGTTAGATTGTAAGCATTCCCTTCAAGTAGAAGAAAATCATAAAACTGCAAAAGGGAAAATTAAGTTTCTGTACATCAACTTGAGGTTGGCAGTACAAAACAATATGTGCTTTATTAAGTGCAGTTGAATGGCTCTAAATTAATTGTAACTGCTACTATATGTGGGAAGGTATAGAATGTAAAATGTAACATTAATAATGAATGCTTTCCTGTTAGTGGATAAATAATTTTTAAATTGCCTGGAAAATGGAGTTGCTGGACAGGATACACTTAGCGAGGCTGCTGCCTGCCATGTAACTTCGCTGGTTTTAATAATGGCTGATTACACAGGTGGCAATAACAACAATGGTAGATTTTCTGAGAAATGCATTATTTTCACAGTGCTGCTGATGGAAGAAACGCTTAGTAGCAGCTGATAATTAATGATCAATTTGGAGATTATCACAAACAATTTACAAAGGTTGACTTTTCCTTTAGAAGTCCCTCTGGATAAACTGGATGGTAAATTACCTGCCTAAGGCTTTTACTTTACTTGTGCTAATAAGATGAAAATGAATGTGTTTGAAGAGCTCTGAACTGAACTTTTCAGACTGTCTGATAATCCATACAACTCTTCTTTAAACATCTTAAGTGAGTGAGCAAATAGAGACTATAATAAAATTGAAAACCATCATATGGGTGCATGTTACCACCCAGTCTAAGTAATGGGGCATGACAAATAAGAGGCACTGCTGTAGAGTTCATAGTTTCATTTTATGGCATACATTAAATATTTGATCATCAGCCAGCAGATAGAAACAATTGGGCTAAGAGTATTATTTGCAAATAGAAGGGTAAGATTTAGACTGTTGTAGTCTGAGCATGGGGTGGAGAACTTATATATCTTAATCCACGCTTCAATATTGTCTCTTTACGTTGTGGTGTGCTGACCTCTTAAAATCCTCTTCTGTATTTCCCCAGTCTGTAAAAAGGAGTTAGTAAGCCGTATTTATTTCAGAGGGGATAATAATCCTTATTTACTTCACAGAAGGGATATGTGAAGAGTAATTAGTATTTGTAAGTGGTTTTAAGGATGAAAAGAGTAGTGCAAGCATAGAAAGCTCTCTAGTAAATTGTATAAAGGAAAGAAGTAGGATGAGGTTTGTAGGTCTGTAGGATGAGGTCTGTAGGTGTTTAGAGACATAGATAGGCTCCTAGGCAGGTTTTCAGAAGTGTATAGGTATCTTAATATTGGAAGGATATTTGAAGTTCTTTTACAGCACAACAAACTCCATGGTTTTGGCACTTTAGTATCTTTATAACTCTGGCTTGTGCTTTGTATCCATGACATGGAGTGGGGGGGAAGTAGAGGGAAAGGGGGATAGGGATGTAAAGACCTGGTAACAGCTGCACTTTCTGATCTTCCCCCTCTAAAGCAGGGATGGAGACAGGGGTGAAGAGAGAGTAGGAGAGAAAGGAAAACACCTTTGTACATCTGATGAGCTATTTTACAAAGGGGGCTTTGCAGACTCTTAAAATCCCAGCATACAGCTGTATGCTTGGTCCGTGTTGCAAGTATGTTAGTGGAACCAGAAGTATGCTGTTGGTCAAAAGTATTCCCCTAGCATTAGTTTTGTATTTTGAGACTTTATTTTATGGTTGACATTTTTAAAGCTTAAAATATGGTGCACCTGTGTGAGCTATTTAAAAGAGAGAAAAACTAAACAGAAGGATCTTTTCTTTGTGAATGAAGGGATGGGTGACTAGACACAAGTTATAGTAATACAGGAAGTACCCTTTCTAGGGAGTTGTGTCTTTTTAGTACACCTTTATAAGTAGTTATCCAGGGCAGAGTTTGGAAAGGGGACTGGTTTTAGCTTTCCATCATTGTCTTCATAGTGCATTTGATGAATGCAGTATGCCTCAGTTTCACTGTACTGAGGAATTATCATCAGAGCTACTGCACAATAGAGGAAACTGGAAATCAGAGCTTGCGGCTTGCTGTCTGAATTTGGCCCCGATGGGCTGTGAGAGGGTGGGTTAGAGCTCAGACTTTGATTTGAGTGCCAGTACTGGGCAGTTCTGTGAGTAAACAAGAACCAAACTGGCATCTGTAATGGCTCATCTGTGAAATGGGTGTTGCCACTGGTAATTTGTGATGAAAGTATGTGAGATTCCTTTCAAATATTTTTTTCTGAGTAAAAAGTGCTCAGTAATTTTAAATAACCACGGTGTTACCTGGCAAGGGGTGAGTTTCCTTCTTGTGTGTGAAGGACAGAGAAGGGGATCCAGTGAAACTGGGCAGTGTAGTGAAAAGGATTCAGTGACATACTCCCACTAAATACTGCTTTAGGTCTTCTTGGTTGGGTTTGGGTTTTGACTTTTTTTTTTTCATTATCACTGCCCAGAAAAGAAAGATGAATAGATTTTTACATCAGTATAGTCAATAGGTTAAAAAAAAAAAAAAAAAATTCTTAGAATCTGTTGGCAGGACTGTATGAAGAAACTTAGTTTTTCAGTTTCAAAATACAGTAGTTGTATAGAGTACTTAATTTTTGCCCTTGTTTATGTGTCAGTATGCACAAAACCATCAGGTAAATTAACAATACAAGCAAGTAATACAAACAGCGATCACCAATAAAATGTTTTCTTAAAAAAAGAAAATCAGAGCTTGCAGAGCTTTTTTATAAAGGCAGTTAAACATTCTTATCTCTTATGTAGAAATAGAAAAACTGGGAGCCAGAAAGATTCAGTAAATTATTTAGGGTCACACAGGAAGTTGCTGTCTTCTGAATTCTTAATGTTGTGTCCTGGTTTCGTAGCCCATACTGAGGCGGAGAGGGTATTCAGCAGTAAACTACCTGGTTGTAGTTTCAATGTTTGTGCTTTGTGCAATGGTCGGCAACTATCAATGCCAAAGGATGTTGCTGTACTCCAGAATTAAATTTCTGTGATGTATTTCAGTCAGTCAACCAGGTGTCATTCAAACAAATGTAGAGCTTGCCAGATGACTACTTACACAAATCGAAAGCTATTTATTACCTTTTTGAAATTAAAAATGGCGACAGTGGACTTTTCTTGTTGCCTCTTATATCCAGTTCAGGCTCGTAAGCTTGAAAATATTGCTTATCGTCAGCCTGTGATATGGAGGTGTTTGTTAATGCCTGATACAAATGAATCCATTATTTTTCTCTATGTCCTAGTTTAATGTGACTATAATTATTCCTAATCAATTACTTTGGTTGTAGTAGATAGCCCATAGAGTGACTGGGCATCCTCTTCCAATAGAGAAGTGTTCTTTCCAGTATCATCTTCAGATACATCAAAAGGCTTTCTGGGAGATCAGCTTTCTGTTGCCCATGCACTGTCTTTTTATAGGGATTCATGCTTGAATTGTTCTCAGTGCCAAATCCATGTAGTTAGAAAAACAAAAAAGCAGTGTATGTGTGGGGAGTGTAGAATATGAAAAGAAGTGCGAAATAAGGAAGTTTGGTTGTTCACTTTTCTTTAACAGATAAGTTAATTTTCTAAGATGCTCAGCACCTACACCTCTTACGCCTGAAGGAATCTGGTGGCCCTCACTCCCTTCAGGGCCAGTGGTGCCCTTTGAATGCCTCGTTCTCCATGCAATGGTCATTTTCCTCTTAATACTCTTGACATGCGTTTTACATCTGAACATCTGGATTCAGATTCACGTATAATATAATTAGGTGTATACCCAGCGGGGAGAAGGATTTTGATGGAAGAAGTCTTTTCAAGAAAGCGATTATACCACTTGTTATGGCAATAGCAACCAGGTTTACTGTATCGTATATTTATTTTTTTCAGACTATACCTCTCGTCTGAAGTTGGACCTCCATGGCAATATGTGCCTTAGACTGCTAAATTGTTTTAATACATCTCAGTAAAAACAGTTCATAGACATTTTAACGGTGATTTTTTTTTTTTTTTAAGTATGTTTGAAGGCAGTGTGTGGACAGTGTGATGTAGAGGAAGAGCCAAATGTTTATTTTAAGATGTGTTTGAATGAATCTGTCTACTTAAACGTGCCAATGTTGAGAAAGAGGGGCTCTGCCCCTTTTAGATCACAAAGCCCTCTCAGTGGGGGATGGTTTTGGTAATGGAAAAAACAAAAAAGGTTTCAGTATGTGGTAGAGGAGGTAAAATAAACAAACAGCAATGGATGATTACTTCTCTCCATCAAGGCTTCTTTATCCTTGCAAGCTCAGTCAGTGGTCAGTGTGTTAGACACCCCTCCCTGTTTTATCCATCCCTTAACTGTGTTCTTTGACAGCATTGGTTTATACAGCTGGGTCTTTGTGGAGCTGGATGGGAATCACTGCTGAACAACAGACTTGAAGGTAGACAAAATACCTGTGGAAGGGTGAATGGCACATGTCCTCAGAGTTCCCCTGGAGGGAAGGATACTGGTTTTGGGGTTTTTATTCTCCTCCTTTCCAGTGCACCCCCCAACTCCCAAAGATGAATTTTCAAGTGGATGTCTTTTTGCAACAGTGTTTCAGTGCTTGCCACTTCAGCCTTTCTAAAGTAAAATTTGAGACTCCTTATAGTCCCTAAGGTATGTTGTCTGTTTAGAATGGTATCTCATTTTCATATTTATGGATTTGTTTTTATTTCACATACCAATATGCATTTACTTGTTCAAGGGTATTTGTGTGTTATATGACTAATAGGTATATTTTTCTTAGCTAACAGCTTGAGCGGTATCTAGGGTTAATGTTTGTTAAGCTGGGTAATTATCACCTGTTTATGATTGTTCTTTCTCTTGAAATTTGACAGGCATTTCTTGAATCAGATAAAGCAAAAAATCAGCTTTTAGGCAGTGGTGAGCTGAAGCCAATCCAGTTACCTACATGGGCTGTTACAGCAATGAGGAAGCATATTAGTATGTGCAAGCAACAGTTCTGAGAAGTGTTCAATAGTGCTTTAAACTGGACACGGATGTTCAGAAATCAGAAAATTACAGAAGGGAGAGTGGCTTGTACAAATATTACTGTGAGTGAATGGACATGTACTATGATGGGTGATTACACACCACATGTTTATTAATGTAGATTTTTAATTTTTATGGTTTTATGAATAAAAATTGGGAAAGCAATACAACAAATGTTAACCTTTCACAGGACAACTGAAGAAGACTTCACAGTACAACATGAACACTGAGTGAAGCAGGAGCCCTCACATCATACCATAAGCCTTTTCTATTTTATCTCTCGTGCAATCATCTGTTGGAATAGAGACGACATGACTCTGCAGAATCTGAAGTAGGAGACAGGAGTGCAAAACTGCCTAAACACTTGAAAAAAGTTCATCATTTCTTTAGGAATATCAGAATTTCTGAATAACATTATTTTTATTTAAACAATTTTTGGTTTAATCTATTTGTATGTCAGAGTAATTTTAGGAGGCATCAATTTTCACTAGTTTCTGAAAGGCAACATCTGGGCTTTGGAACAATCTCTTTTCAGCTTTGAAAATTCTACCTCAAATTGCGTAGACATAAATGTTCAAAGTTTTTTGTGTTTTTTGTTTTTTAACATAATAGAAAGGCAATAATGTATTTATCCCATGTCATTTTATTTTCAAATTCTGTTTGCTTTTTCTTTCTTGGGCTCTCTAGGATTATTTGTTCCTGGTCCAAGAATGCACCTGTCATGTATAAACCCTCTGAAAGTGGGGGAGCACACACATGCATGTAAACAAAAAAATAGTAAAAATTCTAGACAGCTGGAATTAACCTGCTGGAAAGAAGATGTTTACATCTATTAGAGACATTGCTCTGCTGGAGTATATTTTTTTACACATATGCACACAGACACAAAAAATGTTTCACTGTGCCTGTAATTCTTAAAGGCGCACACAGGTTCTCTGAGGCCCCAATTCTGCTCTCACTAAAGTTATTTAGAGGCCAAATATTTCAGTGATGCAAGTTCAAGCTATGAATGGATATGCATACATACTTTACTAGCATGATCTGTTTTACCAGGAAGCATATAGTATACTTGTCAGTGTATGTGTTTATGTATTCCTGTGTTTATTTGCATTCTTTTATGAAGTGATAGACATGATGATAATGCACATGCAAGTGATGGTCAGAGCAAGGATTTATATAATAATGGTAGAATGATACTGTAAGTTCAGATGCGTAAACATCAGTGGATATATTGAAAATTATTTCATAAGTGCAATTATAAGTACATTTATTAGAAGCACGTGTATATGCAATATAAATTTATTATTCTGAATTTACCAACGGGGAAGTTCAGAGTGAAGTGGGGAAAAACAGAGACTCTTTTTTTTTATTTCCTTGTTTCTGGTTTGTTTGTGACTATACACAAACTCTGGTAAGGGAATGTTGTTGTTTAAAAAAAAAAAAATTAAAAATTCCATTTGTTGAGTTTGAAATGTAAGTAAGGAAAGAGAAGGCAAAGGAAAGGGAGCTTGAAGCTCAGTAGCTGTTTCTTTGGCACTTCCATTACTGAGCCATGACATGATGGAAGAGTGGGAAAAGCTGTGTCGTATTTTACCAAGATCTCAATCAAAAGAATGGCTTCTTGTACTGAAATCTGGGTGTCTTTTGGGAGGGAATTCATATTATTAATGTTGATTCTACTGAAAGTAATTAATCATTTAATAATGCTTGAAGAAAATTTTATGTCAGCTTGATTAGACAAAGAGTATGAGTGACCAAGAATAAGCTCCCTAAATTGCAAAAGTTTTAATATTAGCTAACTTTTTTCAGAATGAGCCCGTGCTTCCTCATATTTCTTTGTAAGATGTAAGTCATTCATAATTGTCATAATTTTAAAGCTTTTTCAACTCCTTGCCTTCATTTCACTCAATGTCAATGGAAATTAGGTATGCACGTCTGTGTGTGATGTATGGATTCCTTGTAGCATGCAGCACAGCTCTCCCACTCAGCGTCTGGAGACTGACTGACTTCTTTTCTGTCATTTTCAAGTATTAGTTTGTGAAATTTCAAGGCCTGAAATCTCTAATTATTTGACTAGATTCCTCTTTGCAGTTCAGCAGGCAGACGAGTGATGATTACCTCATGTCATAGTAATTGCGATAGTATTTTCAGCAGTGAGCAGTTACTAAAACTTTACGTGAAAATAAAACCAAAACTGCTATTCTGTTGTGACATGAGGACAAATATAAAATAATAATAAAAAGTTAAGAAGCAAGATGTATGGGAAGTTGAAGAGTGGGGGGAGGTACATTTCTAAAAGGTTGGGGGGGGGGGGTTAGGGTGGGGAAGGAAGCCAGAGTTAATTTGAGGATGCACTGGAAAATAAATGTGCTTGTGGATTTAATTCAGATTCATCCAAGCAGAGTCTTTTGCATGAAAGAAGCCAGTGATCAGGCTCAGTTTACTTGAAACATCAACAATGACTGCATCCTGCTGTTTCAAAGTTTGTGCTGATAGATGCTCATCGTCTTTGACACTGCACTATTACAGTTGTATGTTGCCTGTAGCGTTAACCACATTTTCACTATGTGCCTCTTCTAGTTTTGAGAAGTTCTCAAAAAATTCAGGTTTTGAAGTTTGATCTTTTAGAAGCATACTTTTCAGCAGAAGTAAAACCTGATCCTATAGTTTCTGGTTTGTAAACATGCTGTTAGATTTTTGGCTCTTTTAGTTGACATACTGACTAGTGGGGGGGGGGGCGGGGGGAAAGGCTTATGAAGTTGACAGGTACCAAACAAAAACAGGATACAGGTTCTCTTGCTAAAGCTGATTTTGAATGTGTGTCTCTGGGTAAATGAATGAACGTTCCTGCTTAACACCTGCTAGTTGCTGAACAAAACAGGAACAATAATGCAAAGACCTGTAGGAGATCTACAAAAGAATTGGGTGATATTCTTTGCAGTAATAGAATATAGTATCTTGATAGAAGTTCCTTCATCACCTTAAAAATTCTGTTTTGGTTGAAGGTTGGTTTGTTTCAGACTAGAATATTTCACTAAACAATTTAGTCATGCACAAAGATTCTTTCCCAGTTACCTGCCTCAAAAGGTCAATGAAAATCTTTGCATAATGCACATTGGGAACATTCAGTATGAACTTTTGGTTGCAACGTATTTTTCCTAGACTTGATTTTACAGTGGTTTTTCATGCATGAATTCCTTGTAAATGCAAGAAAATTGAGATGAGAAGTTTTAGTTGAGAGCATAGAGTTTACAGAAAGTACTTTTTGTCATTTTTCTATTAAAGAAAAACTTCACAAAATTTTTGTTAACAGTTTTTTGAAAGACATTTGTAACAACTTTCTTATTTGAGGGTTTCAAAACTTGTCAAAATTAAACCATTTACCACTGGAATTTTGAACAGTACCTTTTTCTCAAAAAACACAATATGTGGAATATCAGGTTTTCAGCCAAGCTGCTGATACTTTACTATATTTTAAAATGCAAACTTTAAAATAGATAGGGGATAGCATATTCCCTGCCTGTTTTCTATTCAGTCTTCTAAACTGGTGGACTAAAGAAAATTGTTAAAGTTACCCCATACACGGAGGAAATCTGGAAAGTAAAAGGGAAAAAGTGAGTTGGGTGAAATGGAAATTACTGGGTAGCCTTAACCACAGGTTTACTTGTGACAACTATAGTAATAGACAACTGCACAGAAACATTACACAGGTTGAGCCATGAAGATCTTGGTTTGTATTAACAAAAGTGACTTGTTCACCAAAACCCGTTTCAAATAACTCAACTTATTTGTAGCGTATGTACATTTTAAAAGATGGCTGATTGATACGATCTTAGAAAGTAATAATTAACAGATTATTCCGTCTCGGTGTGAGTGACAGATGAGAGCATGTTTCATGCACATTTTTTTTATTGATTAGCAGATTAGAGATGTTTGCTTCTTTTTTCTTTTTCTTTTTTTTTTTTTCATTGTAAAATTACTTTGGTAAAGAATTCTAAACCAGGCTGTAAATGACTCAAAGATATTGCCAAGTGAAGTCTGTTTTTAGTGGTATGTGTAGAAACAAGTTGGGTTTGCGGTTCCCAGTGGGACAGAGTGTAGGAGTCTGCCACCCTTACTCATGTTGAGTAATACTTATTACACAAGTAATCCTGTCAAAATGAACAGAGTTGGATTTTTTTTTTTTTTTTTTTTAAAGGTACTAGTTATTCAGTGTGCATAAATAATGAGTGAATTCGGGGCCAGAATGGAATGGAGGCAGTCATTAGTATTAACTTGCACCTTTTGCTTAGGCTGTCTGTAGATCATAGCTTCAGTAAACCTGGGAATATGAACCATCTTATTAGTACTAAATGTGTTCAGAGATGAGGCAGATGTATTGCTGACATTTTGGATAAGTTTGTGTTTGTGCATCTACATTTGTGTGTGTATGCTTACACATTAGCTATATGTAATACCGCTGCTGTCTGTAATCATAAGTATTTCCTCTGGAAACGCAGACTCTGCAGATTTCCAACATGTACTTTAATTAGAGGCAAGTATCCCTGCAGATCGGGGGAGAGTCAGTTTGAATCCCATTGAAGTTCCTGTGACTGGTTTAGCATATAGCATTTGGTTTGGAATCAGGCCATGTTAGCGAGTATGTTCCTGATGCTGTTGGTAGCTGGAATGACCCTCCACGCTGCTGCTGGAGGATCAGATCTGCTCGTCTTGTCCTTGTGCATCTCTTCAGAATGCAGCCCTGTGCCTGTCTCCGATGCACAAGGCTGAGTGATTTAAACTGTACCCATGAGAAAGACTTAGTTTATAGCTGCCAGAGAAACTCAAGAGGTGAACGTTTTCATGCCGATTCAGAAACTGGCTATGCGACTCCAGTCAGGCGCTGTCACGCCTAGTTATGGTGAGAAAACAACAATGCCTCTCTTGATAAGGGGGGAAAAAAAAGAAAGTCTTGCACAGTCAAAATTTTGACATACAATTTAAATCATCTCTCTACATCCTGTGGACTTGGAGCTGTCAAAAAGGCAAAGCCTGTGTTTGAATAGAAAAGCTTTTTATTTCTTTAAAAAGTGTACCAACTATAATTATCCATAACTATGCAGGCCTGTTTTAATGCTGTTTTATAATTACAGGTCTTAATGCTAGATTATACAAAGTCATTTATAAATAGTCAGAACACAGAGGGACTTTGGGAGTTTTTAACCTGTAGATTGCTGTGGGTTGTGGCAGCTGACGGGATTTTGCCTGTATATGTATAGGGTGAGCTGTGTAATGATTGATGAATCCCTTAATTAACTCCCAACAAGTTAAGATTTATGGCCTCATATCTTTTTCTCCTGACACATCTGTGTTTGTCACTTTTGAAGACATGGATAAGCCATTTCTCCAAGAGCTTTTGTGGGTATCTGAAATGCTTCTGAGGTATTTTGCTTAATGTAACAAGATTAGAGTTTTATGACATAAAATTTATGAAATGTTATGGCATGAGCAATCAGATTGGGATGGATGCTGGTTGTATGCTAGAGGGCACTATCTCCTTGAATACTGGATACCATTTTAGATTTGTTTTGGGTATACAATCATGTATGAAATGAACCAAAACCAATGAACAAATGGAAGTGTACTGGGAACACTTAAATGAGGTTCTGTTAAAAATAATAATAATTTTTAAAAAAAGAGCGCTGTGGAAATATCACTTTTGTGAGGCACTGAACTCGAGAAAAAAAACCCCAAAACTTAACAAACAAAATAATGTTATTTGGTAGCCTGAAATTATTTGGATGGAACTAATACTTGTAGATGACATGAGAAAACAATTCATGTGGATGCAGGGCAGCTCTTACTCTTTCCAGTGGGAAAATCTAGCCATGCTGAAGTCAGTCCAAAAACACTGAGATCAATAGACACAGGGTATCAGTTTAAGCCTACAAAGAGTCTGTTGTAAATTGAAGGGGAGTAAAGAAATACGTGGAGAAGCTATTGTAAGATGAATCGCGTCAAATATTTGTGGGATGAGTGAGTTAAAGGAGTGAGATTTTACTTCCCTGAAAAAAAAAATTCTTGCTACCAGAAAAAGTGTTTATTTAATGAAAATTTAACAAAAGGCATTTTTTTTACTGCAATTTCTGCATATTAAGAAGCCTTTCCAAAAAATAGAAAAAAGAGTCCCTTTACAAGAAACAGGGTCGTATTTGAGTTCCTCACCAGAACTAAATCTTCAGTTCCATCCTAACCACTGATAAAAATCAAGTATGGGGATACATTTCATAACTCTGATGTGTCTCTTCAGTGGGCTGAGTACTGACTGCGTCCCACTGTGTCTGAACCTTGCAGATTTAGGTTGTCTTAAAAGTTACTATTGTTTATGTTCAGTAGAAATGATTAATGACACTTCAAAATGCAACTCTTCTTGCAAGTCTTAAGTTGCAGCAGATTTCATCTGCAGAGACACCCTTTTAGATTCAGAATCTGGTCCACTGTACTGCTACTTTCCTGAGAGTTATATCTTGGGGTTTTTGTTGTTTTTTTCTTTTTTTTTTTTTTTTTTTTTAAATCCTATCCATAAGTTGATGTTTCAGGAAGTCGATGTTTCCTCTCTCATTGATAATCTTCTTTCAGAGGGGTGTAACTGAAAACCCTTCTGAGTTTAAACTAGTTAGAGGAAAAGATCTTCAAGTCGTGTAAGTGGTAAACTGTCGTGTTATCATTGAAGGTAGTTCCAGGATATTTTCAGTCCTTTGTTAAGATGGGATAGTTCCAGTCCTTCAGTAGACCTGTATCTGTTTAAAAAAAGCTCAGTTTCAGGTAACGTTGTTTCTCAGAATTTAGCTGTTTCCCTTTCCTTATTGTTTATAATGGGAACTCCGGTTGCATCTCGGATACAGAATCTGTTAAGACCTAGTATTAGCTCAGCAGGAAAATGAAGATGTATGAAAAGATAATTCAAGGATACATGGTGTGGGAGCATTTTAAATTCAGAAGAGGGACCAATAGAGCTGTAGAAATAATGAAAGACCATCTGTGAATGAATTTACATTGTATGATGTTGTTTTCTGCTCATGAACCTATCAGAGGTTTGATCCTTTGCTGCTATAGGCTTTGATAGTTATTGTCCTTTTGGAAGACATTTCCATAAGTAGATATAGATTTATTTAGTTACTTAAATCTTCCATTTTCTTGTGGAAATTTCCCAGATGTTTGTAAGGAGTAATTTCTGCAAAACTCCAATGTTTGTGGTTGATGTTAGAGGGGATGATGAGATTTCTGAAAGGCCAGATTATGCCTAACTCATGTTGGCTATGGACAGAGCTACCTGAAAACAAATTGCAGTCGTCATCTGAGCTGTGTGACCCTTATCTAGGGTTGTGAATCCATTTTGTTGAGTGTTGTAGTCACTTGGAAAAGTAATGCAGAGTAGATCCTTAACTTCACTGCCTTAGACATTTTAGCAATTTGTTAGCCTTCTAGCATTGTGATGGGCATGTGGCTTGTAATTTAAACTGGATCTTTTAAGAGCTGCATGAGGAAGGAAAAAGTTTATTCTTCCCATTCTAGTATCACTGTAGATTGGCCTACAGTCCAACCCATAGATTTTTGTTTTAGATCAAAACTATAATAATCTCTGTTATTGCTAGTGCATAGAGGTGGTCACCTCTATTGCCTTCCTTGCCTGTTTTTATAAAATTCCCCACAGAAAATGGTATCGCCCCTGTTGGGAACAGTGACAAGCAGAAGGCAGGGATGATTTGCGGTGTGGTAGTGTGCTAACTGAACACAGTAAAGGAAACTGTATATTAATTTACAAAGTTAGCAGAAGAGCTTTATTTCAACATGATAGTCAAACTCTCCTTGTGAAGCAATGTGACAGAATCTGGGTTAACAGGAGTAGGAGTTTTTAACACAATTGGGGTATATAGTATATAATACAAAGCAAGGCATCCTCTCTCTCTATTTTTTTTTGTCAAAGTGAATTGTAGTGGAGATTTTTGTAGATCGTTTAAAATATTTTCAGTGATCTTACCGAATAGAAGTGTCCTAAAGTATAGAACATTATTGTGGAATAATTGACTAATGATTTTATATCCCTCTCTTTTTGTTTGCCAAAATTGAGACAACTGCTTTGTGCTGATTTTCAGAAAGCGAGAGTTTGTAAAAACACAAGCTTCTATTAAGGCAGCATTGAATTGAGTAACCAAAATGTTACACTCAAAATCAATAGCAAATGTGTATCTTGATGCAGTGCAATGCAGAATATGAATAATTCACATTAACTTCAGGAGGGAGTTGCATGGTGTCTGCAGAAGAAAAGCTCGGGATCTGTCATGTCAAACATAGCTGTAAAATACTGAATTCAGTGGGCTACTAGAAAACTGCCAGTAAGAGTCTTATCTGGTGATCTCTGTCTTTATACATATGCTTCACTGCAGACACGTAGGTGGGAAAGCCTAAAAGACAGAATTCAGGTAGGATGTATGAAGTGTTAGTCTGTTGGACTAAGTCAAACATTAATAGAAAATACAGATTGCTTCTCTATGTACAGGCAATAGGTGGTGTTCAGAACAGGCGATGTGCAGCTGAGTGTAGGTTCTGCTAGGGATTTTTTTGTCTGAGGTTTTTTTTTGTTGTTGTTTTTTTTTTAAATATAATCTAACTTGGCTCAGGAGGCAAAGCTCAAAATGAGATCATTAGAAACAAAATAAGTCCTAACAAAGGGCTGTTTAAAGTCACTGTTTGTTTTCAGACCCAGTTGACTGCTGCTAAGAACCATTTCGTGCTCAATATGCCAAATCGTATGGACATGCTCCACCTCACAGCAGCCCCACACATGGTTCAAGAGGCTGCTGGGCTTTTGAAATGCAGTCCTTCAACTGTGAAGTGGAAAATCAAAATGGGGTAATTAGAATCATAAATACTAGATTTTTGAGGAGGAGCAGTATTACTTCAGCCTGTCTTTTCAACTTTTACATACAATAGTCTTGAGTTTCCTTGTTCATAACTTCCTATTTTCCATGAAATATTCCTCTTTTTTTTCTTTCTTTCTTCTTTTGACTATGCCTATAGATTTTCTTATTTCTCATTCCACTCCCTCTTACAGATGCCCCTGCTTAGCACAGTGGCCCATTATGCCATCCATGCATACACCCCGATTTTCATGAACAATGTTGCTGTAATTAATCCCAGAAGTCTTCTGCATTTTAGTACTTCACTGGACCCCTCTATTTTGAAGACCAAGCTGGAAGTGTTCTGGGTTCAGGCTGTCCTTTAAGATTTTCAGTAGTGCCCGGTTTGGATGAAAACTGGATTTTCCAATGACATAAGGATTCTTTCAGTCTTAGTTTCTAAAAGTTGAACATACACATAGGCTATCAGGACAGTGTTATCAGACAGTCTCAAAACATTCAGAATGTGGGCCTGAATTTTAAGTCAAGATTTGTGTGTGATTTTTACAATATGTGCTCTACTTATTTTCCTTGTGTATCCTTTTTTATATAGATACAGATGTAAGTTACATTTACACGTGTGTTTTCCTGATCTGGCTATAGGTAGGAAGTATAGGGTATCTTGGTAGCAAATCTTCATTCACTTAGTGCAACCCTGAATTTGTGTTTTCAAAAAGCTTAGATTATTAATGTTCAAATGTTTAATTGCTTAACTATCCCAGATCTGCGAACCTGAAAAGATTCTTGCAATATGACTATAACACTCTGTTGTTCATATGGGTGAAGTTTTATAAACACAGACGTTCTGGCTTGCTAGCAAGTTATTTTATTGTATTTTATTTTACTTTTTTTATCAGTTAGGGTTAAATACATGCAGATGATTATTCCTTAAAAGCTAAGTTGACAATAGCTTGTATCAGGAGACATTCTATCTTCTTATAGTCTCTTGCAAATGCAAAACCAGATGGGTATTTTTTTAAAGGAATTGCATTTCTTTATACACACTCGTCTTAGGTGAATTTTCATGTTTAAGAAGCCAGAATACAAGAGAGTGCTATATTAGTGTATTATTCTCACAACAAACAAGCCACTGTTCTGTTGCTACCTGCTTGGCCATTGTTCCCAATTGTGTATGCTTTGCAGTGGTATTTGGATGGTTTCCTGCTCTCTGCCAGCACAAAAAAGGCATTTCTGTTACAATGGCCCCTAACCACACAATGACGGCATTAAGGATTTATTTGGAGGTTTCATTATTTTCTCCTCTTTTGTTCCTTCCAGGATGTCTTCCAAGCGACCAGCCTCTCCGTATGGGGAAGCAGATGGAGAGGTAGCCATGGTGACAAGCAGACAGAAAGTGGGAGAAGAGGAGAGTGACGGGCTCCCAGCCTTTCACCTTCCCTTGCATGTGAGTTTTCCCAACAAGCCTCACTCTGAGGAATTTCAGCCAGTTTCTCTGCTGACGCAAGAGAACTGTGGCCATAGGACTCCCACTTCTCAGCACAACACAATGGTAGGTTTGCTAATGGTCTATTGTGCTTACATCCATTCTTTGAATTCTGCCTCTACAGTAGCTTGGCATCCAGATCTGTACTTTATGGAGTGTACAATGCACAGTTACACGTACAGAACATGCTACAATAATATGAAAGCTTTGACCTAGCTGGACTGCCTTTACCCTCTGCTACAAATGCTAAATCACTTGCAGTGCAAGCTCTGCTTTTCCTCACCTTTGCCTGCTGGCATTTAGGGTGCTAAAATTTTTTAGCTACAGTGATGTGAATTTGAAGTGTATGTGTTCAGCAAACAGTAAATGATTTTGAAACACTGTAAGTGAGAGTCATGTTTGGCGTGGTGTCTGAAATATCACCCCAATGCCGATTTTATGCAATAGTAAGGCACGGAAGTCTGTATAAAGGGTAGAAAAAGCAACTTTGGATTTTGCTGGTTTTAAAGATTCACGTCTGATGTGTGTTTCGCATGCCACAGCTACCTACAAGAAAATTTGCTGTGCTTATGGAATTAAATCAGCCTGCTACTTTTTTCACTTGTGAATTCCCACCTTTTTGTGCACTTTACAAATGACACTGTGCACTTAATTCCTTACATTTAGCAGCCTGCTGGAAGTCCAGAACTGGTTTTATCTAAAAGCAGACAAACAAAAAGAACAAAAAGCAGTGCAGTGTTCCTCACTAGTATTGTAGTGTCACTACTGTAACATGATGTGTTTGGGCCCTTCGTGCTGACTACCATAGAACATTTTTATAAAGGTTGAAAGGTGCAGGGAAAGGCTTTGAAACCCCGGGACTTAGGCACCTCGGCAAAACTGTCTATTGTGAACACACTTCCACAGCTCTTGCCTGTTTACAAATTGACTGTAACTTTTCTGTTAGTCCCCCACTTTGACAAGGGCACTGACAATTTCACTTTAAGTGAAGATAATGAATGGACCTGCATATCTGAAGGCTTTTAAAAAAGCCTAGGTGATAGTGTATTCTCATAAAAGCCTGCAAGAACTTCATAGTGGTATTTAAGCCCTTACAGCTCATTATGCATATGTAACAAGCCCTAAGTAAAAAGCCTTAGGGATTATTATTTCTCATAGGACCAAGTCACTGGATATTCACTGAAACTGCTCTCTTAGACAAAATAACCCACTGATTCTGATCCATTTTTCTTCCTTTCTGGTCTACTGCTTAAGTTCAAACAGTGGTTTAGAATACTTAATTTTGCTTTGTCCTATTGCAACTTTAAATGAAGAAAGAACATCATTGGAAAAATTAAGCATGGGCAGACATATTATCTTTTTCTAGCTTGTTTGCTTCTCATCCTTTATCGTATGTTTTATGGAGATGTAATTCATTAATATACAGTTCCAGCTAATGGGATGTTAGGCTATGTAACCGGTGTATGAGCTTTGCTGTATCTTGGCCTATTTTAAGAGAATGTACTGAAGATAAGGGGTTGTTCCTGACAACATTTAAGTCAGTAGAGAACCTTGTGATGACACCAGTAGTGTAGAATCAGACCCTAATGAAATTAAAACTCATTGTCTTCTAAGGAGCCCAACAGGAGTATTTCAGCTATGCCTTGATGAAACACTTCTCTTTAACTGATTTTTAATTAACTTCTTTATTCATTTATAGTTTTTAAGACCAAGAAGTTTAGCTAATCATCTAGTGTGGCTTCCTGCTATGAAGGCTATATTTAATGTGAAGTCAAAACAGCGTGTTCTGTCTCTTTGTAATAGAAGGCATTATTTCATGTTTCAGACAGTTTTGCTGTAGTAGTGAGATGCTGTAGGCTTCTCTGAAGCATGTTTGGGGGATTGTAGGAACTGGTTTTGTGTTCATACGTGTTTAAGAAAATTGCCAGTTTGTATGAATATGACATTTTGGTAATATCTCTGTTTTAGTGAGGAGTGTCTTGTAAAAATCATCATCCAGGTAGGTCAGAAAGCATGTAACCTATGTGTCTCCAGAAAGAAGGAAGTGATCAGTGTAAATGAGTAAAATATACGTAATCACTCCCTCTGCTGTTGTGGTAGGTAGTTATAAGAAGTAACTGAACCTAGTGCTTGGATAACTTTTAGATGACTTCAATTTGGGTGATTAGCAGTTATGAAAGTCATTCCCAAAGGGTATTCACTTTGGTAGCATTACAGAGGTCATTTTTATACTGTTTGAATTGACATTCTGTGCTATTTTAGTCTCTGGGAAGCAAATCCGGGTGTATGTACATGTGCACACACCACCACACAGTGCGGTCCAGTAGACTTTTATTGATAAACTCCAACAGTGTGCTTCACACTTCTTAACAGCTTGTCAGCTGTACTACTACACCTACTGACTGAGTCTGCAAGTGACTGTGGGGTTCTCGTTTTGCAGCCACATGCTGTCCTTGCAGGGTACACCTTTACAGATCTCTCCAGTGTCCAGTAAGGCAGGATTAGACATTTAGCCAGTCCGAAATCATTTAGTGCATCACCCTGGTGCATTCCTCTAAACTATACTGCTTTGTGTGTGATTGTTGGCTAAGACACTTCTCTGAAGGGATTCTTAGATAGACATGGTATAGATCCGGAGAGATCTTTCTGTGTTAGCTACATGTACAACACCCATTTGGCTTAAGGAACAATCTCACAGAAGAAAGCCACAGCCAAAGGATCTGGAAGAGGTATGGAATTACACAGCTTTGTCTCATCAGTAGGCTGCATAGCTGAATTCCTCTTGTCACCACAGCCATCCCTGCTTCCTCATATTCTGCCTATTGGCACTGGGTCATGAAGGTGCAGTTAGGAAAACAATTTCAACCTTGAGAATCAATTTCTTGGCCTCACTTTTCTAGCTGCTAATTGACCCTCTGTTTCATAGGTTACTTCCAGCTGTGCTTCCTTTTACAAGTCCTGCCAGCTGGGACATCCTAAGATCCTTAAGGTAGAGAGCTGATTGAACCAGAGCGACAACTCAACAGTTTACCCGACTTAGACTTTTGAAAATTTACCATGTTGCACTTTACGAAGCTGTAACAACTGCTAACATAGAGACACAGCTCAGAATGCTGGGTAAATTTTTATAAAAGGAGGGCAAAATCCCTGGAAAGAAATCTTCAAACCTAACCAAAATTGGCAAAAAGCTGCAAAACCCATCTTTCCATCAAAATGAACAGGGTATTTCTGAGGATGTGGGAACTGCAGCCAGAGAAAGGTTAGTGCAGTGGGCACAACCAGGAATGCAGGAGGCTCCATCAGGAAATGCTTTTTACTGTGAGGGTGACTGAGCATAGGAACATGTTGCCCAGGGAGGTTGTGGAGTCTCCATCCTTGGAGATATTCAAAAGCCATCTGGACACAGTCCTGGGCAGCTGACTCTAGGTGACCCTGCTTGAGCAGGGGTGTTGGACCAGATGACCTCCAGAGGTGCCTTCCAACCTCAACCATTCTGTGGTTCTGTGAAAGGCAGGGGCAACTCTATCCCAAACTCTCTTCCTCTTGATAGAAGAAACTAGATACTTATTTTAAGTAGGAAAGCTCTTCCACTGATAAGAAAAGAAACAATAATTTATCAGACTGAAACCAAAGGCTTAGTAGAAAATGCAAGACAAATCATTCGACTTAGAATATATCTGAGTCCCCTTAGGATGTTCATAGCAGGCCAGAAGCTTAGTGGGGAAACACTTGAGGATTACAGTATCAGTCAATGCCTCTTTTGAAGAAAGCTATTAAGGCTACAGTATTTGAATAGCACAGATAGTTGTCAGCTCATCTAAGTTATGAGGGTTTGTTTTATTTATTTCTGTCTGCCTTACCATGTTGCTTTTATAACCTCTCAAGACGACTGATCTCACCAGCCATGTCTGTGTGCTAATTTCTGAAAGTAAGAGATGTCAAGGCTGAAAGCACTGTTTAAAATATACCATGGGCACATTATGCTGTGGTCAAATTTGACCATTCTTCTTAACTGTAGAATATCAATCAAATGCTGGATGAGATTAAAAAAAAAAAAAAAAAGGAAATTCTGACCAAAAGATCAAACTGGTAAGGTGTAATTTTGCCACTGTCCAGTTGTTCCAAACTGTGTGACTGCACTGCTAGCCCATGTTTGTCCTTCACTTTCAGTGGGATTTAGAATTCATTTTCAGCAGTGCTTTAAATTGATAGCAAATATTGCAGTGCACTCTTAAGTAGCTTTATTGCTTCACACTAAAAAATCTTGCATTTCTGTGGTGAATGAAGTTATTCCTCTGTAATTTGGGAATAATATTAAGAAATTTTGGTCATATTAAGAATAACAGTACTACTGGTCAAAGAGCTTGCCAACACATTGCTTCATGCTTTTCCTCCACTTGTCCAAAATAAAAGATTGTTTAATGCTGCCTTTGAATTGTTTTATCATATACATCCTGGCCTGCACTTCACCTGTTGGTCTGGGATTGTCACCATGTGAATAGTATTGGATCAGAACAACATGTGGCTACAGCACTTAGCTATTATTCAGAAGTTGCAAAGAGAATGGAAATCTGAATGCATATAGCTTTTTAAAAGTCAAATAGGACTCTAATTATACTGAGCTAAAGAATGTCTATTTAAAAAAAACCACAGTGGTTTTAGAGAAATTTTAATTTCCAGTGTACCTTTGTGCATCAAGCTTAGGATAAGTTATTGTGATGGTACAATGCACAGTGTTGTGAACACCAGTGCCGTTATTGTGCCAGCTCTAATAATGAGAATTTCATTGTTTGGGGAGAGCAGTCTCCTACACTCTAGACAAAAGTGTAATTACTTTTGAACGATGTGGAATGTGCTCAGTTTAATAGCACGGAGAATAGATTCACAGAGATTCAGATAAAGCTAGCTTGGAAGCCATATGTGCAATGTGGCAGTATGAAATTGTTAGCAGGCACCATAATTACAACACACACACACGCACATACAATTTCACAGTTTAAACTATAAACTGTTGTTTTGGTAAGAGATAGGCTTATCTGAACAAGACTAGTTCAATTAAAACAAAGTAGAAACAGTGGTAAGTTTGCATTTGTCTTTTTTCATGTTCTTTCCTTCCTCTTTTAATGGCAAATAGATATTTATAAGATGATGAAATTGCATTGTTACAAACATTGCATCATAAATGTCATCACCAAAGTAGCACATGAAAGCCGTTTCTACAGATACAATTTCAGTTTTGATCTTTTCAATCTTTACACTTGCACTGTTTCAGAGAATGATTCTGCAGGCTATTAGGAAAGGGAACAAAGAAGAATCAGCCAGGACCCATCAAACAGCTGTAGAAGTTTCCTACTACATCATTTAGTCCAAACCCTAGAAAACTCTCTGCAGCCCTTAAGAACCAGTTGTGATGGAACCAGAAAAAGTTTTGATGCCTTTCATATCTGCCTGACAAAATATCTTCCATTTAAGTTATTATAACCTGCCTGTCCTCCTTGTCATGATCTGTATTCTCCTGCCTCTCCAATCCTGTCCCATCTATGTATGTAATGTTTATAGTATTGAGCAATTACTTGCAAACTACTTGTTGTGCAGGTCCTATATAGGGTGGGTAAATGGTAAAAAAGTCTTTTCATTCTTCAGGTGAGGCAGGGATCAAAGCTGTAGTGCAATTTGGGAGCAGTCTGATAATTTGTGGAAGTTCCCTTGGTTTGTTCTACCACTCTTAATATAGTGAGTTTTGCTTACTTGTGGCTATGGAGGACCAGAGTGGATGTATCATTCCAGCTGAAGTCAATGGGCAGAAGGACTGCCTGAATTTTGAGATGACCCACCGGTGTTTAGATCAGACTCTGAAAGGTCCAAAGGTTGGTTAGGGGACAATAAATAAGTAATGAAGTAGGAAAATATTTTTTTTTTCCCAATCAGGAGAGTTAGAACTACATTTAAAACAATAAATTAACAAATCAAGTCCAGACTTACCATCTATAAATTGCCTGAAATACAGGGTGCAGATGACTGTAGTTTTTAAAGGCCATGAAGAGAAGTGGAAACAGCAGTTGTTTGTTTTTGCTGAAGATCATCTTACTGTGAAGCAGTCACGTTTTTAATGGATTCATTTGAATGCAGTTAAGCAGAAAATAATCAACAGAAAAGTAAACACCTTTGTTTTATAGAAGTGCTGGGAACTGTATGTATCCATTGTTTGCAAGTGATTATATGCCTAGGAATCAATTCATTGACTTCATACTGGAAAATATCTTTATTTAAGCTTCTTGCATAAATACTAGTAAAATCTTATTCAAGTGAACAGCTGAAAAATTCCACAGGAAAAAAGATAGGTAAAACCATAAAACCCACAGTTGGTAGAAATATTTGAACCAGATGGTCTGTCTTAAAATGAACAGAAAAGACCTATAAAGTGCAGTATGAAAAAAAAAAAAAAAGCGTAACCCTTAAAAGAAAAAAAACTTGGTCATCTTTCTAAGCAAACTAATCTGCCCTAGGACATGCACAGTGGACACAGTTGTTTCATTCCAAATTAATATCTCAATCCAGACTGCCTTCAGTAGGTAGCTCAGTTTGGGATTACACACATTTACTAGGATCTGCTAGGTAATTTTGCTGAGGATTGTACATTTTTACTGGAAATAGTGCATTGGCGTCAGCTCTTCCAGGTCAGCCTAATGGTACGTGCAGCTTGCATGGCTTGGAAGTGTAGCAGCGTGCCCACAGCAGCACATTGCAGCCAGTACCCAGAAGACTAGGACAATGATGTCTTCCAGAGGGAGGTAGGAAGTACCACAGATTTGGAACAAAATTTTGAAGCTACCAATTTGAGGAGCACTGATGAAGACTAGGGTATGGAGAAAGCCTCAGCAGGACTGAGAGATTAGTTATAGCAACAGTGTAAAGAGACTGCATTTAAGTGTTTCTACTTCTTGATACAGCTTTTGCTTTCAGTAGTCAATCCCTAGCTGTGAAATAGCCTAGGTAAGGATCTATGGCATCTGCATCCTCCTGGAACTCAAACAGTAGCTGTGAACTTCATAGAGCTTCTTCAGTCCAGGTCCATCACCTATGGCACTCTGCACAAATTTATTCTGAAATACTGCCTTTTCTTTGTTGACAGTGAATCTCTACAGTAGGCAGTGAGGCAGAAACTCTGCTGCCAATTAAACACCCAGTTCTCCATGGTTCTGGAAAGAGAAGACAGCAGAAATTTAGTTAAGTTTTCATTATTTCACTTTCAACTAATGGGTTTATCTCCTTTGGCCAAGCTTCTGTGCTGTTAAGAAGTTTGTGGCCATAGGCTGGCAGTGTAACTACTATCAGAATAGAGAGCAGCATACCAGGCTTTTGTATTCTTATCCTACATGTGCCTCAAGGCAAGGTGGCACGTGGGAATGTGATCCAGTTTTGCACCCTACACCGTGTGAACTACTACTTTTGCACACCACCTTGACTCATTTTTGCTTCAGTAGTTGCCCATTCATTTTAGACCTTCCAGAACATTTTCCCCGTGTGCTTTCTGTCTGCTGCATATGCTTTTCACATCCACCTTGCTTCCTTCGAGCAGCTGGTGTGGCTTTCTCCCTTTCTTTTCACTGCAGGTGAGAGCCTTTTTCTCTCTCTCCAGCTTTAGAAGAACAATATTACTCTATCACTTTCTGTCTGCTTGCAGTTGTCCTTTGAAAACCTTTCTCTGCCTTGCCCATTTTCTTCCTCTGCTTGTAGTCATATTTAACTTAGCCATTTTTATTATTTAATCCATTCTAAAGCCTTTTAGTAAATAGCACATATGAAGACATTGCACAGTAAAAGAAAGTATTGTGCTATTTGCTTGGACAGAATGTCAATAAACTAGAGAATGGTTGTTTTTTGATATGCAGCTCTACTTTCAGTAGAGATATACCAAAACTGAAATGCATTGTGAAGTATTGGTCATGGTTTCTTGAATTTCAGGGTTGCGGGGAATCTCTGTGATTATCAGCTCTGGCTCCTAGAAGTGCCAGAACCTTCTGCTACACTTAATACTTACAGTCCTGTTTTACAGTTTTTTCTCTCACTATCAAATGTTTGTGTCCTAGTTAAGATGTTACCCATTGCAGCGACAATTTGAAGCATTTCTTTCTTTTCTGTCCTTTTAATGGCTGAGTGAAATGTTCTGTCCTTTTTTTTTTCCTTTGTATCTTTAAGTACGTATTCTCAGGTTATACAAATTTAAATTGGATTAGGTTGTGCCAAGGCCAGCTTTCTTTCTCTCATTTTTCTTGCCACTGCTAATGCTTTTGCAGATTCACCAGAAATAATGATGGTTGTAGTGGTAATGAAAATGTGGCTTCAGGCAGTTGCTAGTGTTTAAAGTGTCATGTCATCCCATCATGGTTTTTTTTCTTTCACGGAGCTAACTACTTCCTTTTGTCTTGAGTATATCAGTGAAATATCACCACCTTCTTCACTGTAATAAATTTAATTTTTATTTATTTTCTCTAGAGATTCATGGCTGGAGAAGGACCTGTGGTAAAACAGACTATAGACTGTTTGCCTAAGTATGAGTATACATAGATGGGTTAACTCCTAAGGCATGTACAGAAACCTCCCTAAGGGAGAAGACTGACCTGCTGCAATGTTTCTGAACCAACCAATGTTCCAAAGTGTTTCAAGACAATTAAACGGAGGAAACAAACTTTCTTAAGTGAAAAGAGTCCTTTATGTCTGGGGTAGCAAGCTTGTCTGAATAGTTTGGCCAGCCTCGTTTCAGAATTATCCTTAACACTGTTAAATTCTTTGTTTCTTTTCCGCTTTAGGTACAGTTGTGTAACCAGATAAGGCATTTTGATCTTTGCAAAGAAGAAGGAGACTCGATGAATCCTGTGAATTTAGCATTACTAGATAAACCAATGGACATAACTGATTGGAGTTTGTGCCCAGTTTAACTGAGGATAATTTTTGCCAGAGCAGTATAAACAAGACTGTCATTATGCATTGAAATAGTCTGCTTCAGCATCCTTTTTTTATGCTTTATAAACTGAATCCACCGCAAGGAAAAAAAGGCTGTAAAGATTAACTTTTTGTAGTTTGTACAGGCAACAGGCAAATGATATAGATCGTCCAAAACACAGACCAATAAAATCTAATATCAGAGTGTTATTATCTTTCTTTATATTGTACCCAGAGCATGATATATTTTTATAGAGACAGAAAAAAGAAACATTCCTGCCTCAGAATGCTTAGCTTATGACCCTGTTTCTGCAAAATAATGTGGTTGATTGGAACCTAATGCTGATGGTAGCAAGAGGGAGGGAAGGAGAGGTCACTGACTATAACTCCTTCTGCACATAGCTTTTTGTAGGATTGGAGTTTGATGACACAAAATAAATACTACAGCAGAAGGTAAATTCTGACATCTCAAGTCTGAATTACTATGGTAGAGTGTGTATCTGTACACTAAGTCATGTCAGGAGTGGAAGCTTGCATTGCTTATTAATATTGCTAGCCAGAAATAATACAGAATATCTGTGCTTCAGACCCTCCTCTCTGTTGATTTTCAGATTGAATTTAAAGTGTGTATTACATCTCTGAAACTGTAAGTGAAACTTCCCACTTTCTTGCTCTTTTCATTTTAAACTACTGCAGTTGTAATCAGGAGAGTTGCTCAGGTTTGGATCCATCTGTGTTCAAGGGCAGTAGCGTTCCCTGACGTTAGCATCTAGCTGCATAGGATCTGTGGGTCTCCGGAAAACAACCATTATAAATGCGGAGCTTAGTTGATTTAGGACTCCATAGGAGGGAGTTCGTTTCTTGTATAATTTTCAGTTAAATCTATGGGGTTTTTTATGGTATATGACAGCAGTAGTAAACTTATATTGATTATAGGTCTCTTGGTGCAGTAAGAGAATATTTCGGTTTTCATACAGGAAGGAAGTTAGCATAAGCATGGTCACTAACACATAATGCAATGGCATGTCAATCACAATGTCACTTTTGGGGTGAGGATTCAGGAGTGAGGACTGGTCAGACTAAATGTTTACAAAGTATATGTCCAAAGGTAAGCTAGTAACTTTAGGTTTAACTTTATCGTTGATGGAAATAAAAGGGGAATTGCGGAGCGTGATTCATTTTGTCCTAACATAGCTTCTAAGTAGCTCAGAGAAATCACACCCTAGAAGTGCCTATTTTTATTCATAGGTTACAACTGGAGCTTTGGGTGGTAAGCTCAGCTGTTGATCCCTATAGTTTAGAAATCTGTAGTTAGATAACTTCAACCAAAAAATCCTTCAGTGAGAGGTAATTGACTAGCCAGAGAATTTGCTTTTTTCACAGAATCATCTAGGTCGGAAAAGACCTTGAAGATCATCCAGTCCAACCATTAACCTAGCACTGACCGTTCTCAACTACACCATAGCTCTCAGCGCTATGTCAACCCGACTCTTAAACACCTCCAGGGATGGGGACTCCACCACCTCCCTGGGCAGCCCATTCCAATGCCTAACAACCTGTTCTGTAAAGAAATACTTCCTAATATCTAGTCTAAACCTTCCCTGGCACAACTTGAGGCCATTACCTCTTGTCCTATCGCTTGTTACTTGGTTAAAGAGACTCATCCCCAGTTCTCTGCAACCTCCTGTCAGGTAGTTGTAGAGGGCGATGAGGTCTCTCCTCAGCCTCCTCTTCTCCAGACTAAACAACCTCAGTTCCCTCAGCCGCTCCTCGTACAACATGTGCTCCAGACCCTGCACCAGCTTCGTTGCCCTTCTCTGGACACGCTCGAGTAATTCAATGTCCTTTTTGTAGTGAGGGGCCCAAAACTGAACACAGTAATCAAGGTGCAGCCTCACCAGTGCCAAGTACAGGGGTAAGATCACTTCCCTGTCCCTCCTGGCCACGCAATTTCTGATACAAGCCAGGATACCATTGGCCTTCTTGGCCACCTGGGCACACTGCTGGCTCCTGTTCATCCGGCTGTCAATCAACACCCCCAGGTCCCTCTCTGACTGGCAGCTCTCCAGCCACTCCTCCCCAAGCCTGTAGCGCTGCTGGGGGTTGTTGTGGCCAAAGTGCAGCACCCGGCATTTGGCCTTATTGAAACTCCTACAGTTGGCCTTAGCCCATCGCTCCAGCCTGTCCAGATCTCTCTGCAGAGCCTCCCTTCCCTCGAGCAGATCAACACTCCCACCCAACTTGGTGTCATCTGCAAACTTACTGAGGGTGCACTCGATCCCCTCGTCTAGATCATCAATAAAGATGTTAAACAGGAGTGGTCCCAAAACCGAGCCCTGGGTGACACCACTCGTGACCGGCCGCCAGCTGGATTTAACTCCGTTCACCACAACTCTCTGGGCCCGGCCATCCAGCCAGTTTTTTACCCAGCGAAACGTGTGCCCATCCAAGCCATGAGCAGCCAGTTTCACCAGGAGAATGTTGTGGGAAACGGTGTCACAGGCCTTACCAAATTCAAGGTAGACAACATCCACAGCGTTTCCCTCATCCAGTGAGGGGGTTTCCCTGTCATAGAAGGAGATCAGGTTTGTCAAGCAGGACCTGCCTTTCATAAACCCATGCTGACTGGGCCACATGTGTTGTATGATGGTACTCAGGATGAGCTGCTCCATCAGCTTCCCAGGCACCAAAGTCAAGCTGACAGGCCTGTAATTTCCTGGATCATCCTTCTGACTCTTCTTATATGTGGGATTTCCAATCTGTCGGGACCTCCCCGGTCAGCCAGGACTGCTGGTAAATGATGGAGAGCGGCTTGGCGAGCACCCCAGCCAGCTTCTTCAGCACCCTCGGGTGTATCCCGTGTGGTCCCATAGACTTGTGTATGTCTATGTGATGCAGTAGGTCACTGACTATCTCCTCCTGGATTGTGGGGGGGTCGTTCTCCCAGTCTCTGTCTTCTGGCTGAGGAGGCTGGATTCCCTCAGTACAACTAGTCTTGCTATTAAAGACTGAGGCGAAAAAGGCATTAAGCACCTCAGCCTTTTCCTCATTACTTGTTGCCATGTTTCCTCCTGTGTCTAGCAGGGGATGGAGCCTCTCCCTGGTCTTTGTTTTGCTGTTGAAGTACTTATAGAAACATTTCTTGTTATCCTTGAGTGCTGAAGCCAGATTAATTTCTAGCTGGGCTTTAGACCTCCTGATTTCCGCCCTGCATAGCCTCACACCGTCTTCGTAATAATTTAATTTTTATTTAATAAGTATTTGCAATATAGTGTTTAGCTCTGTTGGGAATATAAAGCATTCTGCATCTCGGAGCTCAAAACACTTGACTCACTTGAGTTTGTGTCCTCTGTCTGGCTGATGTTAACAGTGTGAGTCCATGGTATAGTCTTTACTTTTATAAATATAAAAAGTGCAAATACCTTTTTTTTTTTTTATTCCTAAGTTTATATTGTCTTGACACACACAGTAATGCACGTAGAGTATGAGGGAGAGCAGGTTTATTATTCACAGTACTTATTTGTATAAGACTTGTTTAAGTTATTTTTAAACTAATTTGATTAATTTTATTAGAAAAGAGTTTCCAGAATTTTATATATCTTCAAGCAGAATTGAAAATAGTGTGATTCAGTTCTGCAAAGAATACATCTGTGATAGATGATGTACTTTTCCTATTTGCTTGTGGCCAGTGTAAACTTAGCTTTTGGGCAGAGACCATAGCTTCAGTTTTGAAGCTGTCAACATGAATATTGGGTAATACATTGACACAGGGCCACAGTAAATTCCCTAGTTTTCCATGTGGATCAACTAATTTGAATGAAATCTTACTTTTATATTTAGGGCCTGTATCATTATTTTGCTCTGTAAGATACCACAAACAGTTGTTGGACTCCATACTTGTAATTTCATAAATATTAACAAAAATGGCAAATTTTCCGTTTACTGGATGAAATTAGACTGTATTCTTAGCTTCCCAGTTGTTGATTTATCATTGGCAATTCACTTCTCTTTTCTGTGCCTTAATTTATATGCTAGTACAATGGAAATTATACTTGTCCTTCATCTGTGACGGTCTGTGGTCTGTTACTGTTCCCAAACTCATAGAGGTTCTTGAATACCATACAGTGAGATTGGGGTTCAGTTCACCGAAGTTTGGATACATAAAAGTTAGGTGTCTGGGCTTTTTGGAAAAAGATATCCACCCTCCTAGAACAACCTTGCCAATGTTAAAACAGGCATCTAAGACAAGAAAGATGAATTGCTCTCTGAAGGTGCTTGTCTGTGACTATAGAGGGAGCCTTGATGACTAGTTTAGTCTAAATATCTAATTTGTGGCTAAAATTATGTGAGAATAATCCCATTCACAGTACATGGTGGAGTTAAAAGAAATAACTCACATTCCTATATAAATATTCTCTCATGTTTTTGTTGAAGTAACCATGTTCAAGCTCATCTTTTTTTTCTTTTTTTATTTGGTGCATGTGTGAATATTCTAGCAGACTTCTTTTTTTAGCCGTCACTGATAGTATTAGTGGGATTTTAAGAACTGGATATTCCCTAAAAGCAAACCTTTTGTTGTATATCCAGCCAGCAATGTTAAGTTCAAATAAATTTTATGCTTACATGTACAGTTTGAAATGTGTTAGTTAGCAACATGAATTGGAGAACAGAAGCAATCCAACGCATGTTTAAAAGGCTCTTTTGAGCAAATTCTCTTGGTACTAAAAAATGGTATTGATTCCAGTGGTTTTTCCCCATTTTAAATTTAGGGAATTACTTCTCAATTATTATTAGAAATGTATGTGCTTAATAAAGTGTTCGTCATTCTTACTGTCAACTGCAACGAATGTCAAATTTTATTATTAAAGTTAATTCAATAAAGAAGGCACAGTGTATGTAACCTGTTGTGTCTAAAAGATTTGAATTAGCCTTGCTGGGTTATTTTTATAGCAGTACTGGCAAGTCCAAATGGCATGCATAGGCTTAGTAGATAGACCTAGCAATATATTAGTTAAGAAACTGTAGTTAAGTTCCAGTCTTACTCTGTAGAAACCTGTCTGCTGTGCTTGTTTTAATTCTATTTATGTCCTCATCTATGTTTAATCCAGAAAGTGGGTATATATACATGTGCGCAGTTTCACATTTTGGCACTGTATTTGGTATATTGTGTGCTGTGACTTGTATCATGCCTGCAGGCCATAGGAAAATGACACAAATTAAATGTGAAATAGAGAGGAGACATAATTTAAAACTTGCATGTTCTAGAGATGCAGTATGGCATATGAGAGTTGCAACATATTGCAAAAAATCCACCCTATTTCCCCAACAAGAAGACCATGTTTTCAGCTGTGCAGACTGCTGGAGACATAGGCAGGTTTCTTAGCTGTTCGTTCGAAATAGCTGTTCACTGCATTTTATTTGAGGCAGTATCATGACCACTGCTGCACATGCTCTGTCTTCTTCTCGTTCCTGTCTAACTACACAGGTCAGTGTTCTCCTCTGCCCTCTTCTGTGGTTCTGTAATTATATTTATTTTACATAGACATGTGAGTTCCCTTTTCCCTTTTACATATGTTGTTTTGCTTCATGCTGAGAAAACTCCACAGTCTGACAGGGCGCTTTTTTTCTTCTTTTTTTATTTTTAAGCACTCCAGATTCTATCCAGCTTTAAACTCTTATGTTTATAACCCTGAATATCTCTAAAATGTCTTTACCTAAAACACTTTATGGTTTTATTACCAGGTTTATGCCAGTAATAATATTCACATCAGCTTTCTTAGGGATAATCTTTAAGCAGAACCTAGCAAGAAAGGCTTTGAAAACTATCATTCCCAGGAACGCAAATCTTGGAACATGAAACATCGGTTTAATCGCCCTCTCTGACAACTTAACACGACAGATTGAAAAATACAAGCCGATATGGAAGCGGGATCAATGGATTATCAAAGTCCTAAACATCTTCTCTTGGGGGGGGTGCGGGGGGGAGCTTTGGGGTCCATTGGCATGCGTAAGACATGAAGTTTGCATAGCTTACCGCAGATCCGATGCTGTCTGACTGGCAGGGAAGTTGAGAGGGAGAGAGAGAGATTTACATGAGGGAACTCAGGGGGCTTTGTCACGGCAATTGTATAAAGTGATATACAGTGCAAATCGACTCGAGCATGTCCCTGGATAGCAGGCGGTTTACAGCCTCTTCGAGCAGAGATTACTGCTTTATCTTGTCATACTAAATTAACGTGGCAGCACACTGTTAAACAGTGGTGACCTCTTCATCTGTGGAAATTGCTGCCTAGAGGAGAGATGGTATTTAAGAGTCTCTTTCTCTCTCTCTCTCTCTTTCTCCCCTCCCCACTTTCTCTCCCTCTCCCCCTCCCTCTCTCTATCTTGTCTTTTTTTCCCTGTAGGGCCCTGAGGCATTTTTGGGTTAGGTTGTAACATTAAAGACAGAAAGAAGGAAAGAAGGGGGGAAGGGAGAGGCTTTTAACATCAAGGTGACAACAGCTATGTGTTAATTGGGCCTTTGTTGTTTGATTAATAGCCACTTTGGTGTAGAATATTAAGACAGTTGTTTGGACAACTTTCTAAAAATGACATGTCCTTTCAGTAAACTGGGATTAAGCAATGTTCTCTGGTCTGCACATTTTAACTCCTTATTGTTATTGCATTTAGTTCTGAGCTTACTGTTATTGAAGAGCAAGTGTGCCGTCTTGCTCTTCTGGCACTGTCCTCAGCTGGCATACATTGACATAGCTCTCTCCAGTGGCACTCCAGTGAGCTGCTCTCATGCTAGTATTATTGAGGGTCGAGTTGATGAAGATACCACCGCAGTGTAGTTGGGCTCTTGTGTTAGACTGTATTGGAGAATTTTTGGAATTAAATCATGATCCTAGAAATACAGCTAAGCGGGAAAAGGGCCATAGCCTTTTTGTTGGGCTGGCAGTGTGATACAGAAGAACGGGAAAAATAAATTTTGCGTTCCCGTCTTTTTCAGTAAACTGAGGTGTTGAAGGAGAGAATGACGTCTCTTCCTTAGACCAGGTTTTCTGTTCCTGATTTTTCTGCTTACTATGCAGTGATTCATTGTGGGTCCAATCCAAAGGTCTTTGAAGTCAATATAAAGACTACTTTGTCTGTAATAGGCTTTGGATCAAGGCCCACAGGACCTTAGGCAAATTATTGCAAATCAGTGTTATGAAGTGCTTTGAAATTTGCAAGCATATGTGTCCAAAGGACTAATTTTTGTTATAATTTTTTATAAGCAGTTGGGAAGCCAGGTGAACTCAGGTTGGCCAGTCTAGTGTTGGAGATAGTCATATGTGCTGAAAATGCTACCATTATGTCTGCATGTTTGGGTGAAAGAGTCCTTCTCGACTTCTTCCTTTGCTGAATCTTTTAGTCTTTAGCAAGTTCTGTTCCTGTGTTGCTGAGGTTATCAGTTGACAAGAGAAATTGCTTTTACATCAGAAACTTGGCACTGACTCTGGGATGCCATAGGACTTCCACTACTTTAGTCATATGAAGAAGGTTATGGAAATTTAATGATCTGAGATGGAAAAGGACCTTAAGATCATCTAGCTTGGATTTTTCCTTGCTGTAGACAATTGTTCCTTACTGCGAATTTCTTGAGCTGCCACCTACACAGATTCATGCAAAATTCTGTGCATTTTGTATTGTACATTTTGTATGTAACGTTTTCAGAGGCAAGCTTTTATTTGCTTTTCTGAGATGCCAGCAAAGCTTATTTTTGCAGTAGAATATTTGCCATTTGAGATGCAACGTATCTGTGAACACCGATGTTATCATTGTTTTCTTTGGATGAGTTTTGAGGGCCGTTGAGCTAACCACTTACACTAGAGATATGGAAAGGACTGACTTCCTGATTTATTATTTTCAGAAATCAATGCATTTGATAATTTATGTACAGCTTACAGAGGCCATGTAAGTGGCTCATGAATCGATCAGGAGCCAGCAAAAATGAAAGCTAATGAGCTCATTTTAATAGCAAGTTGCTCATTAGCAGGTAGGCTCCATGATCTTTCAGGTTTTCGAGCTCAAAGTCACATGGTCTCTCCATGTTCTTGGAAGAAGTAGTTTCCTTGAAAAGAACAAAACAGAAAAAGAAAGCATGACAAGGTTTTGAACAGTTTCTCATTGCTTTGACATATACATTTGCAGTAAATGCTTGATATTGGAATAGAGGGGCAGCCACCTAATGGTCTGCAGGGCTAAATCTGTGCCCACTGCTATAGTACCAACAACTTTCAGCAGCTGAAATGGAATTTACTAGTGAATTTACAAGATGCATGGGAAGAGTAGTATGGAGACCTCTTCTCTGCTTCTGCATAGAAATCAATACGTTCACAGCACAGCACTTTTCCCAGCACAGCATTTTCAGCCCAGGTTTTCTCCAGCTCAACAGTCAGATGAGGGATGCTAGAAACTGCATTACTGTGTAGGGCTAGGCAGTACGTGCTTCCCCCTGTCCACGGGCAACACCGTGACCCATCCTGGTTAGATCACACCAGGCCTATGTCGTCCTCTCTCCTAGTAATAATTACGTGATGCCTTGTTTGTAACACTTTGTTGATTCCAGTAGGATTTTTGTAGGGTGTGCACAAAAACTAACTTGTTTGGCTCAGGTGTTATCCTTCTTGGTAGAGATACCAAGAGCTGAAAAAACATGGGAATTAACCTTCCGCTAGGAAGTACTCTAACGGTCAGTACTAAGAAGTGTTGTGGATTTTATGTGCAAGGGCTGATAAAACTGCCTGAGAGCAGCTTTTTAGCTTTGTGCATTAATAGAGTATGTTGGTGTCCAGCACTACCATTGATTTTTTTTTTTTTTTCCTTTTAGTAAAGAAGCAAATTCATTATTAATCTTTTTGAGAAGCAAACACACTGCTTTAATTACCAAACCTTTGATAGAAAGTTCTTGAATCCTTACGTTATTTATATATGTAAGTGTATATGTAAAAATATGTAGGTGTGTATATATATATATACAAACACACATCTATCTCCTATAGACATGAGAAATACACTGCTCCTAAATCAGACTGAAAAAAAAAAAAAACCAACCAGATTCTTGACAGAGTTGCCTGAGGCCCCTGCAAAAGAGGGACTCTTGAAACATATTTTAAAAATAATTTTAAAAAAGACAGATTTTCCAAATCTCAGGAATAGATTTTCAGCTGCCTGATTTGGCTTGAAAATGAGTTGGCTGAATCAGTTTCTTTTTCTTTTAAGTAAGTCTATAAAGCTTTGATGAATCTGGCTCATTGTTTAGCACTTATCTCATGAGTAAAGCTTGAGAGTTTTGGCTTGAAACTTACCAAATCACATCTTTGGAAAATGGCCCAAGCCTATTGATTTATTTGAAAATAAAATAAAATAATATAAAATCCAAAGCAAAACACAACCAAAAAACTCTGATCCAGCTTAGTAAGTCCTTTACAGATCTGGAGAGCCTCTACTGAATGAGCCCAACTATTTCTCAATGTATGTGAACCCTGCACTTCATGGAACTGTAGGGCTGAGAGGTCATCCAGTCCCAGCTTCAATCCAGGGATCAGCTGTACCAATGTCGCTTCTATCAGATAATAGTCTAACTTCCAAAAGTTACGCTGTGCAGGACACTTACAACCTACCAGTCTGTCTGTCCTGGGTTATTGCTGTCTTCACCATTAGAAAGTTATTGCTAATGTGTAACTCAAATCTTTTCTGCTTCAGTTTTAGCTTATTAATTGTTGTCCTAGCCACTGCAGCAAGAGAAATGTAGTTCCTCTTCAGCAAATGCTTTTTTGAAGACTGATATCACATCCCTTCTTCTAAAACTTGTCTTTCAGTATATGGACTTCTTGTCTCCACCGTATTTTTCTAAAGATTTTTTACTGTTGTTTTGCTTACCAGAAACCAGTAGTAATGGAAACATTTACATTTTAACAGCTATGTCTCCTGCTTAACAACAGATGATTTTCCATTAATGACAGTGATGCATCAGCAGGTGCATCTGATGCTACTGAAAAACTCTAAATCCAAGTAAAAACAGACTCAGTGTGGCTCAGTCATAGTTTCATAAATGGTACTGAGTAGTTTTGTTCAATTAACTTGCAGTTAAATCCTTGGTGGGTACTAGTTTGTCTAGTTAGCTATGGTTTAATTTTTGAATGGAATGAAGGCTTTGTGTGCCAGTCTTTTGCTTAGTTCAATGACAGAAGACAAGTTTTGGGTCTGCTTTGCAGAGCTTTGACTGCATAGCTGTGGAATAGAAAAATGGATTATAGTGCCTCTTGCATATCAAAAGAATCGCCAGTGAAGTCGTCAGGCTTTTCTTCTAGGGAGGAAGAAGAAGAAACATTGAGTCTCAGGTCCAGAGTGAGTTTCCAAGACAAAGAGTTGGCAGGAAGAAAAGTTTTTAAATTTAAGATATTTGATCTGGAAGTCAATGCAAAAAAATAAACATCAGACCCCATGATAGCAATTATCTGAGTTATGTTTAAAAAGTCCTCAGTCCTCTGAACATAATTATTTTCATATGTACAAGGTAAAGTGTGCAACAGATTTGAAATCAAAATCCATTTCCTTTTATGATCTTTAAGGAATCCACTGTTTGTACAAGCTGAAATAAGGTAACTGATATAATGAGGGTTGTGCTTTTCTGTATTTTATGGATTTAATAAATCCTCTGTTAAAAAGGAGTTATCAAGTCAGTCTTTCTACTTAGACACTTAGTAGAAAGCGACCTTGATATTAGTCAACAGTTCTTTCTACTGTGTTTTGGGCTACTTAATGAGAAAAGCCACATTCCCCTTAAAGTGATTCTTTCTCCCTTATGTCTCTATTTTTACGTTTTGAGATTTTGTCTTGTGACCACCAGGAAGAAGGTATACATATGAGTCATCTGGAAATCATAGCTGTTTATGCTCATGGAATTTGATGCATTTTTACAAAGCAGCGAAGTACTGATCTTAAAGAAGACTAGGAAAGATAGTTAATTTGCTGCACACCACTGCTTCTTTTGGAGCTGTGGTAACTACAACTCCAGTGGTGAATACTTAGTGATTTCTTCCCATCTGTGCATCTGAGAGAGGCTGGACATCAATCTGGGATACAGTGAAATAAAAGGGTGTGCTTTACTGCCAAGGGAAAACCAGTATGCAGGACAAGGTGGCAATGATGGATGAAATTTCCAGTTGATCATGAATGAATCTTCATGTGCTGAAGCCCTTTTCTTTCTACTCTCCCTCCTCACAATTTTTGGTGGAAGATTTTGAGCAAACTCCCACTTCTTTGGATATGCAGAGTGCTACTGCAGTCAAAAAGTCAAAGTAATTGATGGCAGATGACAGCAGCTGATGAACAGCTCAACCTCATGCTTCAGAGAGGAATTCAGGTAGAATTTCATGACATCAGGATATTATAGAAATTTTAAAGAGTTAACAAAATTTAAAGACCACATGGTTATAAACCACCGTACATAAGTCCTGTAGTAAAACAAATAAAGTTTATAAAGATGACAGTCAGCTCACCAAATAGGAATATTGTGAACAGGCATAGTCCTTGTGCTGAAACTAAAAGTGTAAGAGAGTAGATAGGACCAAACATGTCATAACTCTGAATTGTCTGTGTGTTTCTGAGGAAAGTCTTTGAAGATTCCTGTAAATACAGGATGTTAGCATCTATTCTTATCAAGGAAGAAGAGAGAAATAAAAAAGAACAGAAAAACTCTGAGACTTTGTCAAAGCCAATGTGAATTAAGAGACAGTCCGTTAAAATGGATGCTTGTGTTAGAAAACTGACTGGAGGACTTGCCCCAGGAATTGTTGTAGGACATAGCTCTTCATCACTGGCAAAGGCTCAGTTTGTTCTGTTACATTTTCGGTTTTTGCTTCCAGATTTATCAGTTCTGTCGGGTACTCTTTTGAACTGTTTTGATAAATAATTGTACTTGTGAAGGTTAATGGAGTGTCAGTCCCTTATTTACTCTCAAGTCAAATGTGGTGCATGCTAGTCAGAAGTGTGGCTCATGCTTCATGACCAGCTGACCTTAACGCTTTAAAGTGTGGTTATAGTCAGATAAATGACTGTAAAAATGACATTAAAGGGTCCCATGTTTTCTGTCTTGCTGTGGCTTTAGAGGTCAAATTTAGTTGCCTAAAAATATGATATTTGTATTAATTGCCTATAATGCTATAACTTAACCTAGGGTTTGAAAATAAAGCTGTGTCTGTTTTGCCTCACGTCATCTCTAGTAATAAACACTTTGCAAATGGTACTTAACTGACTATTTTGTTGATGATATGTCTGCAAAGCAGAGTCCGATTCCTTCTTTTGTAGCTATATTGACTCTTTAGTGCTAATGGCAGTTAAAAAAATTTAGTCAATAAAGCAAGCAGGTAGGCATGACTCAGAAAGTATATGGTGAGCAAATATGTGGAATAAAGATGACATTTTAAAGCCACTGTTCTGCTTGTCCCCGTACATTGTTGGAGGTTCACCTGTTAAAGAAGCAGAACACAATGCTTCCATGTAAACTTGTACTAATCTGTGCCACTCTCAAATTAGTGCAATCCTTGAGGTCACAAAAACATCTAGCAGTTTTCAAAGATGTTTGTTGCTGTCTGTTTTCCAGTTTATTTTCATTAGTATCTTGACTGGACATGGTAAGAGGTTGTTTCTTTTCATCTGTGCTCTAAGCAAAAGAGTAAAACCTAAGATAAACCTCTAGTTCTTTTAAGAAATTTTCATGGGTAGTTCTGGTCATAAAGTGCATAAACTGACCTCTCTGGTACTAAGACTCATTCTGTTACTTCCAAGGAGGAAAGTTCTAGTTTTTAAGTGAATAATAGCTGTGATGAAAATTAATAAACTTGCACACAGAGACTTAAGATAAAATGTGTTCTGGAAGTGAGATTTTCAGAACAGTTTACTCTTCTGAACAAGTGATCCCATTTGCACTGAAAATAATCTGTGGAGGTAACTGCAATTTCCTCATGGAGATCTTCTGAAACTCTTGCTAATCATTCAATATTCTGGCCAGCTTCTTTAGAGAATAAATACATGCTGAAATCAGGAGAAGCAGGCTGATAATTGATATCTTAATGGAAAAATGTTTACAAAAGGATGTTGTTTAGACAGTCCTCAGAAGTTCTCCATTTAGTCACTGAAAATATAACTGCATCCCCGTTCTGCTCTATGGGCCTTCCTAATCCTAGGTTTTCTCCTTTGAAGATGATGTTTTGGCTGATTTGGGTACCTGTGATTTATATATCATATGATCTTTTCACATTACCAACTCCTTATGTGATAACAGTATCTTGATTTGTGTAGGCTTGAGGTGAATTTGAGCCTACAGTGTGTAAAGACTTCCTTATTTTATGAATCAGATTCCTAAATAATCAGTGAAAACTGATGTCATGATGAAGTTGTGTAAAACAAGGTTGAGAGACAGGGCAGCTGACAGCATGTATGTGCTCCTTCCAAATTTTTAAATTTTTCTTTAATGTAAGGCCTGAATAGAAGGAAGAAAGTAAGTACCTTATGTTTCTATGAACATGCGTCCCAATTAATACATGAAACTGTTGAAAGAAACAAAATAGTCATAACTATTGCTAATATTAGTAACCATGAATGTGACTATGATGTACTACATTAACTACTCAAGAAAGCGGTCACTGGTCAGATATATTGGATGTTGCAGCATAGTGTCATCGTAACAATATCTTTCAGCTTTCTATTTTTAAAAGTTTCTTTGAACCTTAAGTTATGAGACACTATGTGATGTTTGAATATCAGAAGTGTAATACCAAAATGTGTTGAGAAGAGCTTTATATAAATGTGTAAGTGCAACTTCCAGTACTGTCAAAGGTACTGTGAGGAAGATTGGATGCCTTTCAGATGGACTGGTCTTATATGTCAGAAACTAGTTTTTGCTTGCTTGTACCTTGTACAGTAGAAATAAGCTCTCAGCAGAGTTCCTGTTTATAATGTCATTTGCATGTGATTTTCAATTTTCACATAATTGAATTTATTCAGGCAATTTATTTTTCAAATATGTAATCTCCACATACGTGTATATCTGAAGATTAAAAAACTTGAATCAAGAAATTTTATGTAACACTTCTGAGTAAATTTAAATATGTATACTCTAAGTATACATAGACCAGAGCAGAAGGGAGGAAGAAAATAAGAAACCCCCTCCAAAATGTATTGTAATTTCTTTTAATGTGTATGAATATATGTATATTAAAAAAAAAGATGAATTGTGACTCTTATAACCAAATACCCTGTCTTTGTGTTCACCCCCTGTCTGTGCTCAAGGTCTCTAGGTGCTCAATAGGAGCTTTTTAATTATTTTTCCCTGTTTGATGTTGCTAAGTATAATGAACGGACTGCAGAGAACTTTTTGTTAGAAACCTTCTGTACATCAGTTCAGTGCTGGTAGGCACAGTGATACCTGGCTGGATCACATCCTGAGACTTACTCTTGATAAATTTAAGGTCAGAAAAAGACAGATTTTGTAAAACCATGCTCTATTAGTCAACCTGTACTTCCTCGTCACAAAGTAGGCTTACATTCTTTCCAGCCAAAGTGGAGAAAATTGTGTCTTTCTTATTTGGGTTGGGCAATTCTGTGGGTTTTTCAGCATCACTTCGTGATGACTGAAAACTACAGGGAATACTTAGAAATCAGTGATTCAAAGAGGAGCTTGGAGAAGGAAGAGCTATTTCCAGCAAAAGTTATTCATCCTCTGCTGATGGTGGGTAGTTGTCTATGACTGTAGAAGAATAGATGTTCTTTGGTTTTTTTTGTTTGTTTGTGAACATGACATACAACAGTGCACAAAGTTGATTCTTAAGGAAAATATATAGTGGACTTAATCAGCTGCAGGAATATAATTTCTTATAAAAAAAATGGCATAAGAGAATGAGAATGAACTGCCTTAAAGCTAATAGAAATCATTTGTATTACTCAGAATAATTTAGGTAAGTGATGACAAAGGGGAGGAAAATTAGCATTTCTGTACAGTTTGCTTACTGTGTAATTCTAAATCAGGAGTGTCACAACATCCCTTGATATCATCTTATCACAAAGGTCTCTTCGTAGTAGGCAATGTATGCTACTGACTGCAGCTTAAAGGAACAGAAGAAAGAATAACTGATCTGCAAAGTGAGAACAACTGTGAATCTGTCATAAATTAGAACTTACTGGGGTTTTTGCAGCACTCAGCCACAGTCTAAACTGGCTTCTGTGTGCAGGGTCTGTGTGGGTTTTTAAATCTTGCTTAAGGTCTGCTTGAATGAGGTTTAGAATGGGAGTTGAATGATAAAATGGCATCATGCTGTTCCCCTGAGCAGAGCATAATGTTACCATTTGAGGTGTACTACGACCCAAAAGAGTGAACAGAGAATTGGTTCTTGATAACCCTTGGATGATGAATGTGCTCTGCCGTTACATTGGTTTGGAACCTGGCAAGTCAGTTCATGTCCTTTCCTAATTTGCCCTCTATGCAGTATCACAAAGGGATTTTGTGGGGATTAATTAACAAATTTTTGAGTAGCTCTAACACATATTACATTTATGTATCAGTGTTACCCGAATTGACTTCTGTCATATTAATTTTTATTAATTATTCTGATATATATGTCATCCTCTGATCAAACGTCATCCTCTGTTCGAAGTGTATAAGTTCCAAATAAGATTGATTCCTACTCTGTAAACATGTTCTGTGGAACTGACATTCTGTGAATGTATTTATTCACAGAATCACAGAATCATCTAGGTTGGAAAAGACCTTGAAGATCATCTAGTCCGACCATTAACCTAACACTGACCGTTCTCTCAGCGCTATGTCAGCCCGACTCTTAAACACCTCCAGGGATGGGGACTCCACCACTGCCCTGGGCAGCCCATTCCAACACCTAACAACCCGTTCTGTAAAGAAATACTTCCTAATATCCAGTCTAAACCTTCCCTGGTGCAACTTGAGGCCATTCCCTCTTGTCCTGTCGCTTGTTACTTGGTTAAAGAGACTCATCCCCAGTTCTCTGCAACCTCCTTTCAGGTAGCTGTAGAGGGCGATGAGGTCTCCCCTCAGCCTCCTCTTCTCCAGACTAAACAACCCCAGTTCCCTCAGCCGCTCCTCGTACGACATGTGCTCCAGACCCTTCACCAGCTTCGTTGCCCTTCTCTGGACATGCTCGAGTCATTCAATGTCCTTTCTGGAGTGAGGGGCCCAAAACTGAACCCAGTAATCGAGGTGCGGCCTCACCAGTGCCGAGTACAGGGGTAAGATCACTTCCCTGTCCCTGCTGGCCACGCAATTTCTGATACAGGCCAGGATACCATTGGCCTTCTTGGCCACCTGGGCCCACTGCTGGCTCATGTTCAGCTGGCTGTCAATCAACACCCCCAGGTCCCTCTCTGACTGGCAGCTCTCCAGCCACTCCTCCCCAAGCCTGTAGCGCTGTTGGGGGTTGTTGTGGCCAAAGTGCAGAACCCGGTTGATAAACACAGAATATATACATATATTTAATTATTATTTCCTGTGCAATCTTTCCTCCAAATTTGAGAAAACTACTTTCGTTTATACCAGAATTCCAAATTCTATTTCACTAAAATTGTGGAACAGTCATTGATAGAAGGAAAATCAAGGTATAAAAGACATAAAGAGAAGAGTAGGTGAAATAAATTTTGGAGAAAAAATAGGTCTTTTAGTAACTGGTAAAAAGGATGAAAACTTACTGCTTGGAAAAAACACTGTTTGTGTAGCCATTACTTAGGAAGTGTAAGAGAGTAAGTAGTAGACAGAAGGTAATTGGTGAAGTCTGTAAAAAGTGGATAAAAGAATAGAGGACTTGGGTAAAAGCAGATCTATGAGTCCCATGTACTAGATGATATGCATTTCAAAGATAAATGAATGACAAACATATTTCTGAACCAAGATAGTTCATTTTGAAAAATTCATATTCTAAATGTGGTATCATGCTACAGTTAACTCCAGTGGAGACAATGGGGCTATTTCTCAAGTAGCTATTCCATTTTAATCAAGTAATATTTTCTGGCTCTTCTAGAAAATAAGAACTTCCAGAAGATTGCTTTCAGAAAGAAGTAAAGTGATACTAATCTCTGTGGAGGCAAAGATGATTTTGACAGTTATCATCCTGTAAGTCTAGTTGTAATCTTTTGAAAAGGAAGAGAACAAATACACAGTAAAAGTAGATAAATAGGTGTGAAATGAGAAGGTTCATGAACAATATACAACATATATAAAGCAGAACATGATTATTTTAAAAGTGTAGTGGATTTAGCCACACACCTACCCTTCATGTAGGATATGTGCAAGGTTCCCGATATTAACTGTGTGGGCTAAGATCTTCAAAAGTATGAAGAACAAATAATTCCAAAAGAGTTGATTGTTGGAATTTGCATGGAATTCAGTCTGTAAGTATGCATGCATTGCAAGGTGCTTCCTTCACACTGTGTTTCATGCATCTCATTTGAATGTTCCTGGTAAAGTAACTGTAAAAAAAGAAAAATAACAATGAATTATCTTGTTGAGAGATGGGTAGAATGATGTTGTACAATATGATTTTATTTAACTAGTATAAAGAGCCAGATATACTGCACGTCAGAAAAAGACAGGTACCTTCTTTGAAAAGCCACAATGGCAGAGATTGTCGGAGCAATTCCTTCAGTAGAAATGAGGAGGAAATTCCTAGGGCAATATACTCTACCCAGGTGTCCTTCACTATAGTACTTTTTTGCTTACCCTGTCTTGTCAGAGCCTCCTAGTTATGTAGCAACATCTGTCTCTTGTGTTATTCTGAGGTGGCTGAAAGAAAACATGGTTGGAAAGGAGTATGGTTATGGCAGTCCTTTGCCTGATACAAGCTGTCTGGTTCTTAGCACAGGATTCATAGGACAGTGAGAGCCTGTAGCAACATTTAGAAATATGGAGAAATAAACGCATTGTTGTAGAAGTTTGAACAAGTGAATTGCAATATACTCATTAAAGTTGCCAGTGGTGCACCGGGGAGAATAGAACCACAATATCAAAGGAGTGAAGGGGAGACTGCATGGCAGGAAATAATTGAATGTGAAATTGCAAACTGATACAGCTGAATAAAGTAATCCAAAACACAGATAATCAATGGGAGTAAGGCACTTGGAAAACAGTAATGCTGAAAAATATTTAGGTGTGTTAAATTAGATATGAGCTTGTCATGCAGCAAGGCAGCAAAAAAGGTGGTAACAAGGAGGTAATTGTCCTTCTCCTCATAACTCTGTTAAGATTACATGTGAAATAATGTGTTCAATTCTGGCCATGTTAGAGAAATCAGCAAATTGGAGGGATTTCAGATGCAAGCAGCAAATGATTGAAGAGTTGTAGGAGCTGAGTTGTGAGGGAAGACTGAAAGAGGAAAGGCTAAATATGGGCCAGTAGTAACAAAGGAAATATATGCTAACTGTCCAAAAAGATGTGGATGGTACAAGCTCTAACATGGAAGAGGGCTCTAACATAGTGCTGGAAGAAGCAGCTGTATAAGAAGAGTTTTAGGCTGAATGGAAGCAAATATGAGGCAATGTTCCAGAGCAATCAGGGTTTTTTTACTGTGTAGAATACTTGTAGGGGGAATGGGAAACCTCACTGTCTGTTTGAGGCATTTTACTAGCCCAAATGAAACAACTAGGACCACACCAGAGAGCTGAGTGTGCCATTTTATTACATACCTGCTTTAGGTACTTGGCAGACTCACACTGCCTTAGTATGAACATGAGTACGGGCCCTTATGAGTGCGGGATATTTTCTTTTCCCCAGTTTGGAGGGTTGTTCTCTCCAAACAAGATATCTTCCAAATTGTCCTCAACACAGAGGATGCAGTTTTGACCAAATCTTACATGGCTTGTCTTTATTCTCCTCTCAGCCACCCAAAGCAATGAGATGAAGGATGTCTGTCTAGTATGATTTTTTTTGTAGACTAGCAGAGAACAGATGAAGTGATCTCACATCCCTTTCCCATCTGAAAACTGTGGTGAATGGTAATGTAAAAGCTAGGTAGCTGGGAACAGCCCTGGAGCTATTGCTAGCCTATGGCATTCCTTTTGTTGTATCACTAAATTCTGTTCAGGCGGTCCTCTGCCATTCTTTCAAGGAGTTAGCACAGACAATGGGTTTGTTTCATAGTAAGAAAGCTGGTGATGAAACTGTTTTTGACACTCAGTGTAGGTTTTATTACACTTACAAAACCAGAGTAGTTGTATGTGGTTAGTAAGCTTGTATTTTTACAAAGATAATCGTTTCATACCACATGATTTCCAAACTATTAGAAGGATTTAATGTATGCTGAAGACTCTACAAAGCTGTTTTGATAAGTAGTCTTAATTTTTGTTTAGCAAGGTCTTGAGGGTGATCTTTAGTCCCCCAGGGAAGAGATCATAAAAATCTTAAAAGTGCTTTTGCAGAGTTATATTTATTATTTTTAAGCATGAAGATTACTAGCATGAAGATAACAAGGCTGTTATAGTACAACATGTTCTTTGTTTTTGCAGGTTATAGCTAACATATTAGGAGTTCTCAAAATGCCAGTTGTGTTTGTTAAGCATTTTGAGAGCAAATAGATGTAATCCTATATTACATTCTTAAAATTAGTTCTGCTGGAGAAAGAAGCAGTAGGAGAGATTTGGTCTGAGGATGGGTGTTGGGAATTATGTCAATAAGCGCATTTACCCAATACAAAGCAGTCATTACTATTTTACTATATTTAATACCTATATTCTGTAGAAAATTAGCAATTTACTTTTATATATGAGGGAACACTTCGTTGCAAGAAATGGGACAAAGAGGTGGGCTAAAAATAAAACCAAAATCTGTAGCGCAAAAGAAAACGATTTAAAAAAAACTCTGTTAGGCATCAATATAAAAAGGTTCTAAAATTTCACTCAACATTTTCTCATATATTTTTTACTACAAACAGATCCACAGTTTGCATATAATTATTTGAGTTGTAATCAAGTCAAAATGGTGGGTTAAGCAGTAAGAAATACTAAACTTGTTTTGTATGTTTGGGGATGGGCTGGAATGCAGAACAGCCAGAGGAGAGGAAATGTTTGTCTTAAAGCCTTGGCTATCAGATTGTGCTCTGTACTGTAGATAGATAGTCTGATAATCGTCTGTTGAAGAAGCACAGAGAGTCAGCCAGTCACACTGTGCTGGTTCCAACTCTGTATTTTCAGGGACCTATAATGAAATCAGTGGGAATTAAATGAATATATATTATTGTGCATTTTCAGAACTCCCACTAGGCACCTCCTTTATATCTTTAGATACTTTAAATCCTTGAAAAATGTGCTATGTTCTGTAAATCACAGAGGATAAAGTTAGAAATCAGTGCAAAATGGATTATAAGTTATTCCTTTTGTGTGAGCGCAACTGAACAGTTTCTTACAACTCATCTCCAAACCTTGGAAACACTTGAAATTTCCTCTTGCTCATGCAGTTATGGCAGCAGTCTGAGTATTATGGTATTTGGAAAAAATCAAAGTACATTTCAGTGTTACTGTCACATATTGTGGGGTGGTGCTTGATATACGAGAGAGTTCCCAATTTCCGGGTTCAGATGATTGGACTCTAGTGCACTACAGAGTAATGCAAGAACTGAGTTTTTATTGCATCAATAAAAATGAAAATACAACCGCTATAAGGCTTTTGTCCAATAATCTCTAGTCTTTTTACATCAATTATATAACATGCCCTAAGCTGCAGGAAATATTTATTATTGTCTCAGTTTTACATATGGAGGAAAAGGTAGAAGAAAAGAAAGTGTCTGATGTAGCAGAGTTCATAGAGCAGATGGTCTTCTTTTTGAGCTTCAAATCATTTTCAACAAAGTTCATAGATGTCAAACACTGGAAATACCTGTTAGTTTTCCCATTGAAACTTCTGCCAATATATCTTTGGCTTCATCAGAAAGAGGTCATGAATTAGATACAGCACTTGATGTCATCAAATAAATACAACCTGAAGGACAAGAGAGAGTAATGATTCCAAAAATAAAAAAAAGTAAATTCCAGTACCAAGCAAAGTATTAACATTTTAAAGGGAGAGCTAGATAGATGTGATCAGGATTCTGTAAGTCTGATAATTGGTAATATTTCCAAAATATGGATCACGGAGTCCCCCATACATCATCTCAACAAAGCCAAAACAATATTTGACTTGAATGTATTTTACTTGGCTGTAGCATGATCATAATAAAAAGAAAAATAATGCGCATATCTACTTATTGTGTTTAGTTCACCTAATTCAGGTAAAATTCTTACTTTTCTGCCGTGATGACCTCTTCAGCTGACTATTCAGATCCATATACCCATTACATTTCAGTTCTTTCTCATCATTAAAACCACAGTCCTAGAAAGAAAAAATCCGTGTAAGAATAGCTGGTTTTGCATGGATCTAATTGCAGAACCATAGCTTGTGGATGTACATCTTTCTAGGTTTGTTTACATGACACCCTTCGACGTCTCTCGTATCTCTCCTTGGATTATGGGTTCTAGTCAGTTCTTGCTTCCTAACGATATATTTATTCTCTTCCACTTCTTTTTCCCTCTATGCCCTTTTACATATTCTCCCTTTTTCTCCTGTATCCTCCACTCTTTCTTTTAAATCTCCTTGGGATCATTCCTTTTCATCACTGATGAACAACTTTGCTCCATGAAGGAAACTACAGACAAAAGACCTATCTAAATGTAAGATAGAAGCAAAGAAATTCAAAAGTGTAAAAAGAACAGTATCCATTGGGAAGCCTTGTGGAATATGTATTTCATCTTCCTGAGGGTGCAAGGTTGACAGCCACCATAAACCATATAGGCTTATGGTAATATCTGTCCTACAGCCCCTATGACATAGAATGTAGGAGGAGAGAAATTTTCAAATCACTTAAGTAATTTGAAGATACGAATTCTATTGAAAGTTGATGGCACTTATGCTCCTAGAGTAAGTTAACTACATTAATTAAGGCAAAGACTGTAAATGGAAGGTTAAGAAAAAATAAAAGATCATTCTTGCTTTGTGAATATTGTGTGTGTGGTTTGTTTCTTTCAAATGTTAAAAAATATTGGCAATGTCAAGTTTGGTTTTCCTTATAATTGCTGGCGGACCTCCTGGGGGCATTGGGTGTGTTTTTATAGCTTTCAGATCTTCCCTTGAAGTAGCTATGCTGTTGAATCTTAAACATAGATATTCATTCCCTAAAAGTTTATTAGGTAAAATAAATAAAAATAAATAGCAAACAGTACTAAACTGCTTAAGAATCATTTGTCTTCAGAAGCGTGAAGTATTCTGTTTTCTGATTATGTCTTATGTCATACTGTTACATGCTTCCTGGTCACTATGGAGACTATAAAATAGATAGGCCTATATGTGTAATGTAGAAAGCAGAGCAAAAAATTTGCTTTTGTGTCTTTTTTTCAATTTTTAAAAGAGCAAAGTATGGGCAAAATTCCAACTTTGAAAAAAGAACCTGTTAGGTTGCTTTTAAGATCACTGCTTTCTTAAAATCAGACAATATCAGTGCTTGTTTTAAAGACACAAGTATTTTATTCCAGGTGTTTTTGGCTGCAAAGCCAGAAGCTTGATTCTCATAATAATTTTTTTGATGCAGATGCAGACTCCTTGCATACCATATGGTGGTAATTAACAGTTTCAGACTTAGTTCTGAGTTTTCTTCTTCTTCGATTATTTTTGTTTGGGACAAAACTTTTATGTCACAGAAACAGAGTTTTCTGTCGAGTTTAATTACAGATAGGAATAATGTGCATCTCTATATGAGGAAGGAGAAGATGAAATCTAGTTAGAGCACTAAGAGATATTTTGGAAATCTCACCAAGATATATATACCACCTGTTTGTTTTCATTAAGCATTTCACTGTCCCTCTGTAGAAATGAAATAGGCCTCGCTTGGACCCTGGTAATGGAGAGAGACAATTTGAAAGATACAGTTGGAATGAAGAGTTTCTTTTAACTGCAAAATGTTTGCGCTTTTTGTGAGAGCAAGGGTAACATTGTGTAATCTGTAAAAAAGGTATTGCTCAGTGAGGATAAGTCCATTGTCCAGTGACATGACTTTTCCTGTCAATCACAAAGGTGACAAGGGGGCTAGATTAAGTAAAGCTTGCCCAAGATTAACAAAGGAAGATTATTGACCTCATCCTGAAAGGGCAGAAGCCTGTTTTATCATTAAACCTTGGAAGAGGTATTTCCTCCATAGGTGGAAAGCTGTTTGGCAATATAGAGGCAACTTTCTTGTAAATGAACAAGTCTTCCTGTGGATTCTAGCTTGGAACAGAAGCAGAAGACGCAAAACGTGGGCCAGTCCTGTTTTCTGTTGCTGCTCTTGGAGGGGGAAAGAAGGGCCTAGGGTGTCTGATTCAGCAAGATCTGTGTAGGTCCTTGTCTGCCTTTCTGAAGTGGGAACAGCAAGAAGCAGCAGCCTCAGGTGTTGGTGAGTACAATCCCAGCTCAGAGTTGGATGAAATGTTGTGCCAGCACACATTAGCAGAGCAATTCGCAATGCAAATGAACAGTAGAGCCCCATCCATGGAGCAGCTTCTAACTGCATAAAGCCTACCAGGATTGACGGTGCCAGAGGCAGGAATGTAATCAAACCTGAACAGGTGAAATGGTTGCCCAGTTGAGAGAGACAGTTCTCCGGTAAAGGAGTGTCTGCTTTTCCGCTGTTTTGGTGACTGAGAGGTCTTGTGTTTGGCTCGATGGACTTCATTTTAAAATGTCAGTAGTAGATATTTAGGTTCTTGAATACCACTCTTTACAGTGTTGTTGCTTTTCTTAGTTAACTGGAAAAAGTCACATGAATTTGTCCTTTCAAAAAATGAAACTGCTAAATCTCACTTGTTGGAAGGGAACTTCCTTCTCAGTGGATTAATTTTAAACTGTTGCTGATGTATCTTTCTTGCTATTAAAGAATTCTCTGAGTGTTTTCAGGGGGATAGTTAAACTCTCATATGTAATATCAGAGGATTTTTCTTGCTGGAAGTTTATTAGCTTTATACAACCATTGACGTGAGTAGGTTTTATGTGGAAGTATCCTGTCTTTTTATGTGGTAAAAGTAAAAATCCAGAACCATTGACAATTTTTCTTCACTTTCCCGAGTAATGGAATAAGAAAGAGCAAAATAAAACAGAGGGGCATAAAGCAAAAGCCAAGATAAAGTTGAGCGTTTCAGGTTGTTGTTCTGAATGACAGAATAAAAAGATCATGGACAAGTGGGGAAGACAGATTCTTGAGCTGGTGTGCTAGAGGATACATGTTGAACTCTCATCAACAGCAGTAGCTGACGTGTGCGCTCATCCGCTGGTATGGAAAGGAGAGGATTCCTCTTAGATTGCAAATCACGCAGTGAATGTGTGATTGCTACAGATTTTTTTGAATGAATAATTCACTGGTGTACTGTAATTTAGCCCACTGAGAAGTGATTGCAGCTGTTCCCTTACTGTATATGTGTTTTGATTAAGTTGAGTGTGTCTTAAACCCCACAAGTATATAAATAGCCCGTGTATGTGATATGCAAACACTGCATACATGAACACCTAACAAGGAGTCTAAGGAAACATTTTGTTTTGGGGATGATTACTTAGATGTATATTTTAATATATGATTTATCTTTTTAAAAAAAATTTGTGTAGAACATTCCCTTTCCTTTTTTGTCCAGCTATGAAGTCTTCTTAACTGTGGTACTCTATAAATGAGTTTATCATTCCAAGACCTTTATAATATAAGAAATTACTTCTTTTCTGCCTATTTTAGATGGTAGGAAACTGAAATGCAGAAACAAAAGTGACTTTTTCCATGGTTACACAGAATATTTGAAAGAACTAAGAATTGAGTATCCAGAGTCCTTTCATGCTTTACCCACAAACTATTCTCTTGTCCTCTCCTCCCCACAATTCCTTTTCCCCAGAAAGAGAGGCAGGGAAATTTTAGTGGTTTTGAAAATACTTTTGTGTTCCATTGGAATGCCAAGCAATTTGGGATTTTGAAAATCACATTATATTACTTTACATATCATTCAATCCTTGTATTCTTATGCTTCTTCTCTTATAACAAACTTGGTTTATACTCAGAATATATTTGTACCTATAAAAACACTTGCATGTACCCAAAATGCAAATGGAAACAGCAGTGATGATTCCTGAGGTTTAGGCAGCTGTTGCAGGTACTTTGTGTCTGTGACCAATGTGTGACATACACAGAAACACGAGTGAGTGTCTTTGGGGCCTACTTTGGAATAAAAACACAAAACTAGTTTCTGTTAAAATTAGGAATTATACTGTTCCTATACATAATGGATGGTATACATGGATTTAAGACCTGTAACTAAGGATGGTATTTGGCTTATCTGGCTTCAAAGTGTGAATAAGAAAGCAGCTTTCAACGTATCTCCTCTTTTGGCCTTGTCTGTAGGAAAAGAATTGCCACTTGGAAATTTTGGGTTTGAATGTTAAGATAAAATCTGAACTGATGCTGAAGCTAACTATTTTGCTTATCTAGGTCAGTGTTAAAACACAGTTTATTCAGGTCTATATATGTGAAAAAAATTATATTCGGCTCCAACTCATATAAGTCCACTGTTAGCAACCAGTAATTTTCCAAGTGCAGAACAAAAATGGAGGGAGTTGCAAGGAAAAAAAAAAAAGGAGCATTTCTGTTGTCTAGAGTTAGAAAATTTCTTAGGGCTTGGTCAAAAGCTTACTGACGTCAGTAGAAAGTCTCTCATTAACATCGCTGGGTTTGGCTTTTGGGGCATATGATGGCCCAGATTGTAATCTCAGTTAAATCCGATTCTGTTAGGGAATTTATTCACTAGTATAACACATTCAAGCTGCTCAAAACTGTTTGCACTAGAAGTTTTCTTAACCAGAGGTAATCTCTTTGCCAAAACAGAGTAGTCCATGAAAACAAATACATTCTTTACTTCATAACTTCCATGTTGCTTTATACAAATTTTATTGAGATAACTTTTAGCAATTTATGTTCTATTTACAGAATTGCACATTTTTTTCTGAAATATTGGGGTTTATTAAACCAGAGACACAAAAAATTACTCAGGACAAAAGTGATAAAATTGTAACACAAATCACTAAAAACAGTATCTGTGTCACTTTCATACCCTATAAAGTGAAAACAATTTAAAAATTATTAAGGCTTTTTCAACCAAGTTTGTAACTGAGATCACAAAATGGACCAGTGACTTTTTTAGAAATAATATTTATTAAACACCTGGAATACAAAAATGTAAGGAAATAGGATAAAGAAAAAGGAAAAAACCTCTGGAGGATCTGATTCATGATTGCAGCATTATATTATGCAGTCTATGTACTCTGCAGCAAGCTTTGTTTGGAGACATTGACCTAAGTTTTGCAAGGTATAGGTGACATATGTTAGCAGAGAAAAAAAAGGGTTTCAGAGATGTGTACAGAAGGGTAGGGTATAAAAGAGACATAAAAGGGGAAAGGAATATATGCAGAGAACATTGCTTTATGTTGGAGGAGGTGTGGAGGAGAAGGCTCTCACATTAATGAAGGCAAGTTTGAAGATGCTGGAACCAGTTTTGTTTTCCGTTAAAATTAATGTGTAGAACTGTACGGACTCTCACATGGGGAGGATTGTGTGTATGTTCCAGGAAGTCACAAAGTTTTGCCACCAGTGAAAGTCATTAGGATCACCTTTGTGAAAAATACTGTCTCTACAAGAAATGAAGGTATGAGATGGAAGAGGAGACTAGAAAGAGAATTAGAAAACAGGAAACAATTGCTTCATCCTTTATAGATGGGAGAACTACTTGAACTGTGAGTCAAAATAAGTCATATGGCAAAGGGCATTTAGTATTTGGATACTATTTAATTTCTTACAACAACTAGCCATCACAGCATTAAGTACTTTGTAAAGTCAGTAAATTAATGGTCCTTGTAAAAATTGAAGATTTTTTGGAAAGAAAGCTGTAAAAGAACAAACAATTAAAGGTAATCAATACCATTTTCTTAGGAAACCTATCAGTACAACACTTCTTCTCAATTAGGGAAAAACTGTATTTTATGTTTCTCTCTTGCAAGCTGATCTTTGTTCACTTCATCCTGTAATCTTGGTTTATGCTTTATGGATGGGCTTTGTGCTGGATTCTTTTGAAGCATTGCATGCCTTTTTAAAGGTTTCAACAGAAGAACAAACAGCGATGAACTCAAAGAACAAAGGATTGTTCTTTCTTTACGTCTTTATTTTTCTCTTCTTTAAGAAAAGAAAGAAATGTTTCATCTCAGTTTTCTCCCCTTTCAGGAAGTTGATGGCAATAAAGTCATGTCTTCATTTGCCCCGCACAACTCATCTACCTCACCCTTGAAGGCAGAAGAAGGTGGGCGTCAGAGCGGAGAATCATTGTCCAGTGCAGCCCTGGGAACCCCTGAAAGGCGCAAAGGGAGCCTAGCAGATGTGGTAGACACCCTTAAGCAAAGAAAAATGGAAGAGCTCATCAAAAATGAGCCAGAAGGTAAGGCATGGGAAACTGGCCAAAATTTTCTGTTTTGTTTTCTTTTCTCCAGATTCTTTGGATACATATACTTTTTAATCTTCCCATTTTCTGCTCCATTTGCTTTTTCTTCCTAGAAAAATTGAAGTAAAGAACCCATAGGTCTTGTCTATATTAGAGATAAATTTCAGCAATATCCCATCATAACTAACACTTTTAGCTTTTCCCAAATGAGAGCCTTTGTCTGACATAACGGTCTTTTTGGCACAGTTGCAATAGACACAGCAACCTCCTCAACGTGGGTACAATGAACACTGTAATTTTAATAGCCTGGGGGTCATTTACACCACTACTCCCCCCTCCCCCATTTCTAGAGCAAAAAGCAGTGTTATCAGCAATGTCAGTGTTTTTGTGAAATTATCTAGTAGGCATGTCATTATTTGAAAAGTAAGAAGTTAAATTTGGAATTCATGAAAGCTTTTGTCTGGAGCATGTCCTATCATGTCATCCTCTATTTATCTGTAGTGCAGGTACTATACAAACAGACACAGTACAGGCTTTCTCTGCATTATGTCTGGCCAGCAAGTTTCAACCTTGGCATATATGTATCATCTCTGGAGAATCAGTTTCTTCTTGAAAATGTAAGTCCAGTCAATGATGATGCCACTTGTGCTCTGTAGGCTGAGACTAAGACTGAACACCTTGCCTCTGAGAAGCCACAGAACAGCTTTCCTTTAAGTAAGATTTTCAATTCCTGCCTGTTTGGGGCAGAGTCAAATCCCTGACTGGAAGATGAAGTTCCCACTATATTCTCCATAGGTATCCAGCATGCATATTTACAGCTAGACTTCCAAGGGACTGTGAGACAGTTGATGGTGTGTGAACATACTGAGCCTTATTCCCTAAGACTTCATATTCATTTACACCCACCTATCCTGTTGTAGAAATATATTTCAGATGTTTAAAAGTATGGCCCTCAGTGCTGAAGCATGAATTGACAACACCTACAAGAAAATTTTAGGACAACCTGCATACTGGAATGAAAATACGGATGCAAACACAGCCACACTGTCACATACATGAGCATGACAGGATTGTAAATTAGTCTTCCCTTCTTGACTGGAGCACACAGTAAGGGCCTGCTGGGAAACAAATTCTTTGTCTAAGCATTTTTTTGAATATTACATATAATCATAGCATTTTATTTTGCGTTTACTTGACTTAATGGTCAGTGCCATGACCCACCTTGTGCCTTTGAATGAAAAGCTCTTTCTTGTGTATGGTATGGGGTGGGGGGGAAACAACCAGACATTTATTTAAGAGAGGAAAGAACAGGAGGTTCTGGGCAATGTGTAAACACTCTTGAGTATGAGGTTGTACAAGCTGCACAGACTCCATTAAGGAAAGGCCACAGATAGACATGAGAATGGTTACAGAGCCTGTGCATTATCTCAGCTCTACTAAAATGAAAATATACAGTACAAACAAAAGATCTACAGCTTTGTGAAGAGATTGGGAGAGAAAGGAGGGGGAGCAACTGAATGTTGGGCTTTGCAAATGCATGCAACAGAAAATCTTTTCTTCCCTCTAGCCATTGTTCTATTGTCTTTCAAAGGCCATTAAAATGAACAGCAGGTTGTGATGAAAATTTCATTAAGCCCTAGTTAAGTCATTATGAGGGTGCCATATTCATATGTCTGCTTACTCCTCATCCAGGAAAAAATGAATAGGAAAGGGTTGGGGTTTTTTTTTCCCCTTTCTCCTTAAAAGCGAACTAACAAAAGTTCAGAAGTTAGAAGAGAATGGGAAATGGGACATGAAACAAAAAGAGGCCAGAGAGGTGAGCTGGCTAGGAAGAAAATTAGACTTGCATAAGAGCATTGAAAGGTGGTGAGGGACAAATACATCATTTTGACAAGTCTCCCTCCCCCTTCCCTTCAGCCAACATGATTGTTTTTAGAGTGGCTAATTAAAAAATACATATTTCGGGGTGCAGATGACAAGACTGTTCATAGAGATCCTCCACCAATATGAGTTTCTTTCCCTAAAAGAAGTATGTACTGCTGCAAGCACAATGTCTTCTCTGTTTGAATTCCAGCAGAAAATCTACTTACTGTCATGTCTTCATCATGTAGTTCTAAAGTAAAGTTGTCAGTCATCACTGGTTGCTAGTCAGGTAATTAGCATATTAATGAATTTCTCTATGAATAAGATAAGTTACAAGTGGGAATCTTTGGTAGTACATGTAGGTAACAATTCAACAATGCATGATGACTGTGTTTTTCAGTAATAATTTTTAGTCTTGCTAGTTTGTGAAGCTTTGTAGGAGAAGACCAAGAATCTTGGTTATACTTTGCTGCATTATGTCAACATCAATAATATAATACTTTATTTCTCTTTGGGAAGAAAGCAAAACATTTGCACCAGTAGCTCAGTTTTAATTAAATCAATTTCCTGTGAATCTTTCGAAGACCAGATATGAGCCAGATTCCCATTTCTCTGTGTACTCAAAAGTTTATATATTATTTAACTTGTACAATGGTCTATGTTTGCTCCGGTTTTATTGTTTGAAATTGTCTTCTGAATTACTGTGGGAAATGTGCTCATGAAGCATTCTTTCAAAAACAGAAAAAAGAGAAAGGCTGAGTAGACAACTTTAGGTCTTGATCCAAACCTCGTATCAGTCAGGGAAAGGACATCTCTTTTCCTAGATGGGTTTTGAGGACAAGTGAGACATTACAAAATATTTATAACAGGTCTGACTTTTTAAGAAACTTTATTGGTAAAAGGTAAATGTTTTTCTTACATTACGTTTGTTAGAAAGTAAGAGTTAATAGTAAATTTTGTCAGTAAAGGACAAGGATTTTTACAGTGTTATGAAACATACTGCTCAGAGTGCATGAATGCACAGATGTATGTATGCATATATGTAAGCACATACATGTACCCACACGTGAGCTGACAAGGGAAACATCACTGTTCATATAAATGGTTTCCATGTTGATTTGTTGTCTATATGCCCTTGCTAATGTCCCCTGTAGGAAACCATGCTACCTACTCATTCCTAAGAACTTTCCAAGAGCTTCCTTTTCCTCCTTGCATATGCACATGGTTTTGGTTTTCGTAAGGGTTTACACTTAGCTCTAATGCCCCATGCTCTTCCCCCCTCCCCCTGCCCAAACTTGCCGTTTTACTCTTGCTGTATGAAAGTATGTGACTGACAATGAGTCATGCTGACACAGAGGCATGAAGTGTTTCAGTCAGTCTAAAACTTGTGGAATTTTACTTACTGCTAATACAGTGCTCGTTTTTCTTCTTTCAAATTCTGCAAAAATCCGTATATGCAGCTTTAGTATTAGGCCCCCAAAGGCATAAACCTATTACTGAAGTCACACAATGTTATTTTACATGAAACATTCTGTCCTTTCTAACTTGAACTTCAGAAGAGGAGTCAGTCCCCTTTTATTCCTGGTATACAATAATGAAGATAATGGAGTGGGTTTGGAGAAGCCTTATATACTGTGACAGACCTCAAGCCCTTGCCCTGAGGGTCGTCTGCCGACCATGGGATTCCTTTTGCAGCTAAAATCATTAGGCGAATGAGATACAGGCATGTTTTTCTTCTGTTTTCTTAAGGCATCAGAGGATGGCAGAGACTCTCTGTCTGTCTGTTCTCTTCATTTGTAGAAATGAAATGGAAATCTCTTTGAAGTCACTGAGCTTGACACAAGTTCATGAAAGCAAAGACCAAAGCAGCCACTTAGCTTTTTCTTGCACTATTAATGGAATTGGATTGCTGTATTTTAATTTATGGCCTGTGCTTGTGGAAAACTAAATCTCTGAAATCTGTGTAGCTTTTCCTCTAGATGCATGGCTTGACTTCTGGAAGAAAAATAGGCAAACAAGTAAATGCTCTCCTATTTTTAGAATAAGCCAGAGTACTCACCAGCTCTTCACATCTCCAAACTTTTAAGAATCGATCTCCTTTTTCCATTTAGGCAGTATGTGTTTGTAACAGGTTATGTATCTGTCTGTTTATCTTTAAAACTTCCATACTGTATCTTCTGAGGCCAGATCTATGTTACTGTACAGAATTTGTAGGAATTCTGGATAAAAGGAGTCATATGGGCATCTACCTGACCGCAGATGCGGCTCATATGAGCGTGTGCATATGTGGGTATACTCATTCAGCTGCATGGCTCATTATTCTGTAATGAGGACCTCTGAAACTCAATTCTGTTTGGCTGTTTAAATGAATACTTTGAATTTTATATAAATGCATGTTCATGGATATCCTTATATATGAAGTGCATGGATTAGCTATATATATTTAGACATAAATATATATAAACATGCACACAGAAGAATTGTGTATATATAGTGTTTAATGTTGTTCCTATTTCAAAATTTTGTTCTACTCGTCCTTAGGTCTTCTGGGCAGGAACAATTAATCTCAGGTGTCTAGTTAGCAGGTAATACATATGTTTGCAGGGCTTTAACATGTGAATACTAGAGCCTCATGTATTATAGTATGCTGTACTATAAGTAATTACTTTCTCTGAAAGAAAGGGATGAGAAAGGCCTCCCGGGCATGATTTTTGTCTTCTGAACATCCCCCAAAGGCTATTTGTGTTTGATGTTTAAGTTTACATTATAAATCACAACACCTGTTCTTGTGGTAATTTAAATGGCTGTTGTTTAAGCAGTTTTGCAGTCTATAAGTGAACCATATTGAATCCAGGCTCTCTAGATGAAATAAGATCCCAGAATATCTCCTAATATTATCAAACTTTTAATCAACGTATCTTGTAAAGAAATCAAGAGGTCTCCCTCTTCTTAAGCCATAAATTCCAAAGCAGGCCATTAATGGGCACAAGAAGGGAGGCCTTTGAAATGCAGACTCTTGTTTTTAAATCACATCTGATGAGATGGGAAGAAATAAAGTGAACAGATTTGCGAAAAGCCTAAGGATACTCTAATTGGTTGAGGTTTGAATTTCTTTTATTTGGTGCTTCACTGTCCCTTTGACAAAGTACGTGTTGAAGAGGCTTTGTAATGCTGTTCTACTGAAGGACAAACAAGGATACTTTGCAGTTGAGTACTTTTAAGTTTTGTTCATACACTCCTGCTGCTGTGGAAGGATGCTTCAAGTACATTGTGGTTCCATGTTCATCTATGCAGTCTGCCACCAGAAAACGTGTCTCTTCTTGTGGAGCAAGCCAGCATCAGACTTCTGTGCACTTCTTTCAAAGACTCTGTCATATGGAAATGTGCATTCGCATATTGCTGATAATAATAAAAAAATAATTTTAAAAAAATGTAAAATATGAAGTTTATGAAACAGGCCTATGTGAAGAGAAGGCTGCAGTGGCTTAAACCTGTATTAACAAGTGCTTTAACTCTAGAACAGAGGTAGCATAGTTTGAAGTCCTGCCAGCTCTTACGTGCTCAAAGTGAAGTTTATTCATTTGTCACCTTCGGTTTTTAAGTGTTTTCCTTCCTAATAGTTTAGCCCGATAGTCACGGTTTATTTCAATGGATGCTTTCAGAAGCTGCTTAGATTCCTTTCCAAGTCTGTCTTGCTTACATCCTCAAAGGTTTGTAGCTTTTGGATTTTTCTTTTCTCTTTTGATAAAGGCGTCTGAGGTGCTGATACAGCATCTTAAATATAGAAGAAAGCATTATGGTCAAGTGAGATTCAGGAAGCTTCTGCTTTTGGAGAGAAGATGCAGTCCCTCTCCCCCTCCCTGTTTTAGAATTAAAGTCTTCTCTGATGGATCTCCATAATTAAATTTTCCTTCCAGGGTACATACACTTCATAATATTGGACAAGCAGCAGCCAAAGCAAAACGTTTGATCTCTCACTTCCCATTTTTTACAATGCAGCATATAAGTGGTTCACCAAGACCAAAATAATTATTTGGGCTCTTGTCCGCCTCCAATTCCCCAGGTAGCCAGGCTCTTCAATAGCCATGATTAAGTTCAATAGGGGTTTTTAAAACTTGCTGCCACTCAGTCCCACATCATTTTGATGTGCCTGTTGCCCCCAGTGTATTCCAGCTAGATCAGTTTGCAGTCTGCCTTCATTTTTTGCTCTCTTTTTTTTATTTCCCCCTCCCCCAGAAAAGCTTTCTGAGCTTCATTTCAGTCCTTGGATCACTGCTGGAGAAATCTCTGACCCAGACTGGTAATATACAAATATGCATGAGGGAGTGTGCCAGCTCCTTCTGTATGCTTATGTGCCACAGCTTTTGGGGATGTCATTTATTCAAGAGTGAAGAGTGAGCCACCTGTTTCTCAGGCCTCTTGTCCCTCATATTAAAGGTTCAAGCCCTTGCTGAATAGTAACATCTTAATCTGGGCAACATACACAACATTTAGCTGAAACCTATTTGTCGAGCTAGCGGGGTTTGTGGGATTTTTTTTTCCCTCTCTCTTACCCCTGAGGCGCTTGTCACGACCGTGCATATTAAAATTAATCAGACCTCCCAGGCTTGTGTGACTGTGTGGTTTAACATGAAGAAGTGGATATCAAGCATTTGCCCTAATTAAATAGGCCTGCTTGGTTTTGTTCTAGTGGATACTTGGTCTTTTTTTTAATAAGAGCTGCTTATGGAGGAGGCACGGCCAGCTCTAGAGTTAGTGGAGAGCTCACTTCAAAGTTTTCCCCACCACCTGCGCCCAGGATGCTGAGGCCTGAAGGGCTCCCCATGTTCTTTCTTAACAGCACCATTTGTGGGAAGTAAGTGGAGGGGGAAGGGGAAAACATGGCCAAATGAGTGAGAGAGCGATCAGGGAAGGAGAGGCGAGGAGCTGGGACGAGCATGTGGATTGGCTTTTTGAAGCTGATTAAGATGACCTATCATCCTGTCTGATTAGCTTTAGATCTCAGTCTGTGCCATGAGCTATTCACAAGGCTGTCTTGTGTCTTCTGTTTACCAGAAGCAAGGGAAAGCCTCTAGTATGGCAAGGAGCAACATTTGCAGCAACTCCCACTTGTTTAGCTAATGAAGTAGCCTTGTAAAAACACTCTTAAGTTTGAAGCTGTTGCTTACTTTTATTAGTTACATGTCTGTTTAATGTTGATATTTTTAAGGTGGTGTGAATGCTGCCGGTTTTACACAACTGTATACATCTCCTCCGTTGTAAATAGGCTGTACTGGGAAGATAGAACTCTTTTTCATCATCTTTTCTTCTCATACAGTTTAATTGTATTGTGCTTTCTGCATTGCCTCAGGAGAAAACATGCTATATGTATGTGATTTCTATACTGTAATGTATGAATTTAAAAAAAGCACTCAAAACAGAGTAAAGGAGAGTTGGGGGGGACACACCCAAAAACCTGTTAAATAGTAACTAAGGACCATTTAGCAATACAGCAAGTTAATTTTAGCCAATAATAGAAAATTTGGAACGCTCAACATTTTTAGACAAAATGTTTCATTGGAAATGATATTTTTTGTTTTTAGATGTTTAAGATGATTAATCTGAAAGAGAAATGAAAACATTTCAATTAGGATTAAATAAAACATTTTGGGTCAGGTGGAAACAGCTTTTCCCCTGACTTGGTTTGGCAGCTGAAATGAAAAAATTCAAACTAGTCAAACAAAAATGAGCTTCAAAACCCTGAGAGGTTTCAGGGGTGTTTTTATATCTAATGACCTCAGGAGGACAAATGAGCAGTTGTTACAAAGATGCTTAAATGTATCTGAATGTTGTGTGCTGTAGGTTTGAGGGTAAAGTATAATATTTTAGTCAGAAAAGCTTTAAAAAATTTGTTTCGTGCAAATTTATATGTCTTCTGAAGCCTCAGTCATAAAAGTTTTGCAGCACCTAGGGCATTTTATTTTGAAACAGATTTTAGAAGTTTATCATACTTCATATGTTAGACATACTTGGCATGTCTTTGCAGTAGAAACCTAGGAGTCTGTTCTAGAAGGCCTAGAAATCTGCAGTCACTACACCCCCAGAATTTGATTTTGCTTTCTATTAAAATTCTTGCAATCCAGTATGCAGGCATAAAGCAAAGCTTTATTTATCTGATTCCGTAACAGTTCAAATCGCTGAAGTAAAACCCTGCAGGTAGGATGATGCTCCATTGATTTAAAAATTTATTTCACATCTATGCACTAACTTGTTGCCATCTTTCACTCTCAGACTATTATTATTATTCCTATTTTTGATTACAAACCTTGGCACAACCCAAATGTAAAGAACCATATTGACACTGCCAAGCATCTGTCTGGTGCTTGACAGCATCACAGAAACCCTTCCACTGTTTCATCTAGGTTGCTATTGGTTATTTAACAACACAATGCAAACGGTGCAGTGTGGGTGTATATGAAATGGAAAGAAAGGTTGAGGTGGGGGGAAGGAGCTCTGTACAAGTAAATACGTCTTTCATCATATCTTTTGTTTGGTCTGTTTGCTGTGTGCTATTCAGTAGTCAATAGAAGTTGTTTGACGGTTCTGCAAAGGGGTAAGAAACCTTTTCTTAAACTTCTATTCTCCTGCATTTGTCTCAGTCCAGAAAGTTTTCTGCTTTTGTTTTTCTCGCATCGTTTTGTTGTCACCTGTCTGCTGTTGAAGGGTTTTTGTCGTTGCTGTTTAGCTGATGTGACGTAAGCTGGTACTTATGAAATGCTCCTTACTGAGCAGTGATCTTGTACAGGTGAAGTGGACATTTAGAGAGCTTAGAAGAGGTTTACTGTGGCAGTCTTTGGAGCAATAGAGTTCTTTCAAGCTTGTGTTCTAATTTATTTATTTAGCCAGGGGATGAAAGTGAAAAGTGAATGAAGAGAAAAATCAGTCTGTGCTTTCTGCTGAAGAATGCCCTGTTAGCATTTATGTGACTTGGTAAAGCGTTCTGAGATGTTTAACCTTGATTTAATTTGTATTTAAGATCTCTCCTCCCAGCACATTAATATAATGTCAATGTAGAATGCATTGCATGGTGTAATTACTGAACAGAGCAGTAGTTGGGAAAACAGACAGTAATTGAACACATGGCTGTTTATTACAACAGGACAGTGCTCCTACACTGGTATTTAGGGCATTAATAGGGAAGAATTGATTTGTTGTTTTAAGATGAATTCAATCACTGTTGCTTAGGCCTTTGTTTGTTCAGGCCAAGTTATGCTTTGTTTGTGTTATGTGCCCGAGAGGTTTACACACCACAGCATGGCATTAGTCATGCAGAGGGCTTGGGAGCAGAAAGCCATTTAAATGAACAAAGGACATTTTTCTTTTTGGCTCTGTTTATCTTCCTCTCTAGTTTTGTTACCCTCTAATCTATCTCCATCTCTCTCTCCCTCTTTCTCTCCCCCTCCTTTCCGCCCCAAACATTTTTGATCAATGCAGAGGTCCTCCCACTTTCTTCCTTCGCCCTCCTCTTTATTCACCCTCCTGGAGACAAATGGAGCTCTGATTGACAGGTGGCAACAGGGTTGCAGCACGGTGTAAATAGGAGTGGTTGCTCCCAAGCTTGTGCAAGGAAGAATTTGGGTTGGGGGCTAGAGGGGACAAGTGTTCAACTTGGAGGAAAATTATTCATTTCAAAGTGAAGAGAGTGGGAATGAGATGTGCCACTGCACGTCTCAACTCTGGTGTTTTTGAAAGATGGAACGTGCACACCTTTTGTAGCTCCTGCTGGCCTGCACTCTGGCTGGGCACTGTGCAGGCCACATCCTGGGATTTAATGAGCCTTCTGCCCTCTTCTCCTTTTTACTGGTGTGAGTCGGAGGGAGGAATAGAGAACCATATGACTGAAGCTGAATTCCTGGTCTCCCTGTTGTGAGCAGTATGGTTTACATTTTAGGCTCATTGTGCTTGAGAGGAATCTCGTCTTGATTTATTTCTGAGTGTGGGAGAGTTAATATACACTTCAGAATAACGTGGGCCAAATTCTGCTCTCAGATGTAAGTTCACAACTCCTGCGGAATACACAAGAGCTTTAAGAAGGCAACATTTGGCCCAATATAGGATTTGTAAAGAACCCAATGTGAATTGGATTTTTATCCCTATTCAGGGAGGGATTAGACTTGTTCCTAGAAAGAGCATTATTGAGAGAACTGAAAGGTAGCAACAACAACAAAGTCTGTGCAGTCATTAATTGCTAGAAACTTTATTTCCTATATAGTGAGATACTTGTATCCAAGTAATACAGTGTGTGATGAATTAGCACCCAGACTTGCCTTTTGGAGCTACAGAAGGTACTAGCTTATACAGCACAATGAAGGAGAGCCACAGATGTGTGACATGGAGAGCCAGATTCTTCCTGTCAGGGAAAAATAGTGACTTAGCAGACATGTTCATACACTGCAACATGCAGAGAAGGATATGAACCTCAGTTGTTCATCTGAGCCTTTTAGCCATAGATAATTAAATTATTGAATTTCTGAATAAATAATAGAAGCACAGGAGATGACAGTTAGAAGAGTATCTGAAGTCCAGCAGTGTGCCTGCAACCATAGGCAATTGGTGTGTATGGGACATGCTACTTAGCCATTTCTTATAAATCTTTTCTAAATATCTAAGGAGTGTAGTTACAAAGGCGCAGCCCATGTGCCCAAGGGGAAATTTTCTTGCCACCTCACAAAAAACCCCAAACAAGTATTGCACTGCACTACTAATAAGCAAGAATGATCACGGCTAAAGATCTATACAGCCCCGAAGTTACAACTGGTGTCCAAGTGCTTTATCAGAAAGGAAACTTGTCTTTCCCAGCTTGGAAGTGGTTATCAGAGTGTCCTGTTTTTCCAGTATAGGTGGGAATTTTGCATTAGTTTTGTACTGTAGATTAGCCCACACAATCTCAATGTAAAGAGTCTAGAGACAGAGATCACGTGGAAGAAGAAAGCCTCTCAGTTTTGTATGCATCCTTGATCTTTTTTTGCTAAATCTTTTTTTTTCCTTTTCTGTTTTGCCCACAACACATATCCCATTTCAGTAACTGAACATCTTATCTCCCACAGAGTCGGGCATGGGGGGGGGGAAACAAAAAAGTCAACAACTAACCAGAAAATGGTTTCAACTGTAGTCATTACTGTGTATTCACTCAATCCTGTAAGATCACTGTCTTGTTGCAATGCATAAAGTACGTTAATGTATTTTTGCTGGGATGTCTATATACTAGACTTAAATAAAGCAATGTATTTCCAAATAGTTTCCTTTCCTTGTATGTGAAATTAATATATGGAGATGAAACTAGAGGACAGCAGGTTTTTGCTAATGATTTTCAGCTGCAACAATTCTGGATTCCACACTGAGCTTATGTACAGCCTTAATCAGCAATGCTGTTTAACTAAATATGGAGACATTTCACTGAAGATTATTTTATTTTAAGTCTTTTTTATGCATTTCCTCTTGTTGTGTCATCTAATTGATTCACAGCTCCTGTAAGACTTTAGGGTATAGGATGCATATCCAGGCAAAATGCATTCTTCCTTTACAAGTTTGGCCAAGTCAATTTTATCTGAGTTCAGAGGAATTAAGAAGCTCTCATTGGGAATCATTCTGTAACTAACCATAAAATTATTAGATGAATAATACACATGATGTAGGGGTTTAGGCTATAACCTGTTCTTTCTGCTGGAAAAAAAAAAAAAATGCAGTCCTTTTGAGAAGATCATGTTATTACATTACCATTTTTACCAGTATTTTATTTCTAGGCAGGTTACTGAATGGGGGAACACAGTATCCAGTGGATGTTACATGGTATGCATGACCCAGTATTTTAAAGTAATGGGGCACACAGAAGACAAAAAGACAGCATAATTAGAGGTGCTTTCTTTTGCCAGACTGCAAAATTTTCCAAATTTTTCTAATGTAAACTCTTTTTGTTGGTTGTTGGTTTTCTCCTGGCCTTATGCCTTAAATATAGCATGGAACAAACTGCCATTAAAGTGCTAGAGAGAGAGAGAAAGTTTGGCTGCCGCTTCCATTTCATCCTTGGTTTCTCACATGTTGTTGCTACCTGCTTATATTGGACATTATAAATACTCACCAGAAATCAGACTAAATTTACCAACCACCACATTCCTAAGTATTTTCAGGAGCAAACGAGATGCAGTGTATGGTCATTTTTTAACTCATCTCCTTCAGCTCCTTTAGTAGTCCCTGTAGACATAAAGACAGGTGAAAAAGCATCAAGAGAAGAACGAAGATGCCTTCTGCATTTTTATGAACAGGCGCCATTGTGGGAAAATTAAACCAGGAGACAATTTTTGTAAGCTTTTCAGTATAACTCTTTTAAGGGAGGTTAAAAGATGTGCTGCAGTATTCTTCAGACCTTCTCTTCTTCCTTAGGATGCACCTTAGTATTCTGATTAATCTTGCAATAGTAAAATACTAGCAGGGATTTGTTTGTTTGATCGATTTATTTTTTTTACAAAATCTTGTTCCTGCTAGAAGAGGTCATTGGGATCATTTAGGCAATCCCAGGTAGCTTTCCTCCCAGGCTGAATGCATTCCATAAAGCTGTCAGTTCTTTAGCTTAATACCGGGTCTCAATGTATTAATTTAAGACTTTCAGTGATCTAGGACACAACATGTGCCAGAAGTAGGAACTAAAATTAGAGGCAGACTTTTGGCTGTGAGAGCTGCTTGAGGCTACTTGGGATGAAAGAGGAGGGAAGAGGCCTGACGTCAGTCACAGCCCAAGGACTGCAAGATGTCCAAAGCATCCCCTCATAAAGGTTTTTCTGCAACACACACACTGTAGTGAATGACCCTTCCTTTTTGTCTCATCCCACTCACTGATACAGCACTCAGTGGTTCGTTTCACACACCAGCTCCTTGTCAAAAGCTTTTGTAGTTCAGTTGTTGTGGCAAAGTCCAGTTCTTGGTATACTGGGGTTGTGATTTTTTTTTTTTTCCTTCCCTATTATAAAAGAGGAATGAAAACTTAAAAGTAACTAATCTTTTATAACATGCACCTAAAAAAAGTGAAAACATTGTGAAACAAAATGAAATCCTTATGAAGGATTCTAAGTTTCCATTCATAGAAACAGCTCTTGATGATGTAACCTAATGGTAAAAAAAAGATTAGGTGAAATAGAGCTGAGCGACAGGAAAATTGCTTCTTCCTCCTTCACTTCAGTGAATATATTTTATTATGTAAAATTTTATGCTCTTGGCTGTACACAAGAATCATTTCCCTGTATGTTTTTTCTATATATCATAATTCTGTTAAGGACTATGAATGAGGAATAATTAGGCATTATTGTTTGGTTATGTAGATTCTCTTGTGATCCCTTCTTGTTTACTTCATTTAAACTGTCAATACTGTTCTTGCCATGTAGAAATAATGACTGCATTACTTCATGAATATGAGATTACAGGAACCTTGTTTTAAATTGCTGTAACACTTGTTCCTCCTCTGTAATAATTTCAGGCCATCTGAAACATACTCTTTCTTTGTGAAAAGATAAATACTCAGAAACACAAGTTCATAGACATTTAGTCTTTACTAAAAGATCTTCACCCTTTACCTTATCCTGGCTTGTCTCTTTCTAATAAAGTCATAAGGCTACACTTTGTCACTGGTGTGGGATTCACATAAACATAAGTGGGGGTCCTGGTCTAAATAAAATACATAGAGGCCATTCTGCAATATGAGAATTTTGCCTTATATTCAAACATAGAAAGATTTGTAAGTTTTTATTGTTAGGGAAAAAACCTTCTCCTCCAAAATGTGTACTGTGAATCTAAACTGATATTTTGCTCCTATTCATGTACAGCAGTTTCTTTGATGACTGTTGGAGTTCTGGTCTCACAGGGAGAGGAGAATATTGGAGTTGAGATTTCTTGAACAGAGCTTAGGGGATAATACTGTGTTTAGTTTGTTTCACTAGATGCAAGCTAATCAGAGAATAATTAACAGTCAAAATGCCAAGGTGTAAAGGATCTGGTATTGAAGTCCTCAATAAAGTAACACTCACATTGAATTCAGTGAGACTTTAAACTGAACAAATGCTTCAGGATTTGTCCCCACCTATTTTCTCCCTGTCAGTTTTTAATGAGCATCCCATAAAAGTGTTTAACGATTGTACTGACTTTGATTTTTCAAGGTTTTGGAGAAAATTGCTTTCTCAGATTGTGAAAAAGAGTTGAAAAAAAAGAAAAAGCACATTTTTGCATCGTGATGTCTAACATACTGTAAGCAGATTCAAAGACCATCTCACCTCATGTTTTCTGATAGGCATTATGTTAAGGATGTTATGAAGAGTATTGTATAGAAATTGCCAGGAAGAAGAATTACAGCTGATAGATGGAGATATTTTAGACCTCATCTTAAGTTCTTGGAAATTAGATAAAATTTAGGTAGAGAGGTAGTTATAGATACTGGTACTTTGTTTGTTTGTTTTACAAATGGAAGAAAAAAAAAATGCCACTACGAAGATCACCATACAGAGCCTGGTGTTTAAATGCCATGATTTTGTGTCAGAAGAAGCAGCTAGTGTATCTGGATTCATCCTTTGCCTTGCTTTCCTCAGTTGTCACTGAGAGCTCCCAGGCTGAGACAGATGGCTGCTGGTTTAGTTGTGTGCGTGGGAGACAGGAACTTCCACATGTGATTTTTTACCATTTGGTAGTAATTAGTTTGTTGTATAAATTAACATTAACTGAACCATTCTTCAGGCATTGTTTGTAATTATCTTCTTTGAGCCTCTGAGTTGTGTAAAGAAATAAAAATTGGGGAAGAAACTGCTTCTTATTTTGTACAAGGAAAGGACTCTATCATTAAGCAGAACAGAGCAGCAATTATCATTGTGTGCCCAGTAGACTGAAAACTTTGAAAAAACCTTTTAAAAAGCAAGATTTTTTTTCTGTAAATATTAATGGAAATTAATGATTTAAAAGTGCAGATAGATTTTTATAACATGTGTAAGAATCAAGTATGAATACAAGCAATGGTGATTATGCCTTCCTGACGACATCATCATCATTACTGCTACTACAGCTACCATTGATGCTACTTTATTTGATGTGTGTTTATAAGGAGTAGAGGGTTTAGTTATTTTTTAAAATATATGTTCTCTCAATTTTATTCCAATTTTTTTTGCCATCTTTGAAATATTTCCTGATTTTTTTTTTTTCTGGTAGACAGTAAGGATTTTGTGTCTGCATATCGGGCAATGAACTATCGTTAGTGCTGCTTTTCTCTGGGGATTTCTGCCACTTCCAGCAACCAGCCAAATTGGAATTGTCAGGAGAACAGCCTCTCACATGTTTCTTGGCACTTCTGTTTCCAGACTTGGCCAGGATCCAGACGTGCAGAGGTTCGTCGACGTGAAAAATAACAGGGAAAATGCCCTCTGGTATTAGCCCTGTATTTTAGTAATGTATTGGGAATCTCTAGGTTCATTTGCTGGAAAAGTTCAATGCTTCAGCAAGTAAGAAAGTTGTATATTTCATTAGACTGAAGTTTTTCCCTTTCCTACCCAGGAGCAGGTGAGAACTGGTGTCGGCGTCCATCTTTTAGTATAGTTCTCCTGCCCTGGATACAAAGCTGGCAAGATAGGCAACACAGCACTGTGCAATAAATCCTCTTGCATCTAGGCTAGGTTGCAGTAGTAAAACTCGGGTACAGTCCATCACAGGGCACTCCACAGCTTCATTAAATTTAATTTAGTATCCGAAGTATACTCTCTAGAGAAAGGTTCGCATGACTTGAGTTTTAAAGTGTCTTGGCATTTTCTTCTGAAACAAAATGAGGACGGTTTTGGACCCAGACTTGAACTTGTCTAGGTAAATCAGTGCTGATTGTGATTTTACCTAAATTTGTTGCATATAAGGGCCCACTCCTGAGAGGTGCGTTTGGGTCTTCTTTCTCCTGTCAAAATTGCCATTAATATTTGCATTTCTTCATATAAATAGTTTTACCTGGACAATAAATGCTAAAAGAGGACTTCAAATTCTGAAATGCATAAATATAGACGCAGCTTAGTTAAGAATTGTTCTGTTTTTCTTGGCACGGTAAATTAGCCTATATGAAGCTCTGTGCTGTTTGGGGAACAGGAAGGTGGGAGGGAGTGTGTGGGAGTTTTAGTGGCTGGAAACGCAAAGAGAATACGAGCTGAGTACGCTGAAACCTGCTGCGAAGAGAAAGCTACCGTGGATGGTTTTCTTTCTGGCAAGGGTTAATGCTGTAACTGAGAATATCTGTGATTCTCTGGCTTTTGATATCAATGAATCAAACATTTTCTGAACCATTCTGTTGAACACTTTTTTTCTTTTTTCAACTATGAAAACTGAAGGTGCCAACCATGCTTTGATATTGATATGACAGCACGGTAGATAGGCTTGCAGTTAGCTGAAGTGAGCACGTGAGCTTTTCAGTTCCCCTTCGTCCCGCTGAAAGGTTGTGGAACAAAAAGGAAGAGCTGAGCACTGCCTTTTGTTGTATGAAGTATACAGCTGCAGCATCATCGTACCAACTGTAGGGCTATTTTTTTCATCCCTGGAGGAATACAAGGAGGAAAGATTGGTCCTGTGGCTAAAAGCACAGAGCAGAGTCAGAACATAAAATTTCTTCTGATTTTTGCTTTGTGGGGGATTTTTCACAGATTTTCCACATGAACTTCACTCTCTGTGTCCACGTTCTGTGTTTTTAAAGCATGGTTGATAATAGTAACTGTGTACTTCACAGTGGTGAAATTTAGTTACTGCTTGGGTGATGCAGCCTGACAGTGGTCCTACTTACAAGAAAGGACTAGACATAGCTCTGAGGAAACAAGCTGGCTGGAAATATGCGTCTGTTACGGCTCAGCCCCATTTGTCTGCCTAACCAGAAATGAGATTGCAGGTTGAGTTTGGAAGCCTTTGGCCTGAATTCAGTAGCTTCCTCACAGGCAGAGCTCACTTTTGCCTCAATGGGATTTCTGCAAGTGGAGCAGCTGCAGAGTTGGGCCTGTAGGGTTGCTGTGCAATGTGAAGTTGGCACTGTAGCTTTGTGCAGTAGTTATACTACTAGGAAAAGATTTTGGTTTCCATGCCTCCTCCTAGATTCTTCTTTCCTGGACCAGACAGTTCTCCTTGTTGAATCTCTTGGTGCTCCTACCTGGAGCAAGGGCTCTGCTGGGACATCAAGCTGTGGTCCTCGAGGCTTGCAGTCCTTGTGGCACAGGACATTGCATGCACGTACTGCAGTAAAGGATTGTAACCATAGAAGCAAACAAAATCATTCCCTCCTTGCCTGCCACATAAAAAATTTCTTGCTGTTTCACACACTTTTCCTTACATGCCTTGTAGAATTTATTTATTTTATGGACATGCGAGTTACAAGCTTTGGCATGGCAAGAAGGTGAGGAATTTTTTGTTTTGTTTTTAGTTTGGGGAAGAGGCGGATGGGAGGGAGCGGGTGGGAGCTTTAGTGACTCGCAGCTCAAAGAGAGTGCATTAATTAACCCAGGAGGATCACTGGGATGCGGGAGTGAGAAACTGCAGCTTTAAAATCTGGTGATCTTTATCCATTGTTGGGTTTGGGTCAAAGACCTTGGATAAGAGAATGGGGAAGAAGGGTGAGCAGGAGGGTGGGCACAATGGGAACCAGATGTTTCAAGCTGATGGGGGTTGGCCTCTCTGTTATTGTGTGACAAGCCACCGGTCTCCCCCACACACTCAGCTTTCAAAAGTATGTCATTCTTTTTTGAAGTTCTTCTGTCCTCCGCAGAGGGAGGGGGAGAAAAAAGGAGGGGGAGGCACACACGTGCGTGCACATACGTACATGTGTACTTACATGCATGCACACATGCTCACACAGACAGCCCTGGCTCTGAGTTTTTCCTTTGGCCTACCTTGTCAAATGGCCCTGGAAGACTAAACAGGTGTTATCTACTTTTGATTTCAGTGCATTTAAATTAATCCTGTCAGCTCAGCTGTTAAAACAACTGTCATCTCCAGCTGTTAGTAATTTTCGACTGGGCACTTTTACAGGTTGCCAAGTTCTGAGCCTGCATTGTGAATCTCTCGCTCCCTTTTTCTCAAAGCGCTATAGTAACAATTTGTATTTTTTTTAAAGGGGACTTGCATCGCACTGTTTTTATATCAAACCCTGTTTATTATATATTGAAATAATAATATCACAAAACCCAACATCATCATGCCAGACTTTGGAATAAAGAGCTAAACCATGTGTGGAGTGCAGTGCATATCAATCTTCTGTGGGTTTGTTGCAGCCTCTCTGTGCATTTTAAATTTGAATGAGAGATGAATCAACCTGAGGGTTTGGGAGGATGGAAGAGGGGGGCTCTAAATTTTTATTGCCAAAAATAAAGCCTCCTTTTTAGAAACACTGGTTTCTTTTCCATTTTGCCTTAATATACATTTAATTTTCATAACTAGTATTAACAGGAGGTACCTTGTAATGAAAATATTTAAATACCTTTCAACTGTTAGATTAATGGCATACACATGGTAGCCTTAAGAATTGTAGGGGAAAAAAATCATAAATTGGATACGTGTTATTGATTTCAGTAGACACTCTCTAATGTGACTTATTCCTATGTGGTCAGGATCTATAGTCCATTACCAGTGCTTCAGAGTCAGATAGCACTTGTGGATTACACAGATCTGAATTCTGACAAGGAAGGCTTTCTGCGCCTTTAAGGTTTCCACTCGTTATAGTTGTCTGGCCAGATTTTCAACTGGTATGGAACTGAGGCTGCTCCCTTGACTTATATTGCAAGCCATCCTTAAAACACTGGAAAGGATTATTCAGGCATTTTTTTGCATGTTCTTAGAAAAAGGATGTACTTAAAAAGCTGCTATAGGTAATCTTTTTCTTAGCAGACCACAGATGATTTCAAGTATCAGGTAGCCAAATAAAAGGGATCCGTTAAAAAAAATCATGCTTTGTGTTGTCTCTCTCCTACATAAGTAAGGGCACTGTTTCTGTATCTTGCAGTAAAATAAAGACTTCAAATTTGAAACCTAATTTCCTAAGATTTTCATTATCTTTTAGTTTTGAATTTCTTCAAGAAAATTCTGTTGAAATAGGAAATAGCCCCCAAATAATACCAGTGCAATTCTTTTCCTTTCATTCTTCATTCTTGGATGAAGAATTTTATTATTTAAGAAAAGAAGCCAAAAACTTTAGTAATTACATGTAAGATAAAAAGCAAATGTCAGATGCTGAAGTACCATCTAATTCAGCAGGGCAGGTGCTGCTCTCATTTCCACCTTTAAAATATATCTGCTTTTTGGCATGTTCAGCCTGTAGTACAGAATTGCAGCTATCTGAGCAGCATCCTAAATTCTAGTACAGTTGTGGCTGTTTGTGAAGGCCCCCACATTAATGTCTTCCTAGAGAAGCTTTGAATTTTTTATGAAGTAACTGTACATATGCATCAGTCTTTGGGTGAGGCATCATTATTATCTTCTCAAACAGTGCTACCATTTAAGTAGGAGATGAAGCAACTTCCTCAAATTTCCCATGCCTTACTAAACAATTGTAGTATTTTTCAGTTAAATGTGAAATGATTACTGAAGGTCCAGTTTAGTATTAAAATCTGGAAAATGAAGTATGTATCTGTGCACATGAGGCTGTTGATATGTAGGACCAACTTGCATACATACTTACATACACACAGCTACTATTGCTACAAGCATTAGCGGGAGCTGTGGTTGCTTAACTTGAATTCTGCTGTGTCTTTCATACTGTATGGTAAATGCTGGAACTACAGTGGTATACCAGATACATTTCAGTAGAGTGTTTAACATAATTTCCTTAATGTAAGAATTTAATCAATAATATATTAATCTAAAATTCAGATTTCACAAAAGCCTCTACTGGACAGGAATATTGTTAGATCAAAGCAGGTACTTCCTATGAAATACTGCTTTTTCAAAAAACACACTGAAGTGGTTGAAAATTCAAATAAAGAAAAGATACACTATGGTGGAAACCTTTTTCTCCCCAAAATCCAAGCATTTTGTTTTAGGGAGATTAAAGAGTTCGGACTCCGATGCAGTTTCTTTTGGTCATTCATAGTGTATATGATACTTTATTGTTTATACCTGCATCAAGCCCTGCTGGAAGATGCATTGTCAAGTGTTCTTGCTTGCCAAGGGTATATCAGTATAGGTTTAGTTTCTGCTTTGTAAGATGTTTGAAAAACAAATGAACTTTGAAGCCAGACATGCTTGTGTTTCCTGAGGTGGACTGCTGCTTCCTTACTCCTTTCACCTCCACATCTCATTCCCACCACCTTTCGCACCAGAACTGACGTTTGACTCGTGGCATCTGCAATAAACTGTCACCATCTCCTTGGCATTTCTTAAAATTAGATGGTGGTTAACAATGCTGAAAAGGCTAATTTACACATTTTTCTGATTGTCTTTTCTCTTTTGCAAGTTCCTTTTCTTTCAGACACATAGCTTTAATCTCCTTTGGCATGACACCATTGTAAAAGGTGATTCTAGTGTCACCAGTGAAATTATCTATGTGTAAAATTGAACTAAGTGAGACTGAATCAGAGCCCAGTGTCCTGAACATATAAAATGCGTGTCAACTTTGCTTACTCAAATTTAAAAGTACTTCCAAACCTTTGAGGGTTTTGTGCAACTTGAAGGGTTCCATTAATCTTATCTATATGTAGTAAAACCTTGTTAATTCACACTAAGGATTCTGAGAGTTAACAGGTAAGCACATTTTTCAGCTGGCTTCCCCTTGGGTGAGGGACGGAACCTAAACTCTTGACCCTACACATCTAAATTTAAGGGTATTCAAAATCTGAATTTTGCAACTTGAGTCAATATTTAAATTTCTTTGACTTTGTATTTAGTAGTTTTGGCCAACTGATACATGTTTGACAATCCAAAGGTGTAAGAGATATCTACATATTCTGTTATCTCTCAGAAGATAGACACAGCACACGTGTGAAGGGTGGGGGCTGTGGAATGCTTTAGCCTGGCTGAGGAGTCTGCAGGCACACAAATATTCGTGCTGCTGAATTCATAAAACCTGTCCCCATCCTCAGGGATCAAGGAGGCCCTTTAGTGGCCTAGAACTCAAGGGACCTGTGACACTTATAAGAGCATTTGTCCATCCGTTTGTTTCTTTCTCGTGTCACTGGAGTAAGTAGAAGATTTACCTGAAATCTGGTTTTCGAGAGGGGAGGAAATATTGCTCCATTGCTTTTTTTCACAATTGACAGCAAAAATGTATGACATGAGGAAAAACAGGTTCTGGTTATTTATTCCTCTCTTCTTTCAGTTTTTATATTTCAGTTTCATATCTTATTTTTCCTTTCTTCTTACCTTCTTTTCCAATCTTTCCACTTGTATTTCTTGAAAGAGCTCATTAGCATCCATTAAGTAGATCTAACGAGCACGAACAAGCATCGCCAAGGCAAGCAAGAAAAGTGACAGTAATAGCAAAAACAATAGTGAAAATTTGATATCAACAGGACATGACTATGTAAAGTGCACTGCAATGTCAATATGGTGTAGAATATTGCTAGGCTCTTAATTAAGCAGCAATTTCTGTTAGATGAGATATTGAATGCAGTTCTTGACTGTTCTCACAGATCTCTAACCCCAATATATAGTAAGCTGTGCTTCTGAACTTCTTATATTTGTAAAACCGAAAGTGAAAATTTAAAATTATCTGTATATTACCGTGACCTGCTGTGGGATTGTTCTTATTTTGGTGGAAGAGTGACATTTTCAGTTTAGTTTGTTGTCTAGGAAGGACTGTAAGCTAAGATGAAAAAATACTCATTTTCATTCAAAGCTATAATGGTAAATGTATTGCTTAAGTTGGTAAAACTTCCCCAAGTAAACAAGCAAAAAATTCTGTGTCCTGCTAACTACTGCCAACTATCTTTGATAGATATACCTCAAAGTAAGCACATTCAAATAGCTGCACCTAGTTTCAGTGGTACCAATGTGATTTGCTTCCAACATGAGAAAAGAGGTGGTATTTTGCTTTCCGTAATCAAGTGATTGTTTTGGTACCTTTGAACAAAACTTTCTTTATCCACTGTTGATGGGTGTCCTGAATGATACAGTTAGGTATTTCTCTCCTCTCCAGGTGGACTGCTTGTCAGTGGTCATGTGTCTAGATTTTTTCTGATTCCATCTAGGTCATGGAAGATGACATTTTTCAGCACTTTCAGAAAAACACAGGAGATAAGCACATTTATGTGGTATTGGTGGGCCATCGCGAACAAAGGCAACAGAGCTAAGATTAGAAATGTATAATTCTCTGTGTGTGTACACATGTGCATGTGTTTATGTTCCTGTGAGAAGCTAATGTAAACTGATGCCTGTTTCTCCTTTTCTGTGGAGGACAGGAAAGACAAAGTCTGACATTTACACTGTTTCTTAAAACTTGGTATGTTACAAACTCATTGAAGCAGAGACCACACTTACTTTGTGTTTTCTTTACCAGTAACTATAATGTTAGTATTATGAAACAGTAGCTCACCTCACATAATGCACACTAGTAAAGGTAATATTTCTTTGTGATTTCCTTAAAAATTTTGCTTTAGAATTTCCAAAATCATTCCAAAACTGGTTTTCTGGCCAATTGATATGACAAAGAAGAAATGGATTTTTACCTTGGATATTGTCTTTTTAAGATTTTATTTTCAAGTTGTAAAGCCACAAAATATCTAATTGTAAGTGACTTTCCTCCCACCCCATATATGTCGAACTTTTTCCACAGTCAAAAACTCTGAACTTATCCATAGGATATTTTTCAATAAGAGAAATGCCTGTAAGTACTTCACCTCAAGTTAAAACAATTAGAGCAGACACTTTTATACTAAGCTAGGAGAGTAAGTGCAACTTTTTCCCTGTTGAAAAAAAATACTTAAAAACAAGTTTAATGTTTAATGTATAATTATTGCATTTTTCTGCAGTTTCAGAGTATGGTCATGAGCAAGTTATCATGAGGTAAACTAAAGATAAGAATTTGCAATTTGTCAACTGCTTCTAGTTATTCCCTACATGATTTGTCTTTACCTATTGTAAACTGATGTAGTGTTGTCTTCTTTCATCGATCGTGAGTTGGCATGTATACAGTGGATTAAGATCAGGTGTACAAGCAGTTACCAATGAGTAGCCAGTGTTCTGCAAGGTCATACTGCAACCCGTCTTACAAGATGATGTTCAGATGTTTTTAATTTGGACATGGCTGCTTTAGGGGTATTTCCTTTTGAGGTTGCTGTGTCATATTAATAGAAGCTGTTATCCTAGCAAGTGAATTAATGCTACTCTTTTTTAATGCACACTATTCAGTTCATTTTTTTCCTGCTAGAGAAACAGTTAGTTTAGTTCTCCTGTATAAATTACTTCCTTTCGTTGGTACTTTTTACAGTTGTCTCATCTTTGTTTTTAAAAGTGTATGTTGAACATTCTGAGAACATTTTGATGTTCTTACAACTATAGGGACTGTGACTAGAACATAGTTTTAGGAGGCTTAGTTAATTGCCCTGGTTATAGATCTCCGCCAGTGCTTTTGAGGAGTGTCAGTGGAAGGAAAACTCATGCAAACAAGAAGGTTCATGTGCAACTGTGAAATACAGGAAATATAAACCGTGTAATGTAGGAATTTTACTTTGATCGTATTCCCAGAATTGTATAACAGTTTGGAAACTATCTAGTCAGAACCCCCTCCCCTCTTTTTTGGATTTAGCTGAAAGAAATTTAATGGTAAATTAAAAAAGTTAATTGCAAGCATTTTTCTAGACCTAAGTCCTTTCCTGTAGAACAGCCCCTGCCCTGTACCTTCTCTCTTTTTCCTCACTTCCATTATACTGAATCAAAGTATTGGTAATGACTTCTGTGGTTCAGGAGAAGGCATTTAACCCCTTCCCTGACACATAAAAATCTACTATAAGATGAAGATACTTCATGGAAAAATTCTGACTTACTATTTCTCTTGCACATTTTAAGAAGGATGTTTATACTACTAGGTATCTAACTTAGGTGGACTAATTCAAGGTCTGACAACACCTGCCCCACTTCATCAAAGCCATGGGAAACTTTACCTTTAACCACCCCACTTGAAATACCTTGAAACCAGCTTAAATGCACAAAGGAGCCTAAAGAAAATAGCCTAAACACACTTCTCCCCATCCACCCAACCATTATGTATCATAACTGCAATTCTAAAGTTTAAATCTGCCTTACATATGCGTGGCAAATGCAGATTGTATTAGGCAGACTAGATAATCTTGGCCAAGAGAAAATGGAAGATCTTGAAGCATTTTCAGAGTCAGTGTAATGCATTGTGCCATGACATTTCATTGTGATATGATGAGACAATATTACGATGCAGGCAGTTTGACTTTTAAGTTTCGCCTGCAGGGCAAACTCAACATGGTATAACTTCCCCTCCCACATATTTAAGGGTAGTTGCAGGACACAGTCACCCAAACTCCTTAAAGCCAAAGGCTACGCTGGCAGTGTTCCAGAAACCAGAGCACTGCAGCTAATGCTCATATCTCCAGCCTGCACTGTGTGCGCTGGAGCATCTGACTTTTGGGTTGGATTCCTAGGCTTTCTTCTTTCCTAAACGTACCTTTCCATGGAGATTGTGACGTGAAGTTAGTATTTGAGGAACGTGTTGAGACTGCTTGAAAGAAAATAATAGTTGAGAATCGAAAAATGTTCTTTCTTTTCCGTATGTGTGTGAACATGAACAATATTGTCTTTTATCTTCTGTGATAGGTGATTTCAGCTAATTTGTTGACTATTCATAGGGTTAAAAGAACCACAAAAGATTAAATAGACCTGTCCTTGAGTTACCAGAGGGCATAGGAAGTTGGTTGCATTGACTTTCTGTCGATCCTTTCTTTTTTGGGGGAGAACAGTAGGTACTTCAAGAGGGTTTTTTATATTTTTTATAGTCATTGGTTACAAAGAAACGGATGAGCTGTAGACTGACTGTATCACACTGAATGATGGCATCATGCTGGCTCATGGCACTAAAAGAAGTAACCATATTAAATAAAACCTTAACAATCCAGCCTATTTGGCTCACTTGTTGGCAAATTCAGCAGAAAAGGGTAAGAAGAAAATGAGCTAGGGATACTCTGCTATGTACTCCCCTTAGTTGCTCTCCTTCAAAGATGCTCACTGTCCGAAATTACACTGGTGTTAGGTTGGTTCATCTGGGTGAGTAAAATGGGGAATTTATTTCTTTAACACTTTCAAGAATTCAGCAAAACCAAATTTATTAACTGTGATCTTATTTAGTGATTGTCTAAGCCTACTGAAGTCAATGGAAGTCAGTGAACTTTGGATCAGAAGCCCAGAATATCTCCTGCTGAAACTCTTGTATTGCATTAAGGACTCCAATATAATTTTAACTGTTTAAACTCTTTCCCCTCTATGGAAGTGTCTTCTCTGTGTTGGGGTAGAGTCTTCAGCTAGTGCATAGCTCATGGAGTAATTGTATTCTACCTGTGAAAAGCCTGCTGTGGAGAAGTTATTGTTTGGTAAGGTGGACAGACTTGAGGGTTGTTGCTAAGACGTAATACTCAATAGTAAAAATAATTTTGAAACCTGACCGGTTCCAGCCAGTAGAGTTATGAGACAATTTCTGGACAACTGCACTTTGGAAAAAGCATAAATGCAAATAACGTGCTAGGCAAGACGTTGAGGAAGAAAGCTTTGAATGGAACGGTAGTGTGTAATTTTATTTGTAAACAACATGGACTAATTTTGCCTTGACAACATTCATCCAAAATGAGTTGTAGTTAAAAGGATTTGGTGTGCCATTCACTACAGATAGCTAACAGTTTGGTGGTTTGCAAGGTTTCCTTTAATCTCGAGTAGTCTGTAGTCTGTGTATCTGACAGCTTCAGACTATTAAATTACAGTCTTCTTGCTAGCACTCACTTCTCAGCTTCTAGAATATTTTCCTGTTTGTGTACTAGTTAAACACCATCTCAGCAGTTTAGATGCTAAAGTGATCAGTCTTCCAGAATTATTTCAGGAGAAGGAAACTTTAATCCAGCGGTATATCACAAGTAGTTCAATGTTCCATTTTGATTTTTCTTTAGAATTTTTGTTCATTCCATCTCTGTCTGTATAGTGCAGAAAGTCCAGTGGCATATATGTTGAGGCTTATATATTCTTTGCTCACTATCTGCCAGTAGTGAAACTTCCAGTCTGATCAACTTTATCCTGCCCATACTGGAAGCAATGGATCCCACACGTTGAATGGCCACCTTCTCCTTCAAGCACTTCTGGGAAAGATAATTGGACAGTGCTCTTTTCCTGTAAGACTGTTGCTTGTTTGAACACTAAATCATCAGGACAGCTTATGAAGCCCTACATCCTCCTAGCACTGCTGTGCAGACGCACGCTTGTTGTGGGACTGTGTTGACACAGTGCTGCTGCATACAGGCACAAAAAGACTCATCATCAGTTTGCAGCAGAGTAACATTTCCACCTGAAAACACAAAGAATATGGTGCAAATAGCTTGTTTTCACCCTCAGAAAAAAGGAAAAAAAAAAGCAAAACCACCCACAAAACCCACCTAGAACCTCACAGATAAGAAGAAAAACCCCAAGGTGATGTTGATTCATTTTTTTGAAAGGGTTTAATGATTTAAAAGGCTGTGTCCAGTTTTCAGGCTGATAGGCATAACGAAGCTATTGCAACTTTCAGTGCAACTCAGAACCAGGAGTATCTACCTTAAAATTGGACTTGGTCTCCCACATGATTTAAATGTTCAAATGTTACATTCTAATAGTTCTTTAGTATTTATTTTAAGCAAAGTGCACACCTGCGTGTCTTTCACTTACATTAGAAAAATAAACAAAACTAGTATTGTTAAATGTCTATTTTAAATAACGTTTTAAAATCGGCACTGTTCTAGAAAAGTAATTCTGTCACTTATTAGCCAGTAACAGCATATATTCTGGACTACTGCAGTGTTTCAGGTCTACAGTATTCCTTCTTGTGGAAGAAACGACTGTCACCTAAGCCCAGTATTGTCAGTGTTTTTATTTAGTGCCAGGTGCAGTAACCCTGTGAGGTGCAAACTCAGACTGGGATCCTGCGTGCTAGGTTTTGTATCGGCAAACTGTAAAAGCATTTCTTGCCTCAGAGACCACGGACTAAAAGTAATGTGACAGTAAATGTGAGCCAGGGGACAGAACAGAGTGGGGACCTGAATTTGGATCATCTCAACCTCACTCCGGTATTCTAGCCAACATAATGCATTTCCAGATACAGATTTGAACCTCGCAGCTTGGGCCCACACCTAATTAAGTTTGAATGTGGCAGAGTGAATTAGTGTGTGGGTGTATATTGTCACATGTGTAGCACAGGGGCATCACTCTGTGCTATGCTAATTAACCAAGTTTTTGTGAGAGGTGACAAAAACTAACTCTGGTATTTTTGTCTTTGGTGCGGTTGGAACCTAAGTGAAAAGAGTAAGACAGTAATGCACATTGAATAATTTAATACCAGACTTACTTTTAGTTGTGGATCACATTTTTTTTTATAAAATCCCTTTGTCTGTGGCATTTGGTTAATGAAAGAAGAGTTGAACTGTGGCATTGTGCGTATAAATAGCATATATCAATTCAGCTCCTGTTTACTCCAGTAGTCCCATTTGGAGTCAACAGAAGGGAGCATTTAACAAAAAAGGCAGAATTTGCCCCACTTCCTAATATGATGGATGGGAAAACCTGTTCATATAATTTCTCTCTCATTTTATTTTTTTATTTCTGTAAATTAAGATACAGCTTTTTGAAGAGAGTTTATTTAAATTCCCCAAATCCTTCTTCACAAATATACAACACTTTTAGAAGAGGCACTTCTTAAAATACTAGAATGGTTCTTTTCATACCACTTCTGTAATAACCAGATTTGATCAATGTTTTTGTTTAAAAAACCCCACTTTTTATGGCAATATTAGCTTAGCATAAATTTCACTTTAACTGGAGGCACTTAAGCGATGTTTTACAAAGGTGGATTTAAGCAAATATTTTAAATTAAGCACATACTAAATGACTTTCTGAATTAGGGCTACATATACTCAGCAATAAGAGTGGTAGTGTAGCTATTTTCATATGATATAGATAATGCTGAAGATTGAAAAACTGAGCTGTTTAACTCTGAAATATGCAAGATCCTTATTTCAGCTGCTACATTAAAAGAAGGACTTTTGTTGGGATTTATTTTAATTTTGAAAACAATAGATTTGCCATATTCAAATTGGTTATCTTTTACATGTTGTCTTTTACCCCTGGTAATATCTAATAACTGGAGATGAGCAGGGAGATCTTCCAAAGAAGAAAAATAGAGGGGAAGAGAAGATCATGAAATAAATGCTTAATGTACCTACATAGACATATCTGCACTGTTTTGTGTTAGTGGGAGGAAATCCAACCTGTTCTTGGAAGGGAATCACTTTATGACTGAAACATATAACTTGATCCCTTTTAGCTTATTGCACATACCTCCAAATATTATTCTTGGCCACAGAAGTTCCTAGATCCTTTGGGTAGCCTCACAGGTGCAGTGTTTTACTTTGTAATGTCTTGTCAGTAGAAACAAGGTTGTAGTGCCCAACAACCTGGACAAGGATGTGAAAAGCTAAAGTTGAAATCCATATGCAAAATAAAAGCTGCTCCCAAGATGCATGCACTCTGTACAAAGTTTGCTGTTTGTGTTTATAAAACAGAATAAGGCCTATGCGTCAGTTTTAAATTTGCAAACTTCTGGTGGTTTGTATGTAAACACCAAAGTAACATTAGCATTTCTTTAAACATGGTTTTGTTTGCTTTAATATCCTATAAATTTTACTCTGACATTAAATGTGTCGTTGAGTGTGATGAAGCTTGAGGGTAATATCTCAGTGCAATTTTTGTCATAATTCAAAACTATGGTAATGCATTTGATGATTCTTACCTGTTCTTCAGTGTACGTGGTTATCTTATTTTCACTCTCCTGCATATCTATAGCACTGTCTGGATCTGGAAGATTTGATTTGCTGTATATGTTGAAAGAATAGAAAAACTGATCTTCTGGTTTTATTATATTTTTCTGCATCTTGTAGATCTTGAAGTTGAAGCTGGCACATTTGTAAATATGATTTTCTTTCTTGGATCTTTTGAAAGTTGACTTTCTCCATAGGTAAATTAACCTGTGATTCTAACAGTGAATTTGGGAAAATCAACACAGTGGGGTATCGATACAAGAATTCTTCTGTGTCAGTAATGCCGCTCTGCTCCTGTACATGAATCTGTCACTCAGCTAATTGTATTTAATGGAACTGACAAAGAGAAGTTCTGACAGAGGATTCAATGTTTGGGTGGGAACTGAATGAATACTGAGCCCATTCCTGCTATGTGAGTTGAACTGATCACCTGCCTGTCTGACTCTAGGAGTTTTTACTCCAATACAAAGTCAAGTAGAATAATTCCACAAAGCCACAAACAAATATTTTCAGTCATAATTTTTTTTTTTCTAAAATGCCTCCTTGTTCAAAGCCATGTGCTCTATTTGCCATGAATTTTGAAGTCATTGTAAGAGTAGAAAGTTTTTTCCATATACATACATGTATACATAGTTAGTGATGCCCTTTGAAGTCTCATTGTAGGAAAAAAAACTATAAAAGAAACAAAAAAAAATATTTTTCCCTCTTGTGCATGTGGGATGATTATTACTGCACTATGCAAGGGTTGGGTGCGTCATATTTATTAAACTCTTCATGCTGGAATAGAAGCATAATTTCACATTATTTATTATGCTTATAGTTCCTGTATTCTTGGTTGTAAACATTAACAATCTGCTGGAAGTGTGTATGCAAATTTTGGACAGAAGAACAGCATGAACCCTTTTGAAAATTAATAAACTTAGAAGTGAATGGTAAAAAGTTTCTGCATTAGACTATGCATTGTTAGAATAAAGGCAGAGGTAGTAACATTTTCTGTGTGACAATTTATTTCTGTCCCTCAGGTATTTTCACATGCATGTTGTTAGAGTTGAGCCATGCTATGCAGTTGCAGGATGGTCATCAAGCATTTGGTCTAATTAAATTCAAAACTTGAGGTACATATATCCTGTCAGGTTAGTTCAAGGCTTAAGATAACACTTGAGCCAAACTCCCTATTCTCTGTATTAACTGATTGCTGTTTTTCCCTTGCACGTGTCAAGGATAGGGCAGGCTCACTCTGAAATACTGTCTCTGTTGACAGTTCACATACAACTGAGTTTAAGTCTGTAAGACCTGAACCCAGATTTGAGCACTAAAGAAAAGAAAGAAGCCTCGGATACGATAGTAGTTACTGGATGTATTTCTGGTTGGCTGCAGTGGAATTATGTAAAAATGCTAGAGAAATGGGGACTTTTCATAAGAATCCAGTGACCACCTTTGTTCCATCCTTAGTTCACTGCACCTTAGTTTTGCTTGTCCTTTGTCCTTGTATGCAAAACATTCTAGTATTGTCCCAGCTTCCCCCAGCAAACTCCTAGTACCTGTCTGTTCCCCCAGTAATGGCTTTGGCCTGACAGCCCTGTATGTTTCTTTTGCAGCTTATACCTTGTGTTTTAGGATTTTGAATGCATCTTCATTTGTTTTGGGAAAGTATCCAACCTTTCCTTTGTGTTACCACAGCTAAAAATACTAGGTGAAAACAAATGCTCAGCATTGCTGCCCATACCTTGTTAGACAGCTGTGCACTGGATCCAAAGTTCTCCAAACAAGACTGAGACTAGAAACTAACCTTTTACTGTGATAACATGGTTGGTAGTGATTTCTATTTTGTTTTGATTTTAATTGGAATATGCAGTTCATGAAAGTACATTTTATAGTTTAGTAGACAAATGGCAGTGGAGGTTTTTTTCTGAAGTATTTTATTACCTAGCTGAGTCTTCCCTTTATAATAACTTCCAATTGCTATGTTAGCTTTTTTTCAAATGTTCCCTGTGTAAGGGATAATAACATGTCTGGTAAGCTTAGTTTCAGGAAGCAGTGTTTGTCAGCTACAGGAAGTGTGCTCCAAAGCAAATACAGGACCAGTTCTGCCTGTGGACTCAACTGTTGGTCATCTAGTAAGCCAAATTCGTCACTGGAGTATCTTAGAAGTTAAGAAGTGCTATCCCAAGTTGTGCCTGTTTTCAGGAGACATAGGCAAGCATTGTTTTTTATTGGACATGGCAGTGGCCCTAAAACAAGACTGGCTATGAATAAAAGTAATTGGGAAATCAGAAGGTTTTTATTCAGTACAGCAGCAGAGTTCTGGAGCAGCATGTTGGAGAAAAAAAAAATCCCAAACTATTTTTACAGAAGAGCTCTGTAAGGTAATGAAAAGTGTCACATGACATGCTGACAGTAGTATCAGAGGGACAAACCTGATGACCTAGAAGGCTTCTTGCAGTGCTGTAGTGCTGTGTGGTATTTGTATGCAGTTATGAAGAGAAAAAAATCAACAAGCCGTAAGATTTACTGTGTGTGCTTCCAAAGGGCTGTTACAAATCCCAGGGATTAATAAGAATATAGGATATTACAATATGTATTGCAAATATTAAAGTGTCACAGCTGTCTGCATTCTTACAACTTTCTCTGAAGACAATACTGAAAAAAGTCTGTACACATTTAATCTTCACCTGAATTCTGCATTCTCATGCAGTATAGTTGTCTTTTACAAAACAGTTGAAGGAAGTTAGACACTAAAATTCAATGCAAATTTTGCTTAGAAATGTCATCTTAAACACTCAGATAGCAAGAAAGTAATATTGCCCTTGTTACTCCTGTGTTTTCATTTTTTCCCTAGCTCGGAGGCTAAGCATTTTGGTGTGGACAGTCAAAGTTTGCAAAGTTAAAAGCAATCGAAAACAGAAGGACAGAAGGGGAGTTTTAAGCAGTCCAATTAGTATGAATTATTTTCAGCATCTTGTGTGGCATAAATTACGTTTTTCTTTTGTTGGCACTTGTGAAAAAATAACAGCTATTGATTAGGCCTGTCAAGCCCTTGTGGCCTGACAAGATATCTTTACTGTAGTCATGTGGGCACAAGCTAGAAATGATGCTGAGAGAGTGAGATCCTCTACAATCATCTCTTCTCATTGTTATTTTTAGTGGGCTTTTTTTTAGATGTACTGTATACAGTAGAACCTTATTAAAGCCTTACTTAAGATCCTCAGATAATCACTCTCACCAGGCTGCTTCTGAGAAGTTTTCAGCAAACCATTTTTAAACACAGCAATATATTGATTTCTGAGGGGGGGGCAAGTAGGAGGTTGCTAATCTGGGCACTTGGGTCAAAGCTAGTGTTCGTGTCCCCGATTCCTTATTTTAGTGGGAGTGGGCAGCAAGTGTAGGCTCATCTCTGTCACTGATTAGAACTTGGTTGTTAGATTTTAGTGCTGGCAGTCTGAAAAACTGTGAATGTTGTCTCTTAAATGTAGAACAGATGTAGATTTTTACTCTGATGAAATGAAATGAAATGGGGGACCAACACTGACAGTGGTATGAAGATGAATTTCAAAGGTGGCGGTGAGAGGATATAGTGGTTTGTTTTCATTTTCAGATCTGAGTTGAGTAATAAATATTGTAATGCTTACAAAGATCCTGTATTTTGGGGTGAGTATAAGCATATTAGGGCAAGATGGGCAAGTCTTTAGACTTCATATTGTCAACTGAAACGGGTGGGAGGGACAGGGTTTTGAACAATTTGATTTCCTGAAATTTTCTTGTCCCTCATTTTAGTATCAAGATGTGGAATAAGAGGGAATGCTCCTTGCCTTGCTTTTTGAGGATCTTTTTACCAGCATAGTCCATGTTTAGATCTAGCAGCAGCAGCATTTGATACTTGAGAGCAAACATTGTTAAATCATCTGTGAACCTTTTCCAAGGTAGATGGTATCCCTTTTGGGTGCTCCTCTATTTTCTTTTCTAAATACTCCCAGACAGTTGTGGTCACTTCTTCGCTTGGCAAGAGAGGCCATGAATTTCCTCATTCTTATGTATTCAAAACTCCTGGGAAACCATTTGGAGATAGGTAATGTGTGACAAAACCCACAATATGCAGACAGACGTTATCAACATATTGGTGGATGGGAGAATTCATTATATTTTTCCTGCTTTTCTTCAGTGGAGTTCAAAAACTTGTCAGGAATGATGACTTGAGTCAGAGAGAGTTTGAGTTCCAGTGAAAGGACAGCTAGCTCTGGCTACTGGGACATCTTTGTCTTTGGTCAAGTAGCGTGTGGCGTTAAGAACAAAGCCCCCCAAACTAATTCAGATCAGAGTGTAGTGTCAGACTTTAGGAAAGGGTTTAGGTGTGACGAAGGGTGATTCCAGTTCCCCTCCCTCATTCATGATGGTCTTTTTCTCTCCTTTGCCAAGGCTTGGGACTGTCTCTGATGTCATCTATTCCTGGAGTTCCAGGTGGCTCTAGTAACTAAAAATTCCCTTTGCTTGTTTGTGCTTGGCTGGAAGATTGCAGCCTTGCCTTTCGTATCTGGATCCTACCACTGTAATCCTGATCACTGTGATTTGTAACTGAGACTAAAGATAATAACTCCTGCAGAATGCCTTTCTGATTTCTTATGGATGACATTAGCCACAGGGGACACTGCTTTTTGACACCTTCATTGGCTTCTCATTCATTTCCAGGTGCAGCTCAACCAGGGGCTAGAGAATGACAGAAAGCCCTGAAAGCCTGACTCAGCTTTGGAATAGACCTTGGCTCTGCCACTGGGTCTTCTTGGATAACCTTGGGCAAGCCATTTCTTTTTCTACCTTATTTTCCCCACTTGGGAAGAATGATGTCTTTCCAACTGAAGCTGGAAAATTACATAACTGTTAGGACATACAAAGTTGTCATCAGATTTGACATGGGCAAGCAAACATTGTCCATATCAGCTGATCTAATGAAGGTCTCTGCTTTTCCCCACAAATCTTACTTCAGCCATATGCCCATAGACTAGGCAGCTACAACACTACTACTGTACTGATAATGACCTCTTTTGTAAAGCACTGAGATCTAATGATGAAAAGCACTATACTGAACTGCCTGATCAGTTCTAATTGGGACCCTCAAAGTAATTGTCCTGGATCTGCCAGGAGGAAGTTTTGACATGTGCTAGTTTACATCTCCCAGCTTCCCTAAGTCTGAGTTTGCTGATTATTCAAGATATCGTGCAAGGCCTAATTCTTAAGTTTTCATATTAGGAGAGTTACTGGAGTGTATTGGTTTGCTTTACAGGTTTTAGAGGTATAAAAGGATACTGAGCTGAAAACCTAGGAGTTATATAGCGCAACAGTTAAAATACATTTATCGCTAACACTCTTGGTTTAATTGCTCTTGCTATTCCATGTAAGACTTACACCCTTTCTGTCCTTACAACCACTTCCTTAAAATACTGTATCCATAACTCTCCTGCTGCGATTTTTTGGTATGCCTCCTTTATTCCTCTCCCCTGTTGATTTTCAAACTCTTTCAAGAACTAGATTTAAATCAAAGGGCCTGTCTTTGACTTTAATAAGCTTTTAATAAAATCCGAAAAAAAATGCCACCAACACCCCTACAAGAGAAGTTTTTATGAGGGTTTGCCTCCCTGCTCTAACCCCACAAGACCCCATATTCAGTGAGTATTGCTTCCCTACACACCTGGCCATAATTAAGTAGTCTTTGTTTTTCTTTCAGTCTTAGCCTTGTTTTAACAAACATGGTGTAATGTAGTATTGGGGGGAGCTTATAAAAGAATTAACTTCAAGTAGAGTAAAGCCTGACTGCCTAGGAAGCATGCCACCCAGTAAGAGACTTATTTATTTCAAGGCAAGTTTTAAAGTGTTGACTGTTTTGAAGCCTTGGATATCTCCCTTTACAGTAGGATCATTAATTTCCTTTTCCTTTTTTATTTTCTGTCATGTTCTCCATCCTGATTTTTTTTGTTTCTTTAATGGAAAGTTGCAAGTAGGTGAGGGTTTTCTCAGAGTCCTAGAAACCTGGCCATGTCAAGTTGAACAGCAGATAAACTGGTTAATAAGAACAGATCCCCCAAATTAAAGCACTTCAATGGGGTTTGGATTGAAAAGGAAAACATGAAAGAGAAAATGAAGGGAATGCAATATGGACATCACATGTGATCTTGCTCTCCTTTCAGGTAGGAGCTAACAGAGCAGTTTTTAACAATCAGCCCTTGTGTGTTTGTGTGTTTTCCATCCCTCCATGTTGTTTCACAGTTATCTGTTAGTAACAGCAGTATTATTACACACAGATTAAAAGACAGGCAGCTTTTAGGCTCCCTGACAGTTGGCCAGAGCAGAGATTAGAGATAAAAGTTAATCCTGTGAGGTAATAGCAAAAAAAGAGTAGAAGACACGAGATGAGCCGATAATGGTTTGTTTAGGTAAGAAGGCTTCCCTTGCCTTGGTGATTGGCTCTTGCTCAGTGGTGCTCTGAGTGATAGCTTCCCGAATCCTTTCTAAGGTTTATAACAGTTAGCAGTGGGCTGAGAAGAGAGCTAGGGGAAAAATATGGCAGCCAGCAGTGGTAAAACATAATGAAATCATTCTAACCATAAATGGAAGGTGCCAGACCATAGGGGAGATGAGAGATGTTTTCTTCCACAGCTGCAGAGCTATTAGTCAGTTAACACTTGGACAGAGGGAGGTTGAAACAGTCTCTAAGTCAGGGTTTAAAATATCAAAGAAACTTATGTTTATGTTTCTTGTAAAGGGAAAATAACTTGAAAATGTAGCAACACGAATATGACTGAGGGTAGTTAAAATGTTAATAGTCTGATAGATTTTAAGCTACATTTCTCTTAAGTTTCACTGTTCCTGGCTGTTTCATTATACCTATTGCATGTTCAGAGAGAAAAATTTTCAAAGATTTGTTCTATTTCATATCTTTAGGAATGCTCTTAAATCTGCATGACATCACAAATGAAATTCAAATAAATCCATCCCTTTATAGTCAAGTTATGAAGGGATGTTCAGCAGAAGATTGGGAATGTGAAACAAGTGAGTCTTTACTTCTGTACAGCCCTATCATTTTGCAGCTAACACAGATAAATATGTGTTTGAAACAGAAGCTATCTACCAACCACTGGCAATGCAGCACTTTGCTGTAGTCTCAAAATTGAAGAGGTGGAAATTCATATCTTTGGTTTTTTTTAAACAAAGATTGATGAAAGCAGTAGCATTCTGATTCTTGAGTATAATAATAATATGATTCTGAAATAACAAATGAGCAAGCTAGAATTACTGGACCTGCCTTAAGACTGGCTATTGCTAACACTAGGCTAAGAAGTGAACAGCAGTAGAAATGCAAGCGCGCTGTATTAGGGTATTTAGCCATCAGAATTGATGGAAGAAAAAATTTGCTCTCACATTTGCTTCTTTCTACTTCTTTTTTGATGAGGGCAGGGAAGTAGCACGAATACCGAAAGGCACAATTATAAACAGAACTCCAGAGCGACCATAAGAATGAGTTCCATAAGATACAATTTGTTTTAATCTCTGAATTTTTTAGTTCCCCTAAGAATGTATTTCAAGGAGTGAGTAAATCAAATTCTGATTTATTCTTCTTTTCTGTCAAGGTTTGAATAGCTAGATATTAATTAATATCTCACTTGGAATATTAATGAAAATTATTTGTGTGATCACAGTAAGGAGGTCTTGGAAGGAAAAGTGATGAGAAGGTTGGAAACTAACCAGTCAAATTTTCTCCCTAAGCTTAGAAGGAGGTAAAGCTGTTATTTTTAAGATTTTTTTTTTTAAAATATCATAAGAAAGTACTTCACTCACTCACTAGAGTGTTCGCCTCTCTTTCATGGTCTGTGGGACAGACTGGGCTAGTTATATTTGTAGATTAGTGTTCAAATTCATGAAATCTGAATCGTTCGTATTCATCATTTGAGAGAGCTCATTTGAGGTTTGAGACAAAAATATTAGTTAGCAATCAGTAAGTATTGTACTATGTGCTCTTTCTGCAGTTATACATAACTGAAGTGTTTGCAAGAAGCCATCTAACAGTGGAATGAAAACACCGTTCCACAAATCAGTAATATGACTGTTTTACTTGAAGGGCTCACCATCTTTCAGGAAGTACCAGTTTCCTCCAAATACAGAAGCATAAACTGCTGTAGGTACATTACGGAGCTGTAGATGATCATCTTCAGATGTGTGAGATCCTAACATTGCTAAAGTAACACTAAGGTGTCACAGAGGTAGTATATCCTCCTACAGAACAGCACGTCTGGGTGTGTCGTGTGGTGACCAGAGCTGCAGACACTTGCAAGCTGCTAATTTGTGAAGAAAAAAGGGGTGATAGGTGGGAATTTTCACTTTCAGAATTTCCTGACAGAAAAAATAACATTTTTTTATAACAATATTTACAAGTTAGGCCTTTCTTGGTTGTAAGCGTTGGTCCAAATACAATGCGGTTTTACATCCTTCTCTGTCTGAAAGCCTGTAAATTTGCCAAGGTGTGTCATGTCCTGTTTTGTTGTTTGGATTTTGTCTGTAGAAACTCCAGCCCCATTCTCTCCTTTCTGTGCTTGAATGAGCAGGAAAAACAAGTCAGGGTTCGAAGAATGTCCTTTCCTAAAGGAGCTCAGCTGAGCTCTTCCTTAAATAATTCTGAAGCTCCTTGCTTCAGACTTAGATTAGTACAAAGTCAGGTTATGAAGTTGTAAGAAGTTGTAAGAAACTGTGGTAACAAAATTTAGCCTCAATTTTTTTTCTTTAGAACAATTAGACAAGAGAAGGAAACAGAAGGAAAAATACCAGCCTCTCCACTTGCCAAAAGAATTGTCCCATTCCTCTCTTCTGTTCAGAGGTAATTATGTTTGTGGATAACAACTTGCCATAGCTTTCATAAACAGCGCTAATATAATTTGTTTCTAATAGAATTTCATGGTGCACATAGGCTTGCAGATAATTGGTTTAACAGTAAATTGAGGGGAGGGTTTTTCTCCAGTCTCTCTTTTTATCATTTGCTGCTCCTATGTGTCATTCAGAGTCCAACTCAATCAAGAGTCTATTACTGATAGCTGAACAATGTGGTGCCTACAGATCTTTTATGATGCAAAAGTGTGTAGTTGCATTGTGCATGTTTCAAAAGGCATGACATAAAAAAAGAGCGAAAGAACTTTACATACAGGCTTTTAGACAGGAAAGTGGTTCATTGGAAATAGGGTTTGGCTATAATTTTCTTGTTTAGAATCCTAAATTGAGTAACAGAGATTCTTGAAGATTTTCATTTTTTATTGAAAGTCAAAGAAATGATGTGGAGTTGGGGTGTTTATTTAGTATGTCAGGGCTGCTGTGCTCCTCTAATAGTGCATCTCAATGCTTCACATATGCCTAACTTTTGCCAAACTAAGGAATGAGGAAATATGATCATTTAAGCTCTGCGCAGCACAGTTTGGTACCATCACATGCAACGGTCTGTGTAAGTATCAGGGGTTGGTGTTAGAAGCCTTAGCACCCTTCAGAAGGGAAATACAGATTATCCAAAACCTGTGTGAAGGTTTTTTTAAAAAGCAACCCAAAATGTTTTTTGCAAGTCTTACCCTGATGAATGACTTTCTCTTGACTGAATGGGTTTGTTCCCTTTAGGATTGGTGTACAATTTACATGAATAGTATATTTCATGTTCTTTTTAAGTGGGGCATATTGGGAAAAATCTTCCATTTTCCATTGTTGCAGTCAGACTTCACGTAATGATGATGAGTTGATATAACCCTCAGTTTAGATGATATTCAATAAATTTGTGCACTTTTTCTTGACGGTGATAATCTATAAATAAACAGGTAGATTCCACAAAAACAGTCTTTTTAAAAACATTTCGTCTGTGTCCATTGACTTGCATGGTCAGACATGCCAGAGAAATAGGTGTGGTTTTGTTATGCTTTAGTGCATTGGTCTGGACCGAAAAGATGAAGTCTCAAGCCCCAGGAAAGTGAGGGAGAATAAAAAATATCCTCAGGTTTTTTACTTGTCAGGATCAAAGTCTTTTACTTGAACTGCTCTATTCCTAACTGTAAAAAGCCACAAAATTAAATGAAAATGAGCTTTTGTGATCAGGAATCAAATTGTAATTTGTAAAATAAATGGAGGTGCACTATGGTACCATTAGAGATCTGCTGCCATAGTGCTCAACTCAAAAGCTGTACCTTTCTACCAGTGATACTGTATAGTCAAACAGCAGTGAATTCATGTTGCTGCTGTACAGCCCTTCACAAGAGTGTGTGCCTGGAGGTACAGTCTGAGCACTCTGAACGAAACTGCTTTTGTATTCTGTACAGTGGGAAATCAAAAGGTAAAATTTTGTCTTTGGTTTCTCATACCGTTTCGTGTTAATAGGACAGTAGGAGACAGAAATGAAAAAAGTAACAGGAATTCCTTTATCTCAAAAAGTGAGCCTGTAGAAGATTTTGAGTCATCTTTTTTTGCTGTTTTCAGAAACAAACTTACAGAGATGATCAATTTGATCAGAGAAAATGGTCTTTTACAAAAAAAACCACACACAACTTCAAGCAAGATCTCCATCGGTCATTCACAGGAAGATGTAGGGGATTTTGGTTCTATTTTTTTCCAGTCTTTTCCAGCCTCCTTTGTGTCTGGGTTATAGGTGGGGTCAAGTTGGGAAGCATTAAAAATCAGAGAAGAACAATTTTTGGTACGTTTAACGTTTATCTCAAAGTAGGAAAAGCCATTCAAAAGACTTTTTTAGTTAGTGAACTTTCCTGATAGTTTAAGAGACCCAGGTGATTCAGCAAGTCTCAACAACGTCTACAATTTTAAGTAATTATCTGAACTTTCAGAGTTTTAAAGGTTATTCCCGTCACTAGCGGTACAACACGTTCACCATGACTGGCAACTTTAGGGAGCCTGCAGTTTTTACTCTATTGACTCTTGGCTACCGTTTTGTTCATGCGCTGCTCTGTATTCTTGACAGCAAATTGATTTAACTTGCAGCAGGAAAGAGTGTGTGTGCGTGTGTGTGTGTGAGCGCGCGAGCAAGCGAGCGAGCATGCAGGAGAGGGCGAGAGAGGGGGAGAGAAAGAAATGTGACTATGTGAAATGTACCGGGGAGCAAGGCGAGGATACTGAATGGCAACATTTAGGCATTGACTGTGACATTGTATTAACCTTTTTAATGGATGTATGTAATAAAGTGACATGTAAATGGAGCACAAGGGGAGATATGACACTATATCTGGAAAAGGATAAAACAGTCAGTGAATACTGGGCTATTATAGCAGTTTGCAAACCTTGGATAAACTCAGTCAGCGGTTGTATAATTGGTTATTCAATCCCGACCCTTGTTCACAGCTCAAAGCCAGGAACACTGAGACCTGTTGCCAATTTGAGTGAATGCAGTGACTGTACTCGGCCGGGGCCTAACACTGGAGCCAGGCCTTTTCCTGTGGGCTGGTTTCCACCATGTCTGGGACTGGCGCAGTGACAGTAGCCCTTTTGTTGTGAAAGGCTGGCTGGTACTCCCCTCCTTTGCAAAATGTCTAACAGCTACACAAATATCAGAAAATAGGAAAAGGGACTTACTGTAGCTTTTCTCTTACTGAGTTAAACGTAGGGGCTTTGAAAAGGAGGCAGAGTCCAAACAATAAGGAAAACTGAAGCATGTTGTGAAATGTTATGGCCAGATAAGGAAAGCACCATGTACTTCCAATGTATAATATGAACCGTGGGGAAAACTGGATTCTCTTAAATCATGAGACACAAACTGTATAGCCAGAATGACGTTCTCCTGCTCCCTTTCGAAATACTTGCCCCTGCAGGTGCAGTTATCTCCCAAGCCATGCCGAGCAGCCTGGGAAGCACCTCTGGAGAAGAGGTTCCTGCAGGCCTGCTGCGGTGGCTGCTTGCGTGAGCACAGGAGCTCCTGTGTGGATCCACGCCGTATAAAGTTCAAAAATGTTGACGTTGCTGTCATGGGTTTGTTTGAGAACTGCTGGTACAGAGGTTGTCTCTTGCATTATGGAGGCAGTATCGTATAAGCCAGCTGGAGATGAACAGAGAGAGTGTTACAAGTACCCCGGTTCCCTCCACCCTCATCCCCACACACACAACTTTCCAGTAAAAGCAGGGAGATATTTATGGAATGTCCTGACTCAGAGGCCAGCTGTTTCTCTTCTAGTAAAATGGTAGTTAGAAATAAATCAGAAGAAGGTTTGATTTTGGTTGATGAAATAATGAATATTCAGTAATATATATAGAAGATGAGCCTAGATGAGCTAATGGTCCCTTCTGGTTTCCAGCTTTTTGTGAATGAATCTGCAGTGTTATGAATCTACAGTTTCTCTTTTCTCTCCCTTTTTCCCCACTTTTCTCTAGTTTTCAGTAGTGGGATACTGCTCCTTTTCAAGCATTATAGTTTCTAAATGTACCTAGGTTACACAGTAGTATTTTTGTCATGTCATCAAACTATACCACCTCAGAGGGAAAGGAATTATTGACACAGTAGATTATGCACAGTCTTTTTAAGTTACAAAATAAAATCGAGGTAATGGTTAAAAATTATATGCCTCTAGATCACAAAGAGATGGTCTTGGGGGCTAATCTCTTTGCCATTCTGATTTATTCTAGTTCAGAGAAAATAATACAGAGTGCCACATTTAATGAAAGGCTGCAATTCAATCAAGAGGTTCTGCTGAGGTCATATAATATAAATGGTTACAGCACCTCTTGACTGAGTTACAGCCTTGATAATTCAGTACTTTGTTGTTATTTATGAGGGTAACTTTTCAAAGCAATCTGCATATCTCCCGCTAAAACCTGCTTTGAAAATTTTATACCATGATGTCATTGAAAAAGAATTTTTTTTCTTTTGGTAAGAAAAGAAAAAAAACCCACACCGGCAAAATGAGAGGGGAAAGGAATGCATTGTTTTAGAATGGAAAATTAATCACTTGGAAATGGACTGGTTATTGTGAAGCAAATGCAGAAAGAGTATTGAACTTGTGATACATGAGAAAAACTACAGAAACTCCTGCCGAGGCTTTTAATGGAAAATACACCACACCATCTCATTATAAACACAGCTTTGAGAATGAAGAGTTGTAACAGGGGAGAAAAAATGGCACTACAGAAATATGTATATATTTTTTGATAATCATAGTTAATGCAGCTCAGCCTTGATTGAAGTATTGTATGGAGTAGCAGGAACATATTGTAGTAGGGACTCTTGGAATTTGGGTGTTTGAGGTGTTTATATGAAGAAGGACGTAGTACTGCATGCTGGTGAAATGAGAATGGTTTAGTTGTCAGGAGAACTGCACTGAGTCCATTGAAGCCTATCTCTATCGACATTGAAAAATCCACTCACCATGCACTTCATCGTCTTAATTCTCCCAAATATTATCTGTGGTTTACATTACAGTGCAATATTGTATGTATGATGTCTCCCTTAGGTCAATGTTTCCAGTTTAGTGAATTGTAGGTGTCCGACTGGAGAGTCTACACTCTTCTGTAGAAGACTGAATGCTTAAGATGCCTCATTAATTTAATGTAGCTAAGAGACTAGTGGGCTTAAAGGATTTTTTAGTAGTCCCACAGAGAACTATCCAAATGTAATTTAAATAGGATGGAAGAAACTTTTTATTCCTTTATTTTCTCTGAGTTAGAAATATTCAAAGTAGTAATAGCTGCTTTTATATGTTTTAAACTTAGAAAAAGTATCTGAAATATAAATGGAACAAGTGTTTCAATTAAACTCAGATAAAGGCTTTGCTGAAGCCTAGCTTTTGTGCAGAGAGCTCTAGCAATACACACCGATTGTGTTCCTTTTTTTTTTCCTAGCAAAAGATAATTGGGAGAGGGAAGAAGGATAAAAAGTACAACACACTGCCTATCAAGTAAACCACAAGTCACAGATGTGCTACACTTCAACTCTGAGTTCTTGGAAAGCAAAGTAATTTTCCTTGATCATTTTAGAATTCAATATCATTCACAAGATTCACTGAGAATTGAAGAATTTCTGTGCCAAATTTAGAACCCACTAATAGGTTCCATCTAGATGCAGTAGGAATTCGAAAATTCAAAGGCCAAGTTTCATAAAGATCTGGAAAAAGTTTGATTTGGGGATTACTGTATTACATTTCTGCATTTCACTTCTCTGGCTGAGTTAGGATGAGATCAAGATTGTTTTTTTAAAAATAAGAATTTATTATTTCCATGAAGAAATTGTAGTTGATTGAGAAATGAATATTTCCACCTTTTCTATCAAAAGTCATTTTATATTTTCCTTAATCCCCTGGCCATATAATCCTGGATCTTCTGTTATAAGATGATGGTGCCATTTTTTAGCACTGTTCCATTTTCCACTACCTAGCCTGCCATCCTTGCAAGAATGGGCATAATGTTTTCTATATTATGCCCTAGAGTGTGACCTTTACTTTTTTAATTAGGCTGCCTTTTCTGTATTCCTGATGCAGCTTGTGTTGAAATAACTGGAAAGATGCTGTCTTTGATGTACCAGGAATTAGATGAGACCCTCTGGCTCCATCATCTGCTATAATAGGGCTCAAGAAATACATGAGCAAATGGGAAAGTTTCCCAAAGACATTCAGTGCTCTGAGAGAGACTTGGAAGGTTAGCCTCCATTTTACACCAAGTGTCTATTAAGGCAGTTCTCTAGCAAGGGAGCGGGAAGCTGTGTAAATCAGTGGTATAGTGCTGTGTTCATATAACCAGGAAGCTGTGTTCATATAACCGGGAAGCTCCAGGTTTACTTCAGTGGTTAGAGAAGGTGGAGAGAAGGCAAGCTAGCACAGAATAATTCGTTCTTTTTCTTCTGTTCTTCCCTGTAACCATTGTATTTTACGTGGCATTTGACCATGTCTATTTGTCATTCATGTGGCTTATTCCCCCCTCCGCTCTCCGACTACAATGGAAAATGCCGTTGGAGAGGGAAAGGGGGACATGGGAGGGTATGATTGCGTGATTTTTGCCAATTGCAACTCTTAAGACTTTGCTGAAAGCTGCAGTCATCAGTGTGGTTATGTGATACAGAAATTTATTCCATCGGTTTTCAAGGTATAGACTGCTTTCATGTGCACCATAGCATCCCCCCAGGATTAAGTCATTTGTTGCTCTGGCATTTTCTTAAAGCCTGGTCACAAAAGAGAACTTCCTGAACAATGGGCCTGTTATCCTATTCAGCCTTTCTGATCTATTAAATTCCCTGTTACACCATTCTGCAATTACTCCACACCCCACCTTCCCAGACCCCCTGTTCTCAAGCAATCTGGGAATTTGCCCGTGTCATTTGCCTTACTCCACAGGAGCCCCACATCCCTCTGTTTCCCCACACCACTTTTGATACTGACTCGGGGTCCTTTTCTGTGCTTGGTGTATTTGCACATTTTTGGTATGACTCTCCTTCATACCTGCATACCAGAGAAACACTTAACATATGTTTATTCAAAGACTTCTCTATCTTATTCAGAAAGAGGTAGGCTTAAAAGAAAATATTTCAGTCTCGGCCCCACTTTATCTCAGGGTTGAAAAGAAAAGCTGAATTGCATGTAGTTCTTTTTCCAAACATCACTTACTAGGTGTGAAATAAACCTGTTTGTAAACTGAATATTGTCAAGCACTGTGTCTGCAAAGAGAGGTAGGTATCATACATGAAAGGTCAATGTTCATCACAAAATTAAATCATAAAGGATAGTATTCCTTGTAACAGTCTGATAGTATTATTCAGACAGAGTTTATGAACATTTTAGACATGACAATGTTAAAATCAAAGTACGGTCAATAAAGGAATTGATTTCTTTTTTCACAGCAGCACCAACAGTTCTCTGACTGAAGTGATTTCAGTGCAAACGTGAGTTTCTTAGGGACTTGGAGATAGTTTGAATCTGCGTTCAGAGTTACCCCACAAAAGATGAAGTCAGAGCCAGGAGTCCCAGCAATAAAGTTGCACTGATCTGTTCACAGATCTGCTTTTTGGGTTCTTTCACAGATCTGTTTTCTGGTCCAGTGTGCTCTTCATTTACAGATTTGGTCTGTCTTTGAAGGAGCTATCACTCCCAAAAAGCACCCACTTTTACTGTCAGGAGGATCATTTTTAGGTCTTGCAAGATTGCATTCCTGATTACAGGTCCAGCTCCTTGTAAGAATTTGTCTCGCTAATTCTCAGATTGTGCATTATGATCCTCGTGTCCCATTCTTTTACTTACCTATAACCTAGTCAATGCTTGAGGTCGTAGTCATAGAGGGAAGTTTGGATTTGTTTTTTCTTTCAATATGTAGATGTGGTCCCATTGAGAGTTTTGAATATGAGGCCAGAATCTTAGGAGAGACAGGGCAGTGATTAGAACTTCAGATCCATAAAGACCCATGTTGTTGACCCAGGTGATTTGCTGCTTTCTGTACCAGTCAGAGCTTTTCAGAAGATGTCTTGTTCCTTTTGTAACCATGGAAGGTAGAAATAATCAAGACGAGAACACAGGTATGAAGATCACCAGCACCAGATTTCTGTGTGATAAAACGAAGTGCAGCTTTTGCCCATTTACAGCAGAAGCCAGATGTCTCTTACCACCACACCTAAGAAACAAAGAACAAATAGGATCCTGAACTACAGATGTTGCGGAGAAGGTGGTCCCTTCTCTGCAACCAAAGTTGTTCGTTCAAACCAAAGTTGGTCGTTCTTCATCTGAACTTCTTCATCCTGCTTCAGTTCAGTTCAAGCCTCTTCTTCACTCATCTTATAGGACTGTACAGGCGAATGCTTTGAAACTGTAAATAATTACTTTTGTTTATGAGACCACATTTCAGTCATCCCCAAGCACTTAGAGGCAGGCCTTCTCAAACAGGTAGTTTGAGAAATCTGGGAGGATGAGTACACCTATTCCTCCCTTGGTTTTTGATGGAACAAATTAGGTCCCAGAGCTACAAAGACAAGTTTGTTGGTCAAAGTGGGAGAAGGCTAACTCTAGGTGGCAGCTGATGAGATTGGTAGCACAGACATGAGGGGACTGTTTCTTGTTTTAAAGTAACTTCCCTTCCTCAGAGAAAGTGTTTACATTCTCTGTATTTCTGGGGTCTGTGTTCTTTTCACCAGGGAGAATGTAGTGCCTCTTGATTGTCATCATTGTGTAAAGAGCTGCTTAGTGAATGACCTTAATTCTTGGGAACGTATTCTGTTCCTGCCCTGCATTTACCTTACTAGTCTTGGTGATTCATGAAGCCATCCTGAATTCAGATGATCCTTCTTGTGGAGATGGATAACTATTTTCAGAGGAAGTTTTATCATCCTGAGGTGAATGGAGGAAGTCTTAAGTTTTCTAAAATAGCTTGAAAAAGTTGCACTGCAGGGTATGAGTAAGATTCCTCTCTGATAAAAAAGAAAGATTTTGTCCCATTAGAGTGCTGGCACTGATTTGAAGGCATCGTTTATGCTTTAATCTAAGTCCTGTTGTCTTTTCTGATAGCAGAAGTTCATGTTACAGCTCTACCTTGTCTCTTGCATGTTTGCCCAGGCTGCTGCAGTTATCTATTGGATGGCTGGGGAGTGGGGGAGCTCGTTGTTTTTGACCATTTTCAGTAGTCAGGGAGTGGCTGCGAGTTGCCCTGACTCTGCTACTCCTTCAGTGCATTGTGTATTAAAACTCTTTCTTGGTCTTGTTCTTTCCTTGTTCTCAGTATTGTTTTCTTTGTCACTCTTTTCTTTTCCCCTTTGACTTTTCTGCTTTTACTTTCTGACTTTCCTTTCCCCTTGTCTAGAACTATTGTGTTAAAGAGCTATGCATAATAGACTTTCTCTGATTTCTCTCCACTTATTTGGGGATTACCTGTCACAACTGTTACCCGTGTATCTTGATGTTATTCCCTAACTCAGGGAGAAAAATGCTCGATCAAAAGGAAACCCAGTGTATTTCCTCTCCCTATTTACGCTGAAAATAACAGAGTCCAAAAAATCCATGAATGGAGACAAGTGAGAACAAACAGAACAAGTTGTCAAGGCAGATGGAATGCTGTACTTTGGTGGAGAAGCCTGTGTGCAAATCTTGGAAGATTATTTTAAGCAAGTTCAAAGATGACATTAGCTTTAATAATTTCTACTTAATTTGACATAATGATTCCATGAAAATATCATTTAGATCACAACTAGAATTCTGATTTACTGTGAATCTACCTGCACTTCAAAAGCTTTGATTTGTAGTGTGCATCTTTTTTTTAATTATTATTATTGTTCTTATCTTTCTGGCATCTGGCAATCAATGATTGAGATCTTGGTTTCCCATATGTTGTGCAAGAGGAGTTCAGGATGTGTAGTTGTTTAGCATCAGGCGTATGTGCTTTAATTCTCACTTCCAGTGGTAAAACAGTCTGTCATATTTTTAAAGAGAATAGAAATCTGAGCATACAGTGTGTTTTCTTGGTTGTTTCAGGGGGATATCCTTTTCAGTTTTCTATTTTCATTTTTTTAGAACCTTTCAATGGTTTTATTAACATCCCAAATGAGTAATTTATGGTTCTTTCAATGTTATCATTAGGTTCAAATTGTAACAGTCCACATTTACTCTAGGAAGTACACAGACAATCTGATGACTGTAGCCCTTTCATTACATAATTGTCAACTTACAATTTCAGTAAATAGGTCCAGATGATCAAAAGGTCTTACCTCAGTGTGATTGATAACATATGACTCTAAACCAACCAGTTCCATGATATGTCAATATTTTGATGATTTTTAGCACTGTATTTTCAACTTACAAGTGTATTTGTGCTTCCAGATGACTTGCTGGTTTACTGATCTTGTTCGGACATGGAATTGCCTGATTTGCCTTTGTGTTTACCTGGTTTGCCAGGACACAGTGGCAATACAGGGTTTGCATCTAATTGAGCTTCTCTGTTATATGCAGTTTATTAATTGAGTAACCTCAACTAGTAAATATACAAATGCATATGTTCACTATTAGGATCAGAAAACGTTTTGGCACATTTTTTTCTCCTAGTGGTAACAGGTCTGAGTGCATTGTTTAAATGGATGCAATCATTTTCATGTAAGGGAAAGTTAACTTTTCTTCTATCTGCTGTTGTTCTCTGAAGAGGATTATAATATGGTCAATGAAATGCTAAGGAGGGTAAAGAAAAATTACATTAACCTCAAAAGAAGGAATGTCTTATTTATCACCTAACCTTGTCATTATCCTTCAAAAACAAGAATTGGGGGGGACACCTCTTCTTTCTGTCCAACTTCCACCTCCCCTTACTCTCGCTGCCACTCCTGGCAGTGTAACTAATGGCCATATCTGGATCTAGCCCTCCCCACCTCCACTCCGCTGACATCATAAATTATCCAGATCTAAATGGACAACATTCATTAGCTGTGCACTTTACAGAAGGAGCCAGCTCAGGAGCTAAGCGCTCGCCTATTTTTATTAAAAGTTAAAAAGCTCCTTGCTGTCACGGAAAGGGGAGGTTGGAGAAGGTACAATGGAGGACAGTGCCGCAGAGCTAATAAATAAAAATAATAACTATTACTATTGGTTGAGTGACCCGGGGAGAAGAGCACTACCAAGCCATTTGTTGTTCCCTTTCACTTGTCAACAGCAGTAGCTTAAAAGCCTTCGCCATTGTTCAGGGCCTAATAGCACCTGTTGGGAAGATAGGAAGACAGCTGTCAAAAAAAGAAGAGGGTGGGGGTGGAGGGTGGAAACCGATGATTAGTTCGGTGACATGCACTTCGGTGCAGCTGCAGCAGGGCACTTCATGGCTTCCATTCGGAAGTGAGGCTCTTCCCTGCCCAGCCCCGGCCCCAGTGCTGTGTGCGGGCACTGGCAGAGCCCAGAGCACACAGGGGTGCCAGGCGAGGGGCACGGAGCCGTGCACCCCCGTTTCCGAGAGCAGTGATAGTTAACCAAAAGAAACCCCAAACCAGGCCTCAACAGCGGAAGTTGTGGCTTTGTAACAAGAGTGCTTGTTTCACTTTCTTTTTGCTTTTTATTTTTTTTACCGCTCTCTTGTGTTAGCAAATAAGGCTGCTCTTCCCTCTTTCTCAAGGTAAAGGCGACATGTAAGGAACACCAAGAGGTAAGGAGCCCAGGTATCAACAGCTCCCTTTGCGGCTGATCTTCTGGAGGCCAGAGCTGCATACTTATTGGTGCTGGGAAATAATGACTGTGGCAAGGGCTGAAAGATAGGCTCTTTAGAAAATTGTCTTCTCAGCTTCATTACATATTGTCCTTCCTTTTGTCATTTCAAGGAAAATTATGAGTACTTCAGGACTCTCTTCTTCCACTTTTAAAAAAGTTGCTTTCAGATTTTCAGGTAAAAATGCTATAGTAACTGTATGTGAAGGGTTACATTTTGCTGTTGAATTTAGGATTTGAGAAGTGGAGTGGTTGAGCTTCAGAAGGATTTCCTTGAAATTCTAGCCAAACACTGTAGTTCTCACTTTATGTTTTACAGTTATTTAGGTTATATACTTTTTGGCTCTCCTGGCATTTTGTTTTAGGTTTTTTTCAAGAAAGCATTTAATTACTTAAAAAGAGACAGGTCAGCACAAAAGATCTTTTCTGTCAAAGGATAAACCATGAAATCTCTCTAGAACATCTTTAATGATGTGTCAATACCCATAAAAAGTTAGCGTATGGTCACCTCGACTGCTTTTTTTAAGCCCTCTTTCTTATTAAAGATGTGCTGAAGATGTAAAAAAATTAGCAGACCAAAAACATTGCCCTCTGTTAATATTAACAAGATATTACGGCCCTTTAATTAGAAACTGGCTCTGTTGGTAGCACTAATACAAAAAATGTATTTCAGGGGAATATGTATTTCGTTGGAGTATCTGTGTCCAACTGAGACAGAAAAATAAAACTGAAGTGAAATTTAATGGTATTTAATTCCAGATGTCTGTGTTTTTATGTTGTTACTCTTGAAATAGTCTCTGGAAATATTAAAACATCTTTGTGGTTTCAGAATTTTAGTGAAGCTCAGGCTTCGTATAGTACCTCCTTCTATCAATTGACACAGGGGTTTTTTTGCTGTGTGGACCACTCCTGAGAAAATCAATTCCTTCTTTCATTTAGAGATGCCTGGAATTAAAGAGGCATTAGAAAGTTGAAGAACACAGATTAAGACAAAATTCTCTTTTTTCATGCATAGGAGAGGGTTTCTTTTTTTTATTATTTTACTGTTCCCCTTCTTTTCATAAGGATTCCTGCTGGTGTAATTGTAACATCAATGGAAAAGGAAAAGGTTGCTGCTCAGGTGTTTGAAAGTGAGCTACTCTGTTTCATTTATTAATTTATTTTTTGCATATCAGGAAATTATGGGGAACATTTTAAAAATTTAACTTATTTTTTTAGGTTGGGTAAGATTAAATAACTTGCTTTGTTCTTGTCTGTTAATTTAATGAGGGGTGAAGAAGACGGTGGTAGCAGGGATTTGGGATCATTCTAAAGTTTGTGTATGCTGAAAAAGGTGTTCCAGCAACAGCTGTGCCAGCGAAATGCCGCATTTGGCAGAATGTGTTCACAATCGGCTCTTTTGGCCAACTCGCTGGCCTGGATCTCCAAAGGCAGTCAGGAGCCTAATTCCTTTGCAGAATGAGATTTATGCTCCTGAATGCCTTTGAGAATCCAAAGCACTGAGTCCCAACAAATTTCAGTGACAAAAGATATATTGTCCAGTGCATGGCATCCACTGCCATTCAGAAGTGCTTCAGTGTGCCCTTCTCTGGGGGACACAGTTGCTCTGCTGCAGAAATGGGAAAGGCAGAGATTGAATCAGTTCTTGAACCAGCCATATCCTACTATGTGTTTGCAAGGACAAGGATTTAGATGGAAGGTAACTACAGAGCAGTGACTACAAACTACACTGTTGCAGTGCTTCTTTAGAATAATTAAGCTCTAGTGGTTTGGGGGGTATCCTGTAACACAGCCCCACCTCCATGCAAATCTGAGGCAACCAGCAGTGGCTACAGGCCTGATGTGGAAGGCCAGATTCATGGAAGTGTGAGTGGAGCACACCACATGTCCAGCTGCCCTGGCACGCAAAAATGAATGCCACCTCCACAACAGTGGAACAGGTGGCAATTATCATACAGCAGCTTGCAACCCTAGATTATTATTGTTTAGAGGGTAATCAACGTTCACTTAGGAGCCTTGATGGGGTGTGTTGGCACTGAGGTGTGTAAGGCAACGAAGTATATACTCTACAAGTTAGTGTGCTGGAAATAACAGAGATTGAGCTGGAATTCCCTGTTGTTCTGAGGCGAGAGCAAGGATACAGGCTGTGTTTGTGAAAGAGGTGGTTTTGTCAGGTATGCAGGCCTCAGAAGGGCTTCATGGACATTCTATTGACGTAGACATTGTCAGTCCAGAAGAGTGTATGACAGACTTTTAGAAATACCTGAATTTTTCATGTTCTGAAAGCAGACTCTGTCCTGAAGCTGTATACCAATGAAGGAGATGGAAGCTGAAAAAAACCTTGACTGTTACCTGTGTAACCCCAAAATGTTATGTATGACTATACATAGACTCTGCTGCTGGGAGATTGAAGGACTGGCAGAAGGTATTACATGACAGGCTTGATTTCTTTGCATTGTACATGTCATATCTGGAGTGTGACACTGTTCCTGGAGTAGGTGACCATTTGTTGAAACAAGACAGCCTGAAAAGTACATAGCTAACGGTGAAACTGCCAGTGCATTCAGGTGATGGAAACTATAAAAATTTCAGACAATAGCCTGACTGTTCCTGAGGGTGTAGTTGAATGAGATGCTGGTTTTGGCCGCAAACTTAGCTTAACAAGTCCCCGTGCCCTCCCCCTGTCCTGCTTAGCCATGTGTTCCTGCCTTGTGCTGTGGTTTGCTGGCTCCTCGCTTACATCCTAAGGGATAATTAGTTCAACAACTGGTAGTATAGTGTATCTGAAGACTACTCTAACCTTTTCTTCCTAATAAACGTCCTTGTGTTTTTAGGTAGCTTTCTTGTAAGACTGGCAGCATGCATTGGTGAGCAGCTGTAAAAATAACTGCTTGTATATTTGTAGATAGAGTAAAATCATGTTTTTAGTGGCATTCACAGATTACTGATTTTGATTTTAAAATCTTGAATAATTTATTTATTGTGCTATGGAACCTTTTCTGGCTATGTGAATTATTTTTTTAGCACAAGAAGCAGTACTCTTGTGCCAGAAATCGCAATAACGATGTCTTATCATTCATATAGTGTATACTTCGTTAATGCAGCATGATGGGTATTGCAAAAGAGAGCCAGCAACTTGAAAACAACTGTTGTATTTTTAAGCATACACAAAATTATGCAAGTACGTGCAACAAGAATACTATGGTAACCTGATGTCATTGTGCACCACAGGTTGTAACTATGGTCATCTGTGGGTACAGAAGTTGATTTTGTCCTCTGAAATAAAATGCTATGGGAGCTAACATGTGGCTAGGGTGGGACTGGAGATTCCAAGAGCAGGAAGGCTGCTTATCCCTGCTAGAGAAGGGAGCTTTTTAGTAGGTTTGGAAGCCACCCATGGACATATGTAGCCCAGCTGTTTTCTGCACAGTGGTTGTGATGGAGTGGTATAGTCAGAGTCCCACTATGATATGCTGGCTAGAGCACTATAGCTTCCTAATATCTCATCAAAACTTGAATATTTTGTTTGGCTCTGTGAATTTGTGCCCAAAGACCAAAAAACATTTTGTGTATTAAAAAAAATACCAAATAACTCAACAGCAATATCAAACAACTCTGTCCAGTCAGAGAAGCCCCAGGTAATATTGTTCTCAGCACCACATTTTTGCTTATCACACCTGAGCAACTATGCCCTACATTTGAACAATATTTACATTTATAGAGGTGTTTCCTAGTGTCTTCTCCAAAAGTTTAAAATGCTTTTAGACTGGTGAAAAATTGTAGTATGTCCTGGAAGGCAAGAGAAAAACGTAAGTTGTGTGGTCTTTGATTTCCAAATTTAAATACATTCTGTATTGTGCCTGCTCATGATTCATAGTGTCTTGCCTAGAGCTGCAAGTAGTTCCCTACAAGCACGATTCTGTTGATGGAGAGCCATATGTGTATGCAGATGCTGTGTGTCTGTGTAACCTGCTGATACCAACCATTTCTTCATAATAGTTGCTTTATTTTCTTTGCTATGAAAATGGTTTCTGATTTTGTATAGGTAACACCTTCATAATAAAAAGATGAGTGCGTAAAAAGAAAAAATTCCTGTGTCTGTATATGTGCTTGTCTGCTCTTTTAAAGGAAGAGTGGAAATCTGCCCTCAATCTTGTTTCCTGGTTTAAACCAGAAAGGGTTTATTGTGGTTCATTAACGCAGAACAGAGTGCCAGTGGGGTGGCACGTCAATAGGTGAGGGTTGTAGAAACAGTGAGTGGAACTGTGGCCAACAGGTGTAACGTATTTATGACTGCAGCAGAAGAAAAGGGTGAATAATGGATGGAGGGTATTTGCCAGCTCTTTCATCATATAAAGGAAGGTGCTTGCCAGAAGTGGAAGGTATATCAGCCAATGCTAAAGTTTATTCATGATCATTTGTGCCGACCAAATACTCCTTCCTCTAAGAGTGACATGTGTTGGCAGGAAATGTCTGGTGGTCTGTCTGGGTATTGAGCAACTCCTGGCTTCTCTCCACTCTGCTACACTTCATGTCATCATCCTTGGTGAGGCCAAACATCTTTCTTTTACTTTGTTCTAAGGAGTTTCATCCCAGGGACAAGAGCTGTTCACAGTAGTTATGGAGGAGGGAGTACTTTGGGCATCTCCTTTAGAGAGTACCCATTCTCGGACACACAGTCACCATGCAAATGGGAGGCTCCAGGACTCATTGTTCCTCTAACTTGTGGTTGACTTACATCAGCCTCCTTCCCTTATATCGTAGTTTTTCTTTATAACGTCAGAGCTTTGCTCTCCTCTTTCCTCTTCAAATGTGGCTTTTCTGGAAGTGCCTCATGCGGTGAGCCCCCATCCCGCACCTTCTTACAGCATGATGGAATTACATTACTTTCTCTGGAAGCAGGCAGCTGCATGAGACCGAAGTTTGCTTTTAGTAAATAATCAGCAGGAGCAGAAAGAGGTAATAGGAAGAGATTTGGCAGTGAAGACCATTCTAAGCTTTTATAAGTGGATTTCCAGGACTGTGACCCTGGAGCATGGATTGAAAAGAGCTACCGGAGAGGTTAGGCCTGAAGGAAACACTGCGCTGTGGGACTGCGCTTTTGGAAGGCTGCCAAGGCAGGTTCAGGTACACGTGCATCTGCACTGCCACTGAATTGAGAGAAGGATTAGGTCACTCGCAAAGGGGAGTTACAATGTCTGAAAAAATTAACGCAACTTCTGGAAGTAGACTAAATTAAATAGAAGTTTAGCAGACAGTGCTAAAAATGGTCCCTCTTGTTATGGCTTTGTAGCCTTGGCCTGAAAACAAACCACTCCTTTCTCAGTGTGAAAACTTTAAGTCTTTTAAGCAAGTAAGTCAATGAAGCTATATTTAAACATCGAATACAGAAGTAGATGGACAGTGACATGCTTGTTAGCATACAAAAAGTTAGATTAAAAAATGATTTTATGTTAATTTGCTTAGATGCTTTGCTTTCCAGTGCTGTCAGAGCAATTCAGCGTATGTATACGTGTGGCCAACACCTACAGCTTGATCCGTACATGCAAATCAGAGCAGTTAACGTGGGACTATTACACCCTCGAGAAAGTGGTTTAATTCCGTGCGCTGAAGGCCTGCGTGAGAATTGCTGCTTGCTGGCATCAGTCTCCAGGTCTCATTGTTGTAGATGAGGCAGTCAGCCTCGATGGTGCTTGGCACAGGAGGGAGGGAGGGAAGGAGGGAGGGCGGCGGGGCTGGGGGCACGGAGGAGCCAGTGCGCTGCTGGCACAGTCGGAGGGCCATTCACCAGTGGGTATTGCCATACGCAGTGATGCGAAGAAACATATGCAAGCAACAGAGGCAAGGGTGATACAAGAAAAACAAAATGCGTGGTAAATACCTCTAGAAAGAGCTAATGAGTGATAAATGTGCTGAACAGAGACAACAGAAGCAATTTTTGTGGATTAATTTGTATCTCTATTAATTCAGTCAGTCTCCTCCTCGCCAACGTTTACTTAATGATTCCTGTCATTCTTTCCATCTCGGTCTTTCTCTTTGGTGCCCTACCCCTAATCCTCTTCCATAACAACACTTAACACTTTTCATAATGTTTCTGGAACAAAAATGTTTCCCAAACATTAATGAATTACTGTTCACAAACATCCCATGAACAACTCTTTTGTAGATGTATTCATACCGTGCTGTGGATAGACTTGGAATTGTTTTACTGTGTGCTGAAAGACCTGCACTGCCAATAGGTAATGGGGGGTATTCTTCTCTCAAGTGGGGCTCAGAAGAAGAAATGGGGTTAATCCTGGATCCCTCTTGAAGGTACGATTAGGAGACGTTCTGAATAATTGTGAAACTCAGAACAGCAGAGCACGCAGTGTGTAGCTTTTTGGAAATGCTAATATAGATTATCATTAATACATAACTGTCCTGATGCATATCCAAAATCTGTCACAATGTAGCTCAGATTTTGGATGTAGGAATATTGTTTTGGTCAAGAGGAGAGTTAAGTGTTGGGGTAGGGCTCAGGAATAGCAGTTTCTGTGTGCAGGCCACCTTTCCCAATTTTAAACTGCACATTATATGTGCAAGCATTAAAAGTTTTACTGACTTTCTGATGAATCCAGAGAACGAGTGCTTTGCAAACAAGATACAGTGTTTATTTCTCTTCTTAATTTGAAAGCATCATCTTCCCAATGAAGTCTAAAAAAAACTGAACAAAAGATGACTTTGTTTCAGTATAATTCATGAAAGCTCTACAGTTGTAATCTTTTAAACAGTTATTTTTATTTAACATGTGTAAATTTCAAATCTTTTTTTAATGGGGTACGTAAATGACATAATAAATCTTTGTTTCCAAGATATGGTGCATAATGTATTTCACAAGGAGTTGCTGAAATGTGATAGGTTGAGTATATGAATAGCATGTTTTATGTAAGTACAATATGTTAACACGGTATATAATAGAATAAAACAAGCTGTAATTTAATATAGCTCTCTAGCTCTATAAAGCTATAGGGGTGGGGAAGCTATTGTCTTTCAGAATTAAAGTTCTTTTTAAGTATTAGCAGAAGTATTTGCTGATTCTACATCAAAATTCTGTTGAAGTGCCTTATGTAAAAATTGCAGTTCAAGTCAAGGGAGGTTTGAAACTAAGTTAGTACATCAATTAAATATGATTACTTTTAAGTGGAAAAAATCTATATAATATTATTTTAAATAGTTAACATACAGTATTTCAACAGGGGAAGCGCTGATTAGATCACCACAATCTATTTTATACCATCAGGATTGCTGAGGGGCTTATAATTGTGTTAAATTTTCATATTACTCATATTCGCACATTAATGAACAGATGCATTGTAACTACTGGGATTTTGCCATTTGGCCTTTCACATCTCTAATCATGATTTCCTACTGAGATCTTTACCATTCTCGCCAGTCATTGATACATGGCCGTCCAGCGCCTTCATTATTCTCCGCCTGTTTGTCGCAGCTCTCCCGGCATCGCCGAGCGGAGTCAGGTTGCGGGGACACTCATTTGTAACACGAGGCCTCCGGCTGGGGACTCTGCCGCTAAGTCAGTGAGGATTTTATTGACAAAGCCGACTCCCCCCCACCCTCCCCGACCTGCCCCAGTAAAGTAGCACCGGGCCCCGTCCCGGCGCCGCTCCCCGAGCGGCTGCAGCGGTGGCTCGGCGCGGCAGAGGAGCAGCCGCGGGGCGGGGGGGGGGGGGGGCAGGCAGCCCGCCCGCCGGCCGGGCAGCGGGGCCCTGGCAGCCCCGGCGAGCGGCTACTGTTGCTTTAACGCGGCAAGTTAGACAGAAGACTTCTGTTTCTTTACGAGCGCACCACGGCGAATATTTTGTCTAGCTGCAGGGGAAAAGCTCTGTCGTGGACTTTGCTGACAATAGACTTAAAAGTAAGACGGGCTGCTTTTGGTGCCTGGAGGCTCTGGAGCCTATTGTCAGCTCACAATGGATTTCTATTGCCGCATTCCTGCTTTGCAAAGGTTTGTTAGCTTTTAATGACTGACAGCTCTCTACCGCAAATACCGCATTTGCTCTGGCCTGTTTACATGCTACTCGAGAATTTTTAGAAAAGCGCGGGGGGGGGTGGGGGGGGTGGGGGTGTGGTGAAAAAAATTAAAAAGCGGCGGCGTTTATTTGACCTATTCAGATATGTTTGGAAAATGGTTTCCTTCGTGGGTTCTTACAGGGGACGTACCAACTTCAGCAGTGGCTGTGCATGTGCCTAGAGCGTGGCGGCATCTCCCTGGTGTCAGCCCCGGCACGGAAATGTTCGTTGCCCTGCAGCTTCTCCTATCTACTTCGTTAGGATTTCATTGCAGTTTTAGGGTTTCTAACAGAAAACTTGCATTCAGGCAACCCTGGGTGACCGAGTCCGTGGCTAGAACCCTTCCCGGGAGAGTCGGCCGCTCAAAGAGTGGTCATCATATAGGAGAAAACCGGAGTGTTGAAATGTGTGTTAAAATGTTACGGAAAAAAACCCCCAAAACCCCCTGTAAATGGGATCCGGCTAGTTGCTATGCTCGCAGCGCTCAGCGAGATGCAGGCGTGGGGCTGTGCCCGAACACGAGTGTCTGCCTGTGCACACCCGTGTGCGAGGCAGGGGGCGGCTGAAACGCGCGGAGAGCGGCCGTGGGCCCGTGTCACTCTAGTTATCTGTGCCTTAATATTGTACTGCGTGTGGTCGGCTCAGCGGCGCTTCGGGCTCCTTCAGCTCCCCGGGTGTGACATGCTCTGTAGAGAGGGAAGAAGGGCAGGCTCGAAGGGCCCGGAGCCTTCCGCGAGTGCGGGGAGAGCCCGGCCGGCCGGCTAGCCAGCCAGCCCTCTGGCTAGCCAGCCCTCCGGCCAGCCTCGCCAAGGTAGCGCAGCGCTGCTTCCTCGGAGCTTTAAGTTGGGGTTTCGAGAAAGGAGGCAGAATTAGCCAAACAAGATAATGAAGGTTGCTCATAATGGTTTTTACTGTGGGGAAAATTAACCAGTTGCTAATAATTGTATGGTCTCTAGGCCAGACGGTCCCTTTGATAAGTTAACATGTACTCCCTTTATGCTCCTGGTAGGGGGTAAACAAATGCCTGAACAAATACAAATACACATAAACACAAATGTGGAGAATAGCAGTATATGTCTTAGATCCAGATAATAAGTGTGGGTATTGTTATTTAGATGGCGCATACTGGGACACTTATCTTTTAGTACACTCCATTTTCTAACTGAATGCAGTGCTAATCGTGGGATTGAAAGCTATTGTAATTGTGTACCCATCTAAATGCTGACAAGAATATACAATTACATTGTTTGGAATTGAGTTTAATGTTCTCTGAATTTTATTAGCATTTATATTTACTTATGCATTAAAATTCTATACAAAAAGAGGTCAGAATACAAGAGTTATAGACATAAATATCAGACCCATCCACACCCTCACTGTATTTTTCCTGAAAATACTGAACAAATTTATTTTATTTTATTTTTAAAGGAAGTGATAGAATCTGAAATGAGCAAATAATGGGTTTCCATTCTAAGCAATGCCTTTTCTCCCTCTGGATTTTGCAATCTTTTAAAGCTTTTTTCATACCCAAGTTTTTATTATTATTTATAATGTGCGTGTTACCGGAAAGTCTTTCCACAGTATGCTTACCACCACACGATGTTTAAACACGCATTATAAAGTGGATGTAATTGTAAACACTCAGAGGGATATAATTACATGTAGCAGATTTAGGAGCTAATTCTTTGCTTCTCTCTCTTTCTCTCTCTCTCTCTCTCTCTTTACTCCGCATTTTATCAACATAATTATTTTTTGACTGCAGACTAACACCCAGAAATTGACAGGCATCCATTATAGGCAGCAACTTGTTCACCAAATTGAAAAACAATGAACTGCAGGTTTATATGTGCCCATTGTCATACAGAATTACCGGAGCTTTGTTCCACAAGAGGAAAAAGCTAATGGTTTTGAAACAGCAGGTGACAAAACACATTCTTTTTTTTTTTTTTTTTTTTTTTTCCCCCTCCCCTCTTATCAGTTTGTTGATGAAGTCATTACGAACTGGGGCCCAGAATAGGGTTGGCCTTATTTTTAGCAGATAGACTTTTAATGAGTTCTATTGTGAAGACAGTCATGTTGATTTGCTTACATTTTTTTTTCCCCCCCTTCACTCAGAAACTCCCAGTATTGAAAAGCTACTATCAAAGGACTGGAAAGACAAGCTTCTTGCCATGGGATCAGGGAACTTTGGAGAAATAAAAGGTAATGCTGTTTCTGTGCTAAAGCAAACTGAGAATGAATATACAGGTATTACTGGCTATATGGAACTTTGTTTGTTTGCTCCTCTTCCCCTCCCCTTGAAACATCGTAATTTGGGGCTTAAATGAAATATATGCTCTCCATCTGTGATAATACAAGTAAATGAAATGGTGTATTACCCTGAGTGAATGAACTTAGGTAAAGCTTTTGTTGCATATATCGTTCTGTGTTGCAAGAGGACACATCCTATTGCTGAATTGGAAAAAAAGTCAACTCGCATATCAAACGCAGGCTTATCAGAGTATAGCAGAGCTCAGCTTTTGAAATGTGAGGGTGTTCAGAAGTCCTTGTTAATTTTTGGACAGATTTTGATGATGTAGATTTTTTTTTACTTTTCTGTGTGTAGGGAAAAAAAAAAAAAGCACAAAGTTTGTGTAATGATACCTCTAGGTACCAAAAATAGCTGGTGCAGATTTTAAAAGACAGCGTTACAACATCTGTGCACTAAAGCATGTTCTTTTAAAGCCATACTCCAGAAGGAAAATGACAAAATTTGACCACTCTCCAGCAGCAGTAGCTTCTGTTTTGCCAAGATATTTCCCCATTTTATATATGTGAGGTCATTTTAGGGAACCTGTAGTTGTTTGTTTTCATGTAATTTAATATTTTTATAATTCTTCCTCAGTGCTTGTGACAAGGAACTGACTCAAAGTACATCTGTGTCAAGAATTTTAGTTTTCAGAGCAGCCATTATCACTCTGAAAAGAAACAGTGACTCTGATTCTTCTCCCGTTTATATCAGTGTTCATCTGGAGTAGCAAAATCCAAGCCAATGTTGTTTTGGAAATGTGAAAGTAGAACGAGATTAAAATTAAAACCTTCTTTAATGTTTATAAACTAGATTTCATCTCTCTCCATTATTTTTGGTTTGTTTGCTTACTAATGTTGTCCCTGATACCGAGATCCTCATTCAGGCAGGCTCCCAAACCTTGTGCCTGACAGGTTTAAGGACCTTCTGCGCAAGAGGTGGGCAGTATGCAATAAAGAATACAACATGACATGCTCTCAGAGGTTAATGTATTGGTACAGGTGCAAAGATCGTGTTATTTTCATTATATGTGCCTTCCATCTTCTCACTGATAAGCCACCAGCATTAGTTTGTGCTAGTCCACTGACTTTGACAAGTAGGAAAGTATGCCACTTGCTTCCCCTAGCTTCTCCCTAAGAGGCTGTAATTCAAAAATATATATTCATTACATATGTAGAATAACTTTATAACAGAATATAGTGCTTCGGCCCCAAATAGGCTGAGATGATGTTGTTATTATAACAGCGCCAAACCCTGGGTTCTTTATTCCCGCTGAGCACGTTTTCTCCGTGTGTGTAAAGCAACAGGCCATAAAGAGGTAGGGTAGCCACTGGGCTTATCTGCGCGTTCTGTTTTTTAAAAGCATATTGTGTTAAAATAACATCATTGTCTGCCATGAACTGATGAATCTTTAAGATGTTTCAGGCCCAAAGTACACAGGCGGCTTTGGTATCCACTTTTGGGTGTGTATTTCAGCAGTTTTAGCATGTTGTCTGGAGCCTCTTTAACTCTTGATATGCTGGAGCCTTTGGAAGGACCCATGGTGATTCTCCTCTGCCTTTGGACCCAGTAAAGGTGCTCTGAGAAGTGCTGCGTACTGAGAAGGCACTCTGTTCCCAGTTGCTATGATCTTGTTCTGTTGGAGGGCAATCTTTTTTCTCCCTTCCTCTTTTTCCCTTTCACAAGCTAAACTTGAAAGCAGCAGCAGCAGCTATATGTTAGCACGAAAGAAATTCAACAGTCCTTTCAGTCTTGCCCAGGGGGAGGATAGGGAGCAATAGCACAGCCTCAAAGAAGAGTTTTCTTTGCTTTAATTTTTGTTTTTTAGCTTCATATTTTGAACACAATTCGAGTTATTGTTCTGTAGCTCTGTTTGAAAGCCTCACATCTGAGGCTTTTTTAGTGCAACTGTGGTTCTGTGGTTGGGGGCATGGTTATTAGGTGTTTGGATCAGGTTTGGCAGTAAGCTGTGAAAACAGGCACTGGTTTATTTTTCCTACTGACTGCCGTGACAGTTGCAATTATTGTCCATTGTTCCTAGGTGGCTAGAAAGGAGGGAGGATACAATAGAGCATTGCCCTCTGGGGGTAAATGAATTTGACTTACAGGTTCTTGGGGGGTCAGGCAGTCTGATTATTTAGTGCCCAAGAATGCGGTTTTCATGGCACCGCCAGCCATGAGCAGCCAACAAACAATGGCTCAGCTGTATTGCAGCTGTATTTAGTGAGACAACATGAAAGGTGTGCAAGTTGAGCTGCTTTATACTCACATATGCGTGTACAAACCCACATACGTTGTGCTAGAAAATGTTTTTGTCCTTCTATAGGAACGTAGAGTTATTAAGTTTTCCAGTTGTGATTTTTTAATTAACTTCTCTTTACATTTGGCCTGGCAGCTGCGTATTTTTTTTCCTCACTTCTGTATTAGTGATATTTGGAAATCTTGCACAAGTAGTGTCATATTATTAATAGACCCTGGAATGTGGACAGCCCTAGAAGTTGTACTGCCCAACTGTCTTATGCACTGAATAGTTTTTTCCATTTAACTGTTCAAAATTTCATTGTGTTTTTCATTAGATCTGGGGGAGTTTTAGTATGTCATGTGCTAAAGTCTCAGCACTAGGCTACATATTGTTAATGCCCAAGTCTGTGTTATTACCATTGAGTTTTATTCTCTGGGAGAGATTAAAAGAAAGGGAGATGAAACGGAAGACTTTATTTTCTATTAGTGTTATTTCTTTTAAGTTAGAAAGCAGTAATATTTTATTAAAGATAGGGGAGTTGGCAAATGGCTGGAAGTCACCAGACTCCCACGTTTTGTATTCAGTTGTTCCTCTTAGTTGAGCTGTTACTTTCGGCAACTACTTTAAGCCCCCTTTCTTCATCTGCATGCCTGTAAAATGGGAGAACCATCACCGAGTATCTGTAGAGTTCTAGCTGCAAACTTCGAGACCACAGTTAGAAGGATCAATATATCTCCAGTTACTCATGGAAAAGGAAATGTAATATTTCGTTCCAGGGCTTGACTGAAAGGTACTGCAAGGGAATACTCTTAAAATGGGACAAAATCGAGAGCCTTTCATATCTGTAGAATTTTTAACCCAGATGCCTCTGTTCATTTAGAGAGGTAGTCTGGGACTAAATAAATAATACAAGTTTGGCACTGGAGATTTCTTAAGAAATTTTGTTTTGAAATCCATGGAATTTTTACTCTGTTCAAAACAAGTTAGTCTAAACATGCTGTTAAATTGAAGTATTTTAAAATAAAGCTGTGAAACTGTATATTGAATTGGTTAAAGCTTGTTCAAACTTACTTATATCCATCATACTCAAGAACAGGGCTCTAAAGGCCACAGGGTTTTTCGTGGATAATGCAGTTTATTGGATTCAGTAGAGCAGAGAGAACTTCAGGTCTCAAACTGATCATCTACAGGAAGGAAAATTATACCCCTTTTCTGCTTTCAGTGTAGCCACTTGATACCTGTGCATTGCCAGGTGAAAGTGCTTGCTTTCCTCCAAAGGAATGTTACTGACTGCAGCAGATGCAGCACGTAGGGTGGGCCGTTGATAGGAAAAGGTGTAAAGAAGTGTATTTCAACACTCTTCAACGTCAGTGGCCATCCCTGTACTTAAAAAATTAACATGAAACTTCTGTTTCGCTGGTGTGGGGCCTCCTCTGAGCAGACTCCAGAGAGCGGTGCTGGCCCCCCAGGTGCGTTGTGAGGTGCACAGTCTGGCTAACACTGATGTGAGTGAGGCAGCTTTAACCATGATGAGAACTTGTTTTTTTAAAACTTCCCCGGTGTACACAAAGGTTTTCTGCTAATCTTGTCCATCTCTTGCTTATCGAGAGTTGTCAAGAAATAATAATGCATATTATGTATGTTCTTCACTTAGCTAATTTTGAATAGGCGTGCGGAACAAAAGGCTAAACTGACTTTTGTTTCTAATCTTTCTGAGTTGGTTTTCTGTTGAAGGCATTGTTGACAGTGGTTGTGCCTGAATCTCTCAAGACCGGGGAAGCCTGAACCTGGACTTTTTTTGTTGTTTGAAAATCCTTTTCTGTTGTACAGGTTAGTTCCTAAACAACTCCGGTGAAGTGTTTTCTGCACTCACTGTGGAAGGGATCATCATCGGGGTAAAATCATTAGTTCCTTGTATCCACTTAAATCTGGGTGACTCCAAAGACGGTACTGGAGTAACCACAGATTAATGAGTGTAATTAAAAGCAAGATTAGCCAACCATCCTAATCTTTAATGTATGCTAGCACAGACATTTGTTTTGTGCGAGAAACTGGGTTCCAAGTTACGTGAAGTATCAGTGCAGGTATTATATCAAGCTACGTTTGATGGGTGATAGAGCTGTGTTTGCTTACGTGTACGGAAGATGGGGCATGAGAGAGTGCGCAGTGAATGGTCTTACAACTGCCAATAATGGATAAAGAGAAATAATCCATTCAGCGATACTATAGCTCATCAGAACCCATGAATTAAAGACATATGTTATGTAGATTCAATGTATGGATTAAAACGGATAATCTGGTAGGTGACACACAGAATCTTGAGGTAAGAGGGCTATGCAGATTCGGTATATGGATTGTAACGGATAATTCCATTTAAGTAATGCTGGACAAGTTGAAGACAAGTAAGCTTTGGGTAGTGCTCAGGTTATGTGCATTAATCCAGTGAGTGACACTTTGGATCACATAATCTGTAAACTGAAGACAAGGAAACTGGGGATTCCGCATTTAGATGTGGACAGGAGGAAGGAGGGGGAAGGGGAGAAAGATTATTCATGGGAAATACACTGGGTTTAAACCTTTGACTAATAAAGCACAGATCCCCCGGAGATGTGTGAAAGCGGCGTACTTTCTTAGGAGCTGTGTGAATTTTGCATTTACAAATTAATGGTTGAAAAATGTTTGCAAGCTTGTGTCAGATGTGGATGTTTTGCATTAGTTTTTGTGGATAGTATTGTATTTGGAGTGGGGAGAGAATGAGGGTGAGAGAGTCATAAGTGAAGGAGGTAAGAGATGTCTGGTTGTTGGCATTTAACTGTGATAAATTCAGTATTTATCGCAACCTACTTAGTATCATCTCTGGTTGGGGGGGGGGGGGCTTGTTTAATAGTAGCAAATTGCTTACAGTGAGTTTTAGTCCTTTGTTAATATTTAAAAAGTGCTGGGGGAGGGAAGCTGCACAGTGGCACACAGGGGAACCTAATTTTTGAGAGCAAATCTGACAACTGCCAAAGTAGTGGAGGTTGATCACAGTGCAATATGATACACTCAGGCTGCAGAGTAGACAGTGTCAATTGAGCCACACCAACGCAGAACTTTTCAGGCCAAATGAGAGTCTGAAATAGAGATTGTGACTGGATGGAGCTGCTCCTATTTGACCCTAGAATGGGAGGTTAGTTGAGGGTAATATCTGTGGAAGGGGGTTTGGAGGAATCTTTTTTAAGTATTTAAAATGCAAAAAATGCAAATTTGTGACAAAGCAGCAAATTTGGGTTGTTCTGATTTTATATTTTTTTGTGTATGTACTTGACCAAAAAAACCCAGTTTCTATTTAAATCAAATACAACTTTTATTTTTAAGAAGTGATTATTAATAGAGAAAATAGAATAAAATTGAACTAATTAAAATAGCAAATGCCAATGGCTTTATTTTGTTTAAACATATGGAGGCCAAACCCCCGTATTTAAAAATGGTCAGGAGGGTTGGATGACAAAAGGGACCTAAACCAGTTATTCTTTGTACTAAAATTACTTGAAAGATGTGTTGATAGAGATAATGTTGTTGAGCTACAACTACCAGTTTGTCAAAACAAAGCAAATATACATACACATACATATTTTTTACTGGTTTTCCTGCTGCTGCATAACATTCCAGCAGCAAATGCTATTTCTCTAGCCTAGTTCTAGCTTGTTGTCTAGACAGTAAAACAATGAATAACCTCTGAGAAATAGTCTCGATACAAATGTTGTCTATTCCTTTTGTAACCTTGACAATAAGTTACTAACCTGGTTGAATACCAAGCTTTGTTTGCAGCCTACTGTACCAAAACTTTTTCTGGCAGCAAATAAAGAATACTCAGTGACAACTTCTTTCCAGCGTTGCGAAATAATAATGTGCTGGTCTGTTATAGAGCAGACGGCTAAGTTTTTGTCCCCACAGAATATTAATTCTTGAGGATAGTAATGGCAAAAGATGGTAATTGTTCATCATTTGTTTTTACTCATTCTGCAAAGTCTTCCACTGAAACCTAAAAGAATAAGACTGTCTGTATGCTGAAATAAGTAACTTCTAGCTTGCTGTTCTAAAACAGATTTTTATTTGTTAAACAGAGAAGATTCATTGCATAAATCTGTAGGTACAGACAAACCAGTTTGAATTCTGGACTTTTTCTTCCCTTGTTTCTTTTTCTGGTGGCCATGACTTGGGGAGTAAAAAGCAGTCAGAAAGTTTTCTTTTATTATGCTGACTTCCCATATCACTCAGATGAAGTAATTTAATTTAGCAGGGTAGGTAGTTGTAAGTGATGGCAGTCACTGTGTAGTAAAGTTGGCTTAAATACTTAATGAAAAATGCCAGTTTTTATGTTTATGTCCTGACAGCTCCAAGATTTACTGGCCTGAACAGCTATGTGCCGGTCCATAATAGAACACAGTCTGAAGTATTGATTAGGGAAGCATCAAGGGAGTTTGCACACATGCACAATCACGTACCCACATCCACGCACCAATACATATCAGCAAGTACATAACTTAAGGTATATACTTATTGCTTGGTAATAAACATTCGAGATATCTGTTCAAAGACACAGGAAGGAAGAGTTTAAATTCTGAACTTACCTCAGCCAGTTAGATCTGTTTATCAGACTACGTTTCCTGAAGGCACGTAACATCAGCTCCGCATTGCCTCACATACACAACTTGGGGTGACGTCAGCAGCACAGCTGTCTGTGCAGCAAGGGGCAAATACTCGTCTTTAAAATTGTTATAAATAGGGTTTTTTTTTAGGGGGAGCATAACAAAGATTAGTTTGCTTTTAAGTAGAACACAACTAGGTGGCCTATTTTACTTTCCTGATTGCCTTACTGAGCAGAGTAAGGATACGTTTTGATTTCTAATGTGGTAGAGCAAAGTTAAAACTGGAATTACGAGTCGGGAAAGAAAAATAGTTGACCATGGGACAAGAATGAAACTCAAGAAAAGATACTTATTTTATGAACTGCTGATATTTTTATTTATTCTTTGACGATAATAATGTTAGTGCTAGTAGGAGTTTAATTCTTCTGAAGACAGCTTAGTTAATAGGCTGTTCAGTTTAAAAAACCTCAATAATTGCTTCATTCATAGGGTCCCTTTGGCTAGAATCCTACCAGTATCAAGCAAAGATTTAATTACCTATTTAACATGTATCCCCGTTAAAGTCAGTGGGGAAATTCTTGGCCTTACTGAAATAGTTCTGCTGGTGACTTCAATGAGGCCATCAGTAAAATGACTTAAAATGTGTAAAGTTAAGAATTACTTTTAAGCAAGTTTCTAAAAACTTCACACCTCAGTTTTCTCTTTAAAAATGTAATGCATACCACTATATTTCTACCTGCTCACAGTCTTTAAGAAGATCAATTAGCTAATGCTTTGAAATTAAAAAATGCTCTGTACTGCATGCTCTAATTATTATTATACATCTTAATATTATTTGAATACAGGGTACTCCAAAATATTCTTATTTCCATTTATTGGATTTTTCCCTGTACAAAGCTTTGTAGGTACAGGAGGATTTTTTTTCTTTTGTAACCGCAGTTAATGATATGAACGTAATACAATATTATTGTGTCTTCCAGGCTTTGTACTCGCACATTGTTTTCTTTGATTTTTCTTTGAAAGACAGATGCTGACAGTTCAAAAGCTGTTTTTGTAATTACTTTGATAGTAAACTGACTCGGGGGATAAATTTCACTGTCTGTATGGGTGTGTGTGAGTGTGCACGTGAGCACCCCTGATTGATAACATTCCTAGCAGTTTAATTGAGAGATGTCAGAGGGATCGAGGAGAGCTGTGCCATGTCTCTGCCCCTTGCAGAAGACGCTGGGTGCCGCGCGGCTGCGAGCAGATCCGCAGGCTGGCTGCAAGCAGACATTCTCATTGCTTGAGCATTCACGTGAAAAGCTTAAAATGCCTGTTAAAGAAAATATTGGCTTTCCTAATTTCTCATTTACATTCTCATTCTGTCTAATAAATTATAATAAAGTATTTACTGTTTTGATCGCAAAAGCGGTTTCTCTGCCTTTTTTTTTGCTTTGGTTCTGTTTTGGGTGGATATGCCAAGGTTTCTCCTGTTCGTTTTCTCACTTTAAGTGTGTCATTTGGTCATATTGGTGTCTTCATTCTAATGTTTATTAAAATGTTACTGTCACTGCCAGTCTGAGACTGTGAATCAGAACTAAGAATGTGTAATAGTTTATTTCACATATGAGTAAATTTCTTTTACTACTTAAACACTATTATGGATAGTGTTGATCTGAGATGAAGTTTAGGTTTGGCGATACAGAATGCCACTAATTTGAGTCTTCTTTTATTGCCATCTGCTGTGGGTGTTGCATCCACAAACATTTTTATTTTTTTTTTCCCGAATCTCTTCTTGTGGTGGTAGAGAATAAGCTGACGCATCTGGAAAGCGTCTTTTCTTGGGCCATTCATTGTATCAACCAGTAGTGTATGTATACTTTGATGGTCTCTTGCCTGAGTTGTTTTTGGTAAGTTGTGAAAAATCCCCATTTTGCCATTGCAGTGATAGAGTACAGAGAGAGAACAGTACGAGCACCTACAGCAGTCTCCTGAAAGGCAGGTGGTTAAAAGCTTTGTTAAACATAAAATGTGCGATAGCTATTCATTGTGGATCTGATGATAATTAAGAGTAATTTTTGAGGCAGCCATTGATATAAGCCACTCTCCTTTTACCCTCACTCAGTGCCAGTGTGAAGTGGTCTAGCTTGCTGTCAGGTTGTACACTGCAATAATGGGCACTTGTTTTTAATCCCAGCCACACTGCACAGCTAGAGTGAAAGCACTGCAGCTGTACAGATAGTGTGCGGCGTACAGGCCAGCTCCAGAACCATTCCCAACTCTCAGCTATTTGGAGCAGCTCTAAGTGAGTTTAATAATGAAGCAGCTGAAGGTAGCTGCTGGGGCTGGTGGCTTATCCTCACTAGGGTTTGCACCGCCTCTCAGGTTCTATCAGTGTTAGCAGCCACAGGGTTAGGTCATTAATTCCTGAGTAGCATAATTTAAGAAACTGTCTTTATGCAGTTGGTGTTGTAGTTACTTAAAATACTGACATGTTTTGCCCTGTAAGCTACAGAATTCTTAAAATGGAAATCCTTTAGCTGCCAAGACACTTCACACAATGATAAAGGTTTAGATCTCATGCGGGTTAACAGAGAGAAAATAGTGGCGATAGGACAGAAGTCCACCATCCTTGCCTACCCACAATCTACAACATTTAGAAAGGGGTACAAAAATGGCAACTGGTGCTCTAACTCTGCAGTGTATTTTAATACACCAGAAAAAATTCCTGTCACTGAATGTACTTATATAGTGACCAAGCTGTTGCCCTCAGCTCACCATTAAATAAATAACATTAAGTATCATTTGGCCTTTATTTGTTATGCAAACCAAATAATTTATGAATGGCAACTGTGAAATGGCAGTTTTGTTGGCCATTTTCACAAAAGAAATTATAGGTAATAAGGTTAACATAAAAAATTCCAAACTTAAACTAAGTGCAAGCACTTCATATTATGATCCATCAGTGTGATTCAAGTACTTGTCTTCTTTTTACACTTCTTACACTTTTCACACTTTAGTAATCCACCAGTTGTCTGCAAGAAACCTCAAAACTGCCTGTGATTCATTGGCAGTGGGGCTTGATGTGTGGGTAAGGCAAGGAGAAATCTACCTCAAAATTCACCCTCTCCCAGTAGACCCACGCATCTGATCTCTCTTGCCTCTAGTTTTGTGCAGATCACTGGAGAGTATGGCTATCCGAGTGCTTACTTCGCAAGGAATATTCTCTTAAAGAATTATAATTATTATTGAAGCTATGAGAAGGACGCTCTAATCACATGAAAATAAAGTTCCTACTAAGCCACATTTTCCAGAAAGTATTCTCTAACAAAAGATTTTTTTTTTTTAAAGCTGACAGTGATAAATTCTCCCTTTTGGTTTATTAGCAAACTGAAATTGCTTAAGAAGTATAGTGCAAGAAGGCTGCCTTTTGTCAGACTACTTCCACTCCAGTTTATAAGCCAAAGGAATTATGTATTGTTTTTACTAAGTTAGTACATAAAGCACCTCCTTTGGGCATCTTAAAGTTTTTTTAAAAACTGAGTAAAAATGAAGAGACTGAATTTGGTGGATTTGTCCCCAGATGTACAGCCTCACTGTGCCTGCAACTCCAGCGTCTGCACTGGCACTTCATTGCCCTGACCACTTGCTCTTAGTTCAGACTTTCCTCTTGTCCCTGCCATTTAAATAAAGCTGTTGTTTTCCTGGGGAAGAAGTTTTTTTTCTCCTCTTCAGGTAAATCAGCGCAAAGAAGTGGATGGCGGTGTGGTCGTGCGGTTGTTTTGTGTCGCGGTCAGGGCAGTGGCACATGGAGTGTTTTGCTCACTCACTCTCGGGAAGCACAGCCTGAGCTCTGGAACACAGGGCTGGATATCAACATTTCTTTTTATGCCACTGTTGGTAACTAACTCTGTGACCCCTCTGTCTGTCAGTAACACATATGGAAACATTTTTCCACCTTTCAAAGGTGTGGTGGGGATTAATTTAACTTTACAAAGTGCTTTTTGATTCCCAACTGAAAGCTACTGTAGGAGCTCAAAATAAACTGATGAACCAGTACTGGCTGAAGATCTTTGATGTGTGTCAGTGCATTTGTCAAGTTTATTTGACAGTGATTTCTTTTTGCTTACCCTAAGTTTAGGACTAAGCCAATCCCGTGTATTCCTTCTCTCTCTAGGCCTTCACTGCCTCTTGTGCACACCAACCAAGTCTGGAATAAAATATCTGCTGAATAAATAATTACAATATTTAGTTTTCAGATGTTTTGGTGTGCCCAGTGAGTTATACTGCCAGTATCAGGATACTGATAGCATTCATTAGATGAGAATTACAGTAAACTGACATGCTGGCCATGGGTAGGACAAGGAAGGGGCTGCCTTCTAGAATAGTTCTTCTATGCCAGTTGGAAACACTGCACCCTTTTTTCCTAGGAAAACACAAATGAAAGATGGAAGAGTGGCAATAGACATTTCTGATTAGTTGTATGGCCAGGTGGCAAATGCGTTACTTGTAGCAGTTCTTGTCTCCAATGTTTGAAATAAAAATTGTAAGTTAAAAGTGTTTTCTTCAGCAGTGTTAGTATTTTAGCACTGGCTTCCATTCTTTCTCACAGCTTTTAACAGAACAGGTTTAAAGTCCTATGGTTTCTGTTTCAGTGTGTTTCTCAAGTTTCCAGCTTGTACCACAGTTTTTTTGGAGACTATATCTGAGAATATTCTGCTGTAGCTCTTTGTTGTATGATGGGAATATTTTCACATAAATCTCTAGCATCTTAATAAAAAGTTAATCAAGTAACATTTCCTTTATGTGAAGACGTTGATTCTTTGTGTTTTCCCACTTGTATGTGGCTATCTACGAATGGATTTAAGGGCTTGGACTTGGCTGACATAGGAAATGGGATGTTGCTTGCGAGCGCAAGGTTGAAATTAAGTGAATATAAATTAAACTATCAAGCAAAGAGCCCTAACAGTGACACCTCTAAGGCTGTTGTACAGCCTTCCAAAGAAAGCAGTAGATGATTCACCATTTCAGACATTTCAATCCAATCTAGAAAGCTGTAGTAAATATATTGTAGGGAACATTCCCTGCACTGGCAGGGGGGTAGACTAAATGAGCTATTACCAGTAGCTGTTTTCCATGTCTGACTGATAGTTGGCTAGGAGCGTGTTTAGTATAGTCGCCAATTTTTCTTCTTTTTTTTTCACTTGGAGAGCACTGGTGACATTGGCAGAAGAACGCTTCTTGTGTTTGAGAAAGGTTTGTGTAGCAGGGTTGTCCTAAAAGCAGGCTATTTTCAGAGGAGGCATAGACACTGATAGCCTTAATCCTTCCCTAAAGGTTTTTTGAGAAAGGATTTCATAGGATCTGGCTCATGTGAGAGGGTGTGGTGGTACTGGAGATATCTGTGGATTAGCTGCTACCCATATTTTCTGGTCTTTTAAATTCAAAGTCAAATGATACTGGATAGAAATAATAGTGCCGTTTTTGGTTTTAGTGTATGATTCATACCTTTTGATTTTTCTTGGTATTTTTTCTTCCCTTCCCTTATAACCACTGTCCTGGGTAGAAGGAGAATTTTTACAGAATGATTATGAGAGCGAGGTAGTCAGTTCCTCTGTGTCTGCTGAACTCTCTTATAAAAAACACCTAATGACAGCACAAATGAGAGAGATGGTGAGTTGCATTTAACTCAGTTTTTGATATGTTTATGCAAGACTTTTTCCTTCAAAAATACTCATCAGTGGCAGCAACAGCGATAACAGTTATTGACAATTTAAATACTCTATAATTTCATCCTAATCAGGGCAGCTGAAGATGATAAAACAGGTAGTGTCCTGACAGCTGTTGTGCACTGTGCTGGTAGCAGTGAGAAGGCTGGATGTGGGGAGCTAGAGAGGTATCCAGCACCCAGGAGACTTCTCTCTTCCCCTTGATTATAGAGGGATGTTCATAAACACCTTACAGTTTCTGTAGGTGTCAAAGCATTAATGTGTTTTTGTCATAAGTTTCTGACAAAAACGTAATTGTCATTCAAAACTGGAAGTGTTGATTCTGATCCCCACGAAACATAAACAGTGTTTAAAATTTGAAACGCTTTCAAAACAGGCAGTATTTTTCCCCCCTATTAATCTGATAAAAAGACGACGGAAAATGGATGAAAGGGCAAGGAAACATTGAAGGGGGACATGAGATCAAAGCCTGTGTACAGAATTATCCTCCACAGCTCATTTTCCTGTAGAGGGACAGGTCTTAATGTGCAGTATACTGCAATATGCTGCTACTCTTTGGTTCTACTAAAACTTTGCTTATAGTGAAGCTGCAAATAAAAACCTGGCTAGCTCTAAATTTCCTCTCTTCCTTTACCTTTTTTTTCCCCACCATATGATGCCCAGGGACTCCAGAAAGCCTCGCTGAGAAAGAAAGGCAGCTCATGGGTATGATCAATCAGCTGACCAGTTTGCGAGAACAGCTGCTAGCAGCTCATGATGAGCAGAAGAAACTGGCTGCATCACAGATCGAGAAACAACGCCAACAAATGGAGCTGGCTAAGCAGCAACAAGAACAGGTGAGTGATTATTATAGTGGTTTTCAGCTTAAATAATTTTCTAGGAGGACTTTCCAGTAGTTTATCTTTTAGGGTTGATACTCTTAAGTTTGCTCTCCACCCAATTTTTTTTTCCATTTGTTTTCTTAGGTGGAGAAGTTTGAACAAAAATAAATTGGAAGAAGGCTTTAATTTGCAATATTTCATTTGCAATATTTAATTTGCAAAACAGTGCTCTGTCTTGTAGAATACACCTTCCATTTTGGAGATACTGTTTTCCAATAGTGGTTTTTTTTTTTTTTAAGTAAGTATAAATAAGCATGCAAATTCAGCTCTCCTGAATAATCTTCCAATGCTGCTTGAATTCAGTGATGCTGAATAGGTATAAAAGGAACAAAATGCAACACTTGGATTGTAATGTGAGAAATGAAAAGGTTGGTTTTGCCAGCTGTGGAAAAAAAGTGGGGAAGAAGAATATAAAGTCAGTGAACAAGTGTGACTTTTCTTTTCTACGCTTGAGAGGCTTGATTTTCATCTCTTGCAAATATGCCCTCCACTGAAAATGCAAACATGTTTTCACATGTGAACAGTTACAGTGTGCATACACAGACACGTGACATTTTATGTAAGAACATAACTTTTCTAACAAATTTGCACCATGCAGTTTTTAACAGAAATTAATGTCCGTTTTTGTACCTGAACGTGAGCAGAGAATACTTAGACATCTTGTTTAAAATTTTGTCAGGAGTCCACACCAGTGCTTCTTATCTGAAAGTGTTTTGGTCTGCCCGACCATTTATTTCAGCTTGTAATGAAATTTTGAGTTTATACCATAGAATTGCAGCCATGTGAATTTTATGAAACTCACAACATTCTTTGAAATCTGTCATAGTTGTCATAAGCAAGTCTTAAGATTCTAAACTACTACTGACATCTTCAGACATTTTAGCCTTGGTTTTCGCTATTTTTGATTATTTAAAAATCTTCTCTTGAATATTGTGTATTTTGGCCTAATACCTGAAATCCCACATAGGGAGAATAGGAAAAGTGACTTAATCTATTAAACTAGAGAATTTGTATCACGCTGTTGTTTATGTGGAGAAGGTAGATGGTGTGAAGGTAGAATTAGTAAGATTCTTCCACAAGGAGATGTCCTGCAAGAGCTATTTCCTTTGCCCGACCTTTTAAAGTCATTACTGCTACAGGATGGCTGAATGGTCTGAAAGTGAGAAAGAAAATGGAGAGAATGGAAAAAGGCAGTAAGAATTTCTGCAGGATTATTATTAGGATAACCAGGATTTATTTTAATTTAAGAAATTTGTGTAAAATTCTGTTATACAGAAATTAAAATAACCAAACTTTTAAAAAAAAATGTATTGATAAAAATTACTTCGGTTGCTTAAAGAGAGGCTCTATAAAGAAAACAAGTCTTTTAGATGTGGAGATAACTATGTGTGAGTGTTTCTTATGCTAATAGTTTAATAATAGAAGTGAAAGAAAATACCTAAGGGGAAGAATGCACAAATTCCTCCCAGTAAGTATGTATAAGTTCCCATCTGACCCTGAGATGTGTACACATACCACAGGGGAAGAGCAATGTTCCTTCTAATGTTTGTACTGCTGTGCTAGCTATTCATGAGAGCAGAGCTTTTGTGATGACTCAGAGGAAAGTTTTTCAAGTTGGCTTTTTAAGTTTGAGGTATATAATGGTTTATCTCCATCAGTCCTCTGAGAACTCTAATGTGGTTCTGTTACTGTCTGCTTTTTCCTTCACTGTATGTAAAATGTGTCTACAGTAAGGTTCCCAATCATTTGGTCAATGGAGAGGGAGGATGGAAGTCCTTATGGAAAATGAACATGACTTTGAGAGGAGACTTGTGATGACTCCATCAACTTCTATAAATCAGTTTCAATGTTGAGCTGTGTAGCCTTGCACTGCCCCTTTAGTTCCCTGTGGCAGATATACACATTGAAGAGTCAGTGATTTTTCCCAAACCCAGTTGCAGTCTCTTTTTGTCTGTTTCTGCATCAAGGAAGTACGCACACCTAATACCTTCCTCCTGCGTGTCAGGTTTCCTTTTTTTGGAATTTTTGAATAGGTGGTGCCAAACATAAAAAGGCTATTACTGTCCATCCTGCTTTTTTGCCTTTCCTGCCTTCTCTGCTATTTTTCAGTTTCTCTGCTAGTACTGTTCTTCCTCCAGCAAGTTGGAGCAAATGAATGCTCATTTTTTGGGGATTTTAGCAGTGCCATTTCAGATAGTGAGAGAGGAGATTTTTGCATCAGTCCTTCTCTTGATATCCCCCACAATATTTTCTGTAAGATTCCCTTTCACACTAGTATTATCTGTGAATTGCTCCTGAACATGAGCCCATTGCCTTCAGGTGCAATCCAGGCTGCTGCCACCCACACTTGAAGGTTTCTTAGCTTAATAGAGCAGTTTAAAGCACCAAGCAGGGTTGAAGTTTCCTATGTACCATCTCCAGGAATGGTGATACATATCTCACATTTATTCTGTGCACTTTCTCCACAGATTGCAAGACAACAGCAGCAGCTCCTGCAGCAGCAACACAAAATTAACCTTCTTCAGCAACAGATCCAGGTCAGAGACTGTGTCTCCACCCGTGCCCCTGTTACCTCTCTTTTCTCCTTTCCATTTTCTCATGCTTTCCTTCAGTCTTTATTGTCATAGTTTCTTTAAGAATCTCTGCAGATGGCTTACATCTTATTAATGGAAACATAACCTGTCATTAAGCAAAAAAGATCAGTTTCTGGAAGGCCTTGTGTGATTAACACAGCTCCTGTAGGATCAGGATGTAGATGTGAGAGGAGCTGGTCATGTGAGCAAGGGTTTGTAGGACCAAATCCTCCTTCAGCTGTAGATCAGGAGTGGCAAAAGTGCCACCAGAAAGAGTTGGATTGGAATGGGTCTCCTACAACTCTGTTTTTGAGGTTTTGCAGAAACAGTTCTCTTCAGTGATAAGTAATCAAGTGTACATTTCCTCTGCGCCAGGTGTTGAAAGTCCAGAAATTTTCATCACTTCAGGTGAAGTATTGTCTGAATGAGAAACTGCTCAAAAGGTTGGTTAGATTCAGGAGACAACCTGTATAGGTCCTAGATAATCTACAAATTTACTCCTAATAGTAGCAAAAAGTTGTTAACCCAGCATAACCAGTAAACTTTATTTAACCTCTTTTTTCCTTAAAGTATTCAGAAGTTTCTTTTCATGTCATTGACTGTATTTCATTACTTTTCGTCCATGTGTATATATGCATGCCCCTGTTCTGGGAATAATGCAAATCAGTTTGTCCACGAAGGTTTTCACAGAGTAATAAAGGAGGGGTTTGACATTTTGCAGAGATGTAGAATCACGGTAAAATCTCTGGCTGTTTAAGTATGCAATTATGTATAGAACATTGCAAGTTGCTGAGGAAGTGGATGCTATTTTCTGTTTGTTCAGTAACAACAGGATTTTCCTTCCAAAGCTTCTCTTTAACGTTTCAATTAGTTGCCTAAAATGATGGGCCATATCCGTAACTCATCTAAGAAAACTTAAGAGTTCAGCAAAATCAGAGGAGTTGTATGGCTTCACACTAGAAAAAAACTGCCTTTATCATTTCACAGGATATTCTGTCAGTATCAGGACTTGTGTAACTATGAAAAACTTTTGGGGAAGGTCCACCCCTCTGTTACAAGGCCACTTCTATCCAAGAAGTGCTTTACTGAAAATTTTGAGATTGGTAAGGCCTGGCTTGGCCTTGACCTCTACATTTTTTTTCTTCTTTACATTTGTGTATCGGAGGGATTTTTTTTTTTATTGCTGTATCTTTAATAAGACTTTAAAAGAAAAACAATAGTAGAACCTCTACAATAGCAAGGAAAGTATTTATATTTTTAGAATTTATCTATGGCAATGAGAGAGGAAGTTGTTTTATAAGCAGTGAATAATAATAAATTGAAGTAACATAATTTGACCCCAACCCTTTTAAATTTTAAGGCCTTGTAGATAAGAATGAAGTATGTCATTTTTAAGGTAGTGGAGAACACTGATTATTGATAATGAGATATAGAGCCTTTCATCTTTTGATCCCTGGTCCAAGTTCGACCTTAGTCAGTAGTAAATGAAAGTCAGCTAGCTACCATCTGATACGAGCTGCAAGCCAAAGAAATGATTTGGAGGTCTGTCTCACAGGATTTCAGATGAAATATTGACCCTGCTGAGGTCAGAATTTCACCTCCAGGGTCCACTTCACACAGAACCCATCAGATTTGGGGCACACTCCTTTTGGATGGTCACGTGATAAAGGTCAAGAATTGAACAGGCAGAGAGACAATACTGTTCTCTCATTCCCACAGAGATGATCAGTCTGTAGTGAAATTTTGATTATACTGCCTGCCTCTTGACAGTTCTGCGGTCTATATGGTCCTGAAGTCTCATAAATCTTTGTTGCAGTCCAGTTACTGTGCAGTCACTGATAGGAAGAAACATTTAAAAATAAAAAAAACCCCCTTATTGACAGTGAATACAAAGCAAAATGTTTCTTCTCAATTGTGTGCTTAGTTGACTGTTAGAGAGAAGAAACAATTCCTGAAGAAATCTTCCTTTGTATATAAACGAAGACAATGAAGTCACCCTAACATGCCCATGTTTAAAATGGTCTGTGAGTTTACAATCCGGTTATGGTAGGTGGAACAAAACTGTGACATGAATGTAGCTGTGAGTTCAGCTTTTCTGACCTTGCCCTAATTAATCCAACAGGCTTCTGTCACATTGGCCCAGAGTTTTTAAATAGCATTAGATTTATTGACAGGGAAATATTCCTACAAAGTCTGGATAACTATTTGACTTATGTTCAATTGAATGATTAGGCTGGAGTTATGAACACAACCTATTTATGACAAAGGATTCATTTTACTTGAGCCAATTTTTTCTAAGCTTGTAAGAGTTGCCATAATTCCAGATAAATTATTACACAGAAAAAAGCTATTGAAATATTGTATTGAAAACATAATACCCTAAGGTTAAAAAAAAAGCACAACCTGACTGACCCCATGATTTATGAGTCCTTTCTCTAAGTGCGCTAACTTGGAAACAGTTCCCTCTCTCCTTACCCCAGCATACAATCACTGATACACACACAATACATGAGCAACGTGTCTCTCCTCCTTAGGGGACTGCAAATGCTGAGCATAACTACAGCTCAATTAAACTTGCCACTTCTGTGATGCTGAAGAAAGATGTGTTAGCTACTTGAGCTTAGAAAAATGTACCTGGCACGTGAGTCTCCAATTGACATTATGTCTTTTTCAAGTCCATCTCTTCTGAATTAACTGGAAGGAGGTGTCACTAATGCAGAAGACAAACAGCTTGTCTTCAGATAGAGAGTTAAGTAAAGAGATAATGCTGAACTGGAGAAAAATTGCAGATTAGATAAAATTTAAGAATCTGTATGACCTCAAGATGCTAAAATGTGATCTGGAAAGGATTTTGTGTTATGGCAAATTTTTATAATTTTTTTTTTTCTGCTTTTCAGGATGTTGTAGACTAATTTGTGAAGAGGTTTGAGTTTCTCTGAATAATTAACTAAACCTCCCCCCATCTTATTTTATGCCACTTTGGAATGCATTCTCCTATGCACACTGCTTTCTGTTCTATTTGATCATTGTGTGTATGTGTATTGAAAAGATTTTTGCTGTAACAGTTTCTGCCTCCTGATTATTTGGGATCTTCTCCCCTGCACATCTCAGTCTTGCTATTTTACCAGAAACAAAACTGGAGTGTGTGTTCTGTCTGCTCTTGTGCATCAGCAGCCCTGAAGATCTCAGGTTGTGTTTCAGAACAGCTCTGTAGTGATCTGCAGCTGTAGAATGGGCTGAAGAAAGGACATGCAGACACCAAATATGGCTCAGCAAGTTCTTGGACTGAATCTAGTTTTGTCCTTCAGGGCCTCAGGGGAGCTCTCATCTTCTTTTGTGAGGCCACAATCTACTTCCTGGTGTCCTTGCTCTAGAACATGGCGAAGTCTGGGGCTCTGTAGCTGTTCCATTGGGTGGGCAGAGAGTAAAAGAAACTTGAAGGCTAGATGATCCTTTATCGTGACCCTGAGCTGGTCCCCAGGACGGCAATGAGTGTGTGTGGTGTACTGCCTTGAGGGGTGTCTCTGAGATGCAAAGTTCTGTGGAATGGTGCAGTTTACATTTTTCACTTGCTCAGAGAAAAAGTCTAGCCCAGGTTCATGACTGAATAGTTTGCTTTGAAGCTCAGTGACAAATGTTAGTTTATTTGAACTATATTTAAAATGAAATATGATTGTTAAAATTCACAAAGCAATTCTTATTCAGTAGGTCACTGTTGACAAAATAGGTCAACTCTGCAGCCTAAATTGTGATCAAACTGATGTTGCTAATCTCACAGTTTTGTAGAAAGCCTGACAATGTTTTATGTTTTTTCCTCAAGCCCCAGCTCTTGGAGTCATGTGATGACAAAAATGCCAGCTTTCATTTCTTCAAAATGTAAACTTCCAGCTCTCATATTTCTAGACAAAATCTGAAATCACGAACACTACAAGTTCCAAAATTAGAAGGCAAACAAAACGGAGGCCAAATGTTTTTTAAACTGTTCTGATTTTTAGTCAAAATTTTTTTTGGAGAGCCCAGCTCAAGATCTTGGAACACTTCAGGTTGCCAATAATGTAAAACTAAGATCTCAAAGCAGAAAGAAGCAGCAGCACTGCTTTATGATGTCTGTAATATTTGGACCACAGTTTTGTTTGACTTTTTAGTTTAATGCAGCCAGTACTTGGTTACTAATTTGTATGAACTCTGGGTGACGTACTTAGCCCAAGAACTGAGCGCTATCTGAAACTTGAGAGTAATTCCTGCCAGACAGCAACCATTTGATGACTCTCTATGTTTTAATAGTGGGTTTTCCTTTTCCTTCAGAGCTAGAAACTTGTCAGCAGATGTTCTAATGGGATTGCTGTTAGAAAGTTTGGACCTCTGAAGAATTAGAGGATCCTGACTGATGCAAAGCTAGAAAGGCGTGCCTCTAGCCTGCTCTGCCTGCCAGGCAGGATGTGACTCCTGCCTGGTGCCTGGCCAGGTGGTACAGGAAGTTCCGGGGCATGGTGGCATCTGACAGGCATGCCAGGGGCCCTGATCCCAGGCAAAAAGCTTACCCTAGCCTCAATGGCCTGCCTCAAAGCTTTGCAGACACGTAGTGGCTTGTCTGGCAGGGAGTATGGGCACCACTGCCCTCCAGATACCACGCCCCTTTGCGTTGCAGGTTTCCTGGCTTTCCTGAATCCCTCAGCTGCCCTGGGTGTCCTCCTGTCTCTGCATAAGGGTTTCCTTTGTGAGTCTGGATCCAGATTTCTGTCCTCCCCACCGGCTGTGAGCTGGCTGTGTCTCTTTCCCCATGAGTTATGCTGGTAGATGGAGCAGCCTGGCTGCGCTAGTATGTTCCCAAATCAGAATATTCCCATTCTCATTAAGTTCTGAGGTTTAAGGTGTTCCAATTCGGAATGTAATAAAATCTTGAACAACTGGAATTTCCTGCAGGATGCTTAGTCCCTTTTGTAGCCAGATCTATTTTTCAAAATCTAGCTATATTTTTGGGGAGGAAAGAAGGATTTGGTTTCTGAGTTACACAGAAGTTCGGAAAAATATTCCTTAAACTTAACATGCAAAGTTTTGAAGTGACACAGTTGTTATTGACAAAAGTTTCCAAGCACCAAGAGTCTCTGGGTTGATTCCAGCCTTCCAAAACACTGGTAGAGAGACCTGCTCCGGAGTGCTTTAGATATCATCATTTACTCACACAATTGTCTATGGTGGTAATTTTTGTTGTTGTTGTTGTTGTTTAGATTTGTTGTTGCTTTTGAACTCCTCGGGTGAGCAATTGTCTGTCATCCAGAACTGCCTGAACATTCAGGCCTGTTTGTGTTCTCGTTGTTTGAGAAAACACTGAGATTTGATTGACCAGATGAAGTTCAGTTGTAAAAAGTACCCATTTCTCTTTCTTGCTGTAAGAAGACACTGACCATTTGACTATCTGTACATAAAGAAATGTGAAGACGTGTTCCCTGCCCCAACAAGTTTGCACTCTAACTAATGCTTCCAACACAGCTCATCCTTTCATTTTCTGTCATCTTCTGGAAAGCAAATTCCAGCAGGCGACTATGTGAGCTAAATACTTGGAGTACTTTGTGCCTATAATAAGGAGGATAGAGATCCTTACCCTTAATCCTTGCCCTATTGGTATCTCCTCAGTGCAACCATAAGAAGCTGGTCCCCAGCTTCTTGCATGCCTGTAACCCAGAGTTCTCTAGGAGGCTTTAAAGGGCTGTAGATGATGAATCCTTCCCTTGAGATACAAAAATGAACAACCACTACACAAGTGCTTGGTTACAGATTTAGTAATGTCTGTTGCTTCTCTGTTACCATTTTCCCTGGGAATTCTGATTTTCTAAGAAGTCAGTGACAGCAGAGCAGTGCTTCGTGGTGCTACAACCCCTTTGCAAGCCGCCGCACAGCAGAACAGTATTAGTTCTTCCGTAATTAGAGTCCTCTTTGCATATCTGAGAGAGGTGAGAACAAAAGGTTTCCTTGGTAGACAATAAAGCTGTTGAAGTGAGGGCCTGATCCAACTCCCACTGAACATAGTGAAAAGGCTCTTATTCATATTAGTGGGAGTTTAATGAGACCTTTCTTCAGTAGGAAACTGTGAGAAAGTATCTTCCTTCTCACTCTGCAAAATGTTTTCAGAACAGGCTCCGTCCACTGAGACATTTTTTTGTTTTGTTTTGGTTTTTGCCAGTGTGGATATGACAAGCTGTGATTGCACAGTCAAACCGAACAGGCTCGTAGATTGGGGACATTTTGTCCAAATTCATCATGTGTCAGGAGCAGCTGTTTTCCTGCAACGTATAAACATGGGCATACTGGATTCAGTGAGACAGGCCCAAGGAGTCACACTGCAGCCTTTCCCATGACTTTGCAACCTCTTCCCAAACAACTGAGGTTGCCGGCAAAAAGGCTGAACAATTGTTTCTCACAAAATCTCTGCAGCTGATGTCCTATCAGTTATCAGAATAACTCGCCTCTCCCTTGAGCAGGAAAAAGCCCCTGGGAAATTAATTATTCAAAAAAACAACCCAAAAAAACACACACAGAAAAAGAAAAAGACAAGGTTGGGGGAGGAAATAGGGAGAGGGAGGAGTGAAAAGAAAAATCTAGGCTAGCAGTCAGAATAAACTAATTGCTTTCTGTCCTCTCAAGTTCAGCAAATAACGCGTGTGTTTGGCTGAAGGGTATGATTCACATACTTTGGAGTAACATATGGGCCTTCAATTCCTTCCATTGCTGTAAAAGTTAAGTTATATAAAAGATTGCAGATTGGTGAGGCGTTTATCTATACTTATTTCTGTGCCGAGCAACATTTTGCACTGATGTACCATGTTTTTACTTCCGAAGATTACCTGTAGAGTAAGCATCTACAGGTAATTTGATCTCAGGCCTTTCCTACACTCTTATGCAATCCAAATTTGCTGACCCGTGTAGTTGCACCAATGCAAACAAAGAGAATCTGCTTGAGACTTGTACAACTTTAATTTATTGAGATTGCAAGGGCATGTTTTCGTAAGATAAATCAGGTTTTTTGCCTATGCTGAGCTACATGATTGCAACAGCACTTGCTGATAATGAAGCTTTCTTCAGTGTTTCCAGTCCAAATGGTCTAAAATTGTGAGATTGTTTTGAACTTCATGACTTTTTTCATGCAATTTTAGCATCTTTTCTTAATTTCCTTTTTGTTACTGAGCTTTCAGTGTTCCCATTTTCCAGTTGTCTCACACAATCACAAGGGAGGGACAGAAACTTATTTTTATTAAGAAAACAGAACACTGAAACACCCAAAATAATCCAGCAGCTACGATTGTAAGAAAAATGCCAGCAGTCAAATACAGTCATTGCAGCTGGCAGCATTGTACTCCAAGGCCTTATCTTGGTCTCTCTCCCCTCAGCAAATATTCTCTTGGAGGCCTGTCTTTTCAGGGCCGTGTCTGTCTTTGTTTTCAGATCCTGTCTCCAATTTCTGCACCTCTCTGAGGTACCCCACAACTTTGACCACTTCCTTCCACTTCCAGCTCCCTGACATTGTGGTAGCAAGCAGTCTTCCTTACACAGATGCCAACCCTTTCCCGCATCAACTCCTCCTTTCTGCCAGCCCTCCCTTTTCTTTTCCCTCCTTGACGTTACTTCCACGGTCTTTTTAATGCTTTTGGTTGGCTTTTTATTGGCTATAGAGTATGCATATGTCATTTTGTGAATGTTTTTGTTCAAAATACATAGGGTAGTGTACCTGTGTGCATGTGAGCTGTGGTCACATTTGTGTACTGGTGCAGATATTTACACAGCAGGCAGCAGATGTACAGGAGCAGAAAGTACCACGGTAGTTTGTATAAGTGGCTTGGGAGGATGAACATGAACTCTTTCTGGCTGTGATCTTGTCCGTATGGGTTGTGTGTAGTCACGAGCACTTCTGTTGTGCAGCCAAAAAAGGCTGCTACTGCTGCCTCTGTAGTAAGGTAAAGCAGGAGATAACAATAAATTTTTTACAGCTGGCTGGCGGAGGTGTTTAGGATGTGTTTTCTTTATATCTTCATCCGCCCCTAATTGAAGATGCTTTAAAATTGAATGACTAGCAGTCAAAACGTGTTTGCTTCAAGCTGAGAAGAAAAATGCTGGTGTCTTTGCTTCCAAACTGATTGCGCTTTGTACACAACTGACAGCCACAGTCACTTTGAGTGACTGATAAGTGGGAAGCTTTGCCACTTATCAAGGAATGCACGCTGAAAAGAAAGGACTGGAGCCGCTCAGATGCTTTGGCATGTTCAAAATAACATCTCACATCAGTCAGACTCAGAGGCACTAGGAGACATTTCAAAATAAACTTTATATCTATCTGTCTATCTAGAGGTAAAGATTCAGTTTAACAGACAAATCACTGTGTGGCATCACATTGGGTCTGAAAATGAGAACATCATTATAAGGGTCACCAGTTGCAAAATGACTCAGCTGCATAATTTGAGAGCATTTATTGTAGGGTTTCACCCCCCAGAACAAAACTGAATTTGAAAATTCACAACTGCATATCATTCTGGTGATTTCTCTAAATTGAGGGGTTTCATCCTTGTTGGCCAAGTAATATATATAGCATGTGACATCCTGAAGGATCCCAAAGAGAATGAAATTCTGAGCCAAATTTGGATCTCATTTATTTCCCCTTCAGTATTATGGAATATATTTGGGATTGCCTGTCTTTAGCTAAACTCACAGAATGGTTTTTACGGTTATTTAGGAATTATGTTTTTAGTGATACATAGCATGAATAGAACGTGGAACTTTTTTGGTACACGTTTGTCAGTAATACTATTTAGTGATACGTATATTAGAAGATTCTGACCTGCAGGAGCTGAGGGTGTGAGGGTACATTTTTCTTGTGCTGAGTCTGTAATGATAGCACTAACAGTCAGTGTAGGGTTGGATTGGTCCACTGAAGGTGGTGATGTTTCAGTCTGCCTTAGCAAGCATCATAGGAGTTAACCTGATAGAGCCCTCCCTGCAAACGTTGTGTAGAAATACAAGCACACATACTCAAGAGCTGAGATGGGATGTGGGTCTTTACGTAAAATGGGAGAACAAGGAGATACAAGCAAGTAGTGTGTAATTTCCCAAATTGGAATTTGGACAGGAGATACACGGTGTTGACTTGTGTCCATTAGTAGTACTTAAACAAAAAACTGCTGCCAGGTTTGCACCTCTTATCCTAGCAACATTGGGAGTGTTGATGTATAAGGACTATTATCTTTTGTTATGATTCTAAGCACTGCATCTGGACATCTAATTCTGCCCAGCTTGTTCTATCTAAAATGGTTGGTTTTCTAACCAAAGTGGCTATATTTGAGTTACAGATTATGTTTGGCATTCCAAAGTTGCTACCAGCACCCATACCTATATCAAGAGGGAGAAATTTGAGGATCATTTAGTTCCTGCTAACAATGACTTGCTTTTCTGAATCATCTCTTGCCATGTTAAGTGGTCACGACTTCATTTTGATGGCTCATTCAAAATAGAGTACTTCAAACTCGCTGCTGGAATAATGGTTTAAAATGATTCAGAGGGAAAAGTATGGTTCCACCTACTGAATCAACACCACTGTCTTCACCAGCTTGGATTTTCCTCAGACATCTGGCATCCAAAAGATGATGATGCCTTACCCTGCATGATTTACGAGACAAGATGAACTCATCATTGGTGGTAATAGTGTGCAAGAGGCCAAGGGGAATGGTTTTATTTTTGTTGTCCACTTTCTGTCGCTTATCTGCTACTGAATTGTATTGTATAAATTAAGGTGGAGAGCCATTACTTGTGCTTGGTATTTCTGAGAAGAGTGAATGAAACAGTTTAATCACTTTGAGAGGTAGTGATTGAAGGGGCGATGTGAGTGAAGCCTGACTTCGAAGTTTGGAGAAAGAGGGACAGGTCTAGTTGTCTCATGGAAGTCTCTGTTGAGCAAAGATGAACTAGAGAGTTTTGGATCTCATGCCAGCTGTCTGTATTTTACGTATTGTATATAGTATCCATTTAAGTTCAGCTTCCACGTACGGAAGTTCAATAAAATGTATGATGAGTAAATAATTGTAAGGAATAATTTTAGATTTTTGTTCAAATTGGTTTTAAATATGCTTTGAAGAAGCTAAGTCAGAGTTTCTTGTATTTAGAAGTTAAATAAAAGAATTTAAGTTCCAAGATAAACATAATAAAGTTATAAAAACTAAAATGAAGACTTATAGGAAAGGTAACAATAATAGCTAAATGGGACAAATTTAATTCACAGTACTTGGAGTTTATAAATACTTGACACAGTGAGGAAACTAATTTAAAAATGTAGGTATTATAAAATAGTTTTTATCAGGTTTGACTTCTTTGAAAGACAATAGTGATAGTGTTCAGCAAATTATTCTAAAGTTGAAACTTGGATAGTTTCAACAAAAGTATTCATAGATAGCAATTTAAAATGCATTTGGACAGAAGTAATCAAGGGATTTCTATACTTTTGTATGCTATGAAAAATGTTTATAAAGAAACACATTAGTTAGATAACAAAGTAAGACATTTGAAAGTTACAAGTGCCAGAATTAGGTTAAATAGGTATCTTTATTTTATTCCCATGTATCTCTGTCATACATATTGAATAAAAAATGGTATCCTGGAGGAGCAGAATTACATGATAATATAATTGTAGACTGTACTCACAAGAGGGAAAATTAAAATTATGTTGACAACCTTAACTCTGGCATTCCCTAAAGTTTGAGTCCTTGACTTTTCATCCAAAGTAGCATTATTTTAACTGTGTTTCTATGTGGCTGTAAAAGCACATAATACTGATATACCAGCCACCTATATTGTGTAGTCCTGTCTTGTCAGCACAGCTTGAACCCTGAAATGTCAGCATGGGAGGAGTGCCAAATGTCACTTGAGTTACAGGAGAAATGCTATGTTCTCCTGGGCTAGCAGGAGAAAACGCTGTGGTGGATAGGAGCCTGTGCTGTGAAGCCCCTCACTTTCTGTATCCTGTTTTCTTTCTTCCTCCTTCTTTTTATTTTGGTCTCCATCAAAATAGAGATGACTTCTTTTCTATTCCTGTCCTCCTCAGAAAGGGAGATAGATTGCTTGAGTGCCTTTGTTGAATTTGGGCTGGATATGTTGAAAATGGCGTTTGACTCTCAACACCCTCCATTTGCTCCCCCTTTTCTCCCTCAGTAGGGTTGGGACCAGATCAGTTGTAATCACAAGTTGCTGCTAATCAATTCTTTCCTCCTAATTTACCACACTTTTTATGCTTTAGCAAGAAAACCAAGGCTGAAGGTACAAAATTCAAAGCCATGGATCTTTTGGTTAAGGAGTCTCTTGCTTTGAGTATTTGATGGAAGCCTGTTTAAGCATTTGTCTCTTTAAAGCTCTGGGTGGTGAGAGTATGTTTTCTTATCTTCCACACTGTGTGTAGAATCTTGTCCGCGGTTTAAGCATTACTGAGCTGTAGTGTGTCAGTGAGAGGGGCTTTTTTATATACTGTGTGTAATGAGTTTTAAGTTCTTAATATCGGTAAGAATCACATATGTCTAAATTAAGCATCATTTCCAGTTTCTTTAACCCTGGAGTCCAAATTTGTAGTCCAGGAACAACTAAGCATATGTTAAACAGCGGATTGATTACGTTCTCACCTTGTGCACAGAAGTAAACTGCCTTATACACGCACAGGCACACATTTTCATGCATGCATTTGGAATGACTCAATTCAGATATCAATTATAAACATTATTACTTTTCTGGACATTGATTTTGAATGTCTCTAAAGGATTTTAGGAGGAGGGAAGAGGGATATTTTCAATGTGGAGGCCACAGGTTATTGATACTTACCAATTATAACTGATCTTAGATGTGAATTGTTCAAGGCTTTATGAATTCTTCAGCCCTGCTGGCAGTTCGTCTTCAGCTGAAATCACGGCAAATAGAGAGAATCCTTAGTTTAGATCAAGGCACTGATGATCGCGATATTTCCCAGTGATACAGACAGACTGATGCATGCACTGGGAGATACAATGTAAGCAGAAATGGACTCAAATGATTTGAAATTAGAGAACTTTAAGGAAATAAAACTTTCAAGCTTCCTTCTTTTCCCCTTCTGTAATTCTTCAGATGGCTTTATAGCTATAGACACCCCTCTAAAGGTTGCCTCTGTTCTTCCACAGAACCCAGTTCTGGCAGCAGGAGGTTTCCCTGGATAGGATAGTTCCCCAGATACATAATAGATCCAGGAGTTTCTTTGCCATTGTGTTAGGAAGCCAAAATTTTGAGAGCTGATATAATCTAGTGACTGGAATTGGAATTATGCTCTATTTCTGGTATTTCTTTTTTACTTGAGATGAAAGGCAGATTTGAAATGTTATTTTTCAAGAATTTTAGTTTTGTGTCATGAGTTTCAGGGTGTTATTTAAGTCTACTTCCCTTGTATTATTTCTTACTGCGCAGTTAAGAATTCCTGTCTTTTTGGTACAATAAGAATAAAGATATTCAAATTGTAATCAATTTACTGACATAGAATTCTGTATTCTATGTTAATAATATTCACATTTCTTATTTAAAAAGAAACACATTTGTTTTAGGTGTTCTTTACATCCCCTCTGTGTATTGAGGTGGATTTGCTGAAATCACAAGTTTGCTTTCTGTGTCTTTTGTGAGGTTGTTTGAGCTCAGTATCCTCTTAGCAGAAAGTCTTGCAAAGGCCCCGTGGGAGGAAAATTGTCCATTGTGTTCTTTTGAAAGCCAGCTATCTTTTTTCCTGGAGCTGGGCTCAAGCAAGTTTATTCTTCCACTCAGGGATATCTTAGGAGGTTCCTGTCCTTTCTGGTGCCTAGGAAGCAGAGCTCAGATATGTATATTGTATTTGTTGCCATCATATAATCTGTGCAACTTCCCTGCAAATATAAAGAATTATGCTTTACCCAGCTGTTCATTTGATAGGATTCTAGCCCTTCATTTAGAGAAAACTGTGGTTCTCCGATTCACATTGTTTGAACCATGGCCTCCGTTCTATACCTATTGTTTGTTTTGTCTTTTTGTGTTGTGTGTAACAGGTGTTTCTTTCAGGCAGCCAAGGCAGCAAGGCAAGGGCTTCCTTTATGGCAGATCCCTTGAGACTTTGATTAAACTCTTCTTTGTGATAAAAATGCCACTGCGTTTAAATGAATTGCACATGTAATCTGTATTTGCACAAATGCCCTCCATCCTTCTGCCTTCATTGCTGAAGTCTGTCTCTTTTTTGGAACGGGTGTGTTTGCCTTTTCTCCTGGCTTTTGCCACAGAACTGATTCCTTTTTACCTTCTTGATACTGCACTCCCCTCAGAGCCTGGATGCAGCCATGGGAATGATTTAAAAAGAGCAAACTGTTTCTGCAAAAAGAGCTCTCCTTTTTCCAGTGTTTCCTGTTGCTGCCTCCAAAAATACAATTGTCAGATGGCTGGGAGAACCTTCCTCAGAGTTTCTAAAGGGGGAACCAAGGGTTAGAAACTAGGCACTTTTTCTACATCTACTTGAGCAGGTCTCAGTCCAGTGGGTTATAGGTAGCACAGATATTTTCCCGCCCGCCTTTTTTTTTTTTTTTTCACACGATCTCACCTGCTGTTGAGGAGGACACACTGCTATTAAGCTGCGTTTCCTGGTTTAGGTACGGGAATACTTCAGGGGGGTCTGGTCGGTTATGGCAAGAGCTTAGTTGTGTTGTAGGCGGAAGGTATGTCTAAATCAGTACGCCATGCTACCAACTTGTCTAATGTACATTTAATATTCTTTCTAGTTTTTGTTTAGAATAGGACTTCCACACTCTCCAGTATGGTCCTCTTAACTCTCTAGATGTTAAGGCAGCCAGAGAAGCAATGCAAACTGAAGAGGGGCAAGAGGCTGGTACCATGTTTTTTAGTGGCTGAGTTGGCCCACACTCTTCAGGTATCCTGATGGAATATTGCTCACCTAAACATGTTATTTTCATGTCCTTCTCTTTATGCCAGGACTTTTATTGGTTTTAAGCCCTGGGGGTGAACAGATACAAATATGCGTTAGTCGGAAGAGATGTAATGGATGTCCTGGGAGCTGTGCCAAACAATTAAGAATATAGGCATAATGATTTACAGGGTAATCAAAACCTCCAGAGAATGCTATGTCTGTACGGGCTGCCCTGTGAATCTGCAAGAGTTGAATAAACTTGCATCATTTCAATCTACCAGAGATAATGCATATCTAGGGAACAAATATGGATGGACTTTTGCTTTCAGTCTGAGACACACCTTTTGCTGATGACTTTCTGTTGCTTTGATCAGTTGTTAGAGCTTCCCAAATGTCATCTACAGTGCCTCTGAGATCCCCTCTATATAAAGTGCGTTTTTCCTCCTGGTGCAGACTGAGCAACGGTTACAGTGGCAGGGGTATAAGCACAGCCTTGACATGATGCGAGCATTGTATCTATTTTAGAGCCTAACTTTGTGGCAGTGGCAGCATCTGTGGAAAATATGAAGATAACTGTCAGAAAGCATGTTTGAAGGGCATTTAATTTAGAAACATCAAACCCCCCAAGCCAACATTTGCTTTAGCGTGCAGTAGTTAACAGTGGAAGATGGGACTTTAATAATGCTATATAATATGGTTTCCTAAATCAATTCTTTCTCTTAAAATGTCTTGTCTGGTTTTGTTAGTGTTTGGTTATCTAGCGTAATAAACATAGTTCATTACATTATTTGACTCAAAACCCATGAAGTTTTATTTTATTTTTTCTTAACACGTAGATGACAGGGGCCTGAAATTCTCTCTTCCCGTACAGGTGTAAAACATCATAAACTCAGAACATGAGCATTTAGAGACACTTTGTGCTGAAATAAATGACCAAGATGCAGAAGAAACTAACATGATGTAACAATTTTATCAAGTTCCACACAGCTCCTTCTCTGTATTAATTTTCTTGATGCTCAAGGAACCTGAGACACTGTTTTAATACTTAAATACAAAAAAAAAAAAAAAAAGTCTGTTTTAAAAAAACAAACTCTTCTGTAAGCAACCATTTATTTTCAGGCATGCAAACTTCACTCACAGGCAGCTCTTGTTAGAGTATGGGCTCGTTTTCTAAGAGCCTCGCACCGTTTTTCTTTCAGACATCATCTCCCCATTCCTCGGGAGCTGCCCTTCTGTAGGAGGTTAAGCCTTCTTTCCACCAACAGGGGACTTGAGGAGGCTCCCTTGGAAGCCTGTCATTGCTGTTCTTGGATTTCGCAAGACAGTGGTGCTTCCTGAGACATGTGCGAAGCTCACCTGCCCGGAAAGATTGCTACTCAACAGTCTGCTTTAAGAAGGCTTTGCATGCGAAAGACTGATTTTCTTCATTTTGGGACTATCACTCAATGGAAATGTCAGAAATATGGAAGGATAAATACCGAGTTACATTAAAAAGAGAAAAAAAAGCGCTCTGAAATTATCTCCTGGCTCCATGTTTTCTGAGGTTTTGCATTAGTGGGGACGAAGTCACGGTGTGTTGACACAGTCTAATGTGCAATGACATAATACCTGGAATATGGAGACAGCAAGAGGCGCAAAATCAAACTTATCTGAGTTTTCACAGGAAAAGAAGGGATTAAACTTCGCTGGTTAAAATATGGATTTTTATTTTTTTTAATAAAAACTATCCTAGTTCGATTGAGATAAACCTACTCAGATCTAATTCTATCCAGTCCCTGGGAAAAGTGGGCCTTAAGATGTTGAGCCTATTTGCCCAATCCCTTTTTTTTAGAAATAAAGATTAGGGTAGGAAGTTTGGTCCTTATCTCTAAGGTTCTTACTGCTTCAGAAGGAAACTGAAATACTTACATGAAGGACCCTTTCTTGAACTCATGATTTGTCTTCACTCAGATTATTTCAGAAAGCTTTGGCAATGTAGATTTCCCACAATGCTTGGCTATTTTTGTTTTACATATCTTAGAGGAACTATGATAAATTGTTGTTACTGTCTATTAAATAGTAGAAAGAGATGTCAAAATAGTGACTTAAAAGTCAAACGTTACTGCATGTGCATGGAAACCTTGATCTGGAAGCATCATCCCCCATTTCATAACTGCCAGGTGTGATTCTTCTCTGCCTTTTCATCCCCTGTGGTTACTTACAGCTCTACAAAATAACATTCAATCACTAAGTTTCACTTGCATTTCACAGCCTATTTGCACGGATATTAGTATTAGTGTATGATCCAGATCATATGTAGCACTGTCATCACTGGATCTTGGAATATTTTTTTTTCTTTTTCTTTTTTTTTTTTTTTTTAAAAAAGCATCCTGTTTTTCAGACCAGGGGAATTGAGGACGGAGGCGAAGCAGCTTGCACATTGTTAGGCTGTAGCTTACTGCCAGAACCAGGAACTGAACCCAGATTGTCAGCCGTCTCCCACTGGGCCACAATACAAAATGTGAACTGAAGTGCAGAGTTATCAGAGATTCAGGCCTTCTAGGTTTTTATCTTCTGTCTCCATTTTTACTGTTTTTCTATAGAACTTCTCATTTCAGTGATAGAATTTGAATACAGACTGTAGTGGTTGTGGGGGGAGAATGAGGCAGGGAAGCACACAGAAACAATCCCTGTTAGAGTCGGATTTGTGTTGGTGCCATTCCACTGAATCACATCAATAGAGTTTAATGCAGAAAATGCGATCTGATCCATCAGTAAAATGTGAGTGAATAAATAGTAAAAAGTTTGTGAGGGTCAATTTCTGTCCTCTTCAAGTTGAGAAAACAATTTTCTTTGCATTTTTAACATTTTATGTGTTTAAATTTTTCTAGATCCATTCACTGTAACAAAGCTAAGACTTTGTCAGCACATATATTTCTTTTTCTAGCATCCCTTGATTCCATGAAAACTGCCTAAACAAATCAGCGTGTAAGCCAGTCATTACGCATGAACCCTCTCCTCACCTTGACCACTGTTAGGGTTTTATTCCATTCTGGCTGTGCTAAGCTGTGCTAAATGTCAGTGGGATGCCTGCCCATGTTTTTTTGTCCTGGATTGATCTGCTCCAACTCAGAGTAGTTGATTCACTGTCTTGCTTTCTTTTCAGTTTCTGGATACTTAACCTGCTTTCATGCCAGTCTCAGGGCTCTGGTTACCTAAGGCCAGATTGTTGTATTTAACAGGCACAAATGTCTGTGCCTCAGGCCTGCTTTTCCCTTCTCTCCCCCTTCTTCTTCTGTTTTTCATTTAATGGCTTGCTAATAATGAAACCACAAAGGCAACAATAGGGGCGGCATAAACACATGCTCACCTACGGGAGAGTTGCTGATGTTTTAGAATTAAAAAACAAAACAGGATTATTATGATAATAAAAGCCAAGACAGGTGCTGGGCACTTTGTTTATTCCCTGATTAAAACAGTCACAGTGTGATATCTTTTCATATAATAAACTGAAGAGGGAGGTAGATTATTGCATTACCAAGGCTTTGAGTATACCTTAACAGAAAATATTTGAGGGCCATCTGATTTTAAGGGTCACCATGTATCACTGCATGCCAGGAGTATACCTGTTTTGCAGGGTGGTGGACAAGAAGTCAAATATTCAAAATAATTAGTCAGCTGCCAGAACATTCACTTCCTTCTAATTTGACGTAGTTCCTTGTTAAATCCCCAAGAAACAAGAGGGGGGACTGTCTAGATCTGTGCCTCTGCCACTGTAGTGGCACACATGTTGCCCTCCCTGTTTTTCCCATCTTTGTAGTAAGATGCCCAGCTTCTGTTAGGCGATTGTGAGCCCTTATCCTTTCTTGAACCAATATTAAGGTGTTTTGGAATGAGTTTTGAAAATCCTTAATCCTGTTCATCCTCCTCTGAACATACTGTGCTTGTATGTTTATAAAAATGTTTCCCAGGTTTGTCTTCCCTATTTTTTTAATAAATTGGTTACTTCATATCTGGTAGAGTTTTATTTTGTGGAAACAGGTTTTAGACATAAGTGCCCTCGTTTTCTGTCCTTTTGGCTCTTTACACTTGCATAAAGTTTTGGCATGGCAGAAACCTTGCTATGTTGGGAATTCCATCTTTACACTTCTATGTGCGTGTGTCATATGAATTCTCTGCATTGTGCAATTAATGGTTTGTTCTCGTGCCTGATGCTCTAAATCTGCAAATGCAGTATGTAGATACTTCTTTCTTTGTCAGGCTGCTTCAGGCTAAACGTTTAGACTGCCACTCTGAGTTAATTAAACACCTTTTTGAAGTTAAGCTGTTGAATGGCAAATAAAATAATTGTTCCAGTCCTATGGAATGGTTATTGAGGTTGACACAATACTTTCTGCTTTGTCCCTTTCTACTTTTCAGTCTCTCTACCTGCTCCATATGCTGCTTTTCTAGATAGGGACACAATATCTGACAGACAAACTACCTTTAGCAAAGGGCACTAGCTGATGTTTCAGAAACAACATGTATGCAGAAATAATGCTGATAGTCCTTGTCAAAGTTCTAAATTTTGCAGATGAAAGAAACATACCCTTTATGGGAACTGTGTAATTTCATCTCTACCAACTACAGCTAAAAACACTGATCAGAAAAGGCAGCTGTAGATCCAGGTAAAACTGTTAACTGTAACTCTTAACCCTCTGGAATGAAAGAATATAGTGGGCTCTGCCTTTCTTCTCCATTTGTTTCCAGTTTCCACAGTTTTTCTAATCTGCTGTCATGGAAAATAGGTATTCGTAAGATAGGCAGCTCTCTCTTCACAAGACAGTTATGCCTGTCTTGCTACTTGTAAAGGTATTGGGTTTTCTTAGGTAAAAATACATTTCACTGAATTTGTGTAGGAAACTGAGGGATTCTATATTTGTTTTAAAATGGGGTGATAAACAGGCTAAAGGATAAAAACTTTTATATTGATAGACAAAATTTTTCATTTAAAGTTTTTTTGTTAAGTGAAAGTCTAAGATTTTTACCCATAAACATCTTAAGCATGAAGTCTTAGAAAGCAGGGAGTTGTTGCTGCACCCATTAAAAACAATAATAAAACCCTTTGTCTTCAGCAGGAGTTGTTTTGGGAGAATAAATTTCAGTTAGGACCAGCGGTCAAGACAGAAGCCTCTGGGTGTTTGTTAAAGGTTGTTACTTTTTTAACCTTCTTTGCATGCTCTTTGCCTTCTGCTCAATATACACCTACTCACAAACATACTTCTCTGCATTTCTGGAGTTCACTTATATTTACAACATATGCTGATTTTACTGAGCAGCCTCATATACTATGAGGGGGATGAAAGTGCTCTTGGGCTTCAGAGGAAAAACAGGATGAGAATTAATTTCTTGTTCAGTTGGTGTCAGAAGCAGCTAGACATATGAAAGAAATTGGGATCTTCTTAGGCTGCCTGTTTGATTTTAGAGGAGGCTTAGATGTTTACTGAAATTTCCAGCCTTTTGAGATTCACTCGTGAGTGCTTTATTCATAGTTGCCACTGAAAAAAAGTATATGTCACCAACATAATGCAGTTTTGTCAACTGGGCTAATGTCTCTATAGTAAACATTTTGGGTGTGTGCATGTGTAAGTCAGCATTGACAATTCAACAAGCTAGTACAGAAGTGGTTTTAATTGTAATAATTTTCAGAGTGTATCAAGTGCAGTTTACTTAGTTTTTTTCTTAGATGGTAGCATAATAAAACTATAGTTGGTTTTGTTCACATCTTTCTTAGATATGATAGTGCTGCTGAATGCTTTCTTGCAGTGTTTATTTCCATCACAGAGGACTGGAATGATGAAGGTGTGAATGATCTGAAGAAGGCAAAATCAGTGGAGGGAGGATGTTTGTAACTTCTTTATCCACTGAACCCTGCAGGGAAAGTATCTTCTTTTTGTACTGCAGCTACTGCTGCTATATGATCCAGTTCAGCTGATTATTTGTACTTCTGTAGACAAGGTTTCAGTCAGCTCTCCCAAGCAGTTCTCCTTGGAAAGGCAGGGGAGCAGGCTTTAAGTTAATGAGTACAAACTTGGATGTGCATTTTGGGTAAGTGCTTGCAGGTACACCTCCAATGTCAGTAAACCTCAGGAGAATTAATTTCATAGGATACTAGGCAAGAGAACCCTGTTGTCTTCAAGTGTGTGTGCACACATGCACACAAATCTGCAAAGGCAAAACTATTTTTAACTTCCCAGGACATCATTAGGCATAAGCATTATTCGCATTGTACATATGGGAAGGTGAAGTTTGGAGGAGTTAGTCATCTTGTTTAAGTTAAAATATGGAAACCCGATTCTTACAACTAAGCAAGACAAGACCATGTCTTTCCTCAGACACAACCAACTGGAAGATCTAAATGATCTCAGAAGGAGCTATTTTACTTAAACAAAGACTGTCATTCTTTTTTGTCAAGTGATAGGATCATACCATGATGAGATGGGTTAAGGGTTAGAAAGCATAAGGCAGCAAATTATAAGAGATCCTTCTCTTCTATTAGTTATATCATTGCTTTTTAACATTGTAAAGAATTGATGTATCTTCCCTTTCTTCCTTGAAATACATAGGATGGTTCAAATGTTCTTTAATATTATTGTAATCCTGTCCATGCCCAGGATACTGTTTACAGCGCATTATATCCTCTACAGAATCTCAGACCTTCTGAACTCTTAATTACTCAATGAGATTTAGATTTAAATCAATAGGATTGTGTACTGGATGAGATACCAGTTTAGTCCTGTCCTCGCTCTATAACCAAAGTTTATATGGTACAGAGTTTATCTGGATGTTGACCTGTGTCCTTTATCAAATTTAGATGGTCTCTGTAGGCAGTTAGATGTCAAGCTTCACTATAGGGCACCAGTCTGGAATACCAGGTGTTTCTCCATGGCCAGCAAGTAAGAAAGGTGATGAATTAGTTGTGATTCAGGTCCTTAATCTTTAGCTAGAGGAACATCAATCCTGAACAGGGACACTAACCTCAAATGAACCCATTAGCTGTCTTCCCAAACCTTCTCTGCTTCCTCTATTCTTTATTATTGGTAGCAGCATCATCTTCCTCCCTATCAAGCAGATTCATATTCCAGTAAGCCGTTTTGACTCTTTCTTGCACTGTCTCCTGTTCCAAATCTTCTTGATTATTTTGCTATGACATTTCTAAAATCCAAATTTTTCTTTTCTTTCACCTAAAATAATAATAATAATTCAAAATGAAGTCTGTCTGCCTACTCATGGATCAATCTGTCCATGTATGTTCAAGGGTTTTGACATTATTTAGGTTGAGGATTGCTATGAAATATGTACCCAGATTTGGTTTTGCAGCATCAGTTTCTCTCTGTTTCCTACTGTTTGCTCGCTAGATTTTAAGTTGCTAGTAATGCCTGGACTTAGGGATGCTGAGAAGCGAAGGAGGCTTCCTTTATCAGAAAAGATATGAGTAAATTTAAACTTACTTGTCCCATTCCCATTTAGTATGAGCCTCGTGGAAAGTACACTTTGAATTGTAGTCAAGCACAGCGTTCATTCCCCTTATGCCACAGAAAGCAAATAGTGGCAAAAGGCAAGCTGTAATAAAGCCAAAAAGCACCTGATGTTATCTGTTCCCTCTTGGGAACTCCTGCAGTTTTCAGTACATTTGTGTGCAGCTGAATAAAAGAAAGGTAGCGGTGGGATTATTAGTGGAGAGCAGCTTAGGAGAGACATGAAAAGGGGACCAGTTCTTGTTCTGATTCCCTTTTTTCCCATGCAGTTAAAAAGAGAGAATCGTTTAAACATGCTTCTGTCAAAGTCCTTTCATTGGTCTCTTTTTCTCAGCAAAGTTACCAGTGGTTTCATTCATAAGATGATCTTGAAGGTTGTTTCACTGTCACTGGGATATAGTTAAAGTATTTTGTAAAGGGTACCACTCAAGTGTGAAGATGCCTGGTAGGAAAAATAAGGCCCTCGCAGAAAAAGAGCAGCAGCCCATCAGATCTTGCTTTTTCAAACCAGGCAGGTTCCCCCATGGAAAGATTAATTACAGTCAGGTTTGGAAGACAGCCTTGCTGTTTTTTTTTTTCTCCTAACATTAGAAAAGATAAAGGGGGTGATTAGTGTGCACAAAGCCTCTGATCAAACCAGCACCGAGGTTTGTGACAGGAGGTTCAAACACTTTATGGATCACTGGTGCTGACAGGTAGATCACACAAGCCTTAAACAGATGTTTAGTGAGAAGATGAATGTGTGAGATCTCAGACGTGCAGGGCTTCTTTGCCTGGACATAATAGCCTGTGAAACATTAAAAACCTTCCTTTTTTTTTTTTTTTTAAGCTGCCCCACTAAAAAGGGAAAAAGGAAAGTACTAACAAGCTTGCATTGAATTTTGGATTTTTTGTTTTTAATTTAAATTAAATATGGCCAGGTTCTTGAAGTTGTTAAACTTTTTCTTTAGGAAATGAAGGCTATTCTTTTGGGATGTATGACCACAATTTGCCCTCTCTATAAAACTGTTGCTGTGAGCCAATGAGTGTGCCTGCTCTAACGAGGTGCATATGAGATGCTCAATTGGAATAGAGAAATGTTCAAATTAAATTGCAAAGGTCTTTGTACCAGAGAGCTTTGGAGACAGGGTGCCTTTTATGGAATATGTGTACTCCATAGGATACACTACATCAGCACAATGACTTGAAAATACAGTAATTATCTAAAGCTTGTTAAGCAAACTGTATTTACTAGACCTCTTTGAAACATTTTGAGTTATTGATATGAAGGGAGGAAAATATTGCATCGGTGCCATTTATTATGAAAATTCAGAAGTTCTGGGCATGATTTTTAGTACTGTCTCAGGAGAAATTATCTTTAGCCTTGCACTGTGTAGTCACAGAATCCTCTTATTTGGAGGTGAAAATGTCCCATGCGGGGGACAAGTGGAGACCCTCCCTATCTAGCAATATATTAAGACCTTGGCAGAATGTCTGATGAATGTCAGACACCTGGAGGGATCTATTCAATTTAGAAATGGGCTCAAGCCAAAGTCAGTCTCAGATCTGAACACTCCAGAGTTCAAGGATTTTTTGGATAAAGGATTTAAGCCACTTTGTGTAAATAATCAAATTACAGAATTTGGTCTGGACATGGATTACAAGCACCCCTAAAATCCAAGAGTGTTCTTTAGGGTTTGAGTTACTTGTTCTGAAAAGCCCTGATCCAGGGTTCGCAATTTTTGCCATCAACCTTGAAAGCAGTTGGTTCATAAGTGAGTTTTTTTCCTTATTTCTTCCCCATTTACTGTTTTTTAGTTCTTTTTAAAGAAAAACAGAAGAAAAGGTGTTTGTAAGCAACTTCCCGAATTATTTTTTGCCATCCATGAGCATAGGGCTGCCTGTTTGAATGTTTCCAAGAAAGTATTGTTCTTATGTGACAACAGGTCAGAAAGACTCTGCATTAATTACACTAACATATGGTTATTAACAGATTCTAGCTCAGGGAGCAATACTTTACAATGTTATCTTCCACATAGTCAGATGTTAGCCATATTGTCAGTGCTGGCAGCTATTGTTTCACTCATTTACTTCACAGAGCTAATTACTCCCTAATAATAACTTTACCTTGGAGTTTTTCACTTGCTTGTGCCAGCAAACCTGTTCACACTACATATGCTAATTATTGGCACTTATTCATTATGTTAAGATAGCTTTAAGTTCAAGCTGTGCAGCCTGGCTTTCGGTATGGAGCCAGCTGGCTGCGAAGTTCCACCTTTTTTTTTCCTTTTTTTTTTTTTTTAACTAAAGTCATTAAAAGTTTTAATATGGGCCTATCTTGTTCTCTTTACAAGATTCAGTCTTTCAGGAATTCAGGCACATAGTTGGTTACTCACGGACAATTGGAAGTTTATAAGGAGTTCCTGATTTTCTTAACAAATTTCTCAGAGCTTGCAGTGAGGTCTTTTCTGTTAAGTGTGTTGTAAATTCATTTGTAATTTGAACTACAAGGCCATTTACCAAAATGGATATTAATTTTCCTCCTTCCGCCACCCAGTTCTAGCTCCTTGCCTATTTCATTTCTCCTTATACTTTTCCACTGGAAGTCCTAAGGCCTTTTCAGTGCCTGGTGAGGATGCTTGTTGTTGATTTTGTTTCTCTGTGCTTTCAATGTCCAAGGGCCTAAAACTTCAATGAGCTTTGTGTGGATGGATTCACTGATTTGTCCTGGGCTCCACATAAGTACAGTAAATCAGATCATTCAGATTTGCAGCCTAAAACAGACAAATTTCATGGGATTTGGTCTATTAACATCTTTCCAGAATTCTCAGTGATCCTTTTTCACACTCTAGAATGGTGCATATTCTCGTAAAACCCAGAGAAATGTGGTGTCTTCTAAAGATAAAATACTGTCCTTGATTTGCATGAAGAATTTTATGAATACCAACTGAACATCTACATGGGAATCGAAGACAATTGATGGCTGATCCTGATTAGTGTTGTATATACAGCATGGGATGTTATAGAAGTGACTCTTTTCAGCCATGCCTCTTAAGAGCCCTGTGTCAGGTCCATCGTCTAGCGTAAATCAGTGTAAGTGCTTTTCCACTACCTGGTGAACTGGTCTGACATTTTATGAAGTTCTTAAAGAAATTATTTTTATCCAAGATAAGGTGAACCTATGTGAACTTCCATTCATTTTTATCAGTAGAAAGAGCAGACTGAAATCTTCCATATGTAAGAATTCAGACCAGATTGAAAAAGAAAAAAAATCTATTTTTGCCTCCCCATGAGCTAAAAGCATTGAATTCTATAAACTTCTGAGCTACCCTGACATGACAAATAAAAGGTTTATTTTAAGTTGTGTTCTGGGTAACTTTATTAGAAAAAATGCATGCATAAAACTGCCATTTGGCCGTTTTATCTTGTTGGTGTGCACATTACAGACAGTAGGATTTCTCTCCATGCTAGTAGTAGTATCAAAGAAAACATGGATGAATTAAGTAGGATTATTTCATAATCAGGAAAAACTGTATCTCTCTCCTGTACACGTGTACTTTCTTCCAGTGTCAGTATGAACTCCTTTTGTATACCTCAGTGAAGAATTTGGCCATAAAATAGCAGAGAAAAAGCAGGACACCTGAAAGTGGAAGAAAAGATTTACTTGAAATAAAAATACTGTTTCCTGCAACATTCTGCTTTACAGCCTTAGAGCGTTAAATCAGATTCCCTTCTGTTACCGCAGTTCTGCCTCAGTACAATTCCAGTGATATCAATAAACAGTTTGGATACAATTCTTAATAAAACTGAAGTGAACAGACTTTTAGTTGAGCCATAATAGATGATCTTTACAGACTTTTTTACATCTGGTATTTCTTGGGCTGAAAAATCAGAGTACTGTTTAGTAAAAATACTGTAATTGTGACTGTAGATTATAATGTCCAGTACACATTAGGTCAAGGCTTGAGACGGGGGGAGTTTATCCTGTCTTGAAGTGATTTGGAGCTATGGAGACAAGTGATACACGAAAGGTGGGAGAGGAAAAACTCCAAATTCTGCTTGTGGCACACAGCTCATGCAGTGAGTGGCTGCGTTATAGGAATAAAGCATATAGAGTAAATCTAGCAGTGGTTCACTAGGTCAGAGGTTGGTTTTCAGTTGGAAAGAAATTACAGATGATTCCTAAAAGCTTGTTCTCAGCAGCGACGCTGGAGCTGACTGTGTGGTGTACCGTCCAGTGAAATTCCAGCTCACTTGAAATGAGGGGAGATGGTATTGAAATGAAAGAAACTGTCGTTATATTTAGAGAAGGTTTGAACCAAAACCTTCAAACTGTGTAGACCTTTGCCTGTTTTTATGAAAGGCTGAGCCTAAATGCCAAATCTGAATTCATTGTGGAGATTTGGATTGACATTTGAGCTTTGTGGTTTAGACCTGTATTAAGAGAGCCTGGTATCACTGCTCAGACACCACTCAGTTTCTATCTTGGTGGCTTTCTGCTTTCTTGATAGACTTAAAACATTACCCAAATAGATGTACCACCTAGCAACAAAATTCTAATATTTTATGCAAAGAATTGAGGTGGGGCATGGCTGAAGAACCTCTACTGGGAAACTCTTGTAGCATTACAGGGCTGTGACTAAGGACCCTGGTTTTAAGAACAATTGAAAGGGGAACCCACAGAGCTTGTTTGGGCCGTTAGATTGATCTTGAAGTTAGTTTTCCAGGACTGGGCATGGTATTTCAGGCCAGGTAGAAGATAGAGGAAAGCAAATCATTTGGGCTTATCATTCTTAACTGTTCCTTCTCTGTGCCTAAGTTGAAATTCGTATTTTCACACCCTTCCCATAACTAGAAGTTTGACAACTAGTTATTGCATCCACTGGAGGTGAGAGTAAATGGGAATTTCTGGAGATATTGTTGGTATCAGTGTCCATCTGACATTTATCATGTGCTTTTATGTCTGATGAAATGGGGACTGTCTGCCAGAGGTGATGAGGACAGACAAGAAAAAAACCAATAACAATTAAGAAAAGACATCCAGCAAAAATGCTGTGACAGAACTCTTAGGAATTTGTTTATATTTTAAAGGCTGTTTCCTCAAGGAAAACTGTGAGGGAACGCTTCCTTTTTTTTAAATAAAAGCTTAGTTACTCCTCAGATATTTGGCACTCCTTAAAATCTGCTGGAGCCTGACGGACTTTTCTGATGTTCTTAATGCACCTGAGAGTTACTTCCCAAACATGCCTTTTCTTATGCTGGATCTTGCCAAGATCTTTTGGCTAAACCTCATTTGAAGTTTCTAGGACACTGCGATGTGGCATGAAGGAGCCGTAGAAGAATTTTCAAAATATGATTAGCACCTATTTCTAAATCCCATATCACAAAAAGATCTTAGCCAAATCACCTGTAATTCAGCTGAAAGTATGTTCTTTGACAGCCAACCACCTGTAAAGACTTTGGAGGATAAATGACCTCTCATGAGATGGGGGGAATTAGTTGAAAATATCTTATCTAGGTATTTATCTGTGCTTTGAACCATGTACTTTGAATTTTTGGGTTTACAACAAGAAAACAATCTTGATCTTAACTATGGACAACCTATCTGTATTCTCGTACATAATGCATGTGGGAGAGCAGTAAATACGCGCTGGACTGATGCAGTAGGGAGGGTTTATTAACTTGTTTAGGAGAGGTGTGCTGCTTGCCACTTGTGCATTACTATGCTTGATATCTTCAACTAATAGCAATAAAACCTCATACTGTAATGTATCATATGAAAGCAGCATATTTTAAAAAATCCATTTAAATGCGTTTTGGAGCATTTTAGAAGAATTGTTGGTATCCTTTTATGAGTCCCTGCTTCATACCATAGGTCAAATAAACTTAGAAGACTCACCTGAAATAGCTTTTCCATAAATAATGTTATGATTGGAGTCTAATGTCTTGAGTTTTTTCAAGGCTTTTCAAGGCAGGTGTTGTGGGCCATATTAAGAAACTGTGAATCCTCCACTTCTGTTAATAAAAAAGCTTTCATTTCAGCCCTCATGGGTTACAAAATAGAGTAGCTGAGAAGTCCCTCTGGCCTAGGACTGAGTATGGGTAATACGGCAGCTCAGTAATACTATGTGAAAAGTTGGGAAAGAAAAGGCATGTGTCTGTCAATTGGCTGCAGAGAAAATACGCTTCTGAGAGATTTGGGGTTATACGATGCTGCCCCTGTTCAGGCAGGAGAGTGTATGCTGTGCAAGTGAAACTGTCAGAGGTGTGTGATAAATATTGTTTGCATTCTGTTTTAAATTTTCCCTTGGGTATCACCATCTCTTGTATGGTGCATGTCTATATGCTTGCATATGCGTGTGGACTCCTGTGTGTGGGGCATCTGTTTCGTGGGTACTGTGTGTATATATATATGTGTAAATATCAGTACATGTGCACATACACACACATTTACATTTTAAAATAAATACCAGAAATGAGATTTATAGATAGCTTTCCTCATTTGCTTGTGTGGTGTGTGAGACGTGTGCACACACATCTACTGGAAAAATGTGTGTGTTTATAGTTCTGTATGGGCACAGATGATGCATGTGTGTATACAGACGCAGACAAATATACACTTGCATTGTAACACATTAGATACACTTAGATCTGTAGGACTCACTATTGACTTTAATTAGAATATCAGCATAGACTTCTTGTAACAATCATTATTCTTGCATTTTTCTGAACGCATATTTAATGTATTTCTTGTCTGAAGTGAGATTTAATGGAGATTTACTCCACTGGTTGAGTCTGAGAGAAGTTAAGTCCCTGAAAAAATGAAGGTATGCAGCTAGGCCAGCCTGTGGGTGTGCTCTACTGGTCCTTCTCTAACACTCAGTTGTTTCAAGCCATGACAGACATTGTCAGATTGTCTCTTGAATACATGCAGTTCCAGGAGAGAGCCAAACCACTGCAGGACTTGAGAAAGGCTTCTGACCAAACTTAGACATTGCAGTGCTTCTGACGTTAAAATTAAGGTATCAAAATTAGATTAACTGAAAATGCTTCTTCATGGTTATTTAATGACATGGTGGGAATTTGAAGTTTGTCATTGTCAGCTGTCTAAAAAATACCTTCTGAGTGCTGCTTGGCACTGAGGTGACTAAGCACCACATTATCGCCTGAGTCTGGGTCTGTCTTGACATACTGTTAAATTTGTTGCGTCAGGACGTTCTGCCGTACAGCCCTAGGGGACCCTGTGAAAGACATTTGCAGGCAGGAACTTGAAATAAGCACAGCCTCAGCGTAATTGTAGCCAAACGGTTCCATAGAAGGAGTGTGTGTGTGTGGACTCTGAGCGTCCAGCTGTTCGAAGGAGGATTACAAGGGCTTTAATGGAGAGCACAGATGGAATCAGTACTATTGTCCAGAGTATTCTGGGGCAGAGGCTAAAGTGTGAAGGATGATCAGTGGAGAGCTGATTGGAAAGGGGGCGGGGGGGAAAGTAAGAAAGAAAGAAGAGGGAAAAAAAATCCCCCTTGTTCTCTAAAAGGCGTTGTAGTCCAGTGGTGAGGGTGCAGAGGAAGTAGTTCCCAAATCTTGCTTTCATGGTTAGCAGGCATTGTAAAGATGGCACAGGTCATGTGTTGTGTGCAGCTGTTTAGAGATTCTTACAGAACTGTTAGAGACTTAGCAAGGCCCATTATTCAAGGCACTAAGGCAGTTTTACTGGATATGGACTACTGCAATTGTATAAGCTCTCCTTTGAGTGAGTACTAATTTAGAGTGCTACCATAAGCCAGCCATACAATCCATGCTTCCCATGAATGAATGAGTCATCTTGATGAAAAGGCTCAGAGCACAGAGCTCTGACTTTTAGTCTTAAAGGGACCTGATGTGTTCAGAATGGATCACATTTTAATGAACAAACTCGCTGGCAAAATATTGTGGGTTTGAACTGCTAAAATAATCCTTTTCTTTTTGGAGAGAGGTATCGTATCCAAAGACGTTAGATAGGTTTTCATTTGCCTTACCACATGTTAGATGTATTTGTAGTTACTGTTTTGTTACGGGATATTAAAGTGTTACTTATGTACTTGTATAAACAGAACAGGTTTCAAGGCCACTCGGTAAGCCAGCAATTTATGTCCTAAATTATTCCTTTAGGTGCCAAGGAGCCCCATGATTGTTTTATTCAAAACCATTTGGCTGCAGGAATGCAGCTGTTTTTCATTAATGATGTCCATGCACATACATGAGCAACGTGTTGCTGTATAGCACTACTGTCTTTTTATTTCCTTGCCTGCGAAGAATATGAGAACAGTATTAGGACCTCTAACGTAGCGGCAACGTTGTTTGGTAAAGTAATTTTCTGTAGAATTCTTACCTGGATGGCTTAGGGTCACATCAAAGAAGAGGATTTACTCTCTGATAACAGGACTTAGATAGGCTTTGGAAGTATCTAAACAGAGGGACCCCAGAGAGCTTCCTGAGTTCATATGCACATCCTGTCCAGCCATCATTTAGACAGAATGCGCTGGTTTTGGCTGGGGTAGAGTTAATTTTCTTCACAATAGCTAATATGGGGCTATGATTTGGATCTGTGCTGGAAACAGTGTTGATAATTCAGGGATGTTTTAGTTACTACTGAGCAGTGCTTCCACAGAGTCAAGGCCTTTTCTGCTTCTCACCCCACCCCACCAGCGAGTAGGCTTGGGGTGCACAGGAAGCTGGGAGAGGACACAGCTGGGACAGCTGACCCCAACTGACCAAAGGGATATTCCATACCGTATGGTGTCATCGGCATATAAAGGTGGGGTAATGAAGGAAGGGGAGAATGTTCAGAGTGATGGCGTTTGTCTTCCCAAGTAACCGTTAGTGCGATCGAGCCCTGCTTTCCTGGGGATGACTGAACACCTGCCTGCCAGTGGGAAGTATTGAATGGATTCCTTGTTCTGCTTTGCTTGCATGTGCGGCTTTTGCTTTACTTATTAAACTGTCTTTACCTCAACCCATGAGTTTTTTCAGTTTTACCCTTCTGATTCTCTCCTCCATCCCGACGCAATGGGAGTGAGCGAACAGCTGTGTGGTGCTTAGTTGCCAGCTGGGGTTAAATCATGGCACAGACCCTTTAAGAGCCTTAGTTCAAATGTGAGATCTGAAGCTCTGGGGGCATCTAAACATACATAGCGCCTGCTGATGTGATCTGAGAGTTTTTTGTATTTGTCTTTCTGTGCATGCCCTGAAACTGCTCCAGTCTAAACACCTAAACGCTTAGCTCCTGCCTAAGGGTTGTCGCAATCCAGAAACAAGGCAGAGCAGCACTGACATCACCTGAAAGGCTCAACCAGCAGGCATGGTGCCTGAAGCATAGTGTCGGGACTATAAAGTGTAGCTTCTTCCTTTCCAACATACAGCAGTTAAAGAAGGGATAGTCCTTCCTCTTTTTTTTTTTTTTTTTTTTTTTTGTGCAGTAGCCTGGTGAAAGCTTGGCAGTTGCCTAAGAAATGGAAAGAACTGGGTTGGGGCTTCTGTTTCCTTAATACAATTCACATTGTGTCTCACACACCTCAGGAGAGACAAGGCCTTTCTCCACATCTGCTGAAACTGGGCTTCAAGCAAAGAGAGACATACTGTTCATATCATAAATGAAGCAAAAAAAGAAGTGTCATAGCTCAGTATCCTGATGATGATGACATTTGAGCCTGTGTGTGCTCCATAGATGCCTTGTGGGTTCTTTTTTTTTAATTAAAGTGTTTTTTTTTAAATTAAGTTATTTCTGCCGAGTACCATTAGGGTCAATTTGTATTGACTTCAGCAGAGCAGGGACTCAACACAAAGTTCCTAGAGGTCAAATTTTGTCCTTAAGAAAATAATGATTATTACAAAGTCCCTTTTCTGAGCTGTATACTACTTAAAAAGTAAAGTCATTTAAAAAATCAAATATTACCTTATGTTTTCATCATGTCTGCTGCTGGTTTCCTTTTTGATGTCTCTTACTATCAAACTAAGTTTATTGAGTCAGCTTTGTTTAATTAGTTTAATTTTACTTGTTTAGCAGCATTGCCAGAGTTGTACTTCTCAGATTCACAGCTCTGAATGAAAATATTCCCTGTGACTGGCAAGACAAGACAAAAACAAAAGTATAAAAGGAATTATTAGAATGTTTGTATTTGCTTAGGTAAAATGCTTCCAGAACTGAAATTTGGAGCACAAAATGTGTAAGGATCCTGATACTTAGTTAACTAACTTAAATCTGTTCTTACTGAAGTGTCAGAACTTTCATTCACTTTACTGTGAATCAGGTCTACCACACAATGCATGTTAAGTGTTAGTGCCTAAATGTAAAAAAAAAAACCCCACCCACTTCCAGTAAACGTTGCAAAAGTGTTTATCTGGGAAAAATATGGGGGGTTTCAAATAAATCTACACATCCTCAGTCAGGCCAGTGAGTGAGTGAAGACTACTCAAAGGCCTTTCCCGCTCTCCAACCAAACACAATGGCATCAAGTGCTGTTGTGTCGTGTGATATGATGAGAGCCATGAGGTTCATCAGTTCCCACCGTTACATTGGGGCTATGGGTGTTCCATACTAGCATCAAATAAAATTGCTGATTTGCATTAGTGAATCTTAATAAACCCCTGATTTTCAGTTGCACCAAACATCCGTCCTGAGAGACTGTGTTCTGGATTAAAACTTTGTTCTCTGTCTTAGATGGTGCTTAAAGATATCTCAGGAGTACTTTATGGCCAGCAGTGTTTCAGTATAAACAGTACTAGGAATAAATCAATTCATCAGAAAATTCCTTTTATTGCTAAAGAGAAATAGATGGCTGAAGAGCAGAACTTAAAAGTGAATCCTGCATGGCTATCGTTTATGCTTAGAATAGAGTAGATGGATAACATCACTGTAGTATTTTCAGAGCTTTTTACAGTCCTCCGTTATATCCCTCTCTCCCAGATACATCACATCTACCTTTCTCTTTAGTATGCAAATGCACAATTAAAAGCATTCAACAGATAGAGATGAATAAGCTAATACAGTGTGCTGCTTGTAATTTATTTTCATTAACTGGGAGTATGTGGAAGTACCCCAAAGAGCAAAAAGATGCTGGAAAGTTGTAATAGATAAGAATCTACTGACTGCCTTTATGTAAGACAATAGATCTTGTGAATATTCTGCTTCCTCTCCAGGCAGTGAGCTAGTATGGTTAACCAAAATTGTTGAGTAATTGTTCTGTGGTTGAGAACAAAATGCTGAATTAAACTGTTCCCAGCACAATAATTGTGTGATTACAGCATTTATGTTGCTGGCCAAAAGAACAGTCATTAGGTTTGGAAGACTTACCAAAACCACAGGCACAGAAAAAAAATGCAAATCACATGTAAATTGTCCTCTAATACCTATAGTGGCTTAAAAATTGAACTGGGAGTATGGTATGTGTATATTTAAAGGCAGTCAAGCCAGAAAAAAATGATTGTACATTCAAGAACTACTTCAGACTAGGAAAAAAATACCCAGATTATTCATTTTCATTATGTTGTACTTTTCCCCCTCTTGTGAGATTCTGCACTTCATATATTATGCGTGTATTCTGCTGTGTGAATGCTATTATATTTTTCCCCACTGCATACCAATCAGATATTGTCTGGGAGTTGTAAGGTAGGTAGGACTCCCACACCTAACTAAATCTTGGGCCAAACCAATTCAGAGAGCATACGGGGGAGGCAGGCAGCAAATGTTTATCCGATTGCTGTAATCCACTGGTAAAATTAAAAACTGATTTATGATAAGTGCTCTGGTGTGGTAGACAATTTTCTTCTCCATGGCATGGTCCATATCTAGAAGTGCCAAAGAAACAATTACATTTAGTCTTTCCTTTTTTTTTTTTCTTTTGTTGTTTTCCCACATATTTTTAATAATCAAAGAGGAGGAGGAAGACAAGAACTGAAGGAGACAGCAAAGGAAAAAACAGACAAAATGTTTAGGGCAATCAAAATTTTTGTGCCTGCAATTCAGTGCAGTAACAAGCTGCAGGATTTGGATAGCTGGCTACCTGGCTGTACAGAAATCAGATGATGAGATGTCTAAACTTTATCACTGTTTCTACAGTTAATTGTGCTTTAACTGTATTGCTGTCACCAAATCATAGGCACAAAACGAGAGACTGTCTTCAGTCCTATTCAAAAAATGTTCCCAAACGAAACTTGTGAAAAGCACTTTCGTATGAGGGTTTTGGTAATAAGGGAAAAAAACCATCAGGACGTGAATGGAAAAGTGGCTGTGTATCTGTTTAAATAATCTTTCTTCTGCAGCTTGAATCCATTTCACTTTTAAAATCCATCTTTTGATGGTAAAGCTGAACTCTATTGGGGAACAATTCCACTGGCAAAAGGGACAGTCACAAACAAGTCTGAACAGCTGAAAGATTGAAAAGAGGTCTTTATTGTGCCTTTCCTTGGGCAGTAATTAGAGGCTATACAATACTAGAAATGTGTTTTCCACAGAGGTTACTACTAACATTTGGTCTTCGTTTTCTTGGCCATTTGACCATCATGTTTAAGTGCAGGGGATTTTGAGATCATGTGGGAAGTAATAAAACAATATAATAATAATAATAAGAAGAAGAAGAAGAAGAAGAAGAAGAAGCAGAAGAAGGAAATAATTACATTGAGTTGTTGTAGCAACTTGTGCTCTGAAACTGTTGTCACTGGAGACCAGCCTTATACTGAAATGTGTCTCTGATTTAATGATAATAAAAGTAGGAAAAAGAGTGGGCATTCTAAGGGTTTAATCAGTGGATTTAAGTCTAAGATTTTCTGAGCAGTCCCAGTTCTGCCAAAGTCTACACTGATCATGTGGTGAAGAATATTTCTTTCCCTGTACTGTTAGATTGTATACGGTTTTATTAACCATGTCCTTCAACCTTTCAATTTAAAGAAAGCAAGAGGAAGTACAGACTTCTAGCGCGGAATTTGTTTTCTGAGTCCTTTATGTCTATTTTTTCCTCTCTCTTTCTAGATAGTATGATTTTAAGTGGATGACTTTGATAAGACTTTCATGTTTGTTTATACCACTGCACTATTCAGCAGCCGAATGGGTTTTGAATTTCTGCCCACTATGTGATATTAAATAACCCCTGTTTCTTGCCCACCGCCTACACATTAAAATTGTTGTGCTTGTTTTAATTAATGATATTTCACTTGTCAAAGAGATACTGAGTGAAAAACACATCCTGAAACCTTAGGGTTTTGTTTGAAAGAATACCTCTCCCTCTCTATATAGTAATATTACCTTAAATCATATTAAGGAAATTGGCACAAAAAAACCCAAACCAAAACAAGAAATAGTTATTATAAGGCCGAATTCTGATGATTTCCTTGTCTTCTTTGTCAACTAATTTGAGTAAGCAAGATCTCTGCCTTAAGGGCTATGAAAGTAGAATTGTTTCACATTAGTATAGAATTATTAGTATAGAATCATTACAAGCAATGTGTCATGGGTGACTCATAATGAGTGGCAGTGGAGGAGTTGAAATAGAAGGCCAGATTGTGGCGATACTGCAGTGCAAGAGCGTTAGAGGGGGAGGTATCACTTCAGGAACAAAGGAAAGCTTTAGGGAGCTATCACTTCCCATTACTGGTACCTACCATTCCTGCCATGCTGGAAATGAAGGAGGACCAGGATGAGAGATGGTCCTGCCTTGCAAACTTCTACTTCCCACTGAAGTCCTGCAGCATACTCACTTCCTTTGTGTTTCATCCTCTCTTACTTATGGTCCCTCATTTCATCAAGCAGTGTTTGAACAATGGGCTGAGTACTACTCTAGATTCACAGCTCTTCTCCAGGAGTGCCTCAGGGTCATTAACAAAATAACGAGCCCCTTAAAGAAGGCAGTCCACTATTAGTGGTTTAGGCCTTAGATATCGATCTAGTAATGAATTTGGACTTCACCATTGTGTCAAAAAGGAGGTCATGGCAATCGCCTTCATCTATACACCATCTTCAATACAGTGGTTTCCATATTAGAACTGTTCTCCTTGTTTCAGAGGTTAACAAATTCTTTTTTTAGAACAGTAGACAGGAAGAATATTACTGCAAAGAATATTACACCAAAGCAATTAGTTACTGGTGTTTGAATATGTTATGGAAAAATCAACAGTGGGTAAAGGGGGAGGTGTAAGCAGCTGACCTTAACACAAATGCCTCAGAATAACTTTATATGACAAAAAATACCAGCCAGCCTTGCTTAAGAATAATGGCATCAGCCTTGCTCTTGCCACCTGTTTCTTGATCTTTTGGGGAAAATGCACTAAAGAAGTCTTTAGGGAGTAGGTTCACACCCCAAAAGCTGCACCACTTCAGTCTACATAGGAGTAAGAACAACAAGGAGTAAGAACAACAACTAGAATAAATACGTTGCTTTACCTAAGCAGCATTCTCAACCTGAAAACCATCCTGGGCAGGTTTATAGCCAAGCATTTTATGGTCCTATTTGCATCCTTTGCATGAAAACATTCACAACATTACTTTGTTGTCAGGATGAGGCCAAATGCACCTCAAAAGGGCTGAAGAGATAGCAAGGTAGGGCATTTCTCCTAGCTCACAGAATTTATCTGTCAAAAAGGAGCCAGACCTGCTGCCTGTGATGGTATGTATTTCCTTACCTGAATCTGTTGACTTCCAACATTCACAGAAGTTCTTGAAAAGTCGGTTTTGGATGATTTCTAGTCTCCCCGTCCTCTACATCCCAGGCTTCCCATTCCTACTTGTTCTTATAGTCTACCAATTGATTAACAATGTTAACACTTGCAGAGTCAACCTTGTCTATGCTGAAAAACCCCTGTGCTCTTACAGGAAAAGTCCTATAGATTCTGCACCTCTTTTGACTGTTACACCTGTAACCCTAGCAGATTCAGATAGAAACAGCCTCCATTTAACACAGAGCTGACACAAACTGTCCTATTTGCTCTGCCTCTGCTGCAGTTATTGGACCTTCTTTCCGGAACTCTTTTGACAGTAGTCCATGATACTGTTGTACAAACACTTGATGTGGTAAAATGTGAGCACTGAGTATACCAAAGAAGTGACTTTGGAAAGAAAGAGAGCTGGGTTAGTACACACACACACAAAAACCAGCCACTTCAGTCTCTTTAAACAGAATGTGGAAAATCAGAAGGAGAAAGTATAAAGGTGACATCTGGAAGGTTGATAGAAACAATGACAAGGGCAGTATACTTATTTTTGTCTCTGATTCTTTATGGCATGTACAAAAAACCCCCTAGTTCATTATAATTTGAATAACTGAACCAATATATAATACATGAGCTAACTGTAGAAAACAGTACACATGTGCAGCTCAAGAAATTATCCTACATGCTGTCTTTTAAAACACATCAGGAAATCTCACACCTGTTTTCTTTTCACTGACAAATGTTTCACTGAATAGCTTACTGCTAGAGCAATCAGCACTGGTCCAGACCTCATTGGGAGAAGCATTAACCAAGCATCTGGGAACTGTGTGCTCCATCATACTCTGTGAGATAGCGTCAGTCATTAATGTAAGTTCATAGATTTTCCAGTTTGAAGGGAGTGACTTTGCAGATTAACTCTTGCTGCATGACAGTTGTATTTAGGAATGGGTTGCTATTATCCAGCAGAATGCAAATAGAGGACGGTATACCATACAAATCAGCAGTTTTGACAGTTACAAGTTTGTGGCAAGTTTCCATTATAATCCTGACTTATTCTTCCAGAAGGGTACTAACATTTAAACAAGGTGCCTAGGTGCTTGGAAGCTATGGCTGAGAAACGTAGTATTTGTGTGAATATTAAGTAAGGTAAAGTGAGTCAGTTTGGCCCAAACACTGGTCATCATACCTCAAAAGCCAATTTTGTGTCCTCTGCTAACTTTAACTTCTTCATGAAACAAAGGGCTCAGTCAACCAAACAATGTATCTTTTCCTTCTATGAAAAGGAAGGAGCAAATTATTTTGAGTGTTGCTCCTGAGCTTGGATTAGAAAGGGCTCTTTTGAGAGCGCACTTCAGTCTTCCAGTGTTACTGTTACCTGAGTTACAGTAGCTTGCTCTGAAAGTCCTGGATTTGCCGGAGGGTGTTGTATAGTCTGGAGCAGCCGTTCCTGCCTGAACTCTTAGGCTTTAGACTTAAACAGCTGTGTATTGGAATGAATTCCAGTTTATATTCTTTTTATTTCAGGCAGCCTCTTTCTTTTCAGTTAAGCTATTTGTTCAAATGCCTTTGCAGCAGAATTGCCCTGTTAGATAACTCACATGCGAAGTGGCACAAGCATGAGTACTTCTTGTTACATGTCATCCCAAATGGGAAAAGTCTTTTTACTGCTTTTCCCTCCTCTGTATGTTTTTTCTATACCAAATCAAATATAGAAGTGACTAAAGTTCTTTATATTAGTTACATAAATAAAACAGCTTTTTCCTCTGGAAGTATCTAAGAGATGTTCCTGAATGCAGAAGGTCGTTTTGGCTTATGTCCTTCAAAGTGCTGTTGTCTCTCACCAGTGCATTTTGTTCTATAGTATGAAGTGGAGGAGAGAAGCCCTTGGAAGAAAGTTATCAACATTAAAACAGCTACTGTCTGTGTTATTTGGCAGTTTAAGGCACTTCTCTGCACTTCAGTTAAAAAGGCTAAGCATGTATTCATTTAGTAGTACTTACAGAATTTATGATGAGATTAATTTGAGATGGATGCTGGTAGCAACATCTGAACTCTCTTGCAGGACTGAGCAAAGACAGAAGGTTTCCAGCCTGAAAAGCCTTGCTTTTTTAAAATGAAAAATGTTTATGTAATTCTCTAAGATGTGTTTTAGTTTTCCTGAAAGTTTGTTCCTTGTGTTTTCCATGAGCTAAGTTACATACATACCAGCTATTACCTATTTAGGATTGTCTCCATATTCCATCAAACTAATAATATTTCCACACTATCATTCCAAATAGAGCTCTCCTATGCTAGTGGAGTTGTAATGGAGGAGCAGGGAGTCTCCCTAAATAGCCTTTTTTACCCTTCTTGAAAGATTGCCACTGTGAGAGCATGTTTTTCTACGATCGGTATTGCTGCAAACAATTGTGAACGGTGACGTGCTACTATTGGGTGAACTGAGGTGTTCAGACAGGGTGAATTTTGGTAAGTACTGGTATGAATTGTGTAAGCCTCTTATGCAGCAAAGGGAAGAATAATATTTAGGGCCCAAATCATTCACTGCAGAAGAATTTTCAGGTAGAGATTAGGAAGAAAAAACCTTCACAAAATCCTTCGTGGGGATCCCCTATACCAGTATGTCTGGTGGAGGAGTGAGCTGCTCCTCAGTAGTGAAAGCAAAGTGTTAGGTCAGAGCATGGTGTGGAATGGGTGTGCTGTCTGTCTCATCAATGTCTTCCTCTCTGCATCTCTGCTTCTTGGAATACCTTCTGTTTTGCATCTTAAGCACTCACTAAGAACTGCATAAAAAGTCACCTCAAACTCTGTAGGAGAGTGATCACTGCATTACCTGGGTAGGTAAGGCTCCCTGATGTATAGATTTAGGACATACTTATGTCAGTTTAGGGAACTGATATAGGGAAGATAACAAGGAGAACAACATTTTCTTTTCTTATTTTTAACGTCACTGTAAGGGAAAATAGCAGATTGTAGTTATATGAGGACATATATTTTTATTTCCCTTAAGATAGACGTGGGGGGTGTGAGGGAGAGAGAAAGAGATGGCCAACACATATGCTAATTAAAGAATCCGGTCCTTCAGCATAGTGCACGCCACCATGAGCCAAGTATTTCTGGAGGAAGGGGGACCAATGCAATTAAATATGTCATTTTTGAAGGACAGATTTATGTTATTGCATGTTAAATGTACATTACATGCTTTCATATACAGTAGAAGAGATGCTTAACTTATAAACAAGTCACAGGCAAGAAGATATTCATACAACAGTTTGAAGTTAATAGAATCATTCATATGCATTCACTGTTCTAGGAATGTAAAATCTGAACTTCTTTGAGGCAGCTGAGAATAACTCAAATGAAAATAAAAATTAGCCACACTTCTACATGAAGAAGCCATGTAAGAAGAGATAATTTCAGCAAAGATGCTCATACAGCTCTTGAAGGGCATCTTCTGAACAGCTCAAGAGTAAGGTACTGCTCAGAGTTTTGTCAGTTTGTAGAGAAGGGAGTGTTGCTTTTAGCAGCCGTTCTTATTCACACTGAGTAATTTGTTACTCCGTCACCAGTCTCACCGAAATGGATAGAATTGCTTCTGAGGAACTAGAGGTGGGTGGAAGAGCAGTATTCGCCCCTCAGTGGAAAGTGTTATATATGGATGCCAGGAAATGTATTGAGATATTTACCTTGGAAAGAGGAAAACTTATATAAAAGTTTATGCTAATAAACATGTAATGAGCAACTGCAGAAATGATTATATAAAGATTAAATGGTGGAAGTGTATAAAGATTAAGTAAATAAAACTAATAGCAGCTGCTATGTTAGGGGCTTAGAGTTGTTGAAAGTATGAGTTTATGTTACTTGAGGAATATTATAAGTCTGGTAGATTAAGCAAGAGTCATGTGAGGGGGGAAATTGTGAACTTTTAATTAAAGACTCTGTCAGGATGCATGGGCATACAGGACCAAAATAAGGTCACGCACACTGTCCTGATTCTGGCATTTCCTAAGTCTTGAATGCTTAACTTTGCAACATTAATGTTTCCTTGAACTATTTTGTCTTTGTAGCTATTTATATAGTGACCCAAAGTGCATGTGACATTTTACAGAAAATAGAATAGAATTGTAGTTGTCAAGTGTTTGCAATCTAAATTTATATAAGTCACAGCAGGAGCTAGTAACAAACAGTAGGGTAACTTAAAAACACACTGCTTAGTGCTTAGGTAGCTGTGGTAACCACAGTATGTTCCTAAAAGTAGGTAGGAGACCAGAATTGAGGCGGAAATACTACAGTTATAATGAAGCTGGGAATGCTGGGAATCTAGCTCTGGCTACACTGAATGCACGTTTTTGTGTGGTTGGATTTGTTATGGTCATGCACAGATCTGTGAAGATGCTGTCCCAAGGCTTCAACTTGACTCGGTTCCAAATTTACTAACAAATTTCTTTTGATAACGATAAGTCATTTAAGGGCAGATTTTTCAAACGCACTGGAACAAATAAAAATACAGTGAGGCACTTCCCAAAATTCAAAATTTCTACAGGCAGCTCCGGGTGCCTCAGTTACCCGCTTGAACAGTAGATATACTATTAGTTGCCTGTCACGTGCACATACTGTTTTTTTTCATTGATAAGTTCTTAAGGGGTAGTCTCCTTTTTGGATTTTCAGTGACAGGTATGAAGGGTCCCTGATTTTGGTTTGGGCTCTAGGTTAAACTTGGTTGCAATTTCATCTGCTCCTAAAATACTTTGCTGTTTCTGAAGATGACTTACTGTCCTCATTATGAATTAGAGAACCTTTACTTTCTTGGACTTTTTAAACTCTTGCATATCTGTTTCCTAAAGGGGAGTTATTTCTCATAAACTAAATGTCAAGTGGTATGGTTTATGTCTTTCATTGCAACATGGGCTTCTCTCTTGCCCCAAATTACTTGTCAGAAATACGTGAATGAAAGTATGAATTCCTTGACTAGTGAGTTGATTGTATAGCATATTATGGCTCTCATGACATTCAGTTCATTTCTTTGTTATTTTATGTATGTTCTGTGCCTTTTCTGTGCAAGCCATGCCTCTACAGTTTTTCATGAAGTACAAGAGTACTTCTGGCTAATCTGATATGTGGTGATGGCATTCAAATTAAAAGAAAGATCAGGGAACTCTGTGATCAGTTGACATCGTGGCAATAGCATGAGTAGTGAAAAAAGCCCTTGAAAGATTGTATCTGTATCATCCAGACTAACATCATAAAGTAGATAAGAAGTTACAAGGTGAAATTGTAGCCCATTAAATCCACTGGGAATTTTGTAAGGATTTAAACTACAGTCTTCACCTTTAGGAAATTACAACTAAGAAGACATAATCACGTAGAGAGACTGGTAAGTGGAGAATCTTGACAGCTATATGCATTTTTACATTGTTAAAGATGTATTTCTTTTTATGGACATTTATATGTCCATTAGCAGAACAAATTGAAGGGCCTGAAGAATAGCTCTGATTTGCTGTCCATTATGTTCAAATTAGAAATGCAGTATCAATAAGTTTCTGTCAAGAAAACGTTGGAAAGTATGTAAACTATATAACAAAAAACATTTGTGAGGGATGTAACTGATGTAATAATAGCTTAAAAAAAAAAGGGGGGGGGGGGGGAAAATATCTTCCATGTAAAACTCAGAAGGAGGACCTGTATTTTGTGCCACTTGAAACAGTTGTATCCTAGCAATTCTAGGTAATAATAATAAACATAACAAAAGTTAAAATGTAGTTAAATGAGCCATAAAAATGAAGAGTCCATTATTTGTATTGTATTGTGTCAGGTAATTGGATTAAAATAAACTAATGTTTGCACTTATTTGTATTTGGGAGAAAATGAAGTGTAGCTGTTTGAGTGGTGCTACGTATATTCCACCCTGGAATAAAAATCACATTGTTTTGACTGCGTTATTTCTGTATCCATGCAAACCATCCTCATCACTCTATAGTTCTTACCTCCTTAACGCAACTGGGGTTGTGTCATTTGAAATTAGTGGGTATAAGGCCCCTTGGAGAGATAAAGAGGAGCAGCAATTTGAAAAAATGAAATGCAGCAGTCAAAGTTAAGAAGAAAGGGCATTTTCCTGGTAAATGTTTTCCTAAATGGGAAATTTTCAGTGTGGTGTTTTGCTCGTGTATTTGGCAGTCACTTGGAATCAAGTGCAGACTTGTGCTACATTGTGGGCTTGGCAATGACAATTTGTGTGTGTGTGGTGCTTTAGTTATATTAGCCCTGGAGGCAGAGTTAACACTTGCAGTGGGACAAGAGTATTTGCAGTCATCAGAGAACTTTGCAGTCAGCTTCAATAACATCACTCTATTTTTTTCACTTTTTTTTAACATTTTTTTTGGCAGCAAAGCTCTTAGTAGAACCATCTGTCTTTCTATTAGTGTTTTTGAGTCCTGTTTTGAAGCTTCTTTACTTGGCAAAGTCACTTTCATCCTTGGAAACCATTTAAAAAAAAGTTCTGTGGCTTTTTGCCGAAGAAGAGTACTATGCAAAAATTCCACACGGCTGTTCATTTTTGTTCTAAAAGAATACAGTTACTTTGTCTTTGTCTTTTTAAAAAAAAAAAAAAAAAAAAACAAAACCCAAAACCAACCAAAACAAAACCCCAAACAAAACAAACAAAAAATAAACATATGCAGAAAAGGCAGACATTGGGCAGTTCTAGGGTGACTGAGTGGGGATAGAGAAGAAATCACTTTTTATATGTTTTTTTTCTCCAGCAATCCAGTTAAAAGTATATATGTCTTCTAGTTACCAGGATGAGAACAGAAAGGAGAATAGTGAAGTAACAAAAAATGGATTGAGTTAGTTCAGTGAGTGGAGCTACAACTACTCTAGCTTCAGTCCCAACCTTAATCTCCCAGTGCAAGAATTTCTGTCAACAGTGCTCCTGAACTCCATTGTTGCAAATTGTTTCAGACTATAAAAATGCAGTCAGCACACACACAGGTGTTTTGCAGGTCTTGGCATAAATGAAGAGGTTACCTTCCCAAATTTCATATCACTCTTATGCCTTGTAATAGTGTTGGGGGAACTGAGACATCTCCCGGATCTTCAGGAGATTAAATTAAAATAAAATTAAGTCAGGATGCTGTAGTCTGAACTGTGGTAACCAAGCAGCTGGCACAGGTTCTCTTTTGCCAGTTCTGCTATGCAGGCAATAATGGAGTAACACCTTCTTAGGCCTCTGGCCAAAAAAGGTTGTCCATCAACACCCTAATTCTCCTTGTTTCTTAAGACCATAAACTAAACTTTAGTCTTTGATAATGTATCTGTACCTCCGATGCCTTAGCATTACAGTGCCATTAAAAATCTAGATGACCTCTCTTAAAAAAGTCAGTTTCCCTTTACTGACTGATCTGATCAGTACAGTGAGGTTTTTTAATTAAACCCAACCATTTAACATTTTAATCTAGCAAACTTTTTGTTTCTCATCTGCGTGAAATACAAAGATGATGTCCATTTCTAGCAATTAAAAACTCTGACAGAACTGGGTAAAAGCAAGAGTATTAAACGTTATGCCATGGCCAACTTCCAGTTTTGATGACTAATTTCTGCATGTCTTAAGTCCCCTGCAGTATCCACTTACAATATAATATTTTCCATTTCCTGACTTGCATGGTTGTGTACAGTTGCTCTACTAAGTTGAACAAATGCTTCAGACATAGCTGTGTTTTATTTGTGAATAAAGTGTCAGCCTTTTTTTCTTACAATCTCAGAGACTTTTATCTTTTCACATGTACAAATAAGTGCATGTATATGGGCAGAAAGATAGTACTGACTGTGCTGTACACTACTTATGCATGTATTTGTACTTCTGAGTTTGTGGATCTTTGTGTTTGGGCTTAGTCAGGGTGAAGGCTACTGTCTTGACACAGAGATATTGTTACACAGTGCAATAAAAGAGAAGAAAAACCCACCCTGCAGTCAAAGAGAAGAGAGGGGGGGAATAATTAATTGGGATATAGGTATTTGTTAGTCAAATCTTTTGATTTATTTTGGATTAATGTAATTCATATGAAGTGCTTTGGTAATTAAGATGAGGCTGAATAGTTGATGCTACTGGAACACCCCATTATGGAGGAGCATATTCAAACCTGACCTCTCAGATCAGAAGTAAGAGAAAGCATGTAAGCAGACATTTTCCCCAGAAAAAATTCCACGTTTGATTTTCCCTCTCCTGTTCAGCAGGTCCAGGGTCAGCTGCCTCCATTAATGATTCCCGTATTCCCTCCAGACCAACGAACCCTAGCAGCAGCTGCACAGCAAGGATTCCTTCTTCCTCCTGGTTTCAGCTACAAAGCGGGATGCAGTAAGTCCTGTAGATCTTTTTAGCTGGAAGTGGATATAAGGCACAATTCCATGCCAATCTGTATAAAAGTATCGCCTCTCTAGCCTGATGGACAAAGCCATGAACCTGCACAGATGAGTGTAAAATAGACGATTAGTCATTACTGTATGAGAAAAGATTGTCAGAGATGAAGTATTTGTTTCAACATAACAGCAAAACATTTCACACAAGTAGATTTGTGCACCTTCTTTCTGACAGATCTTTTTAACAAGTGAATATGCTCATGACCACACATACATACATACATCTGAAGAGAAGCTATTTGAAACTTCCCAATAAATTTCAACACTACTGTAAGAAAATATGTTTTTTTCCTGAAGCAGCCTGCTTACTATTTGTGAACTGAGGGGCCTATTCTAGTCTCTTTCTTCACAGAGAACTCACATTAATCTCAACGGGGGTTCTGCACAGAGATCAAAGATAGCATATGCCTTTCAGTTTGATGGACTAACACAAACTATGAGTATATTTATGAGAGCCTAACACTAAAAAATATAGCATCTACTTTTTTAATCTTTGAAAGATTTGTATTGTTCTCTACACTCCCCAGATATTTTTTGAAATTTTACTTAAGCCTTCTATAGGATTTTGTGTTCCTGTCAACAGGATGATAATAAACATAAGTTAAGGAATAATTGAGGAGCTCCATTTCCATGAACAGACTTAGCTAGAGCATGAATTTCATAGACTTGTTTTCATGTATTTGTGCTTGTATAACTCTTCTGACATCAGTTTCCTACTGAGTTATCTAGGACTTGCTTGTTCTACCATTCTCTCTCTAGCATGGGTGTTTAGCTTTATTATGTTCATGTCAGTGTATCCATCTGTATCATTGACTAACTTGTGAGTTCATCAGTTGTTTTGAATTACTGAGCACTTTCATAAAAACTGCATTTTCATAAAAAACTGCAGCAGTTTCATAAAATCAGAACATAAAAAGATTCCTTTAGTTAAACTGGCTTAGCCCACAATTTCAGATTTCTTTCAGTTTCTGTAGGATTATACATACAGTGCTTGAATGTGAACTTGAGTTTCTTTGGCCGCTAATCCCTTCTCCTAGTATTTTGCAGACTGGGACTGCTACTGAAAATTACTGTTCAAAACACTTCATGTCCCTCAGCGACTGCAGTGCCAAAGCATAGGCTCATTCAGTTCCTCCAGTGATTTCACACTCAGTCTCTCTCAAATGGGAGAAGTAGTGATTCACATTATAGAATGTTTAACTGAAAGCCACACTGAATATGAATGCTCTCATAACTGTAGGCCTGGAAAAGGTCAGGAAAGCACCCTGTTAGATATATCTGGCAGATTAAATTAGTTCCATGTTAATGAAGTCTGGTTTGGATAGAAAGAGTTCAGGTATTGTTTTTCCCTTCTTTTTACTGCATGTGCATTAACTGTAAGACAGTCCTATAGTTCCTCACATCCATGAAGTATGTATGACATTGCATGTTTGTGTAACCTTGAAAATGAAAAAGAGCAAAGTTGCTGCTGCTTCTGGCAGTAAGACTTGGAATTAGCAACATGCCAAGGTCTAGGGCTGAGCAGAAGCCAGTGGAAAAAGACAGCTTTGTGTTTGGTGATTCCCTGGCATGTTTGACTGAATTTGACTGAGAAGCTGAGGAAAAGTGATAAGTAGTCCAAAGGATTTTTTCTTTTCACTCACAGTTTAGTGTAAACAAAATAGCATATATGGATTTAGCTTCACCTAGAAAGCTTGTGGCAATGAAAAATGTAGCTGCCTTAAAACTATAACATGTTCACGTCAAGTTACGTTTTTGACAGACCATTAAAACATATTTCTCCCACTTTTCTGCTTGACCTTCTGTGTAGTAGTCCTCCTGGCAAAGATGTGGTAGATTGTAAACCAGAGAGCTTTGGATAAAATTTTTTAAAGCACCTGAGTGATTTAGGAGACTAAATCTTCATTTGAAGAGTGACAAAGCCACTAGGATTTAAGTCTCAGGGATATTTAACAAATGTTTGTACTGTAAACTTTAGTACAGTCACCTGTGCTAGCTTGATCTAAGCTAAAGTGGATGCCAATATAGCACTGCAACAGAAAACATACAGCAGATTCATTTGCTCAGCTTCTCAGTACATTAAATGTCTAACTTTCACTGAGTTTGCTTTTGGATGCAAGGTCTTCCTATGAACTTCTGAAGACCCCACTACCAGCATCTTTACTCGACTGCCATCATTATGTACCTTATGAAAATGGAACCTCACTTCTACATCTTGCCATGTCTTTTGGAAAACCTGCCCTTTTTTCTGAACTGATAGATTTTCAGAATGATTTTGTATGGCTGACTGATAGGAATTCTCTAGTGATTATTCTGTTTATTTAGTAGCACTAACAATCTGTACATAGGAATGGTAAAAATCTCCATGGGACAATTCACTTCCAGGCACAGATAACAAAGAACTATGAAATTTTTCATATACTCTTTCTCAATGAAAGGGAGATCTGAAAATTGAGGGGAGAAGGAAGAGGGAATTGTTTTGACAACCAATATTTTCATAACTAACTAATGATGCTGAGTACCTTGATTATGGATATCCTGTTGGAGACACCTTCAAAGGGGCATTTATAGTGTTATGTGCCCCGCCTCTTTAAAAAGTCAGATCTCCAAGAGGGTATCTCAGAATCAGCAGCATGTCATCTAAGGCACTGCACATCTCTAGTCAGTTGTGCTATCGGTCACACCTGATGCCTGGGTTACTTGCTGCCTTCTGTCTGCAGGCCAAGTAGCTGAAGAGATAACTGTCTCCAGTTGCTCATCACCGTGCCTCTTACTTCTGACACACTGGCCAAGCTTCTTGATTAAGCACTCCCTAACTTTCTTCTATCCAGGCTGGGATAGCAAGAACTTTCTGTTAAAATTGCTTAAACTGAGCTGGCTCATTTTAATGGAAACATGTTGGGAAGTGATTAAACAAGCAGCTTGGTCACAGTGGTAACCTTTGGCAGGGGGCTGTGATTGGAGATGGCGGCCTCTTCAGCCAGCACACAGCTGGAAGAGAATGTGTGATCAAGCCTCGAGGTCAGTGAAAGAGAAAAAATGATGAATACCTAGTTATACTGCTATTTTTCTTTCATTCAGCTTATGAATGAAACCAAAGTAACTTACTCAGTGCTTTCTGATTCTGTCCATCTTAGAGCAACAGAGGGTCAAACGTACATCTCCCAGCGGTTTCAGAGAGTGTATGTGGTAGGATTCCTCAGCCCGTGCTTCCCAACAGACTAATGACTTATCCAGAGAGAGACTGTGGAAAGGAAGAGTACTGTTTTCTCTACACATACTTGCTTTTCTGAGGATTTGACTGAAGAAAACATAGAAATAATCGTATCAGTTCATAGCAGAGGTCCATTTAGATTCCTCTCATGGCAGATACCTAAAGAAGAGAGAAGAACAAGGCAAGAGTATACCGATACTTTATCCCCATATACTTTGCCAGGTTCCAGTGATTGCGGACTCAGGGACCTTCCGACCCAGTGGTGGCATCACTGTGTGAGAGCTATTCTGTCTGTTACTGAAAACGAAAAGATTTCTCTGCTTGTGTTCCTACCTCATTGGAAACATTCTATATGGCTGAAATGCTCAGAAGAATACAATATCAATTTCTAATACGTGCTGAGCAAATTTTTCACTTATACTTCGCCAAATATTTTGCAAAATTGAGTAAATAGAGGGAGGAGAGGGGTAAATATTTTCTCCATAGTTACATGGCAGGTCATGGTCTTTGGCTTCAAATTCGATGTAGTAAATTTCCTTTTCTTTCTTTTTCTCCGTAGCAGTTCATACTTGGGAGTGGCTTGGTTTTTCATTTTGTTTTGTTTTTTAAACAGATGGTTTGCATTACATAAGGGACAATTTACACAAGTTGACACTTCCCCTTTTTTCTCTATGGCATATTGTGTGGTGGTAAAGTTGGCAGAGAAAAAGGGAGGAACTTCTATTAGGATTACATTTCTATTTGAGAATAAGATTCATGATCTATGCTTTCAGTTGATTTTTAACCTCCATACCTAGATATAATTGCGTGGTGTGTAAAATATTTAATATTATTATTCACAACCAAAGCATTTTTTTCATATGAGAAAAATAAATCGGCAGTATTTGATGGACTATATTGTCCACAATAGCAAGAAAAGTGCTGATTACCTACTTATTTGCTACATGCCTGGTTATCCATTCACTGTGTGCTGTTTGGAATTTAAGAATTTCGTTTTTTATGCAAACCTCTTTATATGTATTTAATTATATACATAATACATAATATTTATATAGATGTATAATGCAAATCTCTTGATAGAGTTGATGTTTCAAAGTGGGGTGTTACCTGTGTTAATGACCTGTGGCATGAGCAGATGTTAGGAGTTAACGCCAGTATCTGAAGTATATGAATTGGTTTTAGCAGCAGGTGAGCACCTTCTGTTTCAGCTGATGTTGAAACCACACAGAGCCCGATTACTGCATTTCCCAAACTGTGGCAAAGCTTCTCCCACGTTTAGGGTATGCGGATTGGCTCAGGTCATTTAACCCTTTTCCTTTTATTCTCAGCCAGCATTCCTTAACCCTGTCATTTGTTACTACTGCTATTACTAGTTCAGCTCCACTTGTGATACTTGCTAGATAACATGCATGACTCCCAGCGTTTTAGCAATGGCGAGTGATATGTCAACTCTGTTGAGGTCTGAGGAGCTGTTGCTGTTGACTTCACTGAAGTCAGATTTCGCACCAGATGATACAGATCTGCTAGGGCCACTCTTAGAAATAATTAGAATTTATTTAGAGCTAATTAATATTTGTGAAGTGCTTTGACAGTATAAAAACAGTATAAGTGATAGAAGAAAAGAAGTTTTTTATTGTGCCCTTTAAAAACTGCATAGTTCGGTCTCAGAGCAGGCTGCTCTTTAGTCGTAGGTAGCGTGCGTATGTATAATGCACATATGTGTAGATTTGTATGTGGAATATTAAGGCATGATTGTCTCTCGTGTATAAGAGATAATAAAGGGAATGAAATAAAGATTTGGGAAAGCAAAAGGGGCTACTTCTGGGGACCTATTTGCAGAAAAGGCAGCAGGAGTTAGGCTGAGGACAGTGCTAGATTGGGTGTTCTTCAAGAAGTGCAAGTAGCAGAATCTGCCAGGACAGAATGCTTCCCCTGTGCTGCTTCTGTGGTTCTACATTTGCAATACTGTTAGCTTTCCACTAAAAGACACAGAATAGCCCAAACTTTGTAAAGAAGATGGGTCCTCCCTAATTAATGGTGCTAAGTAAGATTAATTTTGAAAACCGCACTCCATCACTTATTTAAGTTTTTGATGATCATGTTAAAAAGGAAGTGAAATGTTGACTAGCCACTTATGGCAGTGTGGTATGTTATACTGGTCCTGAGCTTTTTCAATATGATTGAAGCTGTTGAATTCCAGATAGCTGCTTCTTTGGAGAACAAAGAATAGCATACTTCGTTTTTTAAACAGAGATGTACACGAAATTGAATTACATGGAGATTTTTAGGATTTGTTTTCTTTTCTCAGGAAACAATAGTTACTAAGTGTATTTTTGGAAGTGGAATTTACCCCAAATATATTTTCCAGGTTATTTGCAAATTTTCAGGAAATCATCTAGGTAGCCTTTTATTTGCTGATATCTATGTTATTTTTATGGAAATACACCAAATTTTGGAAACAAGAATTGTTTTTGTTTGCTCATTCCTTCTCTCCCCTGTGGATAATTTGTTGTAACAAGTCATATTGTGTTCCCAGTCAGATGTCATCAACACGAGGTTTTCTGAAAGTTCTTTAATCGCTATTTCAACCATATCCAATTAGGGGGGAAAAAATCTGAGTATATAATAGGTACATTGTATGTGTCTTACATATCAGCTCATTGCTGCTGGAAGTATTCTAAATAAAATAATGCATACAAAGTTATTGATGAAATATCTAGTTACCTTCTAAAATCAGCAAAAATGTGTGAGACGAACAAGCCAAGCCTAATAAAATTAAAACATGCTGGATTTACTGTTCATCTATATTCTGAACAATAATTCCGATGTCCAATAAAAATGAAGCTCTCAGTTAATTGGTTCCTCATTGAGTACAATAAAATTAATGTTTAGGAGTTAAATACCATAAACTTCCTCAGGGAAATTTGCTGATGTATCTCTGCTTTTTAGTCAGTCACATGTTTCATTGTTTAACGAAGTATCATGTGGACTGTCTTATAATTTTTCTTTGCTCAGTGTCCATGTGTCTGGCTTCTAAAGAGACTGAGTGCTAATTTCTGATTTAACTGTGTCAGCTGTATCAGCTGACATACAGGTCATTGACAGTCACCAAATCAGAAGAAAAAAATATTGACATTGCTATGCTTTTATCAGAATGACAAAAATAGGAACCATGTGTTGTGAGGACCACATACTGTAGCTTCTTTATAAAGATGCTAGTCATCTTTCAGGGCTACTGTTTATGCCTCAGAAAAGAATGAGCATATGACTAAACCCTCATGTTCCCCCCAGGATAAGAAAAGAGTAATAGCATTGTGGATAGAAACAGCAAGAAGGAGGAATTTTTGGTAACAACTGCCTTTTAGCATACATGAGAATGTGTCACTTCTGTAATGCTGCAAATGCAATGGAAGGCATCAAGACTGCAAAAAATAACAACACAGCTAAAGACTATTTCTAACTGAAAGAATCCCATAGCCCCTGATCTTTGTGTGGCTTCTCACAATAATGCTAATAAAAACAAAACAGACAAGCAAAATAATGGTGTCCTGTGAAAATATGCTGATAGTTTCAGTTCAGTTTCTAGGCCATAAAAGATGTCTGGTGTTATATTATTCATAGTTGGGCAACCAAATAAAAGTCCTGATTTTTAAATTCATGAGTGCGTACAAACCTCTGTGAAAATATGTTAGCTTTCCTTGGTACTTAGAGCTTTTGAATAACTGTCATTTATTCAACAGGTATATATAAAAAAAAGGGCACCCTGGAAATCATAGGATTATTCTGGTTGGAAATTATTCTGGTTGGAAGGGATCTCAGAAGGTCTGTAGTCCAACCTCTTCTTCCAAGCAGGGTCATCTAGGAGATAAAACCAGATTACTCAGAGCTTTATTCAGTCAGGGCTTGAAAACCTCCAAGGACAGAGACTGCACAATGGTGTTTTGACAGCCTCTTTCAACATCTGGCTGTCCTCATGGGGAAAATCTGATCCTCTCTTGATTCACTTTATGTCCATTGGTTCTTGTCCTTCAACCAAACACTGACATGAGGAGCCTGGCCCTGTCAACAAGATCAGCTCCTCATAGGAATTGGAAGGCTGCTTTTAGGTCCCTCCAAAGCCATCCCTTCTGTAGACTGAATTATTTCTCTAAAATGCAAAATAGGCTAATCCCTTGTAGGCAGCACTCAGTCAATGCTGTCCTGAACTATTCTCAAAGAAAATCAGGGAACCAGATTGGATCTCTTTTTGGAAGCCCTTGGTGATACCTTCTTCATACTCTCTTTCTTACTTGTCTAATTTTCTAATGCCTAGATCCAGAAGTCAGGGAACATTGCTCATGTCTTTCACAGCCTCCCATTACCCTCACTACATGTCCACCATCACACAAAAAAAAGAAAGGAAGGTGGTGATGAGCATGAGAATGAGTAAGTGGTGAGAAGAGATGCAGTGGCTTACCTGTCAGCTAGCCATCAGCTGTGTTTATTCATTATAACTATACTTAAGTGATAAATTGAGTGTAAAATTTTTGTGGCTTTTTCTAGAGCTTGTCAAAAATGGGGGGAAGATAATGTAGAATTCCTTTTCATTCAGCAGAATGTACTATAAGGAAGTGTTTATTCTGGTATTTTTCATGGAATTTAGTTTAGCATACTGGTTTTGGAAATTACAATTTAAGAATTTACTTGTGTTTCATACTCTTTATATTCTTTACAGTTTTCTTTTTTTTCTTCTCCTTCCATGACCTCCAACTTTTTTCACATGCTGTCCCTGAAAGACAGATAGGAGGAAAACAATAAGTTTAAAAAAATCATGGGAAATAAACCCCCTACTTCTCTTCTGGTATAATTTCTTTTTGAAGAAGAAAATATCAGGAAAAAAATCAGAGTGTTCTATTGTTTCATATAATCAGGTTCAACTTAAAAATCCTGTCAAAACATTATAATTTAACATTAGCATGTAACTTGATTTATGTAGCAAGTCAGACAATTGTGCCTGCTCTGAAGAGCTTGCAGCCTGTCAGGAGGCAAGACAAGACAAGACTCTAGTGGGGATTACACCATGAAGGAGAATAAATGAGTGACAGAAAAAGGAATACAAAAAGCATCTTACGAGTTTAAGTGAATGGTACAACACACATAATGTTAGCTCCCATGCTTTCCTTTCTCTTTTTAAAAAAAAAGTCTTAATGTTTTTTAACTTACTAAACTCCTTTGATAAAATTTTGCAAAACATATAAATGGTTTAAAAACCACTGTTGTATTTCCACAAGTGTACAATCATTTAATGTCCATAAGCTTAGTAGCTAGTCAGTTGAAAATCGAGTTCCTGAACACAGGGTTGTTATTTTGCGTTTTGGGACACGATGTCCACTTGGCTCTGTACCACAACTTACTTTCGCAGAAAAGTGTTTTCAGTGGAGGATGATAGGGAGAGTTCATAGAAAGAGTGGTTTAGAAGTGAATGTACTTCATGAAAAATCCTCTTGTAAGCAAGATCTTGGAAGATTTTTTTGGGCAAGGATGAAGGTGTGATTTGAAATTGAAAGAAGTTGCAGCGCATAAATTATCAGGAAAGAGGTTCTGGGTATGTTTGTGGAAGATGGACCAAAAGAAGGATAGAGAAATACAGAATTGGCATGGAATTGAGGGTTCAGCCTTGCCTTCTTTCTTCCCTGAGCCGCTGGTGTTCTCCTTTGCTCGTACCAACACCTCTAATACACCCCATCAGCTCCCTCAGGCTGACACATCCCATTCACTTCTTTAGGTGCTGTATCACCAGTACATACGTCCTTCTGCTCTTTGCATGTAGTCAATCTTGAATAATTCTCTTTTTCAAAATTATATCACTTAGTAGCTGGGAAACAATCATATATTAGAGAAGAATATGTCAGCTAATAAAATAATTTTTACCTTGCTCTCACAACAAAAATCCCAGCCTTTGACCTGCTCGATTTTACTATATAGTCTACTAAAGAAAAGCAACAGCAAAACTTATCTCTGATGCTTTGTTTATAAGAAAAGCCCACACATAACGAGAGACAGTTGGGAACATGAAAGGACTGCATAAACTGTTTCTTTTGGTAGCTGAAAGATGCAGGGAGGTACATTCCTGCCTGTGTGCGTTAGTAGCTTAATAGTGAATTTTGTAAATTGAGATTTAATATAGTTGTTCGAGAATTGATTGGTGTTTTCAGTGATTCAGACTTGTGAATAGCTTGGGAAATACCTATTTCTAATAACTCTGTACTTTGCCTCACATTCCTGAAATGTTCCCAGAGCTTGGGAAAAAAATGTAGCAACTTTTTACATCTAAAAATATGATATTTTCTGAAGAAGTAATGAAATAGTTAAGACATGCATTTCCCAGACTTCAGAATTAACCAAAACTACTCAGGCAAAACCTTCAGTCTGATATGGGAATAAATTCAAGGGCAGTAGAAAGATGTATCATGTTCTACAGTAACAGCAAAGTGTGAGAGGTACATATTTATCAGAGCAGACTTGCGGCATTTGTTAGTATTTTAAGGGGTGACAGTTGCTCCTGCACCATGTGATGTGAGTATGTAAGTGCTTGGTCTCCTCATTGATACAGGGCCTGGATCCTTCCCTGGGAAGGGCACTGTCTGAAGAGTTGTCTGTGGGTTTTAATCTTGGGTCTCCCACTGGCCTGTTGAGTGACCCAGGGCACGGCACGGCACAGCATTTGAGCATATTCCTTGCTCTTTTGTGTTTTGTCTCCTGTGGACAGGAAGTTCCTCCAGACAGGGCAGTCTTTTGTTAGGTGTTTGTACCTGGGCAAACACAGTGGACTGCTAACCCTGATGGTGTCTCTGCTCGTTATTGTACCTTCCTCCAACTGCTTTGCTGCTACTGTGTCTGTACCGTGGGAGCAGTAATGTGGGTATATACTGTGTGTGAGTAGCACTTGTGAAAGAGCTGCAGCACAGGCAGGGAGTGTACTTTTCTTCATAAAAAGAATTGCTGAACTCCTACAATAAGCACAAGATAGTAGAGGACATTACCAAAGCATAACAATGCAAAGATTCATTATACGTTACAGAAGCCTTTCAGATTTGTTTGTTGTTTCTGTTTGTTAAAAATGTTTTGGAGCACTGGAAAAATGTAAAACCCTTTGAAGAGTGAACTAACAAAAAAAACCCTGGTAGACTGCAGAGCCTAGCTCTGCACAGCAATAATCTGTTTTTAGGATGAATTTGAGTTTTTTCCTTAGAATTCTGAAAAACTTTGTTAGCATGTATTGGTGTAGTAGTTGCTTTCTAGCATGGTCTCCTAAAGAGTCCCAGAGGTGTTACCTACACCACCAAAGCCAGCGGTTGCAACCATGCATGTGGCTGTGGGGTTTTCACATGGCCATGGAGACTTTAGCATGTTCTTCTGTCACAAGCATCTCCTTGATATATCTGCCAAACAAACTGTAAAGGATAGGAATTACCACAACAGATGAGGTATGAGAATCTGCTTGGCTGTTTAGGAAGGTGAGAATAGTGGGATTTATGAATTCCCATGAAGTTGTGGGAAGATAGTCTGAGGCTTATACATGCGTGTAGAGAGAAGGGGAATGTGAGACAGTACATTGAAGTTAATCTTGTGATATGTATGTTTTAATACAAATAATTTGTAACTACAAATTTTCATGGGCTGTAAAATACAAATAGTTCTTAACTACAAATTTTCATGGGCTGTAAAATAAACATTCTAGTGAGAAACTTTTTCCCTTGTTCTTTTCTTTGATGTTGAGAAATTAATAATTTTATATTCTTGCATGGCTGGTTCTTGAACAAAATGTCCTCTTCTAGAGAGGAGTCTTTCAGAATGATACTGGGATTCGCCTTGGAGCTACTAGTGGTGTAGAAGCAGCTAAACACCATTGACCCTGAGTCTTTGACCACCATCTCTTTTTTTCTCCATATCTTCACATGTTTAAGGCCCACTGCTTGGGTCACAAGATGACCCTCTCCAGAAAATTTCAAGTCAGAGAAATGTTTAATTCAATCCATGATGTGGAACAGAAAGTGGATGACTCAGTTAAAGCCAAGTGAAACTGGAACATGTGAAATGCCATCCTCTAGGGAAAAAAAACCAAGCAAGTCAGGAAATCTGTTGCCCATTGACAATAAATAAATAAATAAGTTATGGCCTGGTGTTGGTGCAGACACTTATGAATGGGGATGCCTGGGTGGACCTTTGGATTCCCATTACTTGGCTGGCCAGCCTTAATAAGACTGTGAGGCTTCAGTCAGCAAACAATTAAGATGTTCTTAAATATAAGCAGGCATGGTTATTGAAATTAAATATCTGTTAAGATGCTTTGCCAGCCCAGTTTTTTTCTGGCCCTTCCTTTCTAGAAGTTATGGTATTTAATTCTTAACAAGAGATCAAAATGCTTGAATGAAAAGATCTCTGTAAAGAAGGTTGCATTATAAAAGGAAAAAATAAACATTAGCAATTATTTCAAAACACAACTTATTTCTACATTTCAAAAACATGAGATAAATTTCTTTCCCTTTGCTGTCTCCTGTAACTTAGGCTTGATACCATTATAAACTTAATTCAATAATAATTAATAGTGATTGTACACAACAGTCTGCATTGCCTTCTTAATTCATCTTTTTGTTCCCCAGTTCACTCAAAAAAGCACAATAAAGGAGGAAGACTTCTAATGTACCTCTCTAATGAAATGTACAGGAACATTTAGGTAGATTTTCCTGATACGGTGTTCTGCCTTTTCCATAGTCTCATTTCAGTTGGCTTTTCTAATGCTACAGAAATCATGCACGCTACTAGAACTACAGAACGCTGCTCTGGTGATCCTTATTTGAGTGGAAAGTGTTTAAACATTTTATCATTTAGAGAAGCATTATAGTGCATGTAACATTTTTTATTATTTTTTACCAGTTTTCTTAATGGTTTTGTTGATGGGCTAGTATGAAGTTTGTTTTAAGAAATCAGATACGTAAGGAGTGACCAAAAGTGAGCACTCCATAATATTAAAACATGCCTGTCTCCATTTTGATTTTTGCCATCTCAGGTAGTTTTTCTTTATAAATGCCTGCAATTTTTTCTTAAACCTTTAGTGGGTCCCTTTGTCTCGTTGAGCACAATGCAGTCCTTACTAAAACTGAAGTAGTTTTCCCTCAGAAGCAAAATTGAATCACAAGTCATGAAGTGGAGTTGGCGCGGGGATTTTGGAGGCTTGCATCTGATTTACTTAACTTCACGTGCTTTTTCCTGTTGCAGGATCAAACCCTGAAACTAAAGCAAGATTTTTTTACTCCCCGAAAAGAAAGGGAGTGCCATTTCTGATCTGTGTGAGGCTCAGTTTACTAACAGTGAGCAGAGTTTGGTTAACTTCATATTCTGGACAAGCTTGTAAATTTGTCCCCTTCTAATGCTGTGATCTTATCAAGGTTGTACTGTTTTCCTTTTCTTCTCCACCCCCATCTTCTTTCTTTCTTTCCTTTTTTTTTTTTTTTTTGAAGTGCAGCCTTCTGATCAATGTGCACTTTTTTTTTCCATTTCCCTAAATACATCATGAAAAAGGATGAGGTTTCCGCCTTAATTGCTTGTGCCTTTTATTCACATTCCTCTCTCAGCCAGAATTGTGAAAAGAGTGTTAGTAAAAGGCTGCACAATAGAGCTTTTCATTAGGCCTCAACAAGGCACACAAAAGAAGGCTTTTGGAAAGAGTGAATGCAGGACTTTAATTTGCAGGTGGAGAGTAGATAAAAGGTGCTGACGCCTCTATTATTCTCTTACTTAGGTGACCCTTACCCCGTTCAGCTGATCCCAACTACCATGGCAGCTGCTGCCGCAGCAACACCAGGCTTAGGCCCACTCCAACTGCAGGTAAGTCCGAAAACAATGCAGAAGAGGCAAAGGTTAAGTAAATATGAAAAACAGTTTTCTCTTCCATTTGAACACAATGCAATTAACAGGGGTTTTGCTCTGTACTCTTCACATAAAATTTGCATCTGAAGCAAAATAATCGTCAAATCACATACGTTTTCCTTTTATGTTTAGGGAACTTCTTGTTACCTTTTTGTGTCTTTCTTGTCAATTTAACTACTTCTAGGTTTATACTTCAGATTTCCACAGAGCAGTATGTTTGCTTGTCTTCTCTGTTAGATAGTTCTGATGCAGGCTGTAAATTCTGGCTAGGTGTAAACCAGCGAAAGGAAACGTATTGCTGGGCAGAAAAGCTCTGTCCTGACAGGCACTTTTAAACTGCTTAAAAGTCGCTTAACGTGATTATGTCCTTTTAGGCTGTAAGCTCTTCAGGGCAATGACTGGCCCCTTCTACAGTGTTTTATGGTACCCAGCACATTTTAGGCACTGCTGTAGTGCAGATAATTAGTGATTATACTAATTTAACATAGGCAATTAGAAAACAGGTGGAAAGATACTAAAGAATTTTTTTTGAGCTACGTGAAAGGGTTGGCCTGATAGCCATATGTATCTGATTCAAAACTCCCAATATCATTCTAAATTTTGGAGGTATTAGGGTGTCCATGGGTCTTAATGACAGCGGTGCAGATGTTCCTCAGATATTCCTGATCAGCCCTTGTCAAGTCATTGGAATTAAGCAAATGTGATGTTCATGTCCACAGTTTGAATTTTGTTACCTGCCATGTATGCTTTCCTGGTAGGATGAAGCTGGGTAAAATTTGGGACTAAAATGAAATGAAGATCCAAATCATCTCTAGTTCTGCAAAGTCTGGATTGACACTCTTCTGCAGAAACAAAAAAAATCCCATACTCTTCATTGCTAATTCGTCTCCCCACTCATTATTTGCCAAGTCACATGGAAAAGCAGAGCTTTATACCTGCTTGAAAAAGCTTAGCATTTATAAACAGTACTTCTAAAATGCATTCTCAAACTCAGTTTGGCCAGCATCAGTATGGAGTAGACTCTCTGCAACATCAAATATTTCAGTTTGGCCAGCATACGAGAGCGTGGGACATAGTTCTGGGGAAGATTTTTTTTTTTTTTTATTTTAACACAGCCAGCGGAAGTTAGCTGAGTTTCACAGAAATAGCTGCCAGTGTGTAAGCTGACACATTCCATGCACCACAGAGGTTAATACATTCATTCCTATTGTGCCTTTGTATGAAAAGCTACACTGTCTGTGTGTTAGTTTCTGATTCTGTGAGTTACAAATCCCGTAGACGGCTTAGGAATCATGGGAGCCATGAAAGTCATCCCTCTGAAATGAATTTTGAGGAGTAGTGTCAGTATTGATAAAGTGCTTATCATGCTCATCATGTGCCAAACACACATGAACACACATATGGAAAAAAGAGGGGAAAAAAGGAAAAACAAAAATGAAGCTGGCTATCAATGAGAAACTACAATTCTGAGTCGCATTCTCCTTATTTTTACGGTCTTTCAAGCTAGTCCTAAAATAATGCACCGGTGCTCCAGTTAGTTGAGAGGATGGTTTACTTTCATTTCAGGACCAGCTTTGGGCTGTATTGCTGTATGCAGTGTGCTGAAGTATTCTGATTAAAATAGGCTTTATCACAGTGACAGTTTCCTTATAAAAAGGTGGGCTTTGTGCAAATGTGACTGACTTCATAAGTATCTTAAGATGAGTTTAGGTTGTGGAAAATTTGAAAACTTCAAAGGCCTCTTGTTTCCGTGCAAAGAGAACATTAAAATGAAAGTATTGACTGAATTCACCTATGTTGTTTTGCTGCATGTTATTTAGTCTGGAATTACAGAGAGAGTTTGGCAGCCAGTCAGTGGGAGAAGTTCAAATTACTAACTCTGTAGACTCCTTCACATCTTTGACTTGATCTCTTAAGAGTGTGCATATGCTGGAAAAAATTTAAAGTTGTCTTTCTTCACATCTTAACAGTGATTTCTTAACAGTGATTTTTAGCTAGAGCCACAACCTGTCTAATAGAAATTGGACATGCATCTTAATTTCTGGTGTCATTTGAAAGAGTCAGTTAGGCTAGATGTGCTTTGAGAAAGGTTTCATGATATAGTACTCACCCATGCTAACATGAGTGGAGCTGAATCTAGCATAGCTGCTAGCCTGGAAGGATTGTGCCTTCCACACTCTGTTCAAATCCAGTTGAACTCAGTGATGACTGTTTCTTCAGTCATGAAGAAACATTCATGAAATTTGTCATGAAGAACTGATCCAAAACCACCTTTAAATGTCATGAGTGAGTGTGCAGCCATTATAGTCTCTTTCAAGGAGGAACTCTTCTTACCTCAGACGTTCCCCTTCATTACATATAACCATAGTGTTCCCTACCAACTCTCTGTCATCTGGTCATCAGACAGTAGAAGGTCAGAAAAGTACAATGTTCCTTCTTTTCTTCTTTTGCTATCCTCCCTATCACTCATCTTTCAGGTTTTGTATACTGAAAGCAGTAGTTTTCAGGGGAGATCAAAGAACCTGACACAATGCTCAGTTTGTTGCTCCCAGCAGAATTTGGTACACAGTGTTATCATAGTGAAGACAAAGCCAAGGAATTTTTCTTGTTTGTTTGTATAGCCATAAACATCCCTTTGTTATTTCATTAGAGAATTTTATGTCAGGGCATGGCTTTAGTAGTGTACTGTGAGATCAACAGGAAGTACTTTTTTATCCCTGATTGTCAAAATTGACTTTTCTTTTTTCTAAATGAAATGCATACTGTACTTGCAGAACACCTAACACCTGATTGTTTTCCTGTGGCAAAGATACTCTTTGTCAGTGAAAATGTAATCTCTCATTTTGAAATGCCCTGTTGATTCCCACTGACGGGTTTGTAATCTGAAGCCCTCTGTTTCTCTCCCTGCCTTTGAGTCCCCACTGGGGTATACAGATTCTGTCATCTGATATCTGCCACAATTAGCCATATGTGATTGTCTTTATTTCCAGTATCCACAGAGAGACTAATGACTCAATAAGAATGGAAACTAAAACTTACATTGTTAGATGTCACAAAAGGAGTAGATGGATGGGGCCGTGTTGGAGAAGCTGGAACTAACATGATGTGTGCTTGAACGTGTTCTCTGATAAAGGGCTGTCTATCAGCCCTGCATACTCATTCATACCCACATTTAATGATATAAATGCCACTTGAAAAAAAAGATTTTAGCTTTCCTCCATTAATGAGAAGATTCAGTCCCAAACATTGTGTGAAGTGTAATTTTAAAATGCACCCTCATTGCAGTAAAATCCCTCTTGGTTAGCATGTGAGTTTCTTATGTTTTTTCCCCCTGTAAATTTCATATATTCTTCTTCTTCAGGAGTTACGCAGCATGGTGATTCTGTTTCAAAGAGCAAGAACAAAACTGAATGTAGCCTTGCCACTGTTTCACTGAGTAAGGCTAATGAATCAAAAGTACTGCTGTATGCCATATATGAACGTGATGTTTTCCTGTATGGTTCAGCAGATGAGGAAATTAAATTCCTCCATCTTGAAGATCAGCATTTAAAGCTGTAAGCATAGATACCATGTAACAAGTTTTGCACAAAGTAAACTGGAGTGATTATTCTAATAACGGGTCATCTTGAGTATACCTAGTATAAAATAGATGTTTCCAGAAGTCTGAGCAAATTCTGTATAAAATGCTATCTGGTGGTTTCTTTTCAGAGAAAAAAGTAATTCCTGAGTGCTTTCTAAGCATTAGGAAGCAAAGGACCTGATCGCCTGATCTGAAAATTGAGAGGAGTCTGCACCATGGGGAGTGTGAATGATTCAGAGTTCCCAGATTGTTTGTTTGATAACCAAATAGTGGCAACGACTGATTAATTGGCAGTAATACAAATGCTGTATATACCCATAACTATATTGAAAGATAATGCTGCACGTATAATGACAGCTGCCCGTGTAATGTTACTATATGGACATTTTGTGTCCTGTCAAAACAGTATAGCAGTCTGATGTAATACAGACTTCCTGCAAACATCTACTCTTGGAAAAACACCCCAAAAAGTTTTGAGTGCCCACATTCAAACTTTCTTCCCTCTTCATCTTAGTATGAAACTGGACATAATGATTATTGGAGATTGTGTTCAATATTATGACCAAACCTGTCACTATACAGATCAAGAGAACCTCATGTCAGCATACGAGTGTGAAAGCATTAGCTGGGTCTCAGTTCTGAAGACCTGCCATTTGAAGAATCCTTAGCTATTTGTGTAAAGATGATGAGCAGATTTAGACCTCAAACATACCTGGAAAAACAATTTCGCCAAGTTTTTTAGTCTGCACTTTATTCGTTAAGTACTTGGATCAATTTTTTTTTCTTACTACAAACCTATTCTTCTCAGTGGTTTGGGAAGATACATACCAAGGACTGAATTTCAGTGGAATTTAGCATACATTGTCTGGACCACATTTGTAGAAGAATTTGGGCCAGGTGCAGGCACTGACGTAAGTGGCTAGATTTTGAGAAGAATTACACCCATTCAGAGTTTGATTGCTTCTCGAAGTTGTTCATCTTGCTGTTACTTAGGTGTCTGACTCATTACAAATTTTCCTTTGGAAAACCTTGCTTCTAGATATAATTATCTGTAGTCTCCATGTTTGCTTTACTTGAAGGAAACGGAAAGGATAGAGCTATTTAACAAGTATACAGTGACTGATCAGAAGATAGACTGTTCCAGTGGTCATATGAGTATTACATAAAACATCTGTTGCCTATGAAACAAAAATAAAGTATAAGGACTGCCTGCTCAGTCAGATGCCATTTTTTTTCTTACATGCTAGCTTCCCTTTGGCTTCTGCACCATTACAGAGATGAGCTACATCTCTCCATGTGACTGTTCAGGTTATTTCTCTGAAGTATCTCCTTAAGTTTCATTTGAAATGTTGCTGATGATAGAACTTTCCTTCTCTCTTAAAGAAATGGCACTATATTTTCATGCATTAATTGTCAAACTTCTTTTTTTTTGTCATCTCTCTTTCTGTTTTCTTACTATAATCTCCAGACATAACCAGTTTTGACTAGATTAAGCAGTTGGCCTTACAGTATTACAATGCCTCAAATCTGTGAAAGAAGACCCTGAAAAAACTGTTTGAACACTGTAGTGATACATCTGAATACTAAGAGCTTGATTCTTTCCTTGTATTGGGGAGCCAACTTGCCAGCACTGCAAAGACATACGAATTATTTCTGATTGAGAAGAAAAGTCTGATGCCCCATTATTGTCTCTATGGAATGTAGCCAAGAGACGGCAATACTTTATCCATTATTCATTTACTTTGCAATCTACACTCATGACCTCTTTGGGTTACTACTATAACCAATTCTCTGCGTACAAGAAGGTAAACCATTTCTTAGCAGTGCAAGGTTATCCTTCTATTTGTTGGGCACTGTCTACCTTTAAATACCATTTAAGCTGGCTTTTCAACAGTGAGTCAGTATCCTTTCACTGTTTGCTTTTCTACTTTACCTGTTCTCATTAATAGGACTCTGACTTAATTTGTAGGGAATGAATCATTAGTCCACAGTTTAATTGCAATATTATAATACTCATGCAATCCACTTAAGCATGAAAAAGTAGAATTAGTTTTTCAGTGTGAGCACACACATCTGGGGAAAAAAACAGCTAAGTACATGAAAAGCAACACTTCTCACTAGCATAACCAAAAGATGGCAGTTGTCCATCTGCCATTAGCTCAGTGTATTGCTATGCTGTTTCTGATGGCCATCACAAATAATGGTAATAATAGGAGTAATAAAACAACATAATGTGTATACGTTTTTGTTGGTTGCCCTTTTAAATGGTTTTTAAAATTCCTATGCTCAGGCAGATTCTATATTCCCTACTTCTGTCCACCACTTGTTTCTGGCTTTGTAAGTGAATGTGTTGGCCACTAGATACTCACCACCTGTTCTGCAAATGAGTAGCCAAGATGGCCATTCTAAAAGAGATCACTGAAGACCTAGGTCCAGTTCTTCAGCTAGAAAAATGGGGCATAGTACTCTTCATGTAAGTGAAGCTACAACCATCTAAACAGGGTGAAGATCTCTATGTGGGTGTGGGGTAAGTTGTCTTTGAAAATTTGAACTTTCTAGTATTTCTTACTTACAAAGTCTTTGTGATGATTTAAAAATATTTGTTAAACTGTATAACTAAGGTGTGGGTTGAGGGCCCGTTGATTGCCAAGAGCATTTTTGAGCAATCCCTATGTTTTTAAACAGAGAAGGATCCTCCCAATTAACTCAAAAGCAAGCCTCATAACACCAGGATGCAACTAGTCGTCACTTTCTGGATACCAGCTGAGATCTAGAGATTGTGATGAATTGTGTAAAAGCATGAACCACAAAACATATCAGCTCAAATAAATCTTGTTCATGGTGGGTAAATGTGCTTTGTAGTTGGTGTCTAAATAGCCCATACTTGCCTTTGATAGAATCTTATACAATATTATGGGTAAACTCATTATGTTCTATCAAAATAGATTTGAATGGAAATCTTGATTACATCATTTTATCGTAATCCAACCAATTTATGACAGACAGTCATTATGACAGACTATATATAAATGCATTGTATTTTATTGAGCACGGTGGGTGAACATATGCACGGTGGACGTTTACAGGCAGTAAATACACATGGTAAAACAATATCATGGCTACTCTGTGGGTTGTCAGATTATAACTCCCTCCCCAGCCCTCCAGGGGAAGGAATTAGCAGTGGTAGCATATTCTTTTTATCTAGATTAACAGTCCTTTCCGCATAACTTTCAGATTCCATCCATATCTATGAAAGATGAAAAAGACTGAAAAATGACCAGCCTATCTTCCTTCCAGTTGTAACTCAGGCCTGCTGTTTGCTAGCAGACCTCTGTCTGCATGAGTGAGTTTTCTTGTAGGTTAAAGAGACTGAATTCCCTCTTCCCCCTCCCTCCGACCCTGAGCCTGCAGGGCAGACAGACAGAAGCACACATATGATTAATACAGCACAGCTGCAGTAGTGACTCATTTGCATATGTATTAATAGAGGCAAAAACAACAATTCAGTTACATACAGAGACATTCTGCATACTAAAGAACATATGCAAATAGCCTGGAAAAAGTGCAGCCAGCATTTTCTCTGACTTTCCTGAGCCCATATGGGCTAGCATCAGAGCCTAGCAGTTTTCAAGAAATCCCCTTTAGGAAGAACCTGGTACAAGATGCTTATACAGCTATTACTCCTCCTCCCCCCACCCCCAGGTTCCCAGAAGGCATTTGACATTTGGACAATGGAAATAGCACAAGCAGTGTCTTTTCCATGTTATTTCGTATTTGCCAGCCTTCAGCTTCATATTGTTGTCTCTTTACATATAAGCCCCAGCATGAAGAAACCCAGTCCTTCGCCTTGTCTTACATATGCACACATTTATTCTGGTTTTCTTCTGCCTCTTCTCTTGTGCTGTTTCCATTTTCTTTTGTCTTTCTCTGTCTCAAGATTTCTCTTGACTTCTGTGAATTAGCAAAAGATGATCATTTCTGTCTTTTTCTTGTAGTGACCTTAAATACTCGTAATAGTATAATTCAGTGATTTTCTGCTAGGGGGCCATTAATACTTTCAATGGGTCTGAAAGTTGTCTCAGAAAAGTTAACCTGTTGTAGATAGGCTTTTATATCATGATACATTGGTCTTTGTCTCTACTAAGAAGGTTGTGGAGTTCCCAAACCAAAAAGGTTGAAAAACATAGGTGTTAAAATAGTTCATACTACAGGTCATGCGGATCTTCATAACTGGTACAGAATCTGAGTCTAGTAGTAGAAACAGATGTTCTCTAATCTCACAGGAATTTAATAGGCAATAGTTTTGAGCATCTTTCAAAAGCAGGTTGAAAGTATTTCAGCATTGGAATTTGGACTATAGGAAGGTTTACTTAAAGCTGTAAATAGATTCTTTAGCTATAAGTTATTCCCTATGTTAGTTTGTGTTATATCTAAAACACCAAGTATACTACACATATGTACTCGACATACTTCTTCGCACGGGCCATTCACACACTGTGATACACAACAAAATATTAGACCATAATCCATACAATTTCTGGAAAAGCGTGACATTTGACATTGTCCTTTATGGACTAGATAAATGGAGCTCTATTTCAACTTGAAAAGAGATAACAAGTCACTAAAAATTTTTGGAAACCTGACAAAGCCATTAAGATGCCCAACTGTCTTGTTTGGGTGTTTCAAGCAGTCTGAATTACTGGCCATTTGTTTGAAACATCTCTGCGGTGTGAGCAGGGAAAAATAGGTCATGCAAGAAAGAGTGTGTAACTGTCTGGCAAGCACACTTGCGAGGTCAGGTCATCCTTAATTTCTTTTCTCTCACAAAAATGTTACACTTCTTTCTTTTTGGGGTTAGCCTGACAGACGGAAGCAGATTACTCCTTGATTATTTATAAGGCATTAATTTTAGATGAAAATTGCTGAAGTAACTGACATCGTAAGTTGTTTTAACAGCCAGCAGAAGAGCCTGTTCGCAGATTGGAATATGACAGTCTTCACTTACACAACGTCCTGTCTAGGACAAAGTCTGAAGTGTATGAAAGAAGAGCAGACTTGAGAAGTGGAGGCATATATATCAGCTAAGACTTCGTTTATTCTTCTGTGCGATATAACTGGGACTTCAGATGGTTGGAATGGTGGTGTCAATGTTATAAATTCAACCAGCTGCAGGACAAAACCTGTGTCAAAATAGCAGCAGTGACAACACCTGTCTGCCAGAGTCTTAAACCAGAAGGGAAAAAACACCTGAGAATTGTCTTACAGTGCCCTGAAGTAGCTTGCATTGAGGAAGAAGTAAATAGCCACCTTTGTACATACAACTTGAGATAACCTAAATGATGCCTCCCTCCCTACACTGGCAACAGAGCAAACCTGTGAAGTGTTTGTGTTTCACAGAATGCTGTGTTTCATGGCTTACATTCGTTTGGAATTAGTTCTCCCTGGAAAGGTCTGTATGAAAAATCTGGTAACAAAACCAAAAAAAACATTTATTTTTTTTTTTTTCTATTTTGCGCCCTTTGCGCATTCCAGACACTGGGTTTTGAAATAGTTGGCTTACACTACTGGTTTTCCTATTATGTTGTTTGCTCTTTTCAGAGGGATGTTGCTGAAAAGAAGATTATATAATCATGCAAATAAGATTGTATAATCCTGAGCAAACGGTCCGGGGAGGCAGGAGGGGGAAACTGCAAACCACACTGAGTGGGGCTTGGCTCGCTGCAGGGGGACTCACTCTGAAACCATAAGCTGGGGGGTTATGGGCCTCCTGTAAAACATGAAAGCTGCAGTCAGACTAGTGAATTTTTCTGGATATTTTTGGAATTCATTGTCTTCATGCTGAGCTCTGCCAATAGTGCATATTTACAGTGCCTCAGCAGAACATCATGACAGACAAACACACAGGAAAACTGCAAATCACTAACATGCACACTCTTCAGAGCTTGCGGAACAATGCTACAAATAAGAACAGTGAGAAAAGCTGATTTACACAAAACTAACTACTTACTGACACTCACTTACTCCTTAGGTCCACAAATTAAATTACTACGTTTCATGCATCTCAAAAGTTAACACAAGAAAATCTCCCTTGAAATCTTGCTAGCTTTGTTGTACCTAGGTCATACGATGTCGTTTGTTGTTAGGTGCAGATTGGTATAATATACGAATGTGTAAGATTTTCAGTTTATGTCTTATTTCTTACTACAGTCTTGCTTATGACCGTCCCTTTTTCTGTAAAGTTTTAGGTAGTTTCCAGTTGACAAGGCAGAATGGGATAGAAATAAACCAACAGCATAGTAAATGTGTACACGGGGAGAATATCACTGGCCGGTGATACAAATTTCATACAGCAGGAACAGTGCAAGCCATTAAAAGTTCTTGTGCTTTTATTCTCATCCTCTCTTTCATATGTCTGATTCCTTGCCAGGGTTGACTGTTACCAGCCAGGATTATTTTAGCATCTTTTATGAATGTAGGCTAATATTAGGCACAGTTTGAAACTGTGAAATACCTAGTTAATGTAGACTGTAGATCTAAGCATTAGATGACAAACCACTGAGGTCAGGATGCATGTTCTAATCCAAAGTCATTAATTGAACTTAGCTCAATAGAAGATACCATAGTATCTGGAGATGTAACTTTCAGAGTGTTAAACTTAATAATTCTGTTGTACCTGGACACCATAAGCCTGTTCCTGAAGTTAAGTCAGAGTGCAATTATTTCCCCAATACCTAGGCTGTTTCCTCAAATTTCTTTTCTCCTTTCGGAGGTTCTTAATGTTTTCCACTCCAGAGGATTTTGTAAGATCAATATGAACAAGAAAATTGGGAGGCAACAGTACCTGTAGCTCCTAACAGTCCTCAAGGACTAGCTTTTATGTTCATAACCCACATGAGCTCTGCTGGTCTCTTGAGTTGGAGTCTAATTCCTAGACTAACTTTTAAGCATTCCTTTCACTTTGCAGAACTGACTTATTTGTTTGCCATTTTTTCCAATGGTCTGTTTCTGTTCCTGTCTGTTCATTAGATAGCTGAAGAGAAAAGTATTGCAGACTACTGGGTTTGGATTCCTTAACCCCTAAGCCATACAGACTGGTCACATCACAGATAACTTACCCAACCAGAAATATACTGCAAATTTGTTAAGTCATCTATCTACAAACTCTAGAATTATGGAGACCAGGGCTGTCAGCAAGCTGCTGTGTGAATTGTCTTTCCCTAATGGACACACATACAAATCAAATTAAAAAGCACAATTAAAAGCATGTATACAGGAAAGAAAAACATTTTAAAAGTCAGTGTGTGAGAAGCTTTGAAATCAGTATCCTATGTTTATCAATACAGCAGGAAAGCAATAAGAAAGTTTTAAACGCTGTCATGGTAGTAGAAACAGATTTTTAAAAGCATTTGCCAGCTATGTCTGCACCTCTGCATCTTGCTGTTTAGAGTGATTGCTCTCTCTATTTAAAACCTGCATTACAGCAGAATCTTCTAGCCATATTGCGAGCTGTACTTTGGTTTAGTAACCACAGCTGTGCCACATACTGCACCGGCAGCGGCTGACAGGGGCAATCTGTTTGTGGCATACTGAGGAAGTCAAATTGTCTTTGGGGACAGCCGGGGAGTGGCTTTTTTCAGCTCCTTCCTACAGGTACAGTATCTGTTTCTCCCAAAGGGGCCTGGGATGGCCAGTTTGCGTGCAAGGGAATGAGGTTAATCCCTCAGAGACGTGGGTGCCATGAGGGTTGGTACCCATCCCCATCCCTGATACACTCAGGGGCCTGAAAAGCAGCGTCCCTGCGTGCCTTCCCCCAGGTACCATGCTGGGGAAGGCTGGCTGTCCCCCAGCACACCTGGGCAGCAAGGCTAGCGGCTTTCTGCCCTTCAGAAGGTGAAGTGTCCACTCTGCAGGTTACACTTCTCTCCACACTGGAGTGTGAAAATAGCATCCAGTAACAAAGCCTTTTCTTTCTCTTTTCCTATTTTTTTTTCCCCCGTTCATGGCTCACAACACTTTACAGATTATAGCAGTGTGTTCTCCGTTAATGCACCAAAACATTACAGCTTGTGATAGTGTTACTAAAGTGTTTTGGGCCATTACCATAGAATACAGCAGCATATTTATTTCATTAAGGGAACCAAATGGATCTAGCTGAATTTGGCAAAAGAACATGGCTGAAGTCCTTATTTTATCTCCGATGTTGATTTTACCGCTAAACTCTGAACTTCTGAAAATTTGAAAATTCACAATAGAAACACTAACAGGCATACTACGTTTTGTAGTAGGTTAAACTGTCTTTACATGATCTCTTGCTTTCTCCACAGTAGTTCTGCATTAGTATTTGTTCAGTGTTCCAACATTTACTTTACAAACTTGGGCTTATTGATGTTTAGGGTAAGCAGTATGTCATGTATGTATAGCTTATATTTAACTCACTCTCCTGCTGTTTCATCAATAACTGCCTTGGACTATAGTTTGGTTTAGGCCAATATACCCTACTCATCCCATTCCCATTATCATGGCAGCCTTGCTTCTTGCTCTGTGCTGGTCTGATACACTGGTGGTGAAAGTAATAATATGTGTGTTTGGATAAGGTTTTTAAAGAGGCCTGAAGGGATTTGGGAGCCCACGAATAATTAATTTCTTACGGTGGCTTTGAAAATAGGATATATGACATTCACACTTAATCCTTCCTCCTTTCCACAGCTGTTTTATTTTTCCTGTGATTAGTTTTGTGGAAAGGAAACAGTCATCAAAATTGTATCAGAATGTTTGATGGTGAGGTGGCGTTCATTCGGTAACTCAGTTTTCATTGGATACAGTGAAAGATGTGAGTACTCAGTGTTTCCTACCTCTGGTACGAGCTGGCCACTCTCACATTTGTGTGGAGCTTGTGTTTCAGTGCATGGTGCTTGCTTTCACTTTGAAGCGGGAAATAGAGAGAATGAGCATAATTTCCCAGCATTTCGTGTTGTGTACTAGGATATCATAACCCCTATACTTGTGCATTAGAATTTCATTATTGCACAGGCGTGGGACTCTGACCAAATTGAATGCTGCCTCAAAAGCAGTGCTGGGTACCCTGGTTTTTATCATACTGTGTGGGCATGGGTAGATGAACTTGTATACATGACCTCAGCTCAGACAGTAAAAGTTGGAGAAGAAGAGATTCTAAAATGAGCCATGGCCTACCCAGTTAAAACTCAGAGTGTTATGCTTAAATTTAAGCATTTTCTTAAGTCTGATTGATTATTTTCTTTTATGCTTTGCTTCATTCAGATAACTTCATTTCACTTCACATTAATTGCTGCTCTGAATCAGGTCCTTAATGGATGTAGGATAGGGAGGTACTTTTACGTCAGATGTTTCTTTCGTATCACGCTGTGTGGCATTACTGGTTTGATTTCACTAAAAGGTATTCACGATCAAGTGTAGAAAGGAATGAATACTTAAAAAAAACTCAGGAAATGTTAGATTAAAAAAAAGCTGATTTGTCACTTTGCTCATTGACTATGAACTGAATAGACTTCTAACCCTTAAAATACTTTCTCCCCCCTTTTTCTTTTTATTGCCTGGAATCTTAAGAGCTTTATCATTTGCAGTCATAAAATGAAAATATACACCAAACCCTCAAAGGGCAAGTATGAAATTAAATTATATTTGGGCAGCTGTAACCTTTTAAAACGATCAGATTCCAGTTAATGTATTTCTTCCTGTTCCGAGTGCTGCCATGGTGTTTGATGGTGGGAAGCAGTCCAAAGGGCATTGGGAGATAATAAATTCACTGGAAATTTCACCCTGAGGCGAGCCTCGATACACCAAGGCTTCCATTTAGTGGGACTGACCTAAAAATCTTGTCACATCCAAAGGTCACTTAGGTTGGGGTTGGTGTGTCCCATCTATCTTTCCCTGGTGCAAAGAATGACAGCTGAGCTCATAAACAGTCATCAGAATATGGAAGACAAGCAGGGGGGAGAGGGAGGAAGGATAATACCACTGACAACTTCTTAGATTTCCTCTAAGTCAATGAGAATAGATACCATCTTTGGGGTTGCTTGTTTCTGTTACTGCAGATATGGCAATTCAATTTAAAGAGGTTACAGCTAACTGTGGAAGTCTAAAACAAGTGATTCCCCCCATGTCTGCAAATGCCACATAATCCTGCTAGTACACAGTATACTGTCCCTGAACATTTCATACTTTTTACCAGTCTTGTTAGTCAAAACCATTTACAGTTTATACAATGATTTACTTTCAAGGTCAAAAGTCTAAAAATCTGTCAGTAATGACACTGATAGGTGTCATCTATAAGAACAGTGATTCTAAGGGAAACAATTTGGACAATGACACTAGTTATAAACAGTACTTGGAAGGTAAGATGTTTTCAGTCTTAAGAGAAAATCTGTGATGTACATACTCCGGGATGTTACTTATCCTAAAATCATTAAAATCAGTATAATCCTCCTACACAGTAAATTGAAGCAAGAGGCCTTTCAGGATTACTGTTTTCTTCCAGTCATAGTTCTTACTTCTGCAATGGGAAGCTCCAGTGGATCCTTCCTATGCTTGCAGTATATTAAATATTTGGGACAGGGCTCGGAGTTGCATAATAGAAGTATATTTGAAGGAAGAAGATCTAACTTATCATAATTGGTCTTGCTTAATTGGGGATGGTCCGTGCAGCATATGTCCCTTGTATCCTAATGGTGTGAATCTCCTTCTCAGAATTCCCTAAGAGGAGGAGAGAGGCTGTCTGCCAGTCACCACTGTGATGCAGGTGTCAAAGATTCCCTCTTCTACATCCTATCTTGGTTGGAAAAAGAAATTGTAGTTGGTGGTCAGTGTCCTTTTGAAATGTGTTAACACCCCACTGTTGGAAAAAGAATACTACGTATGGTATAAGCATTGTTCTGAGTCTTTTTGGAACATTAAATTGAAGATACAGTTTTAAAAGGAATGATTACATAAAATCAGTGTAACCTTGGACATATGAGAAAAAAATCAGAATGAAACACCCGTGTTCCAAAATTTGAAGATACTGAATAAGTTAGATATCTAACTCCTCCTGGGAGGTTGTTGACGTCTCTCCATGAGTTTTAGTAAATCAGATCCTTCCGAAGAGGATTGTAAATTGTATGTTCCTTTGCTTGTTAAAACTAAATGGAGTATAACTGTTATTTTCAGAAGTATTTCACACATTCTTACAAACATACTATATTTGAGGCAAACACAGTAAAGAAGGGCAAGATTGGCCAGCTGTCAGTGTTTGTCTTCATTTTTCTTGGGTTCACACTCTACTTTATGTTAACATATATGTTCTCTACACAAATCCAGAGTAATTTTCAGGCAACTTCGGGGGAGTTATATGCCCTTTCCCACATGTTCTGTGCTGAAAATGTAGGTGTATGCCTTACCAGTTGCACAGTTTTGAGGAAGACAAAGTCACTTTCCATCTTGTGTAGCAAGAAAAAAAGGAAATGTGTATTTTTCATGAACTTCAGAGAGAACAGATATATATTTCACTTGAAAAAATTCATCTGCTAACACAAAGTTTTAAAAATGACATAGACATGCTGAGCACAGACTAGCTAGTTTTTTTCCTGGTTTGTACTCAGGTTGGTAGGATGAGAATCATCTTTAGCCATGGGTGCCTAACATGTGTAATTCATCTGGCCTAAAGTTGCAGATTCCATTCTAGTTTTTATAAAGGGAGCTGAGGGTAATTAGCTCAGACCTAGTCAGGTGGATTCCCCACTTACCCCCACTTCATGCCACTTTTCTGCTGTGGTTCAGTTTCCTTTTTCATTTGCCCAGGCAATTCCAGTTGTAAGCAAGTAACAGTGGACAATAAAGTCAGAATATTTCTGTGATTGCTGGTGGAACATGGAGCCTCAAGGCCAGCTGACTTTGTATTTCTGTAGTAGTTGGAATTTGTGAAAGACGCTGAGTTGAAGTCAGTGCAGACAACTTTTTAACCACCAAATAAGTGTAGCTTCCCTGTGTCAGTGAAGTTTTCCATCCTTGGAAAGAGTAGATATCCCATTGTGCTGTTTAGTGCATTGCTTTCCTACATTATCATAGCCGTATTCATTCTGTTTCGTGCCAGGTGACTTCGGACAGTTGACAGTGATCCTGAAGTATGTTGATGTTGTTAAATGCATGATGGAAAGATAAATGGTGAGAATAAGGATTGTATTTAATGCCTGCGATAGTGAGAAGTGCTTCTATGTTACCTTAGATGCTCCTTTTATTGTAGTGAGTATGATCACTTTGACCAAAAGCCTGTATTATGCCATGATATTAACAGGAGAAGTTGAGAGATATTTTACATTTGCTGACTTTGGCAAAAGCAAGATGTGTCCCTGCGTAATGGAGGACTGTACTGTTTCTTGCATTATTCATGCTTCCCACACTGGAGTCACAAACATTGGGTAATGTTAATACTTGTCATGGAAAAATTTAATTGGCAGAAATGTTTAATATATTAGCGATAGATGGGAGGGCCCAAAGAGACCTTCCCTGTTCTGGATTGAAATGTGACATGTAATTAGCGATAAAAGAAGGCACTGTATGGAGCGTGTCATTGCTATACTGAGGGAAGTGAGTAGAATCCCTGCTTGACATTTCCCAGTCTTTCCTGAAATGGAGATGTATATACCAGTTGCTAACTGAAGAAGCAATGAATACTGTTCACCCTCCCACTGTAATGAACAGCCAGTCTTGGAGCAGCATAAAAAGGGTCAGTCAAATAGGTCGTACATCATATACGGAGACAGATGTTAGAACATATTGTAATGGATTGCTGTGCAGTGTATGAAGATGGCTTGTGGAGTACAGGGATGAGGGAGAGAAGCTATCAGCAATGTTTTCTGTCATGGTCACTGTAAATATCCAAATTTTTGAGGAAAACTTCTGAACACAGGAAATCAAAGCATTAGCTTTGTGTGTAGAATGACAGAGGTAGTAAAGGAATAGAAGCATGAGTCCCTCTGTAATACTTCATATAATATGAATATGTCTAGGTATTATCTGTGCTCTGCCAAAGTCAGTGTTAGCCTTGGAACGTGTGAGTATTTTACCTGAAAAAAAATTACAGAGCTTCAGACTATATTAAACACAGAACTGTTAAAATAGCTTCTATTTTAGCAGCGCCCCTAATTCACACCCACTCAAACACCTCCTCGCTCATTAACCCCATCATCAGACCCAAGTAACTCAAGTGAAATGAGATGGCATTAGGAATGAGGTAATGAACAAAGATTTCTGGATAATGTTATTACTTCATGATAGCAGCTCTTGTTAGTGTGACTACAGTTAAGAGCTTCTCGGTATTTCCATTGCAAACTCTTTAGTACTCCCACCCCTTTTGCTTTACAGACAACTACTCAGCCAGAAAAAATTTAAAATTTGATTTTACATCAATTTTGGCTGTTGTTTTGAATTGAAAAGAGTTTAGTGTTTTGTTACTGCTTTATAAAACATAAAAATTGCTGTTTTCTTCCCTCCTAATCCAAGTTTCCAGATGAACAATTTAAAATATGGATTAGCTGTTTTTATAACCCAGCCACATTATTAACAATTGAAAAATGTTTCCTAAGCATGCACACTAATTTCAGTACTTAATGTTTTTGGACAAGCAGATCCACCTTTATGTTATAAAAAATTCCATACTAAAAATTGGTGCGAAGGGGACAGTTTTCAAAAAACACTGTTTTCGCTCAGGACTCTACAGTTTTTATGTCTTTCTTTAAAAATTTACTCAGTGCCTCAAAAAAATTGGGAAAATCAACTTTAATTAATAGTCATGGATGGATCAGATGTACTAATGGATTATAGAGCTTGTTATTAGTTAAGGAGTGTTAATATAGTGCACATCACTAGTTGTAGAATACGTAGCTATGTAGGATCCTTTAAGAGATGCGTTTGAGATTACAACCCTGTTGCCAATGAATGGCATCCTTTTTGCCTGAAAAACAGGAGTTTGGAGAGATGTATTTCTGCATTCACCCTATCTAGACCTAAGAGCAAAATTCTGTAGCATTAAAGGAGAGAGAGGACACTTCCATATGGTTGCCGGGGTAAGCTGGAAGAGTCTGGGATTTAACAGCTTTCATCAGGATGGAAGGGTGGCAGTGGAGAAATGTGGAGAACGTTGCATTTCCCTTGGACAGTCTGATACTAAGAAGTAGGAAGCTCGCACTTGATATGGGAACACAAGGGTCCAGCAGCTCTTTGTTATCCATATGGACTGGTAAAACTAGAAGGAGCCATTGTATTCCTCTTAGCTGAGTGTAAAGTACCAGAGTTCATCATATAAGCTGCTCTTGTGCTTGGGTGATGCATAGCATGTGAAGAACATAAAAGTTAAAGACGTAATTCCCTTAAACTTCGATTATGTTATTGTGCCTACAGCTTCTTAAACCTTGAGTACAGCATGTGCCAAAAGAGGCATATTGGCATGAGTTTCAGGCTAGATTTAAGGCTTTTCATGCGTGGGCTGAAGTCTGAACATGCAGTGTCATTGGACCTTAGTGTTTGTGGTTTCATTGTAGTCAGAGTCAGAAACTGAATCCTGAGGGATTTCAGATGTTTTCAGAGACCACGTTTGGGGGAACAAAGTCTCTAAAAATTAAGAATTAAACTTCTGTATGTGTCCTAATGGAATACGCAAGTGTCATTCTTCCCATTACATCAGTGTAAGCATGGAAATAATGAGATGAACCAGAAAACAGCTTCTTATGTTATTTCCTGAGAAGTTTGCCAAAGCTTCACAGAGGTTTCAGGCTCTCTGGAGTTTTATGGGCTCCATTGGAGGGGCAGTATTACAGACCACACCCATTTTTATCATAAAATCAAAGAATAAAAAGATTGAACAGCTATTGAGCTGTTTCTGCTACTTCATTTTGGTAAAGGGGGACTTTTATATAATGAAGCAAACTCCAAAATAATTAAATTAAGGACTTTTCTTCTCTATTAGCTCTCCTCCACAATTTTAACAAATAATGGTGCTTTCCTCCACATACTCTAACATGACCTCTTTGTAGCTTCTCATCTCCTAACCTCAAGCATCCCCATTCAACAAATACGCATTTGATTTTTTAAGCATCTAAGTTATCCAGCTTATGGCAGTGGGGCTAGTTTGAAGTCAGGCACTTCTATGGGTTTAAAGTGGATAGGACTCCTTGTTGAGAACATTAGAAGGAGTCTGACCGTAGTGAAACCCAGATGGTCTCTGTTTTGGAACACAAATCAGATTTGTTCTGATTCAGTGAGGTTCAAAACGTTCTAGATCAAAGTTGGGCCAATTTCTGTGTCCTTGGTTGGAATTACAGTTTCCTGCAGGTCTACTAAGTTTGATTGACCTTTTCTGCAGGCTTTGTCTTTAGTAATGCCTAGAACACAAACGCTCTGTGGTAGAAGTAGAGGGGATTCCATGTGGCTTAAAGCCAAAGGAAAATTACATGTGAGCTGGAGCTTTCCACAGTTCTTGTCATGAATTCTGCTCTTGAGGAAAGGGATCACAGGAGGAAAGGAGAATGGTGCCCTGTATTTATACCATGACTTCATAATAGGATCCCATAGGACGAGGTAGGACTTGACAGCTTTCTGGAAAATTAAGCTTTTGAATGAGCTGAGTAGATGTCACTGAGCTCCTGTACACATCAGATAACCAAGGAACAATGTTCATTTATACTTCCAAGGACAACAGATACAGTTGTGTGGTACTCCAGGTTCAGAAATACTCTTAATAGGGAAGCAGACTAGAAAGAATATGTTTCTCATTTCACTGTTTGATACCATAGTTAACAAATGAAGGCATAACCATGGGGGACCTTTAGGAAATACACCGGGAAAATTATCCAAGTGAATTTTTTTCAACTCATTTTGTTGTTTAATTTCTTTCTTGTCCCCTCCCACACACTCTTAAGTTGGTAATGTGACACTGTTGCTTTTGGTAGGTGATTGTCATACTTCTGCTACCTTTGAGAAGGGACTTCAGTAGTTTAGGACTCTGTTCTTACCGCAGTTTGTCACAAAAGAGTTACTAGAGCAGGCTGAGTGCTGTGGACATGTGCTGCAAAATACCTATTTCACTACTTTATTCCTGAAGAAGAGGAGGGACAAGTCACCAAGGAATCTTACAATCATCAAGATATAAGAACCTGATACCATAGCAGCACTGAAGTGACAAATCCATGTTCCCAAAATAAGAAATGCAGTTGACCTTAATCTTTCTACTATGAGCTCTGCACTTAACTTCAGGAGAAACAGAGTGTTCAGATTTGAAGTAATTAATTCAGTATCAGTCCTAAAGCAGGCACAGAGTTTTCCTGACTTAATTCTCTGTTGAATGCAACAACTTAAAATGCAAACAGAAAATCTATAAATAAAAACTGGAGAAAGAGTTGCTTAAGGAGATGTGTATAAAATTGTGAAATACCTTAATTATAGCTCAGCATTCTGAAATACATAGAACCTTATTTACAGTAATTCAGCTGGCAGTGTTTGCTTATTAACTACTCTAGTCACTTAATGGGAAACAATGAATGATTATATACAGTACCAGTCAAGTAAAGCAATGTAATATGAAATAAGTATTTTGTCAAATGGCCACTCATAGAATTTTGTTCTCTCAAATGGGAAATTACACTTAGGTGGAGTCAGGTGCTCTAAGCTACTTGCCAAAAGTCTGGATATATCAAAAAATAAGCTCTTGGGAAACATACCTGTGGTAAACAAATAGGCAGTAGTGAGATTTTTCCTACAAGAGTATAACATCTGTGCCACTTTACTGACTTCAAGCTTCTAATTTGGAAAAGCTGTACTGGGACAGAAATCTCCATGTGGAACCTTCATACAGACACTTCATCTTCATTACAGAATAGTCAGCTCTATTCGTTATTACAGAATAGTCAGTGATAAAGGTAATGCAGTTTACAGAACAAATGCCCCTTCTTCTTAAGTTACACATCCCTGTTGTTTGTTGGTCTTCCACATTACCACTGCCCATCTTTACTGTATACTCCTTAAGGAGTACGCTGTCAAAAGTATGTCCTTACTTTAAAGAAATTCTTTTATCTTTTTTCCTAACAAAAGAAGTTCTGTTGGCATAAAAATAAATAATAGTAATGACAGCAAGAATACATTATATTCTGGTGCTGCACAACAAACTATAGGAATAAATTGTTCCTAGATTATTTTTTAAAATATGTACAATATTAATTACTTTCCTTGAAGGGGACACTGTTCATCTGCAACATTTCATCCAACAAGCTTTTTCCAAAAGACATTATCAAGTTTCCTCTCCAATATGCATTCCATATAGTCACTCTATTTCAATTACTGTCATATGGTGTGAACATGGTATGTATGAATATGTAGGCCACTTGGGCAGTTTTCCAGTTAAAAGCTCTTCATTTGTTAAGAGCAGGCAATCTTAAACACACTCTTTACAATGATATTTTATCACAGAAACTAACAGATCTTATTAACCTCTGATAGGAAGTGTCTATTGATAAGTTCCTACAGTTACATCCTGTAGAAGAATTGTCTTTTTGTTAAGGCATGGGACAAGGGAGCCATGAGGTCTAGGCTCTAATCAGGAGTTTCCTACAGTCTTCCTGTGTTGCCAGTCAGTTGATGTCATGGGTACTGATTCTCACCTTGCTAACGTTTGAGTGGCATTTATCCATTGACAGAATTAAAGACTGCTTTTCAAGGAAAACTGAATTTCTTAAAATTTTGTGGTTAGTGTCTTTCCCATAGAGGCTACTATAAGTACAAATATAGTTGTACTTTATCTAAAATGATTGTCCTATCCATCAAAATTACATTACTTTCTAACAAAACTCAGAGCTACCATAAATTGTACCTACATTTTTTACTTGCTTTGCTTGTAAAACAGCAGATAAAGCGTTGTTTTGAATGTATTGCGTGATGATAGAAGTCTTTATTACTTCAATGCAGACTTAAAGCTCATTCAGTTTTTCAGTGACCTGCACTCCAGCCTTGTTTCTGGATGCCAGGGATCCCCAGTTGGTCATTCCATGGAAGTTCCAAATGAGAAAAGAACTAGTGCATTCAGCCTGGCATGGGCAAAGCGGTCCTGTTGACTACAGTGAGATTATTCTCAGAAATAAGGGCTGCGGGCCTGGAACCTTAGGGATCAGCTAACAGAATCATATTTTGTGGAGACTTGTGGTTACTGGTTCTAAAAATGATGTTTTTCTAATATGAGAGAGATGGTGGTTACAAGGCAGTGCTTGTAACTTGCATGCAAGAAGTGTATAAATGAAGCCTTGTTCTGTTTGTGAATGCTTTACAGTTTTTCTAATGAGAACTTGTTTTTCTTAATGTTTCTTTCTAAGTCTCAGGTTTTTAAGGCTAGAGAGACTATTAGATTGTCTAGTCTGACAAAAAAAGATGTAAAATATTATTGGGCATAATAAAACTCTTTGTTTAAAGTTCATCTTCCAGAAGCACATCTGATCTTGACTGAAACATCAAGAATCAAAACCTGCCATTTCTCTAGACAGTTCCTCCAGTTGTTACAAATGCTCTGATTAAAAGCAACATATTACTTATCTATTAATTTGCTTAGTCTTAACTTTCAAATATTTATTGTTGTTCCTTGATTCATGATTTACTTAACTGTCTTTCTCCCTTAGGCTAAATACAGAACAAAACTAGGATGAAAGTTTTCAAGGGAAGTTAGCTGGTTTCTGTGGCCACGGGAAAGAACAGTGTAGCTTTTCAACATTTAGTGTATCTTCTCTAGTCTCTGTGTGGTCCACAGTATTGGAGAGAATTCATCCAGCTTGCTATTTTTTACTTTGTGAATAAAGGAAACACTAGTTCAGGCAAGGTCCCCTGCCAGAAAGTCTCTGTGGGACATATGCATACCTCAGCACTGGCAGCCAGGGCAATTTCTTTTAGGAAATGGGTGTGATAAAGACGTACGATAGGTAGAACAGTAACAATTATCCAACTCCATTCAGAATTCTAAAGAACAAAATAAAACCAAAATAAACCAAAATACTTCAAGTGCATCTCAGGATCTCAAGCTATACTGTTCTTACCTGAAATTAGCCCACAGTTAATGCTAGCAAACTCAAGCACTGAAGCTGAGTAAAATTCACTTTGCAATGGGTTCTTTGGGCAAGATTTTAAAGGAGCTTATTGAATTTGTGTTCACATATTATCTTTGTTTTCTGAAAATCTCCCTGTTGGTGCAAACAAATGGCACTTTAAAGCCTTTGCTGAAGTTTTGAATGTACAATTGGTGTGTCCCTTTGAAATGTTTGACTAACAATCTTTGAAGGAAACTCGAGCACGGAAAAAATGAAAATCTGGCATTTGTACCTTTCAGATATGTAATGAAGAGCTAAATGAAAAACTTTTTTCATAGAAGATGTAGAAAGCATTGCTACCAATCACTAATGAGTGCAGCTTTAATTTTAATTTCTATAGTTAATTTTTTATCTATGTTGTCACTATCTTTAACAACCTATCTTACAGTACAATGTATTTCAAATGTTTAAGTGAATTCCTTTTTCTTTCTAATTCCTTGTGTCCTTTTTTAAATAAAAAACCCACCTGAACAGATCAAAAATATCAAAAAATTCTGCTATAATCAAACACTTCACATGCTTTATATAAGCATAAAATTTGAGATAAAGAAAATGAAATTCATATATTCTGAATGAGAGAATCTCAATTTATACTATTTTTTCCCCCCAGATTATGCGAAATTCAAAGAGCAGGGCCGTTCATGTGTATATTTTTAATGATGGGTCTCAGAATGACAAAGAAATTGAAGTGTTAGATCAGTCAACAGTTCAAACATTTAAGCACAGTGGTTTGTAAATTCATCACTGTAGTAACTCCACTGAAAAACTAGTTAATATCAGAAACAAATTTATTGCAGTAGCTGATTCAATTTCCAGTATCACCTGTCTCTCTCTGTGTTTTTTTAATAACAGCTCTTAATCTCTACTGTTCACTAATAAAAGTATTTTAATAAGAGATAATACTATAATCCAGATGCCTATAGGTGCTTGAATCAGCTACCTCTGCCTATGTAATTGCTAACACTTTGTTCAACCCTTTTTAAAATTGCTATTAAATCTCATTCTCATTTTCTGTATTAATAGAACAAGAATTCATTTTTACTGTACCCTCAAAGCAGTAATGAGCATTGTTAACATGTAACAACAATGCCCAAGGGGAAAGTTTTCAAAGCTGATCTAACCTTAAGGCTTTGCTATTGATGTACTACAGAGTCATCAAGCCAAGAGCTGTTAGAGCTAGTCCATTTGGAGAGTTCAGCTGAATATTTCTGCTTAATATATTGGAAGAATTATAAATAGTTTAGGTGGTGACCTACAGAGAAGGGGGAATTTTTGTTTAATAGCTTTAAGAACAGAGGGGCAACATTAAAAAAATAACTATACCTCCTGCTCATTTTAAAGTGTATCACATTGTGCTTTTGTTCTGATGATTTTGCTTCCACACAGATTTTCCTAAGAGGTTAATGAGAAAACATTAACAAGGCATGCAATATTGCACATGGGCAGGGAAGCTGAAACATAGTTATTTAGTTATAAACAAACAAGAGATGTTACTTTTTAATTGCTTTTTTAGAAGCCCAATTCTGCCTTCTTGAGAGAAGTATCATCTATGTTATTAAATTCAGAATATTATCCTTATTTTATTTATTATGTATACCAAAAAAAAACTTTGCTAAAGCAGTAGTGCTTCACTGATGCCTTGGTCACAATAAACCAGTCAATACCCTATAGATTGAAGATCCTGTATGAGTTGTAGTGCGGAAAAATTACCTCGAGTGCTAGAATTTGAGATTGAGCCTTTAGGTTAGCTGAAGGTAGCACAAGTGGCTTCAGGAGTCTCTGTTTGGGGTACAAATTAAGAGGCTCAAGAATAGTTTATTACAGCAGCAATACAGAATAATATAATTTTCATTGCACTTTTTGAGGTCTTGGTTTCATTACTGTGAAAAGTATAAGGGTGCATTTTAGATGATAGTTGAATGTTTCAACAGAGACCAATTCATACACTGTTCTAAAATCCGAAATTCTATTGGGGAAGCAGGGTTAGAAATGTTCTTTTGTTGGAGTTCAGTTTGTCTATGAAATGAATGCATAAATTGTTGTCATTTAGCCGTCTTGATTCATAGCACTTGGTCACACCATTGCCCTTGGGTATAAGGTAAAGGTCATCATGTCCTAAAACAACTAAGTATGAACAGACAAGTTCAATAATGTCAAAGCTCAAAAATATTGACAGTCTAAGAAATGTGCTGCATGTTGTATATTTCTGTCCATTTTTTCAATTTTGAGGGGGGGAATATAGGAGCAGTCTTCCTGGTTAAATAGGATTCAGACCCTTGCAATTTCATAAACTACATGGTTTTCATTTTAGAGTTGGGCCTGATGTTGCTTTTCAGTAAAATAGTTGGCTTTGTGTTGCAGGAAGAGACTTTTTAAGAGGGTACTCTAACAAGGGGCCTCTTATAAGATTTTATTTAATGTTTGTTTTTAATTCTGAAAATGAGTTAAATAGAGGTGAGATGTTGGATCTGATAACAGGAGGACCAAAGTTTGTTCAAAGCATGAATGAAGGCTTTATAGGTTTTCTTCCACCCCTCCTTCCAGATTACTCCACACTATACTGTGTGCTTCACTCTCTTGAGGTATATCTGTCCCTGAACTGAGAATAAGACATGCATTTGAAATTCCATATATTCCAATTATCACCTAAAAATATGGCCTCCTGGGCTGTTGCATAGGGAAATTCATTCCCCATGCTTATTTAGTCTTCATCTGCTTTGCATGCATCGTCTAAAAGGTGGTACTGTAAGGAGGAACCATGGCTTCTCAGAGACCACTGAACAGGTGTAAGATAGTACAGATTCTTGGACACCATGTTGTGCATGTATTTCATATAGTTTGGTTCTTGTGATTCACTCTTTGGACCTCAGCAGAAGGTTGAGAGCTATGTTTGATGTAGAGATTTCCCTCTTTTTTCAGGGTAAGCATTCTTTTTGAAAAGTCTTCCCCCAAGGCTCACAGAAGTTTCAGGGAGGCTCAGTCCTCAACAGGCTGATCCCTGTATGGCCTGTCAGCAATGTCCAGTTAGTTCAAGACTGCTGAGTGTCCAAACTGACTATTTTATTTTTACCTTTATTTGTGGACTAAACATATTCTCTGATATTTAATCTATAGATTAGCAGCAAGCTTGAACCTTTCCTGCTCAATGACCATTTAACTTCCTTGTGTCTTTTTCCCATAGTTGCCTCAATTTGTGTGTCCTTTTTTTTCAATAGGGAGCAAAAGAAAAGGAAAAGCCTTCCCTAGATCTGCTCTGTCTTCACCAGAGTCCGATTATGTTTGAGCTGGTCCCCAGTCATGTATCCTATTTCTTAAACAACTGTTGCCCTTCTGATATATTAATTCATACATAAAGCTGGTTTGGTTTTCCTTGAACTGCCTGCTACAGTTCTTCTCTGGTTCACACAGAGCCTTGTTCCTTTCTCCCTGCTGGATTTAGTCTTCCTTTGAAAGAATGAATGGATGTGAACTTCAACTGATAAATACATGCATTTGAATCTGTGACTGATTTGTGGCTGGATTGTTTTTGATGACTTTTATCTGTAGCTGATTTGCATCTATTTGGCTCAGACTTGCTGAGGGTAACACATAGAATAAATGAATAAATAAATTTGAGGAAGAGGCAAGGAGAGAACGGATGAATGAATGGATGATAGGGAAAGAGAGGGAGACTAAACAGAAAGGGATGGATAAATGGTGATTAAGAAGTACAGAAAAATAAGGAACAAGCAGTGATCAAAGTAGAGAAAAGAAATAAAAAGGATTCAAAACTGAAAAGAAAATAAAGTCTGAGAAGAATAGAAAGAGTGAAAAAGAAACAAGTAAGAACTTAGTGCCTGATTACACCTAGAAGAGCAGAAATGGGTTACTTTTAATTATGTGAAAGGGCTAGGATTGTGCAGCAGTGAAGAGAAGAGTTTGCACGGGGAACCATGGGACAATGTCCAGGGTTGTCTGAGACTCAGAGCAGTAAATCTTGCCCATTTGATCAAGTTGAGTGATTGCTACAGGGCTTACGTACTCTGAACTCACGTTAGCAGTGTCCCTCTATCTTTTGCACAGCTCCATGTGGAATACTCCTGTAATGGATCTTAATTTTCCTTTCCTCTTTCAAACTTAATAGTTTGGGTTAGCATTTCTTGGTGCCCTCCAATCTGACCTTTGTTCTTTAATCAGCATACTAAAGAACTAACTAAAAACCAACAGCAAAACAACTAAGTACCACTAACAAGACTTCTTAGACTAGTCATATTGAAGGCCCCTTGTTTTTTCACATCCACTTCCCTATTCCTGCATGTTATCCCTTGTCACATTGCATCTCAGAAGCTTTGTTAGCACCTGCAGGCAGAGAGCACCAGCATTCAGCGTTACACATTACACATGTACTGCACAGCACAAGATAACACATAGTTTGAGTCTTTGAAACTGATACTGTGACCAAGGAGGGAAAGCCTTTGTTACTACATTACGTGCTCTCTCAGGCATCTGAGTTCTCTTTGGCTTCACCTGAATTCTTCTCTATCCACAAAGCAGCAACAATTGCTGCTTCTCCTGCGCACCATTTTCTCCACTTTTTATTTGAAGATCAGGGGAGCTTCCAGGCACTGCCAGTTTGCCTGTTTTCTCTCTGCTCTTGACTCTGTCCATCAAACTCTTACTGCAGTGCTTAACTTTAAACAGATGACAGTGATTATAAATATTCCCATGCTAATAATCCAATATGTGTTTAAAGTGCCTTTCTGGTTTAGTTTTGAAGAGAAGAACATTCCCACTGTATATCTGCTTTGCATCTATCACAGAAAGGGTTCTTAGTCTTAATTGGAGCTTCTAGTTGCTAATGGACAGTACATTACTGTTGATACGTATATATTTATATTGAATGTAGTGGTTCCTCAGAAGCCAACTGAAAGTGGACTCTCACAATAAGTACTAAACAAAATTCTGATATTCCCTGTCCCAAATACTTTACAGCCTGTGCAAACAAGGCAAACATAGCAAGTAGGAGAAAGAAATGTAAAATGGTAGCACCGAGACAATCATCAGACATCATGTGAATTTCACAGGGGTCGATGCATATTATCAATGGAGATGCTGTCATGCCTAAATCATCTCAGGAAAGGAAAGATGGCTCAGGCAAACCATAAAGATTAGCTTTTGTTCCTTCTTTTCAATGCCTGGACACTCAGGGAAGCTGGGACATTTCTTATTATGATGTCTGTCATTCGTCCCCTGAGGAATGAGTCACAAAAGTTGAGATGACAATTCTTGTCTTGAAACTTACCAGTGTGCTAAATAAAAAATACCCATCAGAAGGAAAATATATCATTTGCAGTAGAAGAAGTTTTGGGAAAATTACTTATTTATTGATGATGTCTCTCTTCTCTCTCTCTCGCTCTCTCTCTCTCCCTCTACACCCCCCATTTTTTGTTTGTTTGTTTTTACAGCAGTTGTATGCTGCCCAGCTTGCTGCAATGCAAGTGTCTCCAGGAGGCAAGATACCTGGCATACCCCAGGGTAACCTTGGTGCTGCTGTATCCCCTACCAGCATCCACACAGACAAGAGCACAAACAGCCCTCCACCCAAAAGCAAGGTACTGTACCAGGCCCTGCAGCATTGCATTTCCAATAGTATGGGTATTTGCATGTGTTTTTTTCTGAAGAGTATCTGTGTGCCTCTCAGTTGCACGCAGCTTTGTTCTCAGGATGGCTTCCTGAAACAGGAGGATATTTGTAGTGCCATTTTTCCAGTGGGAGGACCCCAGCATAGTAATACCAAGCAACTGTTCATACACAGTACCATTAACAGATACCACCTCAGCTGAGATCCCATGGGTTCCCTTGCAGTGTCCTAGCTATCACACTGCTGTTTATTCCATCTTCAGTAACGGGTAGCAGGCGGAGGTGACCAGCTCCTGTTCCAGCACACAACTGTCGTTTCCTTTTTGAACGCTAAACCGGAGTCAGGTTAGCAGTGTGTCAATGAGAGATGGAAAGCGGTGGGGCATCTCATCTGAGGCCAGATCCTGTCCTGGGGTTCAGTGGGAGTTTGTGGAGGAACTAGTCTCCAGAACAATGTCTGTTGTCTCAGAACAGGGCTGGAATCTGTCCATCAAGCAATGGGCTCTGATGAGTAATCCTGGTCATAGCTGGGCAATTAGGTCTGTACTCATTTAAGAGGTCAAGCTAGCAGACTGTAGTCACATCTTTAATGTCACCAGTGTGTGACTAGTTATACCTAGAAAAAAGACACAGAGTATGTCCAATGGAAGAAGATGAGCTCAGCATATGCCACAGCTGAGCAAAAGTAACAGGTCAAAATTGAATGGCACATTTCAGGTATTGCAGAACAGCTAGGAAGAATTTAGCTAAGACATGCAGGGAAAAAGCAGTCCCATCTAGGTGACAGCAAGAGCTTGATGAAAATGTGTCCTTTCTTTTTGTTAGTGTCCTCTAGCATGCTGTCTATATCCCTTACCATGTCAGAAAAGATTCCTTGAATTGACAGTAGTCTTGTTTTTACCCTAACAGTAAAACGACACAGATTAAAAATAACCAGACAGATAAATAATACTGTTTATCAGCTAAGTGAAATACACATTCAAAGAGTAAAACCAGTAGCTGTTGTGTTAAATGAATCAAGTTCTGGGTCTACATTTTCTTTCCTCTCTCCTCAGTGTAGACTTTCTGACTTCCTGAATTTTATCCTTGGCTTGATCTCTTTTATATACTATAGAACAAGGAATCACAAAGCTATGCAGTGCTCGATGATAGTTTTGGGGGATTTTTTCCAAAAAGTTGTGTGTATGGTCAACAAGAGATTTTTGTGCATTTTACAAAGGTTTTTTGTGTGTGGCTAGTGGCTTTGCGAGATCCACTACACTTAAAATCCCAGTGGTTTTGGATCTCTTGTGCACAAGCAGAATGTCTGATGAGATCTGAGGGGACACAGTATTTATTTTGTGGCAATTGTGGAATTAGAAGGCCTGCCATATCTACTGGTAACATCAAGCATAACCGTCTTACTGGCAGCTGTCAAGCTATGCTCTGTTCTCCCTTGTGTTTTATTGCTTTTTCGTATTTGTAGGTGTTCCAGTGCGTTTGGCATGCAGTTCTGTAGGACACAAACAAAACTTACTTGCAAATTGAAAAAAAAAAAAAAAAAAGTGGGCCAAAAGGAAAGGAAGGGGGCTCCAAAAGGCTGTAAAATTGTGCAGCATGAGCCCTGTGATGCATGCTGTTTTCAATCTGCTGCGTGCCAGTTGGAGGCTCAGAGAGAGAGCGAGAGAAAGAGAAGGGATAATGCTGAGAAATGATAGAGTGGCTGTGACCTCCAAGCTCAGCCTGGAAATCCAAGACATTGATTTCACTTAGCATTCCTGCTGAGAAATCCGGCGGAGTTCAGTTGTAATAAAAGAACAAGATTCTGTTCTAATGGTAATGGCGTATGACAGACATATCACTTTGTCTGTCCTTAGCACCAGAGAGAGGAGAATTGGAGAAAGGTCACCTGACCTGCCTGTGGTGTTGTGCGAATGCTATACTGAGCTTTGAACTCCAGCCTGGAAGCACAATTATTTATAATACTAAATGATAAAGAAACCTTTATAGAGCCTACAGTAATTAGAATAAAGCTTATACAATAGTGCAGTGGCCTGGCTTAGAAAACACACTAGCAAATCCATCACAGTGGCAGAAACTGAGGCTTATGTGTTGAAACTAAACACCTTCATTTGTGTCTGTGTGGACCTTCCTTTGCTTTTTCAAAGCTTGTTTGTGTTCAACAGGTCCAAAAGTTTTTTGTGTTTGCCGATTATTTTTTTTTTATTTTTTTAGCTGTTGGCAGGGAGTATCTGTCTGAGTTTCACAGCCATTTTTTAATTTTTTTTTTAATCCTCAGCAGCAGCTTCATTCTTGAAGTTAGTTCATGGTGGTCTTTCTCACTGTCATTGAACATCAAACCTCCAGATGAACAGTTAATACCTTAGACAAGCTTTCAATAGATGGTGTTTGCTGAATCTCTATTTTCAGCGCACAGTTTACACTGGTGCAGCTTTGGTAATACGTTCAAGTGTTTGGAGACAAGGAGACAGCCTTACCTGAGAGTGTGTCAAGCTACTGGCAAACATCTAGGTCACTTCTGAAAAGCTGTGGTTTTTTCCCTGTTGTATAGTGTTAAAGTTAGTGTGCTGCTCTTTGCAAGGATTCTTCAAAGTCGGCCTCAGCAGCAGATGGAACAACTGTTGGCTGTAGAAATGCTGAGAAGCATCAGGGGGAGATTGCCAAGGATCATCCTTTAAATCTAGTAAGACTTGAACACATCCCTGAAACTCCTCTAAGACCTTGGCAACTCCAGTTTTGGCAAACCTTTTATCAGTGGCCCTCACCAGTGTTTGAACATTGTGCTGGGCAGACTACCCAGCATCTTCTGTTGTCTCCCTCGCCTTTCAACAGATGTGACCTGGAATAGTCAAATTCACTTCCTGGGTTTCTGTACTGTAACTTTTAGGAAGCCATGAAGTAAAGATGCCATTATGCTGTGCTGCACACATTCTGTCAAGTTTTGGTTAGGAAACTGAGCTGGTGTCGTACATTCTTCCAAGAAGAAATCTGTGCCAGAAAAATTGATTTAAGAAACAGAGCTAGTGGAGCCTGTCCAAAAGAAAATGCGTGTGTCTTGCGGAAATGGATTTTAACACAGCTTCTTCTTGAGCAGTTTTAAAAACAGCCGGTATGCTAATCATACCATTCAAATTTACCAAGGCCTCCTCCACAACCCATTTGAAACGCAACTATCTTTGAAGTTTGCCAAATTGTGCTGGATTTCCAAAGTCTGTCTTAAGCACATTTTGCCTTTGATCATGTAAATGCTTGCGTGCTGCTCTGTTGGGTGTTCAAGGTGGTTACATGCTCCCAAGTAGAACAGGCACAGATGCAGGTAAGGACTAGGCAGAATAACCTACCAGTCCATCTTATGATTGACTTCAAGCCTCTTGCTTGTACAGGGCCATGCAGGAGATAAAAAAAAGCAGTGTTACAGAGAATATGTTTATCTGAACAGTGACCTTTACCATGCTACCAGGATTCTCACCTGATAGCTGCAGTCTCCACTGACTTCAGATAAGGTGCATTATACTCTTGAGTAAGGACAGCAACATCACCCACACTTGTAAACAGCCAGGGCCCTGTTCATTCCTGCTTTTGTTCCTTGATGTTTATGTTGCACGTATAAATACAGCATTTAGTGCTTGCATGATGCAATATCCTAGCCTTTTCCATGTAACCTTTCACGTACAGTAATTCCAGAGTGAATTTTCAATGTAGCTTGTAAATGTAGCTAAATGATTGCCTATATTTAATGGAGCACAGTGCATTGTCTGTAGCATCTGCTGAAAAACAGGAGCAATTCAGTGTGAAATGTGACAGGAGAGAATTCCTGGGCACTTCTCTTTTAACTTTGTTATGACCTCAGCCCTAACCCTACTCACAGTTGTGTCTCCATCAATGACAACAGCACACAGATTGTCCAAATCAATTTTTTTGTTCTTTTCAAATACTTCTGGCAGTGATGTTACTATTTGCTCAGCAGTAGCACCTGGGAGTTGTGACAAGGAAAGGAAATGTGTTTCAGACAAGCCAGAAACAGCACTGAGCAGTTGGATATACACAATCAGATTCTCCTGTACTGCAATATCCAGACAAATATCAGTGTGAATCCTTAACCGAAGATGGTACTTTATTTTCACATTATCTGATCCTCTGATCACCAAAGTAAACATTGGATTGGAAATTTTTCATGTTGCCTATAGTCAGCAATAAAATCAACTTTGAAAGACTTAGAGCTTGTCTCTCTACCACAGTACAGATTGACCTTAAAATGGCCAGACATTCTCCAGAGGAACTTCTTCCATTTTTGAGGAATATCTGATGATGATCATGCCAGAGTTGTTGCCACATGCACCAGCTGTGTCTTGCATCCTGTTTGTAGTATATGGAAGATAGAAAGGGACCAACGGTGTGTTTGCTATATTCTCACCCAGGCTAGGTAAGCCTAGATATGAAACTACAGCTGAGTCACTGTCGACTTTCTTACCGAGTACATCTGATACCAAGGACAAAATAAAGAATAAGAGTCTTTGGAAACAGACATTTTAATTCAGACATATCACAGACTATGTTATTAGGAAAAATAAGTAAACTCTTCACTATGGGGAGCTGGCTGGGGATTTTCCCATTCCAGTCAAAACTGATGATGGGACTATACTTCCCAGTTTCAGTAGGAAAGCTTTCTTGACTAAGGGTAAAAATATGATGGAGAAAAAAAAAAAAGAGGAAAAACATCTGAAGAGAAGGAGAAAGGAAAAGACCCTAAAATGGCCTAGTAATAAGACCACTCCTCTAGATTAGATTTCTGATTCTACTTTGGGCAGATTGTTGACTTGAACTTCATTTTAGGTGACTACTCTAAGCAACCCTGTTAACTTGGGTATATTTGTCTCCCTTTCCCTCACTTCTCTCTTTTATATGATAGCGCAGAATGTGAAAATTTATCCTGGGGAGATCTTGGGGAAAACATTAAGCTCCATCATGTATGTAGCTGCATCAGCTTGCTTGCCACATCAAGCTATGACTCGCAGAAGCCTAGCTGATAAGTAGGCATACAGATTTCTTGTACCCTCAGAGCTGCCATTTTTGAACATATTAAAGGAAAGTATTTGATTTCAGCTCTACAGATGATAGATGGATTACTATTCAAATGCAGAAGGATATTGGTGTTTCCTTATCACAACACTTCTTTTTAGAACTCACAACACTTTTTTTTTTATTTAGTAATATCAAATATTTTTGGAAACATGAGCTAATTGTTTTGCACAGCACTGTGAAGTACTTCAGGTATAAAGAGGACAGCTGTGTGATAAAGAAAACTGATTATGGCTGTGTACAGGTGATCAGAGGGTGTGTTGTGTTAGATAGGGCCAAATTCTTTTCCCAGAAGAGCAGAGAAGAGGAGCCTGTCTGAAACTAATCCATTGCACATGTTAGGCCTCATATACTAATGGCAATTACTGTCCTCTTTATTGGTTGAAGAGCTCAGCAGCTGCTGAATGCCTATCCAAACAGCAGGAAATTAAGGCATCCTTATTTTCATTAAAGAGAGTACTGAGGTATTTTAGAGTGAAGAACAAGAGTTCTCATTAAAGTGATGTAAGACACACCATCTCTGCTAGAATGTCGAAGCTATATTTACAGAAGGTTTATCTCCAAGATTTGCACGGCTCTTTTATTTTTGAGAATTTCTGGGCTAGACACAATTCTTTACATGCCACTGATTAAAAAAATCCTTGTAAACTAATCTATTAATCTTTTCAATACCAGAATAACAGCCTAAAAGATTATAAACCAGTAAATTCAAAACATTTTTCAGTGCTTGCATTTCCCCCTCCCCTTGTCAGTACATTAAACAGGTTAGAAATAGCTGCAAGATAATTAAGGAAAAGTTTATAGTATGGATGCAGTGATGTACAGGGAGGTGTAAACTGAGACCTCATTTGCCTTATCTGTGCTATGCTACTTGGTGCTATGCTACTTCTTTAGTATCCCTGTCCATTCTTAATGGAGACCTTGTGGCTAATTATCTCTTTACCTGGAAGCCTTTATCTGCCTGTGCTTTTAATCCCAAATAGCAAAATGTGGAGTTGGTGACAGAATCTTTGAAACTACTTTCCTCTTCCTTGTTCTTCTTCCTATACATGATGTCCAGGCATATAAGCAATGACTTTTTAATAAAACCATTTGCTGGAGCACAATGAAGTGATGTGTATTAATGGAACTTCTTAAGACGCCTTTCTAAAATAGAGAATGTGTTCCAAACAATAAAAACAATGTTAATAGCAGTATCTAGAATGCAGCAGCAGTAGGGACTTGAACAGCATTCTGCCTGCCTCCCACCCCTCCCTACTTTACTAAAAATAAATTAGGTACATGGAGGGGCTCCTAGGATGTTTTTTCAGATTAATTCTCCACAGCTCTGTTTCCTGATACCATGTCTCTCTGGCAGGACCCTGTCTCTCGAGCAGAGTCGCCAGCCAGCCAACCCTTGTCAAGGCTCAGCCGGCACCTTTTATAATGAAAACTCAGAAGAAAACATAACAAAAAGAAAAAGGAGGAAAAGAATCCTCTGAAATCTGTGATCACAAAACAAAAGCGAGATACGCAAGTTAAGCAAGACTTCCAGCATTTCTGAAAGAAAGGTCTTCAGAAATCAGACAAGGAACAACAGAGATGTAAAGCAAAGTGGTCATGACAAACATGCAGTGTGTGCTCCTTACTAATTCACTGCTGTTCCTTGCCAGTAGTGCCTTCCTTACCTGATATGAATAAATAAAACATCCACTTTTTCCTAAGTGGCAAAGTTGGTGGGATGGGCAGCAGGTGGTAGTTTTCGTTCTTTTTGGTTAAATGATCCACAGCATTGGCTTCATACTGAAGATCAAGATATTACTCCAGGCACTGTTATTTTCAGGAGGCAGCTACTGAAGCCAGGTTCAGTTACAGAATTCCCTCCGTGTTCAGGAGTGCTGGGACCTGATGCTCTGTTTCTGCTCTGCGTCTTACTCTGTTACTTAGAAATACCTAAGCATCAACTTCTGCAGAAGCTTTTTGACAGAACTGCCCATTTAGTGTCACTTGGAACAAAGAGCTTGAGTGAGAAAGAGCAGCATTTTGCAAGAAGAGACTGGAAGAGCCCCAAACAAGAAAACAGTGTCACAAAGTCAAGGGTTTTTAATGCCACTATGATAGCGGTTGAGTTGATGTTGCCAGTTGGCCATGCAGTCCTAAGAATAGCAGGAAAGGGGCTTTAGGAAAGCATGAAATTTGGAGCTGTATAACGAAACAAAGAAAAATTAGATTTTTCTGTTTGCAGTGGGTTTTGTTGATCCTCCTCATGTTTGGGTGGGCTTGTTCTGTGGGGAGAGTTGGAAAGTATTCAGGAGAGGGTCTTTCTGCTGAGGAAGGGGAACCAACCATGAGAAGAAATATGTGAAGTTCAGCTTGGGACATAGCGTTCTTCATCGGGGGCTGCCAAGAATTGCAGTGCTGCAAAGATGAAAGACCAATATTAGCTCTAAGTTAAATATAGATAGCAAACCAGCCAGTTATGCCAATATCAGATTAATTTCTAATTTCCTTCATAATATGAAATTCCTATAAAGTAAAGGTCATCTTTTATTCCACAAATTTATTTTTTAGACTCTGAGCTGAGACTCTAAATCAAGGAATGTGTTTATTCCAAGGAGCTCAGGCTTGTGCAAAATAATAGTACTGTAGCAATGTACCTATTTCATGGATTAGGAGACAGCTTGGAATGAAGCAGAAGGCTCTTATTCTACTAGATCCGACTAGAAGGGAGCCAGGTATTTCATTTCAGGAATTAAATCTTCCCTTTTGCAGCTTCAGCTTAAGTGTTTGGTTATTTTGTGGTATGTGTTAATAATCAAAAGTGAAGTGCATAGTCTGTGTTGGCAGGGCTGTCTACTGGACAACATAGCAACATAGCCATCTTTTACCAAATGTAGAACTTCTTTTCAACACAGAAAGTAAATTTCTGAGGTGACTGAATCAAATTCTAATGTGATCAGTCTAGCAGCTTCCAGAAACTGCTTGCTTTGTGTGCAGAAGGGTTGTTTGCTTCCACATTACATGCTAGATTTGAAATTAGCTCCTCTTGACACATTCAGGCAGAATGCAATTCAAACTGAGCATCAAAGGAATATATTTTGCAGTAAGTATTCCTGTACCCACAGCTGAATGATTATAATTTAATAAGGGAGCTTTACAAATTTTTTAATTTGAAACATTTTAATCTATAATCCCTGGTAGCTGCGGATAGCTGAAGAGAAGCAACATTTAGCAGCGGAATGGAGAAGAAATCTATTCTATTTTCAAATCCAAGGAGACATTTTCTTACAGGTTAGTATTAACTCTCAGGTTATATGGAGTGCTTGGCAAATATTTTGTTGAAGTTTCTCAGAACTACACATTTGTTGTACAGAATGCAGCTTGAAGTGTTTAGTGTAAAATGAACTGATGCAAAAGAGGGTCTCAAAGAAATTATGTGAGTACACATATTTTTTAAAGCAGTGTGGTTACATCTTGTGATTTTATAATGGATAAACTTCCTTAAAGTCCCAGCTCCTGGAGTCATGTAAATATGTGAGAATCTCATTGAAACAAAGCTTGTCATGAAACAAAGGTTGTCATGGCTGATACTTATAGGTTGGTACAAATGTATCTCAAAGGCTTAGAAAAAAGCTAACAAAATGGATCTATGAGTTACTATTTTAATCAAGTGGGATTAATTTTCAGTCTCAAATCATAGAAGGCTTCATATTGGAAATTCTGCTAAAGCATAAATATTTCTCGGCAGAATTAGACTTTTTACTGTAGTATCTCCCATTAAAAGTGCTTCAGTAGTATCCAGAGAGAACATTCGAGAGCATCCAAGGAACATCAGAGGCAGGCAAGCTGATGGAACTAACTATTTTGGTTTCTGATGTAATTTGACAGGATTTTATATATGAAAACAGTTTAAAATTCTGATCTTAATCATGTGCCTTTATCTACTAATGCTGCCAGACTACGAATTCAAATGTGTACTTTTAGTACTAATGAGTAAGTTTAATTTCTGTTTGTCTCATTTCAGTTGCTACATTTTTCCCTATTGCTTTTAAAGGGAAAATAAGTTAATGCCATGACTGGTATCACTGGGAAAAAAAAATTAATAAGAAAAATGTCTTTGGTAAAAGATTGCTCAGTATCTTGACACATGGAGTGCATGGAGGGGAAGACCTTGTCTCTAATCTGAATGCTGGAAAGAAGGCTTTTCAGTTTCCAATCATGATGTTACAGAAAGAATGTAACTTCGAGTATTTCATAAGTTATTAGGGTTTCTTAAACTTTTTTCAGTGGATGTGCCAGCACCTGCTAGTAGATTTAAAATAAGGGGCCATTTCAAAGAGCAGTATGTGTACAGAGATGTAGCACATGGGTTCGTATAGGCTTTCAGCTGACGTGCCAGGCAGTGACATGTCACGTCATGAATCAGCCACATCGTGTTACGTGATTTCAGGCTAACAGAACACAACAGGAGTTACATAGTGACAAACACAACTGAACATGACATATCCAAGGGAGAATTGGCACAAAAATCTTCTTAAAGTTGAGTTTCAGGGGTACATTTATTCATCTCTAAAATGCTCCAGAGAAAACTATGAAGTAATGTACCAGGAAAGGGAGTAATGTAGTGACAGAATTACTAAAGCAGCTTTAATTCGTGGTACAATTAGGAAGAAAACATATGTATATAACAATTCTGGAGAGTGTTTTTGTTGCATTGGGTTCTTGTGAATTTCTTTCCAAAGGTAGCTGTCTCAGGGCTGCAGTCATTCCAGGTCAGTGATTATTTTTATCTTTAGCCATGCTAAGAGCTGTATAGACTTCAGGTTACAGCTGTAAGTTAATATCTTTTGAATTTAGCCTCAGTAAATCTTGAGTCATCCTAGTTAAACTCTGTTGGTTTTTATGCTTTGCTTGCAGATCAGAATGACCCCCTTCTTTGCCTATTTCCAATATTCTTAGTGTTCTCTGAAATTATCTTCTTTCCCTTTCTGGGTACTCCTATCCTAATTTCTGATGTCCACTGAAAATAGAGTCTGCAATTAAAACTCTGGGATGAATTCATTCATCTCTGTTTGCTTATTATTCATCATAAATGTGCGGATAGCCTGTGCTTTTGACGTTCTCTATAAAAGGCACAGACCTAATTTGGGGTCAGGGAAATTCAACACATGCGTTTAGCTGAGAAGTGCGTGTCAAGTAGCATTTCGTTCATGATATCAGAAGTGAAAACGGTGTCACGTAACTGTTTGCCCACTGCATTTCATGTCTGGATTTACAGTTTTTAATTTCACAGCCTTCGAAATACCAACTTCTCTACACAAAATGTGAACTGCAGCTTACAGGCAGAATGACATGGTGATGCAATACCTGAGAGATTCACCTACTGTACCAAACAACTGAAGTTTATTGGGGCTAGCGGGTGAGGAAGACAATAGCTACATCATTTTGGCTAGCCTAACTGAGAAAATAGCACAGATATTCAGAGGCTTGCAGAGCAGAACAAACTGAATAGATGCTTTCTCTTCTGCCTTCATTTTAAAATGAGCAAGATGCTCCAAGAGTGCCAGAAATGGTGAAGCCTAGTTTGATTTGTGAAGTCTAACAATATTTGGACTCTTGCTGGAAGTATAGAATACCTCTCTCTGGGGGATCCTCTGGTGCCTGTTAGAGCGTGGGTAAGCACTGGAGTCTTCTCCTGAGGGAAGAGGCTTAGGGCATTCCCCTCCCCTACCCCATTGTCCCTCTACACAAATGATGTGACAGCTTTGGGGACTTCATCAAACCTGATGGAGATTGGGTGGTGCGCTCAAAAGAGATGTCTGTAGAGATGAAGATTGCCAAACATGCATGCGTACAGACTTCATGTGCACGCTGACACACATGCACAAACAGAGACTAGTTTTGAGGCTAAAAATAATCCCACATTTGGACAACTCTCAGGAGTTTTACCAGCGTGACATCTTAAATTTCAAATGGATGCAGTATGTCTTGCTACTGCTTTTCCTGCACCGCTGCTGTTCACCCCCAAATGACTACAGTTCAGTGATGGGTGGAAGGATTCCCATGATAGTATCATGTATATAGTAGTATACTATAGTATAGTATACTACAGTATAGTATCACTTTGTAAATTGCTCTGGGCTCAACCACAGTGAAATAATGCTATATAAATACATGTTTTTATTGGTGAAGTGATAAAATTATCTTATGCTTACCAAATATCCTAGTGTCTTGTCTTGATCATAATTAACTGGCAACATATATGTTGAGTCAGTGCTCTAGGATTTGTGCCCAGAATAAGTCACAAAAACACAGCAGCTTTAGTACAGGAGAAAAGAATGAAGGGGTGTGTTTTATTTCTCCCTTTTTTTTCTTCTGGATAAGATACAAAAACTGCCCAGAGCCGGCCCTGTTCAGAAATAGCGAGTCAGCCTCTTAAAATTTTTTCTAAGATGTCAACTTCCCTCTCATATACTTCTGTGAAGACAAAGAATGTCTTAACGTCTGTATTGAAGTCATCATTAAAATAAAAGGAGATCTATAGACATCAGCTGTAAATCATCAAGAAATAGCTTGTGGGTAACCTTTGACACAATTGAACCTACTTGAAATGAGCTAGGGCTGGATTCATTGCCTTTAGTGAAGCTAGTAGGTGGACTAAAGGTCTCCTCTCTCTCTCCCTCTCTCTTTCCATCTCTTACAGTGTTAGCTTCTGGGAGGTGAATGTCTTCTGGCTGAGTGATGGATATGCATTTGGATGTGTTCTTAAATAGACATTTGTTTTATGTCTGAAAAGAATAGGCCAATCTTAACAGTGTGATGCTGGGGCTATTTGAAAGGGTTTTTTTAAGGCAGTTGTCTTCTTTCAGCTTTACAAAAACTATTTTAACCAATAGTTTGGGCTTGAGGAACAGCATGAAATATCTATTGTGTATGGATGCATGCATGTTCTACAGAATTAACAGGAAAATGGTGGATAAAAATCTGCCTAATTTAACATAATATATTTTTGGCATTCTTGTGATCTGACTTCAAATTCATGCTGAGTTTCTACAGTACAACAGAAATACTAGTTTGCAGTTGTTAATTTTAATTTTTAAGATGCTAGGCTTTAAAAGGAGCTGAAAGTGTTCAGCATCTCATGGGGACAAACTATGAGTCTTACTAATGAATCCAGTAATTAGTGGTTCATTGTGCCTGCCAGCAATTTGGCCCCAATACCAGTCCTGATGGTGATTTCATTTTTGCTGGTGTGAATCAGGAATAGGATCTGAAGTCTGTTCACCAAGGGGGGTTGAATACTTCTTCAACACTGTTCTGCTTGTAATCTGCATTCAGTACTGATAGCAGCAAATAAGAAAAAACCTACAATATATTTCAATTTTAATTACAATGATTATGGTTGATTAATATGTTCATTAGGATAATTATATAATATCAATAGTACTTACTAAACTTAAAAGGTTGTAAATGTGGTGTCCCCATGCAGTTAGATCAATGTATATATGATGTATGCCCAGTTTGCATAGAAGAAATCCTTTTCATAGATGAAAGGATGTATTTTCTCCAGTTTTGTAAGTAGAGAATTGAGACAAAAGAAGTGGCCCTTTACTTTCTGTAGCCATTTGCAGTTGTGCAAACACAAATTTATATTTGGTAATATTTTATCATAACTTTGCAAAGATGTCAGTGACCATGTGGAGAAGATTAGATAATGAGTGACTCATTCAAGTTCACAGAGAAGGTTTGTTGGAAAGTCAGGAACTGAACCCAAGTCTTTTTGGCATGACCCAAGGAATCAGCAATAAAAAAAGCCGTGACTGTGGCATAGGAAAAGGAATGACCCTTCCCAGCAGGTGTAGTCCTACGTAGTTAACCCCACATATGTGATTATGGATGGGGTATAAATATCAAACAAATTATTCTTCTATGACTGCAGTACTCAATGATGGAGTATGTGTTTGCTTTGAACATTCCCTACAGTACGTTAAACTCCCTCCAGTTTCTGGAGCTGCTGATTAGATTTCATCTTACTGCTAAAAGGAGGTGAAATGAAAAAATACCCAGCAAGACAGAGCTGTAAAATCATTTTGATTTTAGTGATCTGGGATGTTGTTAATAGCACACAAGCATTAAAGACGGATGAGTTTTGTGTTGATGGTTTCCCTCTGAAAAGCTATTAGTTGGAAAAACAAATTGTCAAGCAGGTCATATCTACAGTTACAGAACATATTTTGACATTTTTCTTACAGTTGTATGTATCTATAAATAAAAACAGTGCATGTTATCTTTGCACTACTTATTTGTAGTGCTGCATACATTGTTGCCTCTTTTAGTGAAAAATTTACCTAGACTACATAGAGATATCCAAAGTCAGAGAAAGCACAGGTGGTTTTTTGAAAAGGAATGTCTTAGCCCACTGCCAGTTGTCCAAGCTGTTTGAAATTTCTTTTCTTTCAAGCTCTTTTGACTTTTTCTTCTAAAGTTTTCAGCAGCTGGGTTTTTTTGGTTTTGTTTTGTCTTTTTTCCCCCCTGAATCTTAGAATCCATGCAACATCTTTGCTTCTCCTGCCTGACCACAGCAGGAGTAGGGGTGTGTTGCTAATTTGTTTTGATGCGGTACGCTTTGGTCTGTATTCTTTTTGAAATTAATTCCTTTTGCAGGTGTGGGGTTAGAGGTGGTGGTGTGCTCCCAGCGAAGGTGTCATCCACCACAGAGAGGAGGTGGGAGGCTTTGATCAGTGTGGCTTCTGTTTTCTTGTTGTTCATTTAAAATGTACCAGTTTGTAATGCTGTTTGGCTTTGCAGGTCCTTGTTTTATTTTCTTCCAAGTCCTTCCCCATCCTTTCAGGTTTTGTTGTTTTCATTGCTATTCATTCTGCTTAACATTTACTAGGGATTATTCATTGGAAGGTGGTGGTTTCAAGTTCAATTTAGGCAGCAGACGACATCCAGTCTCATGTCCACTTCCATTTTTTAAACAGCCTTGTTATGGGTGGGAGAGTGCATTATTAAGGACATGACACCACATGTTTAGACTTCTGGGTCTTGCTGGGATAGAATTATGTAGCAAGGATTAAAAAAAAACCAAAACAAAAAAAACCCCCAACAAACCCACAAACAAGAAAGACCCAAGCTGCAAGGCATCATGCTTCAGGGCATGGGCCACTCTGTTTCTACCCAGCACAAGAGCAGAAGTTCAGGAATACATGCCACAGATCAAACTGTCTGACAACTATCTACTTTTTCTTGCAACTTCTTTTGAAGCAACTGGACATTTTAGGAGATTCAGTACAGTATCAGAAAAACCCCAAAACGTTGGTCTAAGAGTGGCAGTTGCTCTGCTCTTCCTTATGACTCAGCTGCTTACTCACTGTGTGAAATTAGGCAAATCATTCAGCCAGTTTGTACCTTATTCTTTCCATTTGTAAAATAAGGCAAAAGCTGTCAGAGTAATTATGAGCTTTAATTAATTAATATTCCTATGGTACACTGGAGAAGTGATTTTTTTTTTTTCCCCTCTTGCACTTTGCTACTTACCATGTATTTCAGTGGAGGCAGTTTAGAAGAAGCATTCTTTCCAGGAAGAATCCTTTCTCCTCCCATTCCCCACAATTCTGTGATCCTCTCTAATGATTTTTACCTCAGGTAAAGTGATTTGCATGGTTAAAAGCATGAAAAATCAGTCATCTTTCCCTGAAGATTTGCAGTATCTGCGTCAATCCCTGCTGACCTGTGCCTAAGTCACTCTTCCTGCTTAGCAGCTGACTTGAGCCTTCTTAGAGAAGCGCTTCATTAATAGCATTATACCAAGTAAATAGGAGCAGCAGTGATGTTAGAAATGCAGCTGAATGATAATTATTAGAAGCAAAAAGCTAACAACAGGACCCAAGTTTGGCATGAAGTATGGACTAGCAGAATCCCAGGTGGCTCATCTCTCTGCACTGGCTCATATTTTATCTTTACTCAACATGGACCCTTCTCATTTCAGGCCAAACCTGGCAGGATTTCCTCAGAACAGCTTCACTGAAGTTTTTTTGTAAATGAGGCTACAGAGTTAAATTTTCTCTCACTCAGAGATGCAGAATGAGAAGGAGCTTTTTCATTATGAGGTGCAAGCCAATTCTAAAAGCTCTTTGTTCCTGCAGTTTTGTTTTATGATGTACTGAGAATCCACATAAATGGGTTCTAAGCAGTGTGGTGAGCAACTCTCACTTTTGCTTGTTTCAGTATAACAGAAGAACAAATGCCCAAACAGCAGAGTAATGTCGATAGGAGTAAGTCACTTGCTTTTGTATGGATGAAAATGAAATTTGAATCTGGGTTTAGGTGAGCATCCACAAGTCGTCAGGTTTTCCTACAGGTTGGTGTGACTGAAGACTTGTGATCAAGCAAAAATAGCCTAGAAATCTCATACCAGCCACTTTCCTCAAACACATTGTGCTGTTTGTCTGTGATTACCAGGAGACTTCACAAGGATGGTGGGCATTTTGGCAGTCCAAAGCCAGCCAGAAGCTGCAAGTGTAGTTTGGAGGATGCTTCTCTTAAAATTTGAGAAACTAAATGAATGAATTTTGGGTAAACACATACCCGTCTGCTCATTTTGCTGAGCTGCATGCCCTGGTGTATTCTGTTGGCCAAACAGTCTGTCTTGTGCTCCGCAAGACCCCAGAGGGCTAGGTCCCAGTGCAGCACTTGTCTTTCCTGAAGACTGCTAAAAGTTGCTTTTAGGATTCTGTGTGCAGAGGTCTGACCAGTTGCTACACAAAACTAAGGCCTTTGCCCCAGGTTGTCATTGGATGTAGACTTTGAAGAGGAGTTATGTAGCTCTCTCCACAGACACCACTTCTAGGCTGCCCTGCAGCTGAAACAGCCCACACTCTTCCATGTCTGAGCTAGCTGAAGGACTAAAATGATCCTTGACTTATTTGGCATTTGGTCCTCTGTTATTTCAGCATCTGTATTCTGTGGCTCATAGAATAGAGCAGTACTACAGAGTAAGCGCTGTGCCTCGGATAAAAAGGTTGTGGGGAGGAGGGGAAGGCATCCAGCTCCTAGGGCCTTCCACGTTTATAGACAGGTCATTCTGCATGCTTCTCTTTTGTTCTTCCTGTATCTGTTCATGAATCCTGTGTACAACTTCAGGAAGCAACAGTGCTAAATACAAAGGGAACACCACCCAGCAGTTCTCTTATTTTACGGTGACAACATGTGGACTAGACAAAATCAAAGCTTGGGGTTTCCAGGGCAGCAAATTAGTCTTTGTAACTGCAGACTTCTTTCCTGGCAGCTAGGCTTCCTGTAAAGAAAAATGAAAGGGGAAGATGTTAGGGATCTTTCTGAGAGGACAATACCCAGAGAATATCCTCACTGAGAGCCCCTAGTGTTGTAATAAAGGACTGGGGAAAAATACTGTCTGTCAGTGGTACTACAAAACAGATTAAGTTGGTGTGTTTCTGCACTTTTTTCCCCATGAACAGGAATGGAGACTGTGCAAGAATACTCCCAGCATTTGGGAGTATTTTATTCCTTGAGTAGTCCCCTACAAGAAGCAGATGAGAGAACAAAAAGAATATTTGTCACAAATACAAGGCAGCTCAGTTCCCCCCTTTGTTTTGAGTCCCATGAATAAGAGTATTTGGGCCATATCAGTAAAGTCTGGAAGTACTAACTTTGGTTATCTAGCATGCACTGAGTCCAGAAAGTGTCTGCCTTCTGAGAGCAACGCATTCAGGAAAAGACACTCAGCAAAGCAACACCATAAAGAAATCTGCTCTGGGTATAGATAGAAATGCAGGCTGAGATGTTTCTGCAGCTATCACAGAAGGAAAAGTCTGTGCGCTTTGCAGGATCAGAAAGAGAGAAGACAGCTCTTCTTAATATTTGCCCTCTGCCTTGTCTTTGGTGATGTTTCTTTTCCTTTCTAACTAGACTCTAGTTGTACCTTCTTCTTGGCGCTGAAACATGTGGGCAGGAGTAGGATAAACTGACTTCTCTGAACCTGAAGAATAAGTCTGTTGTGTTTATTATCATATCATAAGATGCCTGTTTTTATGTCTCCATCTCTTTTTCTGTGTAGTTAGAGAAATTTTCACCTTTGCAGGAAGGGACACATTATTCTTAATCAAAACTTGAGAATGTGGCAGGAGGAGGTACAGCTGCAGATGAGCATTATGTAATTCACCCATCCTGTCATGTGAACATCCCTGCTTAATTTAATACAATTATTTCATCAGTGAGAATAATATCAGCAGCATGATTCATTTATACAACATGTTTCACAACTGCCTTTACCTCTCAGCTTCTTATTATCACTACTGGTAATTTCACCATGACTGGCTTCAGAGGAAGGGGAGGGGACGTGAAGAAAGCTGCCAGTATCTTTGTGTGAGTGCGTGGACAGCTGTAGTCCTGAGGGACAGTGATGCTGAAGGATTTTCTTTGCATATATGCTGTTGCACCTTGGTTTCTGGTATATTCTGGTTAGACATTTCTGGATGAGCACAAGACTGAATGGATAAGCCACTGACTGGCTGTATTGTTCAGTGGGCAACAATAGCATCATTGTATTCTGCCCCAAACATGCCAGTAAGTGCTCCATATTTTGCGCTTCTGTTGAAGCATCTCCATGAAACAGAACCAGGGTGGGGGAATGACACTTTGTTTCTGATGAGGCGGCAGAGACATTCTTTTAGAAACCCCCTCTCTGGCTTCTTATTTCAAACTCATTTGGCTGTAATTTGTACTGTCAAGGTCATCTAAATAGGCAGCAAGATGTGGCGAACATGTTCCCAGAGGTCATGAAAAGCCTCTTTAGTAGAGCATGCTAGGCTGTGCTTATGCCAGGTCATTTAAGCACATTTGTATTGCCAGTCAGATGATACAGAGTAGTTCATGATTTTGTAATAAACCGTGCAACCTGGACCTACAGTGTGTGCCACAGTGGGATACAGCACTTGGATTTAAATGACAGTACAATAATTCAGTAACTGTATCTTAATAGTAGACTAATCTTTAAAATATGTGAAAAGAATTGATATTATGAAATCCAAATGAATCATCTGGGCTCTTCCCCACCACCCCCCTTTTTTCTTTCTCTGAGACTGGTTCATTCATCTGGGCTATCAGTCCTTTATTCGGCCTTCGGTGTTGAAATAGTGCCATTTTTAATAAATGGTTTAGAGAGATTCTCAAAACCAGATTTTATTCCCCTCTTTCTCCACATCCATTCTCCATAGAGATAAATTAACCTTTTATCTTAGGAGGAAGTAAATAGAGACAGCATGATTGAAAGATTAGAAAAGACACCATTTGAGCGAACTATTTGCAACATTGGTGATTGCGAGTCAGAATTCCTGGGTCTGTCTGAAACTCTGCCACTACATAATTGTATGACTGTGAACAAATCCTTTCCTTTTCTCTCTCTTTCATTTTTATTAATAAGCACTTTGTGTTTACCTAGCATTTTACCTTTTCAAAGGACCATACAAACCTTATAAAAGCGGCATGATGCACAGTCAACTTATCAGCAGTATTTCTGTTTAAATGTTGTCGGGCACTTATATTCGAAGATTTCCGTTGTCTGATGCTTAAATACGAAAGCTCAATCCAGGCTGAGTGATTCTACAAAATACAGCTCTTGAGTATTTTGTTTAGGCCCCAAATTCTGGTGTAAACAAAGGGTTCTTCTTTCTTCCCTCGTATGCCTAGAGATCAGCTGGGAAAAAAATCTAGAGCAAATCAAGGATTTAAAGTTCCCCGAGCTCCAACGTTCTGGTTAATGGCAGTCTTCCAATCCTGGGAAGCAAACCACCAGCTCTCCCTAAAATAGTGACTATTCTGACACTGCTGTGATACAGGGGATGGGAATTTCTTTACCAATGCTTTGCTCTTGCTGTGGGTACTTCATTTTATTAGCCCTCTGTCATGTGTTTTCGCTTATGCTTTATTCTCTACATTTTTTTGTGTGTGTGTTTTGTTTTGTTAGACAAATGCGCTACTTTAAAGGAAACATTTCATAACCTTTAATCAAGATCATATTTTACTTTCATCACATCTGTGTTTATATTATTACAAGCCTTTTGGGTCTTAACGTCCTCTGGTCTAAGCATTAATCGTTTTGGCTGATATATAAATAAATGTTTTACTTTGTTTAACTCTAAAAAATACTGGCTTGAAAAAAAAAAACCCTTATCAGTGGCATCTTAGAATAACTGCGTGTCAAAAATAAGGCAGGGACCAACCACTACTGAGCTTTCTCTAACAAAAACTAAGTGCAGGGAGTAGTGCTAGATTCTGTGATCCCATATAAAATTGAATCTTCTGGCTGTTGAAAGATACCATCTACCTGGAGTGAGCATGCTACATCTATTTTTTTCTTTTTAGTACTCTTATTTGCCCTAGCTGTCATGCTGCACTTTTGCACAGCCTTGATATAACCGAGATTGAAACCTGCTAATCTATAATGTGGCAAAATGTTAGCTGGAAGATTTTATAGTTAAAAATAAAGCTATGCCAACACCTAATTCTTCTCATGGTTACACAGGCTCAAATCAGTAATGAAGACAGTACAGTTCTTGTTTTAAACTGGAAGAGCAAATAATTTTGAATTTATGACTGCAGATAGGAAAAAGAGTAAAATGTCTCACTGAATATAGGAGTGAAGATCCTAACAGTCATCTTCACACTTAACACAATTGTATATTATTACCTGTCTCCCAGGTATTTTTTAGACCTCCATGGAATAAATCAGGGTAGTTCCACTGTGGTAAAGGAAATTACTTAAATTTTTATCAGCTCATGATCCAGCATAGGATTTCTAAACTCTCTGACTGAATTTTTAATGTATTTGACTTTCAGCGAAGATTTGAGAATGCTCTTTGAAGTAACAGAAGTAAAAATGTTATGAAGACCAAGCAGTGAAGTAATATCATTTTGTAAATACATATAATAGCTGAAAATTGTTTACTTATCCTCCTTTATGAGAACCAAGCTTCTGTGACCTCCAATTAATTTACCATTAGCCTAAACATACAGTGAAAGTGAATGAAGGGGCAATTTGGAATGACATTCATCAGCTCTGGAACTGTCGACTTCTATTATTTCCACAAGGCCTTATGCTTCTTGACTTCAGAGAAGGCTGTGCTGACTTGAATGAAGAAGACCATTCTTACTACAAAGAATAGTTATAATGCAGACAGTTTCATTGCTAGATGCCTACAATGGAAAAATACACCTGTCCCGTTTCTAACTTGCATTAAATGAGACCAAAACCACTGTTCTATAGGGGACTTGCACAAGACCTTGACTTCACACCAGGCTAAAAAAAGGGAACAGAAGAACTGAGGAAAGGGAGAAGGAGCAAGAGGAGGGAAGGAAATAACTTTATAGAGACAGGATAGCCAAACGATTGAGTCAAAAGGACGAGACTGAAAAGAAACTTTCAGCACGAGGATGCAGGTTGGAATCCAAGCTGACTTCGCAGCAAATGAGAGCCATTCCCATCAGGGACTGGTTGCTGCTCCGTATGAACTGAAGTGCTGCTCTCAGTCAGATTTCCAGTGGCCAGAGAGCACGCTGCAGCTTTTGCTACCATATCTAAAACTAATCAGCCCCTTTTGTTGAGACTTACAACAGAGGTCAAGAATTGAATACACATGGAAACTAGCCCCTCTTGGATTGAACCAAAACAAGTCTGTGGGAAGGTTTGCATTGCTTCTAATACTGTCTTCCAAATAGATGACTTTGCTCTTCAGGGATCCTTGTCTGGCACAGGGTCGCTGTGTTTGGTTGGTTCATTGGCTAGTTTGTACTTAGCTTGTATGCAACTATCTCAGTACTGATTTTATGACGTTATAGTTGCACTGTTGTAGGATTTTATTTTTTTTTAATTGAAATCAGCGGAACAGCGGAGCAAGTCCTCTTCCATTTGGCTAGTAGGTTAATCTGGTTTATTCTAATACAGATGAGTTTGTATTTCTGTAAAGTAACGAATACCTTCTTAAAATGTCAAATGCTGGTTGAACTGGGTGACATTTTTAACCCTGAGGCTTAAGTCTCCTAGAAGATCAACAGAACTCTGCATTCTAGATGCCTAAGTTGCTTCTGAGAATACAGAATATAGGCCTCTAAGGCAATTTTCTGCATTGATTTTCTTCCCCTTTATTTTACGCACAAGTTGCATCTAGGACGGCTTAAATACCACTTTAAGGATGACAGCTTTGTTCACGATGTTCCTGATAGGTTTGTCTGCTAAGCTTTAATTTATTTTTAACTATGACCATTGCAAAAATATAGAAATAATCAAATATAACAAAAGTGCTTTGCTCAGAGCTTGCTTCTTTAAGGTAATGGAAAAGTTATATGACAGTGCTTTGCAGAATTGTCCTGTGTTTGGAAAGGTACATCTACATCATACTTCCACAAGCAATAGGCAACTATAAAATTCCTTCTTTACTGCAGCACACCAGCCTCTGTGGAAAAGAATCTGTATTATATGATAGTAGTTACAGATACCTTAGTGGTAACACTAAAACACTCAAACATTATGAGTCTCATTCCAGTCAGCTTTGCATTGCTGTAAGTCAGGAATAATTCCGTAAAACTGAATGTACTTACAACATAGGGAGATCAGAACCAGCTTCTTCAGTGCCTAGAGCCAAAACCCAATTGTGTGATGTGACCCTTCTGTAGCTAAAGGCTGGCTTTCCTAAGTCACAGTGTCAGAGGAGAGCTAAGCTAGTATGTGATGGTTGGATCTAATACCATATCTATTAGTTCTGGTTATTTAAAAGTCAGTTAAAATCACTTCTAAAATATCGCCCTTGTTGAAAAGCTTTTTCTCCCTTCCCTGTTTTTTTTTTTTTTCCCTTACTGTATTGTATTTTGGTCAAACAAAAATGTATGACTTAAAATTTTAATGTGTTTTATAGCACTGTCTTTTACTCCATGTAATCAAACAAAGTTTAGGAATAATTCCACTTACCCTGCAAAAATGTCACCCAATTTCTCTATTTTTGCATAATAATAATTACTGAAATCTTGAAGTCCATCTCCACAGAAGATAAAAAATCTAGGGGCTTATGCAGAATTATCCAGGTTATTGTTTCAAATTTTGTGGAAAGAAAGGACAGGTTCTTCCTGCTCTCTTGTTGTGGGGGAAGAGAAGTATTAATGTCCTATATTTTTGTGCTTGCAACTCTAAGCCTGGGTAGTTCAGAGGAAAGCACAAACACTAAAAAAAAAAAAAAAAAAAAAGGGAAAACAAAAGACCAATTAAAAACCCAACTAAAAACCCATTCACTCAAACATATTTGCCCAATTGGGGTGGTGGTGGTTGAATTTTAAGTGAAAATTCTTTTCAGTTCTTATTTAATTTCTCCATATCAAGTTTAAAATAAAACAACAAAAAAAAAATCATTGTAAAAATGTAAAATTGCTGTAAAAAAGTGTATATCTTGTTGATGTGAATAATTTCTTCAGAAACAATTCCTACATACAAAGTGCAAATGGAGGACATTCTGTGATCATGTCATGTTAATTTTCCAGTTTATCAGTCAGTTCAGTTCCAAACTGGAATGACAGGATGATACCACGTTTGATCTTAGTATGTATCATACAACCTTTCAGGTTTAGAAGTTTATATGAGCTGAAAACAACTGTCTTTGCTTAGATGGTGTTGTGCCAACAGCAGTTTTTTAATAACATTCTTTTCTCTTCTGCTTGTCTAGGATGAAGTGGCCCAGCCTCTGAACCTTTCAGCCAAACCCAAGACATCTGATGGCAAGTCTCCCACATCACCCACCTCTCCTCATATTCCAACTCTGAGAATAAATAGTGGGGCCAGTTCACTAAAGTCCTCAGTGCCAGCAACATTAGCTAGTCCTTCGACCAGAGCTAACACAATAGGTAAGCTCATTTATCCCTCCTCATAACGATTAATAGGTGTTAATGGAAAGTGGACATTCATCAGTCAGTGCCAGACAGCAGACTATGAACTGTCATGGGGTGACCATGATACTACATTTGTTGATGCCAGTGAAGAAACTTGCACAGACTTACCATTTCAGGAGGAGTATCTTAACTTTTACAGACTTGGAAAACAAAGACCTGTGTTACTTCAGATACTGCTTTATCAATAAAAGGTAATAAATGCTGTTTGTTTAATGGCATACATTAAAGAGAGTGACCTGTCTAATGGCAGGCTTTAAAGACCTGTGATATTGTACAGTGTCATCTAAAAGTGATGGATAAACCTTAAAAAAATTCCCTTTAAGTTAAAAGTCTACATATGTAAATACATCTTTGCAAAATTACAGGTTTAATCCTTAGTCCGCTAAAATGCTGCATGAACCATTATTTTACCTTGATCTAATATGCAAAACAATCACCAGGTTCATTCAGAAAAGCAAGTTTGATATTGTATCTTGCAAAGAGTCTTGACTGGCTGTTTTTGACATTGCTCCAGAAAATAGTGTTAATTCTTGCTCCTGCCAAAACTACCTCTTTGCCTAAAGACCATCTAAGTAATAACAGTGGTGATTTTACAAGTCTGATGTGTTAAAGGCACTGTTCTTTGTGCGTATGAGTAGAACGTGTGCACACCCCATTCTTCATCCTTGTAACTGAAACATTTTATTTCATTAAATAATTGAATATAACCTGAATTAAGATTTCAGGATGTAAATCAAGCTGTGTCTAGGGAATTAAGTGAGGTAGATAGTTGTTCCTTTGCTACTGTGTGTCTTACTACTCCTAAAGCATCTCCTGCTGGCCACTTTTAGGGATGGCACAAAAAGTAAAAGAAGCCATAGGTCAAATCTATCAGAAGCTCTTTCTGTGATATCTCAATGCTATGTAGTAAAATCTTTTTGTGTCTCTCGATCTCCCCCAAGCTCATTGTAGTCCATACTCTACCTGCATAGACACCAGGAAGACCCATAGTTATGTCCAAAGATCAAAACAGATCTAGCTCTCACTGTATTACCCTCCCACTGTGCGTACATGATTATTGCTAATGTTGATGAGAGTTACGTATATCAGACAGAGAATACGCTTCTATGCCTTCCAGAAAAGAAAATAACTTTATTTGGTATTACATCTTAGTAGTATATAAATATTTTGTAAATATCTCATTGTTAGTTGTTAATTCATGTATTATTATTAGACCTACACTCTGTAACTGCAGTAGGTAATAATGTATTTCATCTTTAATTTGCTTGGCCCTGTTGCTCTCCATGTACAATGCATCGAGTTTCAATTTTTTCACATTAAATTTTTTGTCCTTAATAGAGTGAGCATCACATTTAGATGTGGAGTTAAGCATCTGACCTGCATCTCAGTGGCAGGACATCTCTTGTTCTCTGCTCTCCAATCTTCTTTCCCTACACACCTGATCTTTTTCATAGGTTTGAGACCCCTGCAATTTACTTCTTTTAACAGAATGCAGATTTTGAAATGCTGTACCTGTAATGAGTGATAATGTAATTGGATAAAAGCTGTGAGGATGAATAGAGCTTTAAAGGTCACTCTTGTAAGAAGCATTAATGTGTTATACCATTAATAAACCATGGAAAACTGTGGAGCAAAAGATAACATACTTAAGTTATTGTTAATGACATAGAGTTCACTGCTGTATATCTCTCAGCTACAAATACAGAAAGTGACTTTTTGAGGTTGCTGAGCAGTATCACTGTGCATACTGTATATATCAGATAAGCAGTCTTTAACTGATGCAGGAGCTGGACAGGCATAGCCTACTTCTGACAAAGGTTTGTCCTTTAGTGGAGGACTAGAAGAATGAAAGGCTTGTGAACACTCTACAGAGTCTTTTCCTGTTAACTGCTAGGTCAGATCCAACCAAAGTTACAGCAAGTAAAACTTATTACTATGTTGAAACCATTGGGTGATCTTAAAAGAGTAAGCATGAAATTTCAAGTCCCTCCAGTAGGAGCTATGCCACAAAAAATTTTTATAGCATTTTTAGCAAAGGTACTAAGGTTCCTGAAAATGGTAAAGAAACTGGATCACTTCTTTATCTTGAGAGATGAATCCCTCTACAAAAGGTCACTGGGAAACATGCAGTCATTTGCCAGGCAGTTACTTCCACCATTTGAATGATTTGAGCTTTCAATGCAAGGCACAAGTTGTCTGTCCTAGGTCTGCCCAGCCCACCTTCCTGGGATGCAGTTGAGCTGTCACTTTTCACCACCACTAACTTCAAATTAAAACCATTCTCTGAAAGCAGTTCTTCAGGCTGCTTGGTTCCCATCGCATGGAGAAATGTTCATGTATTGTTCAGTTGTCTTTGGAGGACATAAACTTATAATCTCCTGTGATTAACAGCATAACTGCATTTGAGCATACAGATATGTAGTCCTTTTCTAGAGCTATCCTTATAGCGTATAAATCATGCTACAGACTGAGCAGTCACAAATGTCATGGCTTCATGTATGACTTTAAATCCAAGCATTTCTTTTTGGGAACAGGCATATGTCCGTGTACTAAAAACAGAAACAACTTCTCTCTGCCCTTTGCCATTATCTGCAACATCTCTATGCTAGTTTGGCAATCCTTGTAACTAAGTGCATTTTATGTAATGCAGTTCCTCTCTCTGTCAATAATTCACCACCTACCCTAAACAACAATAATTTACATTCTACTCGCTTCTATATTAATCATTTCCCTGCACACCAGCATCTTGGCAGCTACTGAAAAACATAAGGAGTGCTTGCTTTTATTCACTGTCATGTGCCAAAGTGTCTCAAAGATAGCAGTATTCAGGAAAAGCCAAATAGTCTGGAGAAGGGCGTGAATTCCAGTTCCTCGGCAAATTCAGCTGTATTGAAAGTATTATACCTAGCCTAATCAAGAGCACAACCACCAGTAATACTACTGTTTGTTTGTTTGTTTGTTTGCTTCCTTTTTAATTTATTCTGACTACATGCAAGCTTGATCAGTAACAGATGCAAAGTGGGGAAGAAACCAAGCAAGTTGATAAAATGAAGGTTAAAAAAAAATCAGCTCGTAGCACTGTGCTGGTGCAGGTTATAACTTTCCTTATGCTGGACAAGTTGGAATTACTGGAATTCCATTGGCTGGGAATTACTGGGTCATTTGATAAAAGAAATGTGGATCAAGTTAATTCATATAAAACTCCCAGGGTTCCTGGGTATTTAGCCAAAAGCTAACTGTTAGTACAATTAGCAACAGTCAAACTGCACAGAAACTTTTCCTCCTAGTTTTTGCACACCAAGGAAGACAGGAATACCAGTCCCATTCTGTCTGCAGTCTAAAAAAAAACCAGTAAAAACCCAAACCAAACTAAAATCCTGACAGCAGCGCAGCACTGAACTAATCTGACATCAGCTTCTTCCACTGAAATGTTTTAAGCAGCAAGACAATGTCCTACGTTTTTTGGCAATCAGCGGATCAGATAGAAGAGTCTAGCAATACAACAAGGATGTGTAATCTGACATGATTAGACAAGGCTCTTTAGGAACAGAACATTCATAATTGAGACAAAGAAAGAGTATTAATAACACTTTCCTAACACGGCAGTTAGCCATTTTATATTTCCTTTCTTTAATCTTAGTGTTTTTCAACAAATCATGGGATTTAATAGCGTGTTTTGGCAGATTAGAGGATTTATGGCCCAGATGTTTTTTGTTCTAAAAATGGATTAGGGTGTAAAGTTTGCTGGAATCCATGGAACATGTTGAGGCAAGCCGGTCATTTTGTGTGTGATTAGTGCCTGCCTTCTGTCTCACAGTCCCTCCATCTGTCACAATTCACCAATGGATCTGGTTAGATTTAGCCTCATGTCACAAACAGAAGTCCCTTTTCTGGGCAATTTCATATTACAGATTCATTTTATGCCGTTTTTATGCCCTAGTTAAAAGACAGAAAGAACCGTGTGCGTGCGTGCGCATGTGGGGATGTGGAGAGGGGGAGGGAGATTGATAGATATTAGCCTCTCCTTTAATGTTTGAAAAATAGACTGGGGCTTGGAGTCTCCCATCAGTATTCTATCCTACAAATCATATGCAGATCATAATAAGTATAATCTACAGTACGCTAAAGGAAAAAAATGACAAAGTGTCACATTTAAAATTAAATAGTATTAGCTGTGCTGGTGATGCTTGTAACATTTTAAAAGGATATAATTCAGTGACTACTAAGGCTAAGCCCTAGGCTGTGAATTTGCAGCAAAACAGTGGACATTTGACCTACTATTAGCAGCATGAATAGGAGTGGGAATGTAGGTCCGTGTAGCTGTGGTTTCTTATACATTTCTGAATGACAGGTGGTGGTGGGGAGCATTCAGTGGATGAGGTTTCTCTTCCCAGCCATTATGCATTTCATATCTATAGCAAACCACCGCCACCTGTGGTTTATTTTAATGTATTCACAAGTTTTAAGAAGGGGAAGAATGAAATGGTCTATTTTTAAGAGTTTGGGATTGCTGGCATGATCAAAGCTTCCCCTAACTCTTATCCAGTTACATCCTGCTGCATGCAAACCACAAGGCTAACCTCTGCAGCATCAGGGAAATATTGAAATTAATGGGATCAAATATCAGGACGATGATTTTGGCACTGAGGTTTCTCATGGTTTCTATCCAGGTGGCTCTATCATAACAGTAACAGAATTACAAAGCATGGATGGGTTTCTGGGCATTACCTTTTAACTCTTTCTCTTTAATCACTCTATGATTCTATGAATAATGATAAACGGTACATTTCATAGATGAAAGCTAAAGTGTTTTCTTATAACTTTCTTTTTTTAAGATATCCTTTCTTCTATCACGTCGTCAGGTTATTTAAATGACCACGATGCTGTTACCAAGGCAATCCAGGAGGCCCGACAGATGAAGGAGCAACTGCGGAGGGAACAACAGGTGCTGGATGGGAAAGTGGCCGTTGTGAATAGCCTGGGTCTCAATAACTGCAGGACAGAAAAGGTGAGTTTGTGAGACTCCCTTTGCAAAGGATCCGAGATTGCATTTGGCTCTCCCTGCAGATACATAGGTTCTTCCTCCTTTTTTTTCCTCCTTTTTCTTGCTCTATTTTCTTCTTCCCCATTTTTAATAATAGTTGCTTATTTCAAAAAAAAGTGAAAAGTAAAATGAAAACCACAACCAAAAAATGGCATGAGAGAGAGACCTGGAGACCCCTGGGGGAGAGTGAGGAGGAGACCGAGATAGTTAAAGCCCTCATGAGAACTTTGGAGGCCACTAATTCTCTGTTCCAGCCTGTCATCGTGTATTATGAGAAGGTGATCTTGGAAGTCTCTGGGTTGAAGTGGAGATCTTGCTTTATGGAAATGCTTACATGTGTTTGTGAGATGAACTGGATTTGAAAATATTCAAGCTTCTTTAGGAACATAAGCTTTGCTGATACTCAGGCTCAGCTTCTGGGTATTTAGCCTTGTGAGGTTGTCATATGATATTTTGTGACCATTGCTATGTAGCACTGTCATGTCACGTTAGATGACTTAACAAAATTGAAAAAATGGAGAATTGACAACACAAACTGCACTAAATATTTGCAGTGAAACTTAGAGGCAGCAGAATGTATGGGCCTTACCACCTCCTGCTTTTGAACTGGCCTGTGAAGCTGTGCTATAATAGAATATCAACAAAGTGAATATTCTCGAGTAAAATTTGTATGTACTGTAACCATTGCATATGTCAAAGAGCTTGTCATTTGCTGCTTTTCTCTGGAAATACCTGAGGTCTTTCCATGCACTGTCCTGGCTTATGGAGGATAAATAGATCTGCACATGTGACCTTGCTGCCACATTTATAGTGAGCTGTCCTTATAATACTGCCACTTAAGATATACATCCAAACTCTTGTGTGTATCTCAACATCATATGCTTAGCAAGACTTTTTCCTCAGTTCCTCTCTTCCCCTGCAATATTTTCTGAGGAGATACAGCCTTTGCTGTGCAGTACAGCAAAGATGACCGTTGTTGCATTTGGTGTAAACTGAATTTTATTGAAACTGCTTCTAGTGGCTTTTCACTGTAAGGCCTTGTGTGATCAGCTATTTAGCAGAAACTCGAAAGGCAGTTACCCTAGGAAGCTTGTGAGTCAAACAATATTGTCCAGAATGAGCAGATTGCTAATTTGGATAGCTTTCCATTTTCCCTGTTTTTAGATGGAGTTTGATCAATAAGCTGTGAGAAGCCAGCAGTCTGGGTAATGAATGTTAAATGTACATGTGAGTCTCTCACTACTGTACTTTTTTCATCAGCCTATCCTGGGTGTAAGTGATATAGAAATGACTCCAATTTCATGCACTTTCTTGAGAGGAAGGGAAAGGAAAAAAGAGGTCACTATAATAAGTATCAGGCAGTACATACAATCTCTCTCAGAAGAATAAGAGCGCTGGTATGGGGAGAGAGAAAGAGAGGGATGGAGCATATTTACGGCATTTCACATAGAAGCATACCAGAAGGGAAGAGGGAAAAGCAGAGTGTCAGATATAAGAAGAAGTGATCACAAGCACAAAGGAATTTATATTCAAATATTTAAGCATTCTTGAAAGGATGCTCGGAGCAGAAATTTCTTTTCTCTGCTCCCCATGTCGAAATGACTTTAACACTCAGCCAGATGCTAATGCAAAGTGACTCAAGCTATTCCTCGCAAGCATAGCTAAATTGCCATTATTTGTTAAGCGCATTGAATTCAGCTGTGGATACAGCAGTTGGTTGCATTCAGAAAGCATCTGTACCCTTTTTTTTTCTTTTTTTTTTTTTTTGTTAATCCTCCAAAGCAGAGACAACTCTACCTGTCTCCCCCCTCTCCTCCCTTGTGCTGGCTGGGAATTGTCAAGTGACAACCGACCAAATCCTTTTGGACAGGAAGCCTTCATCCTGCGTTCTATATACTTGCAAAGCAGGCCTTGTGGTTGGATCAGGAAGCCCATTAAAAGCACTTTGATGGTATGGAAATTCATCTTCATGAAGCACCCAGGCCCCTAAGCAGCATGCTGTTTAGCTGTGGTTACAGATCAGTCATTCACATCGGAGGGCAGTAATTGTGATGACGGCTTGTTCGACAGTGGCAGTACATAAAATAATCCCAGGCCCTCCACCATGGCATTGCGAGTTAATCTTCTTTAATACAGATCAGCTGTTGTTCTAACACATGACTTTATGCTGGCTCTAGTGACTCTGCACAGCCTTTTGATTAAGTAACAGGAGTGGAACCATCTGCATTCACTTTATTCTGTTACTTTCCTATTGTTGGGATTCTCCTTACCCCTTCTGTTTTCACTTCTCACTCTCAACCCCAGTTGAAGTTTATTTTCCTCTCTAATTCACGCCTCCTAGTAGGCTCGTGGAGGGCAGAGAGGAGTTCTTTTACAAGGTAGCAGGAAAACAAAATTGTTTGCTCAATTGGAAATTTTTCCAAAGCAACTGTAGGGTTTGGCATTTTTGATACAATAAATGGCAAAACTTTATTGTGATGCACTGATTTATTTTATTTTGTTTTATTTTATTTTATTTTTAAAGTGGAGACAGGAAAGGACAGAACCAAGTCTGATTTCTCCTAGACTATAATGCCATTTGAGTTGCTGGGGTGACCACTTAAACTACTAAGCACTAGTTAAGAAGTTGAAGTTTTTAACTTGTAGGGTCTCCTGAGCTGTCTCTTTCGTTTGACCCAACAGAGGAAAAGATGCAAGCTGTAAAGTTTAGGTACTTGTTCTCCTTTCCCATATATGCTCTAGGCTGTCTAGTCAGCTGTGAAGTTCAGATCCAGACAAACACCTCAACTTCTCTAAAGTTTCTGTCTGTTTGATCTAGAAATTTAAAGTTTTCTCTCTTTATTAAGAGCAAGATTTGAGAGGAAGGCAAGTGTGGCCATTTTGAATTAAATTCTACTCTGGTTTTCCCTGTTTTCAAGAGAAAGTAAAAGAGATAGTTGGGAAGGTGGGTAGTGAGAAAATAGAGTGCTGCAATGTTACCAGTGAGGGTTTCCCGTCAGAAGCTCAGGGTCCTGTCAGGGAACTTAAGAGGCAGCCTCCTGAACTTTTGGGACATTATGTTTGCTCACTGGATGCTTCCTGGCAGGGAGACTTTGATGGGGGGAGTGGAATTGAAAGAGGGTTAGTGTAATGTAGCTATGTGTCTGTAGACATATTCGTACTTAGAAATGTACATTATGTCTGTAGTTACGTACGGAAGAAAGACTCTCCTTCCTGTAGAGTGATATTTATAGGCAACAAACACTCATCTGGGGATAGCCCCAATTTTCCTCCCTTCTTTGCTGCAGTGGCTAGTGTAGTTATGGAGACCTAACGATTCTGAGACCTGTTGAGCTTTTTGTTGCATGAATTGCTGTGGCAGCTTACCAGTGAAATTCTGAACATGTATGTTAGACTTTCAGTAAGGATTTATCTGCCAGGGGTAGATGGGCAGGCCTTGGGCTGGGAACCACCTTTGTGAGTCTCTGTTAAAGCTCTTGGGGCTTTTCTCCACACATGTACGTGACCCGTTATCTGGCTTGTGTTCCCAGATGGGTTGATCCCTGTGGACAGGCCAGACCTGCCAGCTGTAAGGCAGTAGTCAGACAGGAATTTTGTGGAATTGGAGAGATGTTGTATAAAAGGAGTCATAAATGAGAAAAGATTTTAAAAAATGGCTAGGATTATTTGGGTGAGTCACTTTATGGGCCATAAACTTGGACCATCTTGAGGGATTTGATTTGATTTTCAGAGGATTAGAGTAAAAACTATGAGCATCATGATGAGCATGGATTTTACGAAAACCTATTTTAATTGCAAATGCAATAAAACATATTTTTACATTACTTTTCTTGGAAACATTTCTGTGTATAAATGAGAAGTGTGTGTATATGTTTTTCTGGTTTCTTGGAAACCCAGGAGCATAGTTTTATTTGTAATTGTCATCTACAGTTAATTATAGCTTGATATGTACTATACATAAACAATGTTGCCTTTTATACATGTAGCTTAGAGCACAGATTGTCATCTAGTGCAAACACCACAACGGGCAACATCAGCAAGTGGACTCTGGCCTATTTGTTCAGCCCCAAAACTGCCTGTTCCTCTGCAAAGGAGATGTACACAAACACAAAGAGCCAGCATGTGTGTGCATGCATACAAGCCTACAGTGCACTCTTTCAGAGACACACAGCACAAACATGCACTGAGCTAGCCAGTAATTTTCTGACTATAGTCAGACTCTCAAGCATTTGTGTATGTTCCCTGGTATCTGTAAAAAACGCGGAAGGAGGCACACAAGCAGGTATTTGAGCCTGTGTCTGTGTGCACTGGTGCAAACACAGGTACAGGTTTTGAAATTCTGGTGCCTGCTGCTGAAGGTGCAGGCAGCAGGGACAGGTGTGTAAGTATACACAGCCACACAAGCATTTCAGATGTGTATGGGCGCAGTCACACTCCTAGCATGCTCTGAGATGAGTGTATCAGAATACGTGTACCTCCTGTGCTGAAGTGTTTCTTAACCTGTGATACAAGTTCTCCCTGTTATCGCTTGGAGTGTGTCCTTTTAAAAGGCTCTGACATGTACTTGTCTGCTGGGCTGTAACTAAAGAGCTATTTGTAACAGTATTTATTCCAGCATTGTAAGCAGGAGCATATTTATTACTCATGCTTACGGAACACCGGGTTCAGGATGTCTTTCCTCCCATTCCCACCCACCCCTCCTCCCACCATCCTCCCCATCCCACCCCCACCTCTCCCTCTTCCCCTTAAGAGAGTGCCAAACACGAAATGACAGTGACCAATGTTGACTTAATGTGGATGTTTAATAATGAAAAAAGTGTGTCAGTTCCAGCATTAGTTACAAATGGCAGTAAGTATATCGGGTGGCAGCCCTGTAATAATTTTACATCCATCATTCCTTCCTGATGCCTCGCTGGCTGCCTGATGGATGGGGATAGCACAGTTAACTCTTAAGAAACTGCTGTGATCTGCTGAGCTGAAATGAATTCTGTCCCTGCTCTTCCCTCAGGGAGGAGGGAGATATTAAGAATCTCAAACCCGCAGATCCTGCTGTCTTTGAGAAATAAAACACTGGAGCTCACTTCACTAAAGGCATAAGAAGGAGCTGGTTTAACACATGGGATTTAAATTTCTCCTGCAGTAGAGAATTTTACTTCAATAACATTTTTTTTCTTCCCCTAATGGTTAAATTTGAATCAGAAAGTAGAGAAAAAACTGGAGGAGATAAGAGCAGGGAGGAGAAGAAAAGAGAAGGGTTGGTAAAACACAGTCTGACCCCATGCTTGATGGAGACACTGACAGTCCATGGGTCAGACTGCAGTGAATAAGTTGTAATGATTGAAACTCGGAAGAACAGGACCTGGTGTAAGCTGGGCTTCCCAAACAGGAGAAACCCACTGGAAATAAATCCAGAGGTGCGGTACTAACATAAACCAGATTACTTTGTAAGAGTTAAAAGCTGCCCATTTTCATAATCTCTGTAGTATTTTACTGGAAAAATACTTTAGCATTCCCAGTGACTAGCAGAGGCTATATTACCCACAGACATTACATACACACTTATGCCTGCAAGTTCAGCAGACTGCTAATATATATGTCCTGTAATTTGTAGCCCACTCTATTCCTCACTGGCCTGTAAAACACTAGGAAAGATGATCAGTGTAATATTTTTGTTCTTTTCTCGCAGTGTGAGTAGAGATCTGTTTGGAATAATTATTATACAATGCGGGGACCCAGAATATCTTGCAGACAATGGACTGTTACAGTCCCACAAAGTGAACATATTATCTTAACAAATGTTCTTATTCCCCTTTTCCCTACCTTCTTCCTAATTTTGTCTTACTGAGGTTCTTGGCTAGCAAAAATTCTTGTATGCTGGCTGCAGCCCTCTTTGTTAATGCTATCAACACAGAGCAGACAGTTTTCAAAAAGCATGACAAGAAGGCAAGAAGGTATTATGTCATCACCCATCCATCACCCTGTATGTCAGCCTTTCAGTAAGTCCAATCAGCAGACTCAACAGGATCATTCATGTTCAAGGAGTCCTTTATTCCACAGGGCTACTGTATCCATTGTCATTTCTCCTGAAACTTTTCTCACATTTAGTTAAAAACACATGTCAGGTTTGCACACAGCAAAGGTAAAAATTGTTTTTGCCCAGCACTGGTAACTAAGCATTAAACATTTTGATTTGCTTCAGCTGAAAGTTTATTCCTTTTTCCTTCCCCTCCCCTTTCTTTTTTTTTTTTTGCCATTTGCTTTGTGGAGCTTGTGTATATTTATATTTACGGCCTCTGCATTTAATGGCCACATGCCTTGTTTTCACAGATGGCCAGTGGAAGACTTCCCCTCCCCCCTTTTCTTTTAGTAAAGCCTGCCTTTGCTTTTGCTACTTTTGTCACAGTGCCACTACTCTCAGTTAGCAAGTGCCTACACATGGGAGGGAGAGATTCTGCAATGAGGATTTTTTTTATTCTCCCAAGGATTTTAGCTCTTTATTTTAAAATGGCTTTTTTTTTCCTGATTGACCATCATCTATTAAATGCCTAGATACATTTTTCAAAGAAAAATTAAGTGTGTATATTTGTGTGTTTCTTTAGTGCATCATTATGGCAGGGATGCATGGGCAGGGATGCATGGGCAGGGTTAGCTAATAAAAAATGAAACCTACAGAGGGAGGATCAAATTCTGCCCACGGATGTGTGCATGAAATTCCCATTGAAGTCAAGGAGAACAGCAGGCAAAGAGGCAAGGGAAGAACCCTGCATCCTTGCAGCTGCTGGAGTCTGAATGGGAGTTTAAGTCTTCATTCACTCCAAAGGGCAGAGATTGGAAACATTCACAGGCTAGTGTGGATCAGGGAGGACTGCAGCTGTTTATACCTTAGTGGAAATTTTATTAAGCCCAATAAAGATGGATCAACTTCCTCCTGGAAAAAAAAAAAAAAAACCAAACCAAACAATTGGTTTGGAGTTCTTGTTATGTCTTTTGAACTTTTTGAGTCTTTGGGCTTAAGTTCTAAGCTGTGCCCTACAGCCACAACAGCTAATTACTTCCTGAGATCTTTTTGTTGTTTTTACATAATCATGTGCCTCCAATAGCTACAGCTTTCAGCACATTCATGGGCACCAGCATCAGTGCAATACCTCTCTTCAGTGTAATAGAGGCTAAACCTGGTTCTTCTGTGAATTGTGTCCACATAGTCTCTTGGGGGATCAGCCTGTCCTGTTCTGCTGTCCTAGCATGAAGGTGTTCACTTAGCTGAGTGACAAACAGCCTCTAGTATGTTTTGGGGCTGCTGAACTTCACCTTTAATTGTATTGATGCTGATGCTGGGGAGTAGACAAGCTAAGCCCTATTTCATGACTGGAAAAGTGTAGTGGTTTCTTTCTTAGGAGATAGCCTAGGTAGTATGTCAACTTCTTCATTAGGGCTGAAAGAAATGTAAGCAAAGGTACAGCAGTCTTCATAATTTGAATGCCTTCTAGGGAAAAATGGCAAAGAATAGTCTGTATATCTGTATTGCTGCTGCGCAGTTGAGTCACCCACTGGTTAATAAACAATTGCCAGGAAAGCAGAGACTGTGTTCCTGCTTTTTCTACGTGCGCACAGACCCTGTTTCCCAGCATATCCTGCGTGGGTTGTGATTTTCATCTTGTTTCATTTTTGGTGTGCCACCTCTCTTCCCCAATTAACCCTTCCTTTCCTCACTGATCAGCTGTAGCAGCTCTTTCTGACTTGCTGTAAAATCCTTCATTAAAATTTATGTGGCAGATTTCATCCAGAGATTTCAAAACTCTTCACAATGGTAGGAGAATGTCATGATCTCTATCCTGTTTAGTTGAGGAAACTAAGGTGCAGCAACTGAACAATTCACACAAAGTTACAGAGCATGTCAGCCCAGAAAGCAGTCTAGATGAGAAACTGTGTCATGTAACTCTTAACCTATTTGTAATCAGCATATTACAGCTGGATCTGGTCGAGGTTGATGCCTATGCCCGTGCTGTAAAAACTTTTCTAGGAAGGAAGCAGTGTCTCATCATTCTGCTTTGCTTTTGCTTTCTTTTTTTAGTTCTTCTTTAAAGTAATGGGCTGGGCCAGTCCCACCTGCCTTTTCATTTAAAAATCCTGACTTGCACTATCTCTCAGAGTTCATAACCAAAGAAAAGGAGAACCTCAGTGTCCTCGTTTCCTCTAGAATTCCCATCAGTTTGTTTCCAAGTCAAAGAATATATTTTCCTGAGGAAGTCATTCTTTCTTGAATAAAGAATTTTAAAAAAATAATCTTGGAGACCTGACCCTTGCCAACTTACTGAGGATTTTCCTCTTTTTATTTCAGTGGACTCTGTGTTGCCTTCAGTGCTTTGAAAGGTACTGACTTGAGAGCCCTTAGAAACCAAAGATTTATGTCCACAATGTATGGCAAAGAAAATGACTATAAAAATTTCGGCAAATTCCACCTGTGACTGGGTGTCTGTCCTGAGAGGAGAGTAGTTAAATGCCAGGGTCTACTTGATCCATCTGATTCTTTCCCTGTAACACCTCATAGGGCACTTCTCTTCTGAGTCCATATAGCACTTCATGTAGATTACAAATCAGATGAAATGGTTTCTAGGCAGTATTGAACCAATCAGGATTTGAATATATACCATAAACCGAAAGATATGGTTCCTTTACCAAGTGATGTAGCCCCAGTTAAGACTGAGTGTAGTAATTCTGAAAGAAGTACCATAAAATAAAGGAAGAGCCACAAATAAAGAATATTCTTCTATTTTCTTGCTTCTAATGCTGCTTTTAGGTTCTGTGGGTGGATTATTCCATGAAAAAGAGGCATCTCAGATAAGCAAGACTGAAAGAGCTGAGGGGGTGGTGAATGCATTGTTTCTTCATACTCAACTCTGATGCAGCAACAACAACAAAAATTCTCACAAATGATAAATAGCTGTGACATTATAAATAATCTTTCATCTTCTTTGGTGGTCCACAAAGTTTATGTAATTGGAAGGCTAAAACCCTTCTTTGTTGTTTCTTCCCTTTTCATTAGTACAGTAGAAGACTATAAAATTGTGCAGCCAGAAGGGGTTTAACAATTACTGAGTCAACATTTGAAAGTCTCACTGTTTTATCATTCTATGCATGTGCTTTTTATGAGTTTTACAGCCCTGCAAGTGTTACTTAAGCAGGGTCCATTGTAATGAGAGATCTGTAACTGCTCTTTTTATTTTATTTTGCTTTACCTTGTAACATGTGCCATTGTCAAGAGTCACAATTCCACACCCACGAAGAAATTATAAGCTTGAGGTTGTAATTTTTAGATAAGATTCAGGAGTGCTAGTTTCAGTTCCTAAAACTACTAGTCTTACTGAGAAACCTTTGGCAAGTCACATAATCACAGAATCATAGAATATCTCAAGTTGGAAGGGACCCATAAGGATCATTGAGTCCAACTCCCTGCTCCTCACAGAAGCATAATACGTGACCTGGTTTCCTATCTGGTAAACAGAGTTAGTAATATTGCCTTTCTTTGTGAAATTTTGTGGCTAAATTCACTGATGACTGCAAAACACTTGGACAATGTGATCTGTTACACAGAAAAACCTGAATCTAAATAGATGATCCCTCCAAAAAGATCTGGAAATTCTCTTAACAGCAGTTACAGGTATAACAGGATTTGGACTGTAACGTGGTTTGGACTGGGACGTAGACAGTGTACACAGTACCTATTTTGAAGTGCCATGGCATTAATATGCAGGAGTAGAGCCTGGACTGCAAATAATTCATCATATGCAAACTTCTGGGCACATCTCTCACTACTGCCAGTGGTTCCTCTAAGTTCTTCCAGCTCTCTGACATCTCTAATGCCTACCTACCTCATGTTTTCCACAGCCTGAAAGACTGTGGATGAAGATTTTATAACACAAGCTATTCTGATGTTTAATATTGCAAGAGGCAAAGGAATTGCACAGAAGGATTACTCTTACAGAGTCTTCACTCATGTCAGGTGTAGGATAAGACTCTTCACCTTTTTGGAGAGCTAAGGAAAATATTATAATGTTGAATGGATAACACCTGGCACTACCAGTGTGTCTGATAATTAAAGATGTTTTTCTGTCATAACAGAAGTGAACTTTCGTTGCAGGATCATAGTCTAGCAGCTAATCTGTCTAGTACTTTAAGATTTGGTGCACATTGACCACGGTATGTGTTGGAATGGTTGATATTTACTGAGGCTTGCTGAGAGAAGACTTCTGCCTCAGCACCGCAAACCACATTAGATACTGTCACAGGCCCTGCTCAACAGTCTAAGATAAAAACTAACTTATCAAAACTCAATCTATTTGAAAATACCACCTTTAGAGTTTAGATGTGGAAATTTTTCCCGCAGAGCAGGATGATAAATAGCTGGACAAACTGCACTTGGAGGGGAGGGGGGAAATGGGACACTAAAAAGGACAATTTACATATTGACACTGAAGGTAGCAAAGGTAGCGGGCACTCTGTCCATCAGTGTATTTGTGATTCTTAGGTGAAAGAACTGATGAGCAAGTTTCTCCTTGCAGTCCATAGGTAACCATGTTTGGCTCTCTCCAGCTCGTCTACAAACACATTTTTTTCACCTGGCCTTTCAGTTCAGTTGGAATAAGAAAAGCAGGAATGTGAAGAGATGTGTCTGAACGCTCCTCCTCTGGTATTCTACACTGGCTGTATCTCTGCAGGCATCAAACTGAGAGGAAAAACATTCCTATCAGGGGAAATGGGGTTAGGGTTAGTGGAGTAGAAAAGTGGACTGCTTCAGTAAAACTGCTAACCTTGAATTATGCAATCGGAAAAATAACTCTTGCCAAACTACAATTCTAACGGAGTTCAGAGTACTGTCAGTGTTTGCCAAATACCCCAGCCAAAAGGATGTCTCAAAGAGGGGGAGGAGGGATCCGCTGCCATATGCCCAGCATTCACAGTATTCTGGAAGAACTGTGGAGTCCTTCAGGAGTGGAGGCGTTTGCATGGTCTCAGGTGCACCCTGAGTGTTGGTACCACGATCCAACACAAGACAGGAGCGGTGAGGTCAGAGGGGAGTAGGCAAATATATCAGAATGTCTTTATTTCTCAGACCTTCCAAGGTTTTGCTTCACGTTTGTATAGTAGTGGGAGGAGTTCTGGCAAACGTTATCAGGCTGTTCTACATATGTTTTGACTCTTCTTGGTTTATGTTTCTTCTATGAAAGAGACTGCAACCAAGTTCTTGTCATTTTTAGATCAATGTTTTGTTAAACTATGACAGCTATCCATGACAGAGAGCCAAGTAACTTTTGCAGCTGACCACAAAACTGAGTCTGACTTGCAGTGCTTAGTCATTTTTTATATGTTTTTTTCTACATGATACATTCCATGTGTGTATGTGTTTTTCATTGTTCTTTTAAATATAATTAGAACATCACTAGGAGCTGTGGTACAAATCAGTCTTCTCCAGCAGATTACTTTCTTTGATTAAGTTTTAGAAACTTCTCATCACATTGTGGCTATTGATGACACCTCTCTGGTTATACTTTGAACAATTGGGCTATTGTGGGATTGATGACTTGCTACAGTATTATCTTCTCTGGTTTGCCCATTACAATTTTAAATGACCCAGACAACAGAGCTCTTGCTACCCCTACGGAGAGTCTCTCCCACCATCCAGTAGACATGACCATTAGGATAGTTTTTCCCAACCTCTGCCAAAGTTCTTCACAGAGGAAAAAGATGTTTATATGATGCCTTTCAGCCTTCTGGGGCCTGATCCAAAATTGAGACATTTAGAAGAAAAAGAATCACTTCATCTGTAGCAAGAGATCCTAATGTTTCTTTTCCTGCAAGAGCAGAAACGTTTTTTTTCACTGCTTTGTGCTGTCTGATTTTTAGCAGGTCTTACAAACCTTGTTTGGTCTCACAAACCTTGAGCTTGGACCAACCTTGCCTGTTCTACCCAGCAGTATTGGTTCTAGGCTGCAGTTGATGCCGCTCATGCATTGCTCATAGGACATTTTATACCTTTGGGGTGTGGGGCAAATCCAAAATGAAGGGATTATCACTCTGGTTATTTTCTTGTAGCTTTAAAAACCTGAAAGCATGTACAGTTTCATCAGCTGAACTCTCTTCCCTATTTCTTTCTTTGCCCAGCAAGTCAATCGGATGTAGAGTTTGATAAAACAATAAAATAAGTTTAAGGCATAGTCCAACATAGTGTGCAGGAATGTGCTACTACCCCCTGAACTCTCATGCTGTATCACAACTGCTTTATTGAAGTGTGCTGCTGAACCCAATATGCGTGTACTCTACCTGTTATCACTGTATGGTACCACAGCTTGCTACTGTTGACACAGCTAATCCAACACAGTTTTAAGAATGTGTAATTTGCTATTGAACCAAGATAATGATGATAAATAGATCCTACTTTTGTATAAAATTGAAACCATTGTGGACCTCTTGTCTGAAGTTCTTAAATAGGTTCTGTGAGAGGAGGCTGGGCTAGCAATGTCAGCAGGTTGCCAATTTATTTGGGGTCAGGGAAGAAAAGATTTATTTTTCTTTTGAGCTTCCATAAATACTTTCTCCATAAACTGAAAGACTCTGTAGGAAAGGTAAAGAGATGCTTCCATCAAACGAAAAGCAGTAAGTCATCAACTGAATGTTTTCAAGCAAAACAACATGGGAATGTTGCTTAGTCCCTTTCAAATAGTTTGTAATTGTAAAAGCATTTTTGTACGTGAGGATTGGGGAAAATCAGCTGCCATGTGTTTAATGGGAAGAGCGTAGGACAGGAAATCAGAACGCTACTTACATATAGTCAGGCTTTTGCATCCTGCCAGATCATCACTGATCTCTTTCTGCTCTCCTAATAGTGTTGCAGAGGCCTAGGAAAGAGCAGGCCTTAAACTCATTCTAGCCTGAGTACTTTTTAAACTTAAACATTTCGAAACATTAACACAGAATAGTACGGGTGGCTGTTTTGACATCCTCTTGTTTCAAGAGCAATGTAATGCAGTTCTTTTTAACTGCTATCTTATCACTGCTGATTGAATTACATTGTTATTCTCTACATTTAGGTAGCAGGGAGTAAATTGTCACCGTGTTGAAAGGGTGGTCTCTCCACTCACCTGTTTCAGCTATCCGGAGAGTCACCTCCAAGCACCGGGGCTGAGCAGCGCAGCCCGGGAGCTCAGCACTCACCTGGCATCCCTTCGCAGCCCCTCTTCAATCACGCCTGTGCTCTCTCACTTGATCTAATGTGGCTGTACCTCAAAATGCAAAACTTTGCCTAAGATGGATAGTGGCGGAGCATCTGTAGGCTTGTTAAGTCAAACTCTGATAAACGAGCTGTAGCTGGTGTGTGCCTTGCAGACAGACTGGTGGAGTATTCACTGACCTTAAGACTCAATCAGATCATGTCGGCAGAGTATGGTTCTGAATGTAACTGCCTCCGACTTCAACAGCTGCGTTTACTGCATAAAGAAAAAGCTGTTAAGCCTGTGCCCTTTGTGCTCTCAGCTCTGTTTCCCTAAGAGGTTTATACATGATTCAAGAAAAGTCTGCAACAGAATACCTCCCCTCCCATAATAAACCCAACAAGAGGAGATGGTTCTTTTATATTTTAGGTTGGTGGCAGCATTTTTAAATGATTTCTGACATAAAAATTTTTGAACTCTATCATTATGAAGTTGATGGTAAATAGATTTTTTTTCTGAGGAAAAACTATTGACTTCCATTATCTATCTGAGATGTATTTGAAGAAATACAAAGTCAACTTATTCCTAACTTTCTGTCTGCTGACAGGCTGCATGGGCAATGAGAGCCCAGTTAAAACCAGTAGATCAAAGTCTGGTAAAGTTAAATGATTGAATAGTTCAGGTGTGTATTCAAAGTTTCTCCAGGCTTTCTGGATCTGCTGTGCCCGTTAGTGTTACAGAAACCCTTTTGCTTGTGATAGGCTGCCTCTACCGCATGAGCTTTTCCTGCAAAAACCAAGAGGATAATTCATCTTGCACGCTTTCAGTGGTGGTGTGTCTAGTTATAGACAGAGAACCAGGAGTGCGAAAGGCATCCACAGTGGAAATGAATGTGAGGAGTAGGAAAGTTAGCCTCATGTTCCCTAAACTGTGAGAGCATATGAAGTTGTGCAGATTCGCCTCGTTTCTAACTCTTTCAAGAAAATCTTTGTGAAATAACTTACATGAATTTGCACCATTCTTTGAATTGCAGATGCAGGGACATCACATTACAGGAAGCATTTCTGTATTCACATTGTTCTCGTTTCTGTTTTCTTCTATAATACAACCCAGTGACATTATTAGGCTATGTAGAATAGTTGTAAAGTCTCTGGCTGCCATGTGAAATCTGAAAGTTTTTTTAGTTTGTTGTTCTTTTACAGTCATCAGGAGTGGAATAGAGCAACAAAACACCCATCTCTCTTTCGGGAAGAAGTTCAAAAGAATATTTTTGACTGGAGCCACTTTATTATCATGCCGTATCATGCCATTTTCTTAGCTTTGTAAAAGGCACAGTGCCTAACATTTTGAAATGTTAGTATTGCTTTCCTGAAAGATTTATTTTTAAACATATGATTGTCAGAAAGATAGAATGTTTATGTGTAAAAGTCGTTGGGAAAACAAAAACAGTTGGAAAATGGAACACCTTTGTATTTGTAAAGTCAAACAATTCAGGGGGAAGTGAGGTGTTTTGAAGAGAACATTGGAATTAATGGCCCTGGCATGTTGTTCTGGCAATGTCTTTAGACACCACTGCAGCCTGACAGATTAATTGGCAGCATGCACTAGCCTGTTGCAATCCAGGGTTCACAGATAGTTCTCACTAGATGAATGACGGACGGGGTGTTAGTAGGGTTGGGCAAAACAGTCTGGACAAGAACACAAACTGCTGCCCAAGTATCATGCTTAATTCAGGCTGACCTGAATAAGTTTGAACTACAGGGTGGGTTTTTTCCCTATGGGCTGCTTCCTAAAATACTGCCTTTTAAAAAAGAAAAAGTCACCGATGTCTTTGCATTTTGGTTGCAGGCTGGAAATAGAGTAAAACAATAAATACATTGCAAAAGAGAATGTATCATCTAAACTTGGGCCAGTCCAGCTTTGCAATCCCAGGGACATAGAGAGTTGAAGTATTCTTCAGATGTGCAGCCAATTTTATCATGCCTAACTAAACCAATCTTTTCAACACTGAATTTTGCTCATCAGTAGCTAATAAGCGTGTTTTAAAAAAAAATTGGTAGAGTCTGCAACAATAGCCCTCCCCCCAAAAAATATTATTATGTATTCTTAAATACCTGGCTCAGTAAACTGTTGTGAATGAATTGTTACCCAGCTTCCCTGTCAACCTTCTAAATTACCTATGAACTTTGCAGTTACAGTGTTTAATTATTTTCCTGATCTAAATCCTGTCATCTTGCCCATATAGGACAAAACAACACTGGAGACCCTGACTCAGCAACTGGCAGTAAAACAGAGTGAAGATGGGAAGTTTAGCCACGCAATGATGGATTTCAACATGAGCGGAGATTCTGACGGTTAGTACAAATGGCTTATCCTTATTTCCAGGTTTGCGTGTACGTGTCAATGGGATTTGGAGGAGAATCCAAGTGCTTTGGAGGCCTGTGAGGAGTAAGAGCAGTTAGCAATAAGTGGCTATTAAACAAGGCAGGAAAAAATGATTCATCGTGTGGTGTTTCAAGTCTGGAGGTGATTTTTAGCCTTCTCTTCTGTTCACTGCAGTTCTCAAGACTGGACCAAGAATGGATTTCTGATGGTAAAAGGGAATAAAGGAGGCAAATAGATGTGAGATAAATGAGCTCACACAGTGAGTCCATGAATTACAGACCTCATCATCCATAGGTGATGCACGCTCTGCATCTGTAGGAAGTTTATTGGTTTGATGAAGCAAATGTAATGTTCATTTCTTTCTCTGCTATTGCTTATGTTGTTATGGAGAGGTAAGCACAAAAACAGGCAGATGTGTAAATGCTCGTTTGCAAGTTAGAGAATTGCTTAAGAAAAAACACCTGATGCTGCCATCTATCACTCCCTTCCCATCACAAAAGAGGTAGAAGATAGGTAACATGATATGACCAGCATTCTGTAAGCAAGAAAGGAAGCAAGTAAAAAGAAAATCTACATTGATAAGTGTTGGTTTTATGTTATTAAGTAGTAAAAGATGTTTTAGAAAAGCTGTTTAATGTTTTGTGTTGAAAAAAACAATTGAAACTCTTCATCAAGTCTGTACTATGTGATACTGAATCAATAGAGCAACTAAAAACTAGACAATATACAATATATGGTGTTTCCTATTGCTTCAGGTAAAAAGAAGAAACACCATTAACCTATTGCGAACACTGACTCATTGAATGTGCAGCACCTGACATAGGTTACTGATGGCAGAGGAAGCTGCATAATGAAACATAGGCTGGGAATGTTTTTCTCTTTCTTTTTAGGAAGTGCAGGAGTTTCAGAGTCTAGAATTTATCGGGAATCCAGAGGGCGTGGTAGCAATGAGCCCCATATCAAGCGCCCAATGAATGCATTCATGGTGTGGGCTAAAGATGAACGGAGGAAGATCCTTCAAGCCTTCCCTGACATGCACAACTCCAATATCAGCAAGATACTAGGTAAGAATGATAGAGTACGGTTCTTTCAGCAGCAAAACTCAAAAAAACTTTTGACTGAATAGAGCTGAGCACCTGACACAACAGAATTACTGTCTCTAGAACATCTATTTTGCTACTTAATGACTGCACCAAGGACAACAGTGATAGGAACTTCCACCGTGCTGCCGAGCAGTATACGTTAACCTTAACCTGAAATGTTCTTGCGTCTTTGCAATTACTGAGATTGTGGTGGTGGTTTTGGTGTGAAAACATGAACTGAATAGACAGAAACAGTTCATTTCATTAGGCTGTTGAACAAGCACAAAACGACTGCTATCATTTATTTGCCCACATATTTCATCTAACTAGATTCTGTGGGGTAGCACACCACAGTATTTGATTTGTGCCATAGCACTTTCTGTTCAAATCAATGGCCATAGGGAAAAAATTCTAAAATGCATCCTTTTATTTTATACACTGTCAGTTTTAAAGGATTTTTATTATGTTTCTGTTATATTAAATTTCCCTTTAGTACATGATTTCTATCACAAGCTGCTTTTATTATAAATATTCTGAAAAGAATCCTGAAATCAAAAAAAGAAGCATCAGAACTGATTTCCATATCCTCCACTCTTCACATCTCAAGCAATATTTGTCATGAACACCATCTACTGAATTTCATGCCATAGTCTTCCAGCTTTTCACTACTTGCTCAAATTCCCAGGACCCCATTCTGTCCTAAGTTACTCCTCTGTGACATGCTGAATGATACAGAAGGCGAATGATGAGGATCTCTGAGGCCAGTGAATTACTGTTCTGCAGAAGAAAAAAATACCTGTGACCAAATTGGAGATGTTGCATTTTTACTGATAAAAGACTGTGTCACAGGACCTAAGTGTCCCTCAGGTCCATGGGTAAAAGCTTAAGCAGGGAACATGTTTACCTGGGCTGCAGGTCTCATTGGTTTTGCAAACAACACGAGAGATGTAGCACAACTGTAATGGCATCATTAACCATCTGCAGGGCTGGTAAATATGCTGAGTTTAGACTGGTCAGAGGTTTGAAGTTTAACTTGGTAAGAGTAGTATTATGAAAAGTTAGCAGGGGGCAAGTGGAAATGAGTTAAATTGGTTAGAGAGGCGGAATGTATTGGCTGTCGATGGCAGATGTAATGATATTAACCCATGATTAAAAGGGTGGTATAAAATTATTAGATTAGTTATGGAAACAGGATTAGAAGGCTAAATTGGTTATGTTGATGGTAAAATAACCTTATACTGGTTAAAAGGGATTATACTGGTCAGAGGTGTATGATGTGATTAGACTGAGGACAGAGCAGTAATAGTTTTGGTCTGTTTCTAAATTGAGAGTAGACCTGATTAAACCTGTTTTGAAATAATCAGCTTCAGAAATCTACAAGATCATTCTGAATGGCCCTTTTCATATAGAAAGTACAAAGAGAGCTTGATGTTTTCCCTCTTAACTGATTGTTTTGGATAACAACCTCCGACAGCACACTGCTAATTCATTCTGCTTAAAACAGGCGCTTGAGCTGGGCTGACATTTTACGCAGTCTCTGGGGATCCTGGTTGACATTTTAAAGGGCTTCTAAGCATTTTATAATACCCTAAAATCTGGTTTTAATAAGCCATTCTGCTGAAATTGTTAACATAAGGAATCACCTTTTACTATTTGGCGCTAGATCAGGGAGATATGGGGACATCTTTTTCTGATTAGATATACAGTAGTTGGAGTAAAATGTGCAAATTCATTACAGATCCTGTTGAGGTGACAGACAGTATAGCTGACTCCAAACTCTTTCTGTTTTGCTGCCAGATATGGGGAAAAGCAAGGTCTGAGGCAGTAAGAGATGATGTTTCTATTTCTTTCCAGCATCATATTTAATTTTTTTATTCCACCTATGCAATGGAGAGGGATGTCCTGACGTCTCCTTTCTTGACAGAAACATTACAAAGGTCTTCCCTCAATTGCAAAAGGCCAGCCTTTTGAAGGCAGCAGGGAGCTCTCTGTTAACTGGCATAGGGTGAGCAACTAGAAGCTTACAGTTCAGCCAGGTATCAGGGTCTCTTTATTAGAAAGCCACAATTTTTCCGTACCATTTTTGAGCAGCACTGCTACACATTGAAGTCAGAGAGCTCATTGTCACGGGGAGTAGCTTAGATGGAGTTGTCACCAATCAAGGGTCATTTTTATAGTAGAATGAGATGAGGTGCCCTTCCCAGCACTAGAATTCTTTAGGGATTATGTTTGACACTGTGGTATTATGTTTTGAGCATAAAAATTAGATACATGGATTTGTCACTAAATTCATCTGTGCATACGTTTGTCATCCATCTGTTCATTGCAACTTAAACTTGCAGATAATAATTTTTTTTAGTAAATTGTTAAAAAAGTGCTAAAATGGGTCTGTTGGACCCTAACAATTTAATAATGCATTGTTTAGATATTTTTGTAAATACTTTAATTAATTTCACTGAGAAATCTACATAAAGAGATGAGGAAAAGATGAAGTTAGATACTACCTTCAGAAATTCTCTTGTGGATGTGCAAGTGTGTGAATACGAATCTATACACATACCTATACATTATATAAGTGTTTGTGTATGTGAGGGTGTTTTTAAAATGTAAAATCAGCCTGATTCAGATAATCAGATTGAAAAATGTCAGTCTAATGGACTAAAAGTTAGGCAATATTACAAACAGCTGAAAATTCTTGTTGGAGAAACTTGGCTTAAAACCAGTGGTAAGCAGAGCTCCTACCCCCACCTAGTACTTGCGCGTGTGTGCCCGAGCACAAGTGCCAGGGCACACATGGGGGGCATCTCTTCTCTGCCCTGGACATAAAAAGCCAGCCCCCACAACCAGATTCACAGTGACTGTGTGGGCACAGCTCCAACTGTCCTAGCTCACTTTGGGGGCAGGAGCCATGTTTGGTGCTGCAAAGTCTTAAGAGTTTTCTCATCTATTTTCTAAATACTTCAGCCACCAGATTAGGGAGAACTGTGCAAGAATCCTGCTTGTCATTATGTATGCATCCAGGGAGGGGAACCGGTTCTTGTCATAGTCAAGGAGAAAAGCCTTGCGTACTTGACCCACTCAGAGCTTTCTAACACAGATGGTGAGCAGAAAGCTCACCCAAGAGTGTATATCTTCCCTTAAAAAGAAAGATTTTTCAAGATTCTTCAATCATGCCTTGTTTGGGCTTGGGCTTGGCACTGTGTATAGGTACCCATGCCTGCCTGTGTGTGTTTATAGACACATAAAACAATGGCAGATAAAGCCATTACAAATATATTTTGTTCAAACACAAGGTATTTTTAACCAGTTTTAGTATGTTGATTGACAATACTCATTCATAGCTTAGCTTGCCTGTGGGTGCAAATTCAAAGATCGGAGTTACACATTCTTCAGACTTTTGAAATTTCAGATTAAGACCAATCAGAGAGCTGGCTGGATTATGTATATTACTAAGAAAATAATTGAAAGATATAAAATGTAAAAAACAAGGGTTTATCATCAGAAACTGTGCCCTTTTTCAAAATTTATTTTGACAGCATTGTTTGTTTAATGATTTATGATACTTCAAAACATACTAGTAAATTATATTTAGTACATTTTGTAAAAACAGTAAAGTCATAATAAGAGGAGGTATCACTGCAGAAGGCAGCTATTAAAAATTTGCTAGGAAGAGAGGTGAGACTGCCAGGATTTTTGTTGTATTGAGTTTACAGCTTAGGAAGCAAAGACATAACAAATGACATTTATGTATAAATATTGTATGTGCAACTGTATGTACAAATATTATGGATCAAAATTTCAGTTTTTATGGCCCTGATCCTGCAAAGACTTATGTGTTTGCCTGACTTCACCCACTATTTACAGATCTTTTCACGTGAGGGAGTAGGAATCTGCCTGCCCAGATCTGACTGTAGTATTGCAGCAAGTGAGCTAGCACAGTGAAAGAGGAATTATTCTGGGATAGAACATTTTCATGACAATTTTGCAACAACTGATTTGAATTTCTACCTTTCTGTCTGTCCATTTGTCTCAAAATGTATCTGAATTCCTACATTGCAGGTCCCCTCACAGCGTGTAAAGCAAATGTCAAGATTTGTTTAAAGACTGAGGTTTTCAACTTTATTATTCATAAATAAAAACTGATTCATCAGCAGGAAATGGGGCTGGGGCTGTTTTTCTAAGCCACTGGGGCTACAGCAGGTTTGTGATTAGAAGACTCTAGATTTAGACCAACTTTTATGATTTACTTCATATGCTAAAATGCCAGTGTACCAGTGTATATGAGGTAGAATTTGAAGGCAGACCTACATCTGGGCATCTTTCAGTAGAGCTCATATGCTTTACCCTGAACTCCTAACATCCTTCAACACAGTCCCTATCTACATTTCCATCTTAAGCAGCATTAGTGGGTGTTAAGTGTTTTGACAGTCTCCGCATGTTTATCACTGTGTCATTTAGCCCAAAATCTAGGAGGTACTACGCATGGAAAGTTGGTGTCACTTTTTCTAGCCACTCTCTTTGCCAGAAAAAGCTTGGAATAATTTCTCTGTAGGAGACAAAGCTGCTGACCAGGCTTCCGGCCACAGAGGTTTGCTGCCCTGTGTAACACAGAGCCCTGCCACAGAGCCCTGTGCATAGACACTACCTCAGTATGACATAGAAAGTGCTGTGCAGGAGTTTTAGTCCAAGTCCTTAGAAACCATCTAGTCATGCTAATATGGTGGTGTGCCTAAGCTAATAACAACGTAATTAAACTGTTTCCCATTCCAGGACTCGCTGGAGGATCTCTGCATGTTACGTGCTGTAAACATAATGAAAAATGCTATTTTTTGACCCCAAAGTAATGTTTGCTAAGAAAGAGATGTCCATTGCCCCTCTTCAGAACAAAGACATCATTATTTACAAATCAATTGTCTCTAGGTGTGAGGTCAGGCTGTACCAGCCTGTTAGCCCTTTACTCCAGAAGCCCGAACTGCAGCTTGGAATAGAGATTCAAAGAGCAATGCAGAAAATGGTGTCAATAATCAGAAGGGGCCTTTCTAGAGGGAACCAAACTGTTTTCTTCCCTGGGAAGGGATAACTGCACTCTGGATTGCAAGTCTTAGGGGCACAGTGAGGTAAGACCAGCCCAAGTAATAGCATGAGCTAAGTACAGTATGAGTAACCATAAAAAAATGAAGAACAAGAGGAAGTCAAGTATGACATATGACATTATGAACCCATTAAATTGAGAAACTATTCAAACTTTTTTCCAATGGCAAAATTGACTATTTTACAATAAAGTTTTCCTTCTAGGCCACACATTTCACAGCTTGGACCATTCCTGTTATTTGAAATGTATCTTACCCTGAAGCACTTCTGTAGCTCATGGAAAAATAGGGTGACTGATTCAAGAAGTTTTACTTTCTGCTTCCATATTATGTCTTTTAAGAAATACTAGTTTATAAATTTCAAGAGGGATCTGAAAACAATGGTAAAGTCTTCATTATTTCCCTAGCAGAAATATCCACACTAACATAGGCAGAGTGTCAGAAACAAGGCTGCGAGCAATGAAGCCGTAGTGCGGCTCCACAGAGAGGTATGCCAGTATCCCAGTGCTCTTCCCTTCATGACACATATTAAATTCTTTAAGTTGGAGCTGGCAGTGTTCAGCAGGACTTGGTCTTGGAGTTAAAACCCCACTGAGACATATGGGATAGTTTATAGCTTTTAGAGGCATTGCTTCAGGGTCTTTGCAGGCTCCTGTACCCAGCAGCATAATATTTATGATCAGTTCATATTCTGCTTCTCACAAACCTGGAAGCTAGAAAGATGGGGTGTTTATGATGAAAGACTAAGCTGTAGACACGTTCATATCCAGAGTTTATGCCTTGATCCAGCCATGGTGGAGCACAGCAACTAGATCGCAGCACATGGGAGTGGTGCCTCCACTAGAACAGGAGGTGAAAACAGGTCCATGGCCAAAGGAAAGTGGGGGGGGCGTAGCAGAGCAGACTCTGTGTATCTAAGGGGTCTTTGGCCATTCCATTAAAATACACTGCCTTGTTTTCTGAAACAAAGTGTCAGGGATTGCTCATTATCAGGATGATGGTTTTACTTCCCACATGAAAGACCTTATAATGTAGGTAAGTTTCAGTAAAATACTGAGTCAAAACTTACAGTATCATCTCTCTCTGCCTCTTGGCCGTACCCAAGAGGTTTACCAGTCAAATACAAACAAGACCTGACCCCTGTCTAGAAGCTCTGACAGATTCCCAGCCCAAAGCAATATGACCGTAGGTATTTGTTCTGGGTGACCTACTTGTTTCTCTGCCTTTCAGTATTTGTGGATGAGTAGAATCTCATTTCTCTTTTTTTTTTTTTTTTTTTTTTTTGGTGACAGGATCTCGCTGGAAAGCTATGACAAACCTGGAGAAGCAGCCATACTATGAGGAGCAGGCCCGACTCAGCAAACAGCACCTGGAGAAGTACCCAGACTACAAATACAAGCCAAGGCCGAAGCGTACCTGCCTTGTAGATGGCAAAAAATTACGCATTGGCGAATACAAGGCTATCATGCGCAACAGACGCCAGGAGATGAGGCAGTATTTTAATGTTGGGTATGGGACCTTTAAAAGCTACCACTCATTTTAGAAAAAAAAATTTTCAGGGAGAATTCTTAATTCAGTGTGGTAAATGTTATATTTTATTGGCAAGAAATTAGATATTGCTAACAGAATATGAAGCTTATACTTTAAAACAATGTGTTCCAGGAGGAAGTTAGGCAGTTAGGGATTTTTTTTGTTGGCTCTGCTATGTACTCATCTTAGAGCTTTGGCCAACTGTCTCATTTCCACTCTGATCATGCAAAAGAAAAAAGGAGAAAAGCTTAAGATTTTCCAGTGAAACGTAAGTCTTCTAATAAAGCCTTACAAGTATTACTTTATTATGAGGCCTCAGAGATTATAACTGAATGAATCTGTGGTAGTGCTTCTTGATCCAAAAGCCAAAAATACAAGTTTGCGTTCAGTATGATCTATGGCAAGTGGTCTGCAAAAGAACTGCTGAACATACTGAACTTGAGCTGGAATATGGACTTGGCTCAGTTAATTCATATCAGGCATGAAGTTGTCTGCGTTGTTCATTGTGACGGTATTTGTCATACTAGGGAGTGTCTTACAGTACAGTAAGCTAAATGCTTTGTGTTGAGCATAAATTTCAAGAAGACTGGTTCTGATAAACAACTAATAGATCAGCTTGATATGATTAGATTCAAATCTGCCTAGAAAACTAGCATGTATTTTCCTTCTGCAAAGACTCCTTGGTTTTGGTTATAGCAGATCAAAAGAATCAGAAATAATCAAATATTCTGCAGTATTTCTATATTCACTCCAGAAAATTAAAAGCTACACAGTGGTCTTAAAAAAAGCAAAACCAGCAACAAGAATGACCCTCAGAAATAGTGGAATTTGTGTTCTGAATTTGGAATCATTTTAATATTACCTGAGTTGCATGTCTCTCTAGTTAATGGCTAGAAGTAGCAATAAAGAAGGGAATATCTGTCCAGCAACTGTTAAGTGTCATCAGACTGTGTTTTAAACAGCTACAGTGTGCATTGTTATAATAAGCCGCTCAGCAGAGAAATTTGAGCTGCTTAACCCTGTGGCGCTGGCAGGTCCAGTGATCCCAATGGTAAGCACTGAAACAAACACAGGGAAGTCAGCCAACATTTGGCATCAAGAGATTAAAAAAAAGAGGAGGGGGGCCTTCTGGAAGAAGAATAGGTGGCAACAGAGCCCCCAAAACACTGCTTATCTGGTTAACATGCATGCTTCATCATGGGGAAAAAAAATTAACCTTGTAACATTCTGCATATTTAGCTTTCCAAACAAGGCTGACATTGAAATCAAGACATTTCTGGAGATAATTCGCACTGGGGCGTTAGAGCGTAGAACCTGGGGTGAAATCTGTATAGAAGTTACTGACAAAGCGGCCGATGACTGCAGTGGGGTCAGTGTTTGATGCTGGCAGTCACAGCGCTACAGATGCATTCCTGGTTTTAGTTCCTCATCTGCTGCGTCACCCAGTACAGGTCATTTCGGGCTAAACTTCTGAATGCCACTCCGGCTCCTGCCTGGGCACCAAAAGAAGGGATTGGGTTTACAAGAGCTCTGGCTATGCCAGCTGCTGCGACATGCTAAAAGCCTGTCTGAAGGCATCACAATGTGAAGGATTGGGCATTTTTTGCAACTCTTGTTGCCTCCCTGTCTCACTGTCCTCCTCTTTAATGGTAGTGTGGGAAGCTCACCTCACTGGAATGCTGAGAGCCCTAATACATTAGTATCTGAGGACTGCTTTGAGATCCTCTGGAATGGACATCCTATAGAAGTGGAAAAGTACTATTCTTAAATTATTTAATATTTGAAAAGCACTGTGAAAAGCACCATTTAAGTGCAAAGTGTTCCTATTGTTAAATATTAAAAGCAATTTAAGTGTGCTGAATCTTGTTACAGAAATGCTGACTCCAGAAAACAAAAGCCTTCCTATTGAATTAAGAATAAAATGCAAATTAGATCTGCTCCCTAGTTTAAGAGCTATATCTTCAGCTGAGACAACTTCTACTTGTTTCAGAAACACAGAAATAAGGACTGTGCGGAGGGAGGCCTTGCTCGAATGGGAGGCAGGAAGCATCTGAAAATGCAGCAAGCAATTCCAAACAAACGTAAAGCTGTTTGGCAGAGGAAAGTCTTTCAGGATCGCTGTACTGTGCAAGGCTTACTGTACGGCCAGAGGAACAGGGGAGGGTTTCATTCTTAATTAAGAATATTCATCTCAAGAGGCTCTGCCCTGTCTCCTGTGGCAAGGCTTTTCAGTGCAGATGGACACACCGCTGATGACATTACAATGTGCAGCATGTACTGAAGAGTATTACTGCAATAGAATTACTTCATGCAGCAAGCAAACAAAAGGAGCATGAATTTTAAACCTCGAGGCTTGTTGGGACCCTGAAGCTTCTCAGGGAAACAAACACTAGTATAACACAGCTAGTGTTCTTGATGCAAAGGGAATTTCTATGGCCTGGAATAATTCTTTCATGACTGCGGACAGGTTTCCAAGGCTTAGAGGCCATATAAAGGCATCCTGTAGAGGATTTTCTCAAATGCTCATGATGCTTGCTTGCTTCTTATTTATTTTTAATTAATGCATACTTCCGTTCTAAGTCTGCCTTTTTGCAATTTTATCCACCTTCCTTCAAAGATTCTGCTTTTTGCAAGTTCTGCTCACTGTGGAAAATATCACCTTCCAGTGGAAGGCCCTTAGTGATCATCCTGTAAACCCATGTTGGACCCAGAAAGCCCACTGTTCCTCTTCCTAATAATGGCCAGGTCTCTGAGTGAACGTGGAATAAACATTGCCTCCTTGGAGAGACCTGCCCTGCTTTCTCCTCATCCACTGGTAGATTTCTACAGCACCTCCCCATTCCTGTGTACGCTGCCTAGCCCTTGTCACATCTCTCCTGTTAGCAACGTGTTACTTTTATGTCTAGTCCTGCCAGCAGCTTGGATTACTTAAAAGGAAGATTTTCAAAATACATGTTTTTTAAGTTGGACCACAATTGAAAGGATGTTTATTTTTGGCTGAAGCTGTGTAGTTCAGGTAAAGCTAGAGATGTTTACAGAGATTGGGTTTTCTTATCAGTGAGGTTGGTTTGGGCTTGATGTTCATTTCAAGACCATCAGATGGTGAGTCTGGAATATTGATACAAGGGTTGTCCTGCTTGGGCCATCCAGGAGCTTCCTCTGCATGCCCAAAAGCATACGCTATGAGCTTGCAAAGTGCTGTTGTACTTGCTCTCCCTTTACTGCTTCTAGTATTCAAACGTCCTTTTACTTTTTCTCCATGGCAGGCAACAAGCACAGATTCCCATTGCCACCGCAGGCGTAGTTTACCCAGGAGCCATTGCCATGGCAGGAATGCCTTCCCCACATCTGCCCTCTGAGCACTCAAGCGTGTCCAGCAGCCCGGAGCCCGGGATGCCCGTCATCCAGAGCACTTATGGCATCAAAGGTGAGGAGCCTCATATCAAGGAAGAGATGCAGACCGATGACGTCAATGGAGAAATCTATGATGAATACGATGAGGAAGAGGATGACCCCGATGCGGACTATGGGAGTGACAGTGAAAATCACATTGCGGGGCAAGCCAACTGATCAGGGTCCGAATATCTCGTGACCTCAAGGACTTCAAGGAGAAAAGAAAAAATAAATAAAGCCCCATCTGGTTTATCCTTGCCAGTGGCCAAGCACATTAACTTTCTCATACACTGACTGTTACTTTAACTGTTAGTCTTAACTAGTTGGGACATCAGCTGACTAATAGACATCAGCCTGCATCAGAAGAAAAAAGGCTCAGAAGAAAGGAAACAAAGACAACGACGACAACAACAGAATGATATAAGCTATGGGTAAAATAATGCCAGTAATTCAGCTGCTATACCCAAGCACTGAAGTCTTACCCGTCGACCTTTTATTATTATTATTTTTTTTTCAAATAAACTTTATGGCTGTTTGTTCTACAATGTTCTAGAAATTCTCACTCAGGTACACAGTGCCAACAAGTGGCTTGTGAATGTGTTTTGTTGTTTTGTGCTACAGTTTAAAGAGAAATAATTTTTTTTTTTTTGGTAATGCACCTGACAGGAAAGAAAAAAGATAAAATTCCTTTTACCCTTTCTGTCTCCTCCTCCTCCTCCTCCTCCTCCCTGGCAAATCTGGGTCAGAAGTGTGTGTGTGTGTGCGTGCGTGCCTGTGCGCGTGGCTGGCAAGGAAGGAAGTGGGGAGTCTGTTTCTGTTAACCCCAACAAGCAATTATTTCCTTTCAAGAGAGGACTTCTCTTCATCAGTTGCACACCATACTGAGTCTTTGAGCAAGTGCCAAATTTGTACTAAAGCGCTGAACTAGTCCAATTTGCTTTTTTTTGGTTGATCTCTTCTTGTTTTGTTTTTCTTTTGCTTTTCTTTTGCTTCCTGCTCTGTCTTGAGTTAGGACAGTGTTGTATCTTAGACAATCCCTTGAAGAACCTGATATACCAGCAGCTGGTGAGATTAGACATATATTTTTGGGTTTGGTTTTGCTTTTTAAAGGAAACTGTAGGTGCCATTCTCAGGTGAAAAAAGAGAGAGAGAGAGAGAGAGACATAAGAAATTTAGAGAAAAAATATTTTATGGTCTTGGATTTTCATGTGTGCGTGTTTATGGTACTAATAAGAATAATATTGGACTATTGTGAGCAAAAAGCATGTTCCAGAATGAAGTCCTGCACCCTCCAAATGACTTGGTCTGTAAGGAACCTTTGCTCTTAATTTACACTTCAAGTGGCAGCAAATACAACATAAAAAAGGCTTGTCCAAAATGCAATTTGTTCTGCACAGGACAGGACAACTGGAAATGTTACCTCCTTGCTGAGTGTAATTAGGTTACCATGATGTCCAGTTTTAATGAACTCATACCTTCAGGGCGGCTGAGTACTGATCTCTGATTCCAAAGGCAATTTTTTTTCAACTGACATTTTCTTCTACTTTGTGCTTGCAGAAATCCATTTTTATCAGTGGGATGTTTATGTAGGAAGGAAGACTCATAGCTATGAAGAGATTTCCATATTCAAAGTGGTCCTGTAAGAGCCCGAACCTTTGCAGTGCCGAGTTTCCCTAGCTGCTGCATCTCACAAGTGAAAAATTGTTCTCCTGGGCTAGAATATTTTCAGCATTGTTCTAGAGCCCTTAGATGTGTTGCTTGGGCAGTTTTGCCTTCCTTGGGCAACAGCAAGCGGGTGAGGAAGGTAGATTTACACAAGTGTAATCCCAAGCAGCAGATAGCCTCTTGTATTTCCAATAAGGTAACTGAATGTTACTCTCTATTTCAGAAAAAAGAATGTAAATACAAGTGAATCAAAGAGTCTCGTTTCATCTCCTCACTCTGTAGAAGGAGAGGACCCAGGTTCATGTAGCAAGACAGAAGCATTTAGATCTAAACCAACCAACCAAGCAACCAACCAAAAAGGTTTACCCTAATTTCAAATGATCCCTTAATCAGGCAAATTTAGCCCTTGGTACAATCAGCCATTTAAGTCCAGGGTGCAGGATGAAAGGGGCAGGTAGGAGGGGAGATTGAGAAGGAGGGTCTTTCTTTGCCTCTTGAAATCCCACTTGAAGTGTAACTTGACTTCTGCAGACCTTATGCAAAGCAAACAATCAAATGCCATTGAAGACTTAGGACAATACTCCAATGAGCAGTTTGGACGTGTGATAGTTTTACCCTGCAACATCTGTTTTATTTTTCTCCCATTTTCCCTTTTTTTATTTCCACCTCTGCCTCGAAAAATTCTTTTCTATTTTCTCTCTCTCAGAAGATTTGCTCTGAAGTTATGCTTGGAGTAGCTGATCATATCCTCCATGTCAGAGAGGGTTCTTTTTGTTTGTATTTTATGACTGTGTTGTTTTTTTTTTTTTTTTTCAGTTGAACTGCCTCTTCTTGCTAGTGTTGTAATGGTAATTCTAATTCTAATAATAATAATAATAATGGTCAGCTGTTCCCAGATTAGTAAATTATATATAATTTATTTTATCCCCCCCCCTCCCCCCTTTTTAACTTTATTTTATTCTGTTCTAATTTGGCAGTGCAGCAAATGAAGCTGTTAGGCTGTTAGGATACCCCTCCCCACCTTGCCTTTTTATATATATATAAATATATATATATACATATGAAAACAAATCGCTTCTTCTTCTGCTCACACCATTCCTCTTTCTTTTATTTTAATTTTGGCCCCAGCCATGTCAACTTCTGATGTTTATTATGATGGAGTGAATTAATGGGAGTGTTGTTTTCAATCTTAATTAACTTCTGCTCTCTCATCACTCATTTTAGTTATTTAATTACACCAGTCATCTAGAGCCAATTTTTTTTGAAGCACTCTGTTTGGATAAGAAGGAAAAAAAAAATAGACAATTGTTTTTATATCATTATGTACAATGTGAAAACGGATATTTGCTCCTTCTTTTTTTTAACTTTTAAATTTGTTCCCTGTCTTTGTGAACAAATTACTTCTGACTCTTGTGGGTTCACCTCACATTTGCTGGATGGTTGATTTCCACCACGTTATAGAGACTCTCTGGTTTAATTGTGTCGCGTTGGGCTACCAGAATACTTTGTTTTAGCTCCAGGTAGGTGCCACTGCGGCAGGCGTGATTGGAGCAAGTCTTAGACATGTGGGCTGGAAAGCTGGCCTTGGGGATGTCAATGGAAAAAAGGCCCTTTGACTTCAGCGGGACTGAATTTCAGCCCCGAACTATGGGCTGCACTGCAGGAGACACTCCTGGAGGTAGCCCCATCTCTGTGGGCAGGGTTGGTCCTGCACCGGAGGTGTGCCAGGGCTGCAGGACCTAGCTCTGCTCTTGGCAGTGGATGGCACAACAGAGCCCTTCTGTGGCAGTGCTCTGCTTTGCTCACTGCCTTGGCCTGGACTAGGGCTCAGATGAACACTAATTTTGTTACCGTACACATTTCCATCTGAGAGACTACACAAGAGCCTGGGGTTTGGTCAGGCTTTTTGAATGGGTAGCTTTAGCAGACTATCCATGTCCTGCATTTGGATGTTGAAACCAATGCAGCAATGTTAAAAAGAAAAAAAGGCCCCCCCCAAAAAAAGTCTCTGGGGTCCCAAACCAGCAAAATACTTAACACCTATGCTAATGTTTTGTTGGGTCCAAGGATGAGCACCCGTATGTCCTTCGGCAGTAGGAGACCAGATTTGAAAATGAGGCCCTGTTTATCCTGCTTTAATTTCTTAGAAAATACAAAACAAAGCAAAACATACGTTTATAAAAAGATATTCTTGTCTTGTTTCATTTTTTTCCTGTGTTCTGTGCCCTGGAGCATGTAGAAAAACCAGGTTAGAAGAGATTAGGATCGTATTAACCTAAAAGCGCAACGAGGCCCTAATGCTGAGGCGGACTTCTTTCCCCTCTTTCCTGGGAACCTGACGAGCGAGGATGGTCTTGCCGTGCTGCTGGGGGAGCGTACAGTCTGACTCCTTCTAAATTGGGGTATCTGCTTATGCCATGCATCTGGCGAGCTTACAAAAGAACAATACCAGCAGTGGGAAAAATGGGAAAAGAAGAAAAAAAACTGAGGCACTTGCTTCTAAGCTCAATTAAATAACACAGAGTATATCCTTTTTCAATTTATTCATGCCTTATATTAGTAAAATAGGATTTTTAAGTGCATTTAACATCTTTATTTAACTGTTCCGCTATATTAATCAGGCCCCCAGAAAAGAACACTAGCTATTATTCTAGCATTTAATTAGTTTTGTAACCAAATCCTCTTATTATGAATGCATATGGAAGAAATTCTTTCTTCGAAGACATTATTTCACAGATTTGGTTACTGCAGTAGACTCTCTCTTTAATTAAATCATTTTTTAGAAAGTAAATTGTCTTTAACCTTTTTACAGCACATTTTCAGAGCTTTTTCTTTTTAATCCAAAGAGATGAGCTGTTACTGTCCCCGAAGAAGCCTCTGACATCACGTTTGTAACATCAAAAATAATTATACTCCATGGAAACGTAGACCTTACATAGCAAGAATTCATCTGCTAGAATGAATGGCAGCTATATGATATCTCATACGTTTAAGGGCATGATGTATCGGATAGGAAGTATTTTTGTCTGCCCACTTCTCGATAGAATCATACCTTCAATTTTGCAAAGAACTGTGTGTAATTCACTAGATGTGGATTCAAGTGTATCCTCAATTCACAGGGCATGGGCTGGCTGTTTAGCTTGGTTTATATTTACATTTTTTCAACTTTATCTTAACTTGTCAGTTTCCCAGATTGAAGAACATGTCAAGTTCGTTTTTTCTACTGACTGATTTCTCTACTCCCCAGTGTTTTTGTCACTGGTTTGCTGAAACAGTATTTATATAGCTCCATTGGCTCTAAAGCTCTTACTCCTTCTAACGTTTTGGATTTTACAAGTGAAATGAAAATAGAAAAGAAATAGAGACAATCAAATGCCTGGAGCTTAAAACAAAGTATGTGCAACCTACCATCTCACTTGAAATTTAATAAAAGAAATAATTATGTAAATATAACATAGAGTTATAGATTTATATTTTGTTCATAACACATAGTGTAATATAAGTTGTATATTTTCATGTTTTGGTTTTATGTTATCATTCATGCCACAATAAATAAAAAAAAACAGGAGTTGATGTACTCTTTAAAAAAAAATACAATGTGGGTTGCCACCATCCTGGGTTTTTGGTTTTAGTTTTTGGTTTTTTGTTTCTTTTGCATTCCCTTTTTTCAGTATTACTGCCCTGCAAGGCACCAATAAAACAGCAAATGTGTTCTTTACCTATCCTGTGGTCTGTTTCCCACTTATTATAGCGAGGGATGTGCTAGTTAATTTTCTTGTCAGGAGAAGAAAACAGCTGGGCTCAAGGAGCAGAAAGTGAGATTTAGATTCAGCTTACCAGTCTGCTCCAAAATTCAAGGTTTTCATCAAATCACAGGAAAAAATATCACCCCATCTTTATCAGCATTAAAACAGAAGAAAAAGTTGGTTCCTGAACAATGTAGTACAGTGTAATTTCCAGTTCAGAGTCAGGACACCTCATAAAAGGGGATGACTGAATCCAGTGGTTTGGACTGTGCCCACCTTCCCAAGTTACGTTCACTTTCTTCAGGCTTATCTGTTCAGAGACCAAAGCAAATTCAGGGAAATACCCAATTATAAACGCCAATGACACAAAGCTATGAAAAAAATAGCTCTGCTATTTAGTTAGTCAAAATGTCCCAACATGCTGCCTAAACAGTTCATGAAGTTTTGACAGCAGCATATGGCACAAAGTGGGATGAAATGAATTTGTACCTGTTTTTGACAGTAAGTTATTCAGATGGGTGCTTACTCTCAAGTGCCTACGGCTTGACAGATGCCATTCTATGGTTCCAGATTTCCTAAAGGGAAAAGGCAATATTTGGGAAAGCAGGAGGTCGCTGGTGGAGGTCCTGTGAACCTGCCCACGCTTCTCTTGCTTTCCAGGTTGTCCTCTGTTGTCTTCCTGGGAGCAGGGTGCAACCATCAGCAAACCAGAGGTCTATTTTGGCAGCTTCCTCTTACAGCCTATAGCACCTATATAGCACCTGTCCAGTGGAAGTCAAAATGAACCTGAGCAGAACCGTATAATGTGAGGCTTAGGCCAATAAATGTCAGCATCATTTAACCCCTTAAATTCCTTTATCCATTACTGTCATCTACGTGTGATGAAGCACCTGTCTACCTGAAAGGCCAAAGGAACAAACATGACTGCGCTGGGCAGTGTGGCTGTCGAATTATGGTGTAGTTTTTATTCAGTGTGCCTGACACCTTAACTGCAACTTGAGCCAAGGCAAACATTTTGCTTCTTTGCCCTTTTAACAAATACGACCCTAAAACAAGGAACACCACTGCCAAAGCCCTGCTATCTGATGCCTTTGCTGGCGTGGCACATGCTCCCCACCTGACCCTGAGGCATCACTGAACATGTAGGCCTTTTTGCCGCCCCACGCTGAGATGGAGGGACATAAAATTTCTGCTTTCTTCTTTTTTTGTGTCTGGGCTGGTACCTAACCAGTGGGGTTAGGTTCCCTAAACCAGTGGGGAAAAAATAGCTAGGAGAACATGAGAATAGCTAAGCTGGAGATATATCTAAATTGTAATATGAGTGGACAAGGCTGAGCTTTGCAATAATGGAAATAAAGACCACTTAAAGCCTGAGTGTGAAACTGAAGTAAAAGAAGGTTTCTAGAGTGCTTAAGTGATATTATGGCCTGCTTGGGAGTGGTGAGAATTATTTCCCTAGACAAGTTGTGGGGATTTTTTTCTTTTTTTTTTTTTTTGCAAAAAATGCTAAAGCATTCCAGCAATTGCCTGTAGCAGGAAGGAATAAAATGAGGATAATTATGACATTAATCTATTTTAAAAAGAAAGACGTGTGACAATTAGCGCATTCCTACCAAGAAAGTAACATACAGAGCTATATGTGTGTAGGAAAGTGAAAAGACCCCCTACAGAAGCCATGAAAGGTTATAGAAAGCGTATGTGCCTCACGAGGAAGCACTGTGCTGTGACTTCAGCATCAGTGAGAAAGGGTGCACAAGAGCTTGTCAATAAGCTTTCAGTTAATAAATATTCAGTAATACTGTAGAAAAGCAATGTGGGAGAAGAACAGGCAGTTGCTGTCAGGCCAACCAGGGAAAAGTGCATGCTGAAAAGTTACAGAAAGTCTTGTGAACATATTTATCAAAGTAACCTAGTGCCTGAGACTGGTGGGCTCGAGATAGAGTAGCTAATTTCAGTCCCCAGGATGCTTACACTCACATCTGTTGGTATTACGGTAGCACTGGTGGCCATGCACTGAAATCAGAGGTTGCTTGCAAGCTAACGACAAGGACAGGAAAAAGAAAATCACACTGCAGCACCGTTGGCCTAATTCAGAAAGGCTGGTGGTGTTGACAGCTCTGTGAGCATCAGCTACACCCCAGATGCAAAACCTTCCTGCTAAGGTGGCTAAGCAAGGCAGAGGGGTGGCAGCCTCCCTTCCCTGTTCTGACTGGATTTACAAGACTGGCAGTTAGCAGACACTGTGGGGTTTCAGTGAGGGGGTTTCTTCCATAAATAAATTTGATCTGAAAGCTAATGCAAAAGAGATTCTACAGATTCCCGGGTATCATTTGTAACAGTTGCTCTCCAGCCTCTAGTTGCATGAACTTTACAGACATTACGCTCTTAGTTTCACGTCATGGTTCAACCAGGTTACGGGTTCCCACTCCCTCCACACCATGTGCTGTGATCATTCACAGCGCGCACACACACACACACACACACACCCCCCTACCCAGTCTGGCTCACTCTACGCCATGTCTGGCATGGCTGCTCAAAAATCTTGTCACTGGGAGCTGGCTATGTGTATCCACCACTTTGAGGGATTAGCCAGTGCTTACTGGTTTGGGGTTTTTTGGTTGTTTGGGGTTTTTTTTCCTGCTGGCGGAGCAGCATTGTAGGAGCAGAGCAAGTGCCTGGGACCAGGGGAGCAGGGAGAGCACCTGGGGCTCAGCCAGAGTCCTCCTCCATCTCAGAGCAGATTCAGCTCAGACACCCAGCAGTACATACACCCAGCAAACTCAGCTGTTGCCACTGCAGCAGCACTGTATGGCTGAAGGGCAGTACCAAGGAATAGACATTCCTCACCCATTAACCAAATCAAAGCAAACTGCTTGGCATGAGATTATGAATTTATTGATTATGGGTTTGGTTATTTGCAGGCTTACACGAATTTACCTTTTTGGTTGCTTCTAAAATTGTTGCCAGAGGCAGCATGGAAAGTTACTTTGGCCAAAAATCAGTCTTTCCCCTGCCCCCATCCCTGTGGAGGCCAAGTCAATTAGGAAGAGGTTAAAGTCACTCCAAAATACACCCCTCCACAGAATCTAAAATACTTCAAACAGGGAGCCAGCCCTTCTGTAGAGCTAGGTCTTAATGGCACTGGCAATGGTACATACATAATTAAAAATATAATGAAAAGCATGAATTTAAGGTTTAGTTAAGACTCTTCCAGTCCTGTGTGGCAATTCAAGCTGTAGTTTGAATGGCTTTTTGACATAACTTAGACTTGGTTTAAGTCCTGACTGTATGTTTAGTCTTAGTTAACAATGTCAGGAAGGAGGAAGGAGCGATGGTCTATCACAGGTAGTGTAAACTGTTCGCATAGGTACAGTTCTAGCCATATGAAGGAGCATTTATGGTGCAAATTGTTGCCCATGGAAAATGCCATTGGTAATTTCAGGCAGCTGCACTGGTGCACCAGTGACTAGGGTTGATGTCAGCCACACTGGTATAGCTGTACAGTACAGAGTGTGTGTGCGTGAAGACAGGGGCTCAAACTAAGCCTTGAAATGCCCCTCCTATCCCACACAGGGATTTGTGTCGGTTTAACTTCGCGTTATCAGCGCAACTTTCACAGGCGGTGAATGCCTAACCCACCAAGGACAAATCAATGCCTCCCCTTGTATTTAACAGAGATATGACTTAAGTACAGTAAGTAAATCAAAGTAATTATTTAAAATTAAAATTATTTAAGAGACTTAGTCTGGAAGGATGGCGTGGTGGTTAGAGAAGCAGCTGAGACACGGGACTTCAGCAGGCTATTCCTGACTCTGTCAGAGACTTGCTCTATAACTTCAGGAAAATTACTCAGCCTATCTCTAAGACTGCTATAATAATACCTACTTCAAAGGGGTATTATGAGACTTAATTCATTAATGCCTGCAAAGCACTTTGAGATCTTTGGATTAAAGGCACTACAGCAGTGCAAAGTATTATTAGGTACAGGAAAAAGCTCTCAGGCAAGCACAGCATTAAATGTCTGCAGTTTAAAAAAAAAAAAAAAAAAAGAAGAAAAAAAAAAACCAACCCAAAGATGGACAAATTGTGGGTGGCTTGAGTTGTTTTTTTTTGTGGCCAGGTTTCCATTAGTCAGGTCTGTGCTTTGCTAAACCAAGGCCAGGGGTCGTACAGCTCAAGGCCCAGTTTTGCTCTCACTCCTAGAGCTCCCACATTGCAAACATAACTGTTTTGATTTGGGGCTTCTTTTTATCAAAACCCTGGCTCTGTGACTCAAAAGCATGTACAACTTCCCTCTAAGGACATACTTGCCCATTGTATTAAACAACAAGAAGATAAAAATAATTTTACTTTTACTGACTACCTACATTTTTTTAAATTCAGTTTAAGCATTTACTTTCCTAATGAAAAGTCTATTCCATTTGATTTAACAGGGGTAATCCAGAGGGATTCAAAACACACAAATCAGGGCCTTTTTTATTACCCCCAGTAGAGCTTATCCACCTACTGTGAGCACAGTTATAAATGGACAAATTGCAGTGGACCCTCACATATGGACTAAATGAGGAAATTTTTTAATGAGTGCATTAGTCCCAAATATTAAATTCTTTCTGATGTTAAGTTTTAAAAGCAAACAAGTAAAGGTAACAGGTTTTTCTGTAGATCTAGATTTAAATCTTGTCTGATTTTATCATTCAATTGATGCCTGTGGCAGCACCAGTGCACTAACCTGGGGTGCATCGGAGTCCCACAGGACAGGGGTCAGCAGGATTTCTCCCATCAAAACCAGGCAGCAAAGGGGAGGATACAAGCAAGGTTCCCAAAACAATCAGCTGAAGAGCAATCTTAAAGCTGTCACGTTTATCTTGTTAACCAAATTAATCCAGAGTTTAAGTTTTTTATATTCTTTATATCTTTGAAACTTTCCGAGTGCAATTTAGTGACTTAAAAAGAAACGTAACACACACACACACCCCGCCCCCCCACCCCTTTAAGGAAAAGACTGTAACATAACAGCCTAGAAATTTTGGGTTTTTAAAGCGTTGCTGACTTTGGTGAGGAAAACCTTTTAACATCATGTTGTTTCCAGGTCCCATTGAAAGAGAACACAGGGGAAGTGAAGTATAAGTGATTCTGGCTCCTAGAGACGCTTTGTTTCTATTCTGATAGGATATGAAACTTCATGTAGGTGGTGGGTAGAGCCATTGTAACCTGCTTTTTTCTGACTGAATGAGGGAGGTCAATATATTATCGTATCAAGGAAGAAGAAATTACATAGGCAATTCCCCCACAGATAATAAAGATAATTCTGACAGCATGATCAAAACAACTGTATAACTTTTCCTTTCTTTTCTTACAGACACACCAGTGTTTAAATGACAGCTGAAAGAGGATGATGGACTAAACACATTATTCTCTGTTCCATCTACTTTTTTATAATAGAAATATATCTTGAAGACTATATTCAAGTTGATCAAATAATAAGTCAATTTGTCAATAAAACAGATTAAGCAACCTGTCTGCTGAGATGATATCTGTCAAACAACACGTTTTGTTAATACAGTCTGGAAGTGAATGCCTTCATGAAAGACAATACAAAAAAACCTGCAATGCCACTTTAAAGTTTATTGAAACAGAGAGCTGACTTATTGCAGTTATAGATGTTTAGACTTTTTTAGTTTAAGTTCTAGCTGCTAGTTAACAAACCACAATTTGGAAAAGACTAGAAACAAGTGTTAATGGCCTGCTGCTAAGATGTTGGATATATTTCCAAGACGCTTGGCAATGCCCACCCTGTGAGTACAAGTCATCATTAGTGGGGTTGGTGGAGGGATATCTCTATTTCTCTGGTCACTGTTTTTTCTTCATCCCCCCACATTGTTACCCCTGTTACCCACTACTGGCAAGACATCTACAACATTGACTGATCTGCCTTGTCGCATCATAAGCCCTGTTACTGCACTCATCAGTTTAAGGCATGGTGCTTTGCCACATTGTGTACGCTGATTCAAATAATTCCTTGGAGATGTTGGGCCATGGCCTGGTCTCAGCCGCACAGGGTGATCCCTCATTTTACCCTGTGTGACAAAAAAATAGAGGAAACACTAACACACACAATGCACAGAGTGATCAAATATGAGTAATGTGGAACTAAATGGCATAAAGCTGAAGACCTGTTGCTGGAAATATGGATTCATAACTTGGATAGAGATTGAGTTGTCCAGTATAAGGTAAAATTGGTGGCTGGAAAAGGCTAGAAAATATCCATTCTGAACACTGAAAACTTAGATTAACCAGTCTTGGATATTAGCTGGTTTGCCAGGTGAAGTTCAAGCCAGCTGTTTTAGTTTGTGTGGTTTTCTCCCACTCCCTCCCTGTGCTAATGCCATGCAATCCTCAGGAAAGTGGCTGGTTTAGAAACTCAGATTATTCTTGCTCAGCTGGGAAGAAACATGTGATATGTACTAATAGGCTGGAAATTCAAGTAGAATTGTCTTGGTTTTGATTTTATTTTTTTTAAATAGAACTTGGGAAGCATTTTATTGTTGAACTATCTGATGCAAAATAAACAGGCTGAGGAAAACTGAAGCTACTGAAAAGTGTGAACAGGTGCTCTAACAGGAGGATCAACCATGGTGGCTGTAAACCAAGCAAACAATAAAAGAGTTTAAATGCTGACAGAGATTTAAGGACTTTCCCACCCAAGCTTCCCTCTGCAGGCTCAGACTGCTGTTAAGAATTAATGAGCTAATTTGCTCAATGATGCATCAACACCTTGTTGGGCGGAAGAGCTTTCATTCAGAAAAATCTTTCCAAAAACTACAAATATGGAAACTATATTCTGAAGGTTATAGGTAGTTAAAAAATAATAAATCTCTGTTGCAAAGTTGGTGAATAGAATTAAAGGCCACACTGAAAAGAGATGGGCATTCGAAAAAAAAAGTCCAAAAACCCTGTCAAAAATTATGTCAAAACATTATTTTTTGTGGTGAAATTTTAATAATAATCAAAGATATTCTCATAAAGTCTACTGTGGAGTTCATTCAACTTTTTGTAGTGGAAATCCCCATTTACAGAACTGGACAGCAGACCCAGTAGGAACCTGAGATTCCATATTAATTTCTCCAACCCTCTGAGTTTATGTGACCACAAGGTGATGTGAGGAATGCTGACATCAGCATTCATGCTGACACCCAGCCCTACAAACCTTAAAGCACGAGATAGCCAGCAATCCACTCTCATTCAGAATAGTTTGGCATGTCTCCACGTTGTAACTAACCAGTGTTACCCCTAGCAATTGCTCTTTAAAGCAAAAACATGTGCAAAATGTCTTCATTCAGCCTAGTAGTATCATATGTCAATCAGATTCAGGATGCAGAACTGGCCAGCAATATCCTAAAAAAAAATAAAAATCATCTTTCTTGTTTGAATCACTTTGAATTAACTTGACTCTGTCATGTTACTGGCAAGAATATTCTCTCTTGAGCATCTGATTTCTAATTTTTTTCTTTTTCTCTTTTTTTTTTTTTGGTCTTTGGATTTGTCTGCAAGTTCCAAGGATCTGTTTTAAGCTTTACAAGACCAGCTTAGCCTGGGGCTTTGGCAAGCAATTTAACATTGTCTACACTGCACTGAAGTTTATTAACACCTTTCAAAACCTCTGCAAGTTTGTAAATCAAGCAGTGGTTCATTCCTCAGAAATAATAAGGGTCTGGTTTTGTTAATGGATACAAACACAAATGACATATTTATGATAATGTGTATGTGTGACATGCATATAGTTACAATTAAGTGACATTAGGTATTTGCTGTATATCATAATGATGACATTGAGGCTTTTCAAGCTAAAGCCACAGAAAAAGAGCATCTATCAGACTCTAGGATTTACTTTTTTAAGTGGTCTTTTTTTGGTTTTGACCTTAGCGTCCAGGTCCTACACTTCTCTGCTCTGAAAGGAAATGACACTGCTGACACCTGATGCTAACACATGGCAAATCGCAAATATCTACAGCACATCGGTGTTATTTTCATCTGATTCCCTGAAGAATTACTCTGCTTTCAAAACCACTTCTTTTCTTTTTTTCTTTTTCTGGGGGAGGGCCTAGGTGACTTTATTAGGATTCACAGATGCACAAAGGATAACACCAGTTTTATGGTGTTTCTTCCAGATCTAGAGGAAAAGATATTGCTTTACAGCTAGGTCCCACTAAGATACCCCCCTCCCAGCAGAGCAGGGAGAGCTATCTGTAATCCACAAAGGAAAATGAATGTCGCTGTAGTTTACAATAAATCAATAAATGGTTTTATTAGTCTGCCTTCAGCCTCCGTGATACTTTCATAATCCTCAGCATAAAATGGTGGCGTGGACTGTTTACAGACCCTGGGCAAAAGTATAAGCGGGATGTCCTACAGGGTGGCTTATATGTCATCATACTAACTTGTGTCAGGAGTCATCTCCTGTGCGACCACCATGTAAAGGGAGAAAAAGTACAACTGTAGCACATGCAGAGTTGTACTACATATGCATAGAACTAGCCATTGTAAAATAAGATATCACTGTGCTGTATTCACGTTGGTGCATATAGTGTCCCTAACCATCCTACACTGACAAAAGCAAAGCTTCAAAAATTGGATTATCTGTGCAAACTTATATAGGCCTCCTCAGGCATATGCGTTATGCTCTAGTCTCCAACTACATGATTACTTGACTTTTTCTTTCTTCATGGGGGCTTGGCTTAGTGCAGAGCGCAAGATATACTAACTTCAACGTAGACCCAGAGCTAGCATTTCCTTTGAACCTCACTGCTCCCATTGTGTCTCCCAGCCTCCACCACGGCCCACTGTGTGAGCTCTGCAGTGAAGGTCCCTTTGGCACGCACTGCTCATTATTTGCATTCTTCTCAACTGTTTGCTGTCTTCATCAGATCTCTGGAAGGTCAGAGGGTAGGATAAGCATCGTTTTGTTGATGAACAGCAAAGGCATAATGAATTTAAGGTCAAATAACTTCAGTGATTTTAAGCATGCAAGTGGAAAAGCCCTGAAGCTGCCATTGGTTAAAGCAGTTTAGAAGTGCCAGCCTCGTTTCTTTGGCCTTCAGCTACTACCCCAAGCATCAAGCCTTTCTACCAGGCAAATTAAGCCACAGAAAATGAGGACTATACAACCAGTGACAAACTGTGACTCCTTTGTCAAGAATAATCCAGGTAGGTAGAGAACAGACACAGAATTTCATCAGAATGAATTTCTTCATTCTTTTGTCCGCAGAAGTCTTTGATTCGCATACCCCACCGTGACCACACTCTGCAATATGGGAGTCAGAGGTCTCACCAAAAGGCAACTCCTTCACTGTGTGGCTCCGACTCAGATGGAGGCAGACCCTGAGCAAGGCAGAGCTGCTGCAGTGGAATGAGATGTCATCGTTCTCCTGTACAGCCGCACTCAGCAGAGGGTGAAACTGTACATTGAACCTTTGATTAAACTTGGCATTTCCTAACTGCAAGAGGCCTGGCCTTGCAAGCCTCATAATGCATCTCAACATCAGTACCTATATATTGTCTCATAGATGCACACAAAAACCTATACAAACTCCTCACACTGTCTGAATCTCTTCTAAACTGTATTTCATGCTCGTTTTCTTCTTTGCTCAAAATGTCTCCTTTCTACCTGCAGCTGCAAAAAGTGGCAGGCAGATGCTCTCCCACAGAAAAATCTCCTGGCCCAGCACAGTGCCATCTGATGTCAGCATCAGAGTAAATCCTTCCTTTGACCTCAACTGGCAATAGATCAACTCACTGGCTTTTTGTGGCATTTCTGGAGGTGGGGAAAAATTATTTATTTTTAAAAGGTGAGAGTTATTGAATTTGCTGTACCTGGATGCTGCACAGCTCTTTGTAATCATTACCAACAGGTGATGTCACTGAAACTTATTTTTATGTCATTATCCTCACCCAAGGTAAATATGGAATGCTGTCATGACATTACGTGATGTAAATATGTCATCATAATTTGTCTTTACACCTCATAAATATTTTATTATATGACATTACACCTCCAGATATCTTTTTCCATACGAATAGTAATTACTCAAAGTATTTACTGTAATTATGTCACTTGATGAAATTACAGTAATTACATCAAAAAATGATAGCCCATGACTAATGAATTAAAATAGCATGGAAATTCGCATAAAAATGACATTAAAAATGTTAAGGATCTGAGGCAAACTCATAAAAGCAAGGAAATTCATAATTAAGAATTTAATCTCTAATAACATTGCAGGGTGCCACAGTTTTAGATTATATCACAGAAGGAGGCGGGGGGGAAAGTAAAGGGGTATTACCTGAACAGGAATAAAGTGCAGAAGTGATCCGCTGCAAAGTGTAACTTGGCATTTTGTATACATGTACATAGCAATATAGTCAAGTTCTGTAGAGGCGCATTCAATGATGCTTCATCAGGAACAAAAGGCAACAGGCCAAAGTCAGAGCTGGGTGAGGAGCTGCCACTTGAGTGGAAGTTTCTATCTAAGAGCCATCAGGGAACATAATTTTTTGATAGGTCAGGATAAAATCACTGAAGGATGGCAGTGTCAAACTTAGGAGCAAGATGGCTGACAGATCCCGGGAACATGAGTGGATCTCACGGCAGATGTGAGGGTTTGATACCTAACCTGTGCTCACAGCTTTTGTAATGCCACTTACCTCTGCAAGCAAACAAGTATTTTCATAAATCTAGCTAACCCAAACAGCCACACAAGGTCCTGCTCTGGCACACACCCTGTGTTCTTGCTGCCACTTGCATCCCAGGGATTATTGCAAAGAAAATTCACAAACAAATCTCTTGGATTTGGACCTTCATGACAACAAGATGATTTATTATTATATCTATTTTTAATTCCAGTCTTATTTTCTGCATGAAAAGAAATTATTCCATCGTTAAACACTGGCAGTGCCTGAGAAGCAAAGAGGAACCACTGATACCAATTTTATTCATTTGGTTCCTGGCTCAGGATCAGGCCATGAGCCCACACCTGCGAGAAACACAAGGTTGTTCATCTCCTCTTTTCACAGCTGGCTCTCTTTTTGGTCCCAGTGAGGCACAGTACCTCCATGGACTTCACTGTTTTTTGTAGCTGCCCCTCAAGCTGCTTTCAAACCAAGGTGCTCAAATTATATGGTACAGCCAACCAGAAAACCCTACTGAGCTGAACTAGCTCCCCACCACACATAAGGAGAAAGCTGAGGTTTTAGCCAAATTGAGAATGAGACAGATAGACGGACAGACTGGGGCAGGGCAAGGGGGAGGGGGACAGGGAGAAACAGAGAGAGGAAAGGAAAGAAAAGAAGGAAATACAGAAAGAGGGAAAGCGAGAAAGAGAAACTCTGTTTCCAGTTAGAATATCCAGTAATAATTTAATATATGGTGCCATTTTAGAAAATGTGCTATTCATATTTATAAAAGGCTTAATAGATGCAGCTGCATCCTTTAACAAATTATTATAAGGCATGGTATGAAATACATTAGTAAGAAATGCTTAACAGATGATGCTGTGACAAGCTGTTACAACGCGTGCTATAAGACGTCAATATTATTAAATCTATGGGCTTGGTTAGCACATGAATATAAATAATTTTTATGCATGCTACAAATTGCCATGCTTTATTAATAATGAAGTGTTTATAAATGGAACCTTACTGTAAAGCATTATTAAATGCAGCTACTCAGAAGACCTTAGAGTAATGCTGTAGTAGCATTATCATGCTGAGAAACAGACTAGAAAGGCTGCTTTATTTTACTGCCTGAGTCGACACTGGTTCAAACACACTGGGCTTTGATTCCGGAAGACCCATGTGGTAGGGGCCACCAGTAGGCAGCAGCTGAAAGCTGCTGTTGTCACATTCTTAGTTACTCTGAAATCACTCTGGCCTCAGTACATGGGATTTACACCAATGTAAGTACTAACATCAGTAGAGTAACTCCTGATTAACCCTGTGTAAGTGATACATGCTGCAGGCCACATTATTTTCCTTCCCAAGTGAAAGCTGGCTGAAAGGTAACTGTGCATTGTAAGGCATTCTTAGAAGATTTGAAACGTACAATCCCTGTGTCTCTGATTCTGCCCTTCCAACAGATATCTTCCAAAAGGTTATTTCTGCATTAAAAAGGAATGTCTTTACAGGGTTTTCAATGCAAAAAAATCATGTTGTTCCAGAAGTTACCATGACTCAGTAACACGCAGGAGTGGCTCAGTTCATCTGGCTTGAGCATCTGTGGGAAAGCATTGTTTGTTTTTATTCTCTTAACCATTTCATGCCTTCATGATTGATGTTGCCTGAGTTTCTAATACCACATTGAATTGGACCAATAAACTTACAGAGAGTTACCACAGAACATATATCCTGGCCTGCACAGATTGAAGCTCATTAATAAAAACACATAGCAAGTCTAGGACCACATAGGCCAGAAATGCTTACCATGTGATGGTAAACAAAGTCTTTTAAATTCTCAGTTACATTTTTCTTTTTTCAAATTCTTAGTGTCTTAGTTAATGTTTAAATGAGGCTCTCTGTTTTCAACCATCTGCCTATTCTACCTTTTAATACTAACTTTTTTAAAAATAATTTTTCACAACTCCCAGGTTATTTGGATGATCACCTCCTCCAAGCTGTAGCTTACCATTTTTAGTAAGGCTTTCTAAAAAAAGCAGAGTTCATGTTACTGAACTGGGACAGTTGCATAGGAGGATCTACCTTTTCTGTACCCAGACAGCACAGTCTCTTTCCCTGATCAGCCTGTGACCTTGCGCTAGCAGCCAGCACACACAGGTTTCAACTCAAGGCTGTGCAGCTCTTTGCAGGGGAAAACTTGCACTCACTCATTAGAAACCACCACCACAGGGAACTGCAGAAGTAGGTGAAAAAATGCTAATCTTTTGGATAAGGTTACAGTGCTACCAGTATCATAACCTGAATGCACTTTGAGAGGGTGTTCTGGCATAGCAAAGGGATTTATGTGCCTCTGCGTGCTTGTGTATCTGTACTCACACATGAGTTTGTGTGCACATCCCACTTCTCTCTTTTCACACAAAGTACCTTCATGTCCGCTGGTATTGCATTATGTCAGCACTTCAGCACAGAACAGAAGAGCTTTAACTCGACTTTCCAAGGGGACCTGAGATGTAGTGAGAGGGACACCAACAGCCTGATGTGGAGAAGTGTGTATGTGTCCACAGCTGGTGGTTTCAGTGGAGGCAGAACACTCAGCTGACCTGGTATTGCATGCCATCTGGGGAAAAAGGATGTGGCCCTGCATCACCCTGCTGCAGCAGCTGGGAAATCCCTGTTCTCTTCTATTCCAGCTCTGCTCTATTTCATGCCAATGGCCAGAGGAACCGTCTTCACAAGAGATGTAGACCATTTCATTTATCACCTCTATTATCACCCAGGAATTGAAAAACAAGACAAAAATATTACTTAACTGCACAAAGCTCATAAATGTTGCAGATGGGTTCATTCTAAGTTCTGGGCAAATGTTCAAATAGGTTGGTTTTTTTTTAAACAGATATATACTTATACTGACCAAAGCCTTAGTCTTGACGGTTCCATTTCTTTTTTTTTTTTTCTCCAGTGTTTCATGGCACACATAAGCTAATGTCAAACAAGCATGTTGAAGGACTCCTGTTATATTTATCTATTAGCCTTGATGTGATTGCAATCTTCTGTATCTTCATGCATTAGTTTCTGGTCTAGTTTACAGTTCCTCTTGTTATAATTCATCTCATATCACTTCTTTTCTTTGTTTTCCCATTCTTCATCATTAATTTCTGAGCCAACTTTTCACTTATTCCATGACTCCTGCACCCAAAACATTATTATTAACCTTGGATGTGGAACTTGGTCAAAAATCCTCTCTGAAGTGTAAACAGCTCTGACATTTCATTACAAAATTCACCATTGTGTTCCAAAACACTCCTTACTATAAACTTCAAGGTCACTCACGTCTTCCCCTGTAACCATTTTGGCTCCAGGTGGAGTCTTCTCTGCCATGCTAGAGCTGGGAAAAGGAGATGTCGAAACCGTAGGAGTCAGCGCTTCAGAAATTGCACCCGGCTTTACAGTTTGACAACGGGCCTTCGCTCAAGGAAATCCAGAGCTGGATTTCCACATTGCACTGCTGAATAAGAACAAAAAAAGGGCAAATGCCACTTTTGGGTCAGATGGCCCTGCCTTGTCCTTCAATGCTTTCCAAGAGCCATATGGGGGTTCTGGATGAGTGTGATGGATCGAGAGAGACAGAAAGGAGGCATGAGTCCCGCTAAATGCCTGGGTTGGAGCTGACCTGATCCAAACCCAAGGTCCAAGGCCGAGGGCAGGACACTGCATGGCAGGGTGAAGCTCTCCCGTGACCAGTCACACACCCTGTGAGCTTCACATGCTGCTTGCTCGTGGTGTGATGGGAAACCAGCTCCTACCTCTCTCTCTCCCCGCACATCAGGTAAGTCGCAGCCAAAGCAAAACAGTCTTTGGTACTTTTTGAAGCACCCCTTGAGCTTTTCCATGCATTGGTTGATTGATAGCCTTATTACTTAGCACGTCTTTATATCTGCAGTAACTGTAGCGATCAGTGAAACAGCAGACAACTGTATTAACTACAACTCGGGAAAAGTGAAAATAACACCTGGCATTTAGCACAGTTCATCAAAGGATCTCAAAATGCTCAGCAAACTTTAATAAAGATGCATGATGCCCAGTGAATCTGGAAATATTGTGACAGTCACATTAAACCCAGCCAAACTGATAAATCAAGCACGTTGGAGTGGCACTGGTGCAACAGCAAGGCTGTCGCGCCAGGGTAGCATGCTGCCAGGGTGTTACATCCTCGCCCCTCTGCCATGGCTCCTCGGGAAGCCTCCCTCTGCCCAGCGCTGCCCTCCGAAACTCTGGGTGCTGGGCTGGATCTGGTGCTTGACTTCTTATGGGCCTGACTGCATCCTGCAGACATTTACCTGGGAGCATCGGGATACCCACGTACATCTATCTTGTTGGCTCCTCACCCTTCCTTTCTGTGGCACAACGGATAGACCAGCAGGAAAACAGGACTACCGATGGTCCTGTTTAGCCTTTATTTACACACTCGGTTCATTCTGGATTTCTATTTTATACATTTCTCTATTTAGATGATGTGTGAAATCCACGTACGCTTTTTTTCCTCAGAGTCATGCAGCAAGTGTTTGTTTGTGCATCTGTATTGTGCTCTACTTTTCCTCATGTTCACAGATTTTTATTAAAATATTTCCATAAAACAGGTTGTTACCAAAAATAAATGAACACATACAAATTAATACATAAAAACAGATGAGTTATATAGAATATTTACAAACAATGGGATGGAATTCAAAACTTCTCGTAAACACAGCATATAAATAAGCATATACATACCCCATGTTTACTACCATTTATTTTAAGAGTTACTTAGTAGATCTGAGGTAGGCTAAGGCTGACAGACCAGCTTTTTCTTCCCATTGCAGATTGTGGGTGCATCAAAAAGATCTCATTTAACAGCCAAATGAAAAATATCTTATTTTACACCCAGCTTGTGTTTCCTCAGACTGCAGAAATAAGCACACGTGATGTACAAACTGGGTTCAAGAGCAGCACTGACATGACCAAGCCTCAGTGTGGTAAAAAAAGCACTGAGATGTAAATGATCTGGCCAAGGTTAGGCAGGAGGCAAGCCGCAGCACCAAGGGTCTGGTCTGCTGACTGCTGGGCTTTCAGCTCGTCTGTTTATTACCTAAAACCTTTGGAAGAGAGAAATATCATTGTGAATAAGAAACACCCACAGCAGCAGCAGGCTGAGCATTCAGACAAAGATAGGCCATCCAGCTATGCAAAGGTAGAAGAACCCAGAAAGTTAATGACTCCTAACCTTCAGTCCAAAATAAAAATTGTAAAAAATAATTATAATGAGAGCTCTACAGTGCAAATCTGCTTTTACTGAATCAGATCCACCAAAGGCAGTGGGACTAACAACTGACCAGTTGTAGTTCACAGACTATTCGCGCATCTCGGTGCTGAGGTGCAGCCAGGGTGTTGAGGACTGGCAGGGGGCAAGGGGCCGCAGCCCGGCCTGAGGATGGGGAGCTTGGGCCAAGCAGCACTGCCAGTGGCATGGCTCTGGGCACAGCTCAGCGACTGCCCTGGGACACACCTGAGGCTGGCAGGAGCTGGCAGAGGTGCCATGTCCCACAGCCAAGGGCTGGAAACCCATGCCAGGAGTGGTCAGATCTGTGCCGACTGGAGCCCTTCAGCATTAGAATTAGGTGCAGAGGCCAGGTAGCCCTATGCACCAACACCTCACCAGAGGCCAGAAAAGTGGAATGGGATTGACACGTTTTCACAATGGGCAGGGTCCAAGTTACGTGCTCAGCCTCTCCTTCGGCATTGCTGGGCTTCTCAGGTGTAAGGTTTGTAATGATATACTGGCATACAGGCTAACACAACCTTCTCTACAAACTGATAGGAGCAAATATTTGCATTTTATATCCTTTAGCAACACTGGATAGATCTTAATTATGGTCTACTGTCTCTGCAGTGCAAGATCATTTTCTGCACCCTTTGACAAACAGGAGGCTTATTAAAAGCTAGGCAAGGCAGGGCTGACTTTTTCTCCACTTCCAAGAGAAGCCTGTTTTGTCAACGTTTTACCAGAGTCTAGGAGTGTGAAATTGGCTGTTCATGTGCAGCCTGCGCAAGTACTGTAGTTTGAAAGTGAAGGCAATTAATTTTAGTTGTTGACTTAAACTGCTGTTGAGAGGTACTTCATTTCCCGATTCTTCCTCCTATAAATAGATTAAGGGTTACGTGAAAGTCAAGTTGTGCTTGTTTGTCCTCCCTCTAGATAGATTTCCCATGACTGCTTATCTATCAGCTCCCCCCCCTTAACACAATTTGTTTCTCTAAATTAATTTAGCTCACTCACTCTCATTGGTCCACAGCCAAAAAAATTGTCTCTTGTTCTTTTTTTTTCCTAAAAAAAGGAAACAAAACAAACTTTGGAATTAATATTTTCTGTAAGGGAGATTGAGCAATGTGTGTCTTGAACTTATGGTTGAGAGCGCTAAAGAAAATGTGTCTTTTGGAGGGATAAACATTTGTGTTAGCAGTCTGGAAGGACTACCAGCACTGGGGAGTGGTGGCTCTGCACACAACACTGCGATGGATCCATGCATGCATTGCTCATTGATACTCATGGAAGCTGCATGTGCCCAGCAGCTGCAGTATAAATCCCCCTGCTTCTTAATCAGCTATTATTTGGCAGATTTTCTCATTATTATTTATTCATGTATTGGCTGCAATTTTTTCCTTGCTATCTACAAAAGTAAAGGACAATTTTGTTTCCTGCCTAAGCTTGTTTGCAAGAAGGAACATTACCAATGCTGAGGATATTTAAACTGTCCACCTTGAACACACAAATACATTCACACTAGAGAAACAAAATTGATTGATGCACACTGATGTGCCTGGAGAAGTTCAGGCTCCATCCTCTTGTTTAATGCAAATTAATCAGAGTGCTTGCCCATGGGCTAACTCATCTCTTCACTCCACAATGGTTCCAGTCCCAAGACCCAGGCCGTAAAACACACCCAGTAAATAGCTAGTGTGAGGTTTGAAGGGCACTCATATTTTCTGATGCAGATAAGGACATCTGGATAAGTATGAATCACTGTTCTGAGGGCAGCATTTGTATTTTTCATAGAGCGCATATTTAAAGAAAAATAAATCCTTGGTCTAAAGATTCTGTGGTTGTCTTACTGTCACTCATCTGATCTCTGATCTAGAGCTGCAAAATTAATTTACTCTTCACCATATAATATAGAGCTGAACAGAATCAGAAAAGGTCTGTGTTTTATCATTGTAGATGCCAAATCCTTATTTGCTAACACTGCACTACAGAGTTCTTGCCAAAAGAGGAGGAGAAACTGAAGTAATTTGAAAATAATAGTGGATATTTGGGGATATTTAGAGATATTTATTTTTCCAATAATGGTTTTCTGGGGCTTAAGAATTTGTGCTTATTCAAGGTGCCTAAAATGTTTTGGTACCCCAAAATATGACCCAGTGCTTTTATTTTGTGAAAGGACTGTGCCATACAGCTTAGAGTTATCACACAGATGGGCTTCCTGGTCACAGTGCTTGTTTTTGACTTTGAATATTTATGACGTTAGAATTGGAAGGTTTCATATGGCTGTCCATCAGCTTGGCCAGAACAATTGTTCCCACTGCACTGATGGCTATTCAGAGGTCCCAGGTGTGTGAGGCCATCCTGCCCTCTCCAGCAAGCCGGGCACTTCTGAGAAATAACAGACTTGGAGCTGCTACCATGTGGTGTGGTAAGATTAACACCGTGCAGACTTACTAAAATTAATGTGCCTGTGCAGATAACTCAGTGGTGCAAGAGCAGTAAGCAAACCTGACATCTCCCAGAAATATTGGGCTCATTGTACCTAGGGACATTTGTCCATCCAGAAAACACAACAAATACACATTTGTCCCATTTCATGTAGGGTCACCTTCTGCAGACGTCTGGAGTTGGGAAGCTTGTACATCTTTCAAGCATGACAACATTCTAGGACCACAGAAGGAGAGGCAATAAAAAAGTAGTGAAGTTTGCCCGTGAGATGAAATAAAATATAAATGTTGGTTAAATACTCTTGAAGACAATATGTAGAAGGTGTAAAACATTTTGTGCTATCCCTTTTCTTGAAATATCTAGATGGAATAATAGGAGAATATGAAGCATCTGAGAAGTTAATCAATGAACTGTGCACCCAGCTATATGTCGGTAATCTTGCGTTCCAGATGTAAGTTTAAACATCCGGTGGGAAGAAACACAGTAAAACTAGCTCTGATCTAAATTGGTGTCATTACAGCAAAGTATTAGCATTAGAACAACAGGGTAAAACCAATGCCCTTTTTAAGCACTAAGATATGTCAAACATGTCAGGCAGCCACTACTCAGCTAAAGATCCAGGTCAAAACATGGATCCAAGTGGATGCTGAGTGCCACAACTGCTCCATGCAGAAGGAAAATGGAAAGTTTGTTTTTTCAGTAAAGACTCTTCAAGATAATAAACAAACAAAACTACCATTTAGCTGTCACATTTCGTTTTATATCTCACCCGATGCTCCTGTAATTGTTGCTAGTGATTCCACGCATGAATTGCATAGTGGGGCACATAAAATTATTAAGGTAATAGGTCAGGTTACATCATTGCCACCATAGGTTTTCAGGAGCTCTCAAACCCTGTTCAGCAGAAGTATGTATTTAAATTAAACTCATGGTGAATTTCAGAAAAGCCTACTTAACTATTACTTGCTCAAAATCCACAAAATAGAAACAAATGTCAAAATTCAATGGGGGTTATAAAATAAATTTAGATCACCTCCATCCTCTCTGGGGTTTTGGTGTGTAGTTTCTCTCTGCCCATTGCTACTGTGATTTGGACATTGATCTATTCTGAGGTAACAGTCATTATTTTGCTGTATCTGATTTAGGAATCTTCTTTTTTTTTTTTTCCCAATTTTTGTTTCAGGAAGATGAGACAACGCAAGAGGCTTGTTCTTTATTTCTTTTTGAATTATCCTTGGAGTGATAAATTGAGATTCTCCATAGAGGTGACATTTTGGAGTCCACCTCTGGCCCTTGAGAGCTTCTTAGCTCTGGACAGAAGCATGCAGTGGAACCCAACTTTCACCTCTTGCTCCTGGTCCATTGCTGTTTCTCCAGCACTTGGCTTTAAAACGATGATGTTACAAGGTTACTACCTTCCTATTAAGCTTAGTCTGAACTCATTTCTTGCCCTAGGTTCAGTCTGTCCTGGCTGAGCTTCAACACAAAGATAATTGTTGCAGTGCTAAAGTTTTATCTGATGGGTTGAAAACTATGCTAATGACTGAGATAATTTTACACCTGGCCTAGCTCTTTATTCCTTCAATTTGCTTCTTTCTCACTGCAGCACCCTAAGTGCAGCTGCAATTTGCAGTCAAAATTTTGACAGATGTATCATCTGCTCAGAAATTTGCAAATTGAACTTTGTTGTCCTGCTTTCCTTTTCATCAAAGGAAGAATAAATCCTCTTACTGGATGTTAGGGAGTCATTGCAAACTCTCAGTATCTCTCTGTTATTGCCTCAAATTTGAGGACATGCTGAATAGAGCCATGGGACATTTCTATGTTCAAAGCACTGCAGCTCACAGAAGTAGCTCTTACCTCGATTTAAACTAGTTCTTTTGGGGAATAGTAACACAGGACTTGCAAAAGCATCCTGTCCAGAATGGGGAAGATGTCTATGTATTTCTCCAGCCTTTGTAGAGAGTTTTGCAGCCCATACTGAGCATGTGGCTTCTAACTGTTATGCTGCTAGCACTACCCAAACTGGCAAGATTAAATGATACTTGGGCATAGACACACATTGTGTATCTATATATGTATTTCTATATATGTATGTGTGTGCTTCATATATACACATATATGCTATATACATACAGGATATTGTACATCTATATATACTTTTTTTTTATATATAGGTATCTATATGTATGTGTTTATATATATATCTAAGAAAGACAAACGTCACCTTTGCTCCCACCTTTTCACTGTTGTGTCAGGTACAGCTCAGGCTGAGGGATAGATTTTGCTCCCAGAAGCTACATGAAAGTGTATCTGGGATCTCCCAAACAAGTAGCAACTGCCTCTCTTACAGGGCATGCTGAATCCAAATTAATGTAATGCAATAATAAGCAAAGGAAATAAACCTCTTCAATATGTCTTTCATAATTCTGTGTCTCCAAAGGTTTTTACGGCTTTGGTAAATCTACTGTATTAGCAAAGTCAAGAATTTTTCTTCCTCTGGGTTGCACAGCAAGTGCTGTAGTGATGTATAGCATCAATTAATATAGCATTCATATAGCATAATGCAATACCCATTAGCACAATACAAAGTAATGTTATGTGATTTTTATTAGCTCATATTAGTAAACACAGATTGCATTAAAAGCTGTTTCAGTTTTATTTTTTAAATGTTTATATATGAAAGAATAGCCCAAACTACAGGAGTCGATGATTTTTCTGACACTACAAAAATTAGCTGCCTGCAGATCAGCTTAATTTAAAGGCTTTCTGTCTTCTTTGAAAAGGTTAATAAAACTGTGGCTAAAGAAGACCCTGTGAACCTACTTATTAGGATTTCAAAAGCTTTTTGACAAGTTCTCATAAGATGAGAGACGAAATAAAATAATTATGAATCAGATGATAGACAAAGCTCATAAAGAAATTAAACCCCACTTTAAAGTCTGACAGTTTCACTTTGTTTTAATAATTTTCTGCCACAGTCACATGAGGCTGCATTAAAAAAATATCTGACTACTGTACAATGTTTCTTCACCTAGACTTCATGCTACTGATTGAAAAGTTCATTTAAAAACTTTCCAGTCCATGTTAGAAAAAGATCTATAAGGGCACTACCTGGTAAAGTTAATGGTAACATTTTTAGGAAAAAAAACCAAACCAAACCAAAACAACAAAACAGATTTAATTTTAATTTTAGATTAGCAACTTAAAGTTTGTGTCGTGTCAGACACAAATACCAAGCATTGTCATTAACCACTGTCAGAAGGCTGTGTTCACAAACCCTGCAAAGCAATGGCACTTGATGCTGGCTCAGGATTTGGGCTGATAGATGAACTAATGCCCCATACATACACTGAGATATCCAAAGACACAGAGAGAACTGGAAAGACAACCTCCATAAAAGATGTTACGTGTTTGTTGTCAGTATGTTGCATGAACATTTGCCCTCTGGACTGTATATATTTCAATAGATAATTGTCTTTTCCAAGTATTTCCATTTTGCTGTCAGTATTGTACATGACAAGTTTTATTTTGCTACTGATGATGATAGTGCCTCAGACTGTGTTGCATTTTATGGGAGCAAACTGTCTGCAGCATAATGAAGACTATTCTAGCTCAGCAAACGATGAACAGGTCCAGCTTTCACACAGCACAGTAATTTATTAAAATATGAAGTAGATACTAATGCCGCTCTTAAAGGCAGGCAAAGCACATTTCGTTGTATTCACTGTGGGCTTTTTCATTAATTTTATCTGGAAACAATGTAAAGGTATACAGACATGCACAGACACAATTACTCTCCACGTAATCACAGTTTCACTGCAGGGACGATGGCCTTCATATGGAAATCCCCTTGACTAAAGCAGATAAATGGTTTCTGTACCTTGGAACGGCTTCCTTGCTTAGAGAAAATAAAAAGAAGTAACACCAGCTTTCTGTTTACCAAATAGAATGAATGCATTATAAAACCCTAGAAGTCTTTTCAAAATAAAATTATTTGAGCTTTTCTTTAACCTATGGATACACACATCTCTAAACCATGATAATTCTTCATGTGTATTATAAAATAACAAAAACAGAGCAAGCTGACAATAGAACATTGCATCCACTAAATTCACATTCCCCACGTTGCTTCATTTACACTCAGTATGTCACAAGTGATGTCAGAAACATCAGGACACAGTGACGTGCCAGAGTATTAATTTTAATCCCTGTTTTACACAAAGTGTTTTGCACACTTATTGTAGAGTGAAACCAGGTCTATGTTGCATACATTTGCATGAACAGGTATGCCTAGACAGCTGGGTGCCATCACACAGCATACATGCCAGCAGAGACTGTGGTTTCACTAGTATAACTCTGCCTGTGCCAGCAAATTTTTTTCTGTTTAGGTATACTGATAAAAGTTGAAAATGCAGAGTTATACAGGTATTAACTGCATCTAAGCTAGCAAAATTTCAATGGTCACACTAACTATACTGTTAAAGTGCTCCCAAATTAGCAAAATACTTTCTTTCAAGCGCCTGAAAAATTATAAATTTAAAAGTAGAACTTTAATCAGTATTGGTATAACTGGATAGAGAGGGGCCCTGTTGATCCAAGCGGTCTGCACCATGCAGCAGTGGCTCTTGCCTAGTCAGGCAGAGAAGAGAAGGGTGCTGGAGTCTGCAGCCCACAGCCTCACCGGGACCCACCTACCTCAGCTCTCCTTACTGCCCCAGGGAACTACAGGGGAACCAGTAAGACTCTTCACCTGCTGACCACTTTCTAAAACTATTCTCATTTGGCTACTAATTTCCTCTTCCCTACCTGGTGACATGAGAACAACGTTACAGCAGATGCCCTGTCTGGCATCTGTATTTCTGTAATTCAGGCAGTGGAGGAATTACAGCAGTGAGAACCTGAGGCAATACTTGGCAGAGCAGGTGAGGCCACACTCTTCATCCAGAGGATGAGGAGTTCCAGTTCCTCATCTGGGACATTCTTCCTTGGCTGACCAAAAATTAAGAAACCTATAAATACCGGAGAGAGCACCATTTTGTGATCCTTCAATAAGAAGCAGAAACCAACTTGTGTTATTAGAGCACTCCGGAGCCTGACTACAACTTTCAATAATTGGTGTAAAATCCCACAGAATCCTGCTGAGATGTAACATAATGAAATGCCAGACAATGTCACTGTGAGTCTATAGTGGAAAATACAGGGAAAACAATGTCAGTGGATGTCTGCATAGACAATGTTATGATTTGAGGAAAGGCAAAATGCTGTCAATGGGAGTCTATATGCTGTAGATAGCATTACCACAGTATGCGAATAAAGGCAAAATGATGTCAGGGCAATACACAATATGCTCAAGACAGAATATATTTAGTCTGAATAGAAAATCTGTCATGTAAAATAGCTGTATTGATTCTCATCTTCCACAGTGATGTGTTGTCATTTTTTACACTGACTGTCTTTTTTATTTAGATTTACCCTATAGTCTAATCTCGGTTTTGTTCCACATTAACACTTCTTTTACTTGCCATAAGTGAACCCACTACCATTGACTTTTTTACCTTTGGATTATTTTATTTGAAAGAAAAACAAATTTGAACCAAAATCCCCACATAAAAGAACACCAGCTGTATCTACACTAGAATTAGCAGGTCCAAGATTTGGGTGTCCTCTCACTGACTTTCACAGACAGAAATTAAATAAAGTTGCCTATAAAATACATGGATATATGTACACACACATATGTGCCCAGGCAGAATTCTAATCACCTCTGATTAGGGGAAGTAATGTTATTGAGGAGCAAGTAGATTAACTTTTTTTTCATAATTGTATGGCATCTCTGCCTAAAAAATCTCCAGTTGTGACCTCACATGATTTACACTTCTGTAAAATGTGGCCTCATGTCCAAATTAATTTAATGTGTATACATTTCATTATTTTTCTTAAGTATAAGATTATTAGACTCTGGGTCCAAGTAATTTCTAGTTTTCTCTACAGTCCTCCTAATGCCAGTCAAACCTTTATGTCCTAAATTGTTGGGTAATTTCTGTTAGAGTAGTGATGCTTCAGCTGCCACAGAAAATGAAATGTTTCTTGTGTATTTTGGGCCCAGCCTACCCTCTTCACTAAATCACAGCTCACTTCAACTTTCAGCAGCCCCAGCAGTGTAAAGGTTAAATTTCCCCACAAACCCTACTTTGCAAAGCAGAGTATCTGTACTCATTGATGTAAGGCTCTAAAATATAACATGCAATTATCTAAATTATAATCAATCAAGGAGAGCACTGAAGCTCTCTGCCTTCTTCAGCCTGGTTATAGCCGACATTATTGTATTCAGTGTTCTCTTCTCAAGAGGATTTTGACTCTGGCCACTGGCAAATCTACCTACATCTACATTAAAAGGCAATGTGGTGAAATCTGTGCAGATTGCTGGACTGAAGCAGCCAATGGCAAGATCCATGCAGCTATGCAATGTCTGGAGGATGTTTTTCCTTTGGGTGAGATTTAGTCTACTCCTCTCGGACAAATGACTATCCCACGTATGTGGTTCACAGCCTTTCCACTGCCCACTCATTTGTTTGCATCTGTGACAATTTAGAAGTCACAATTTTGACACTGACATTTATAACACACACCTGAGAAGGGTCATCTAGGCTCACTGTCTCCCCATGGGATCCCATGTGGACTTTGGCAGCACTGTGAACTGAAACAATGTGCAACATATAGGGGAAAATGAGGAATTTTTTTGAGTGCCTGTGTTACTGCTCTGACTCAACACACAGAAGGAGGTGTAGTCTCCATTTCAAAGATTTTATTTTCTAAAAAGCCAAAAAAAAAGTTCTGCTGACTCCAAACTAAGATTTTGAAATTGTGGAGAAAAACAGTCACAAAGTTCAGACTTACCTGGTGTGCTTAGGTTGAACACCCCAACTTTGAATCTTGGGCTCTCTACTGCCAGGACATCATTGTAGAGACACGTCCAGAGCACAAGCTCTCTAAATCAGCAGAAGGACCAATTTCTGGGGAGCTACAAACTGGCTACTTTCCTCCCACCTGAAATGTTGAAGAATTAGAGTTTTGAAAGCTTGGGTGGTATGGGAGCTGAGGCCTACAGAGTCATTAAAGTGCAAAACTGACAACATCTCAGAAATAACTGGCAGGTGGGGTTGATATGATCTTGCAAACTAGGCCATTCAAGTGGGCTACTTAAATGGTGGGAAGACAAACTATCAAGGAAGAAGGCCAATTTTAGACAGAGCCTTGACTGTATTCCATGTTTCCTGCAAAACATTTTTATCTTGATAATCAGCATTCTTTGGAAAAGACAAATTCAGAATCACAGAATGACATAATCATTCAGGTTGGAAGAGACCCTTGGGATCATTGAGTCCAACCATCAGCCCTACTCTACAAAGTTCTCCCCTACACCATATCCCCCAGCATCTCATCTAAACGACCCTTAAACACATCCAGGGATGGTGACTCCACCCCCTCCCTGGGCAGCCTATTCCACTGTCTGACCACTTTTTCTGTGAAAAATCTTTTCCTAATGTCCAGTCTAAACCTCCCCTGTTGCAGTTTAAAGCCATTCCCTCTTGTTCTATTGCTAATTACCTGTGAGAAGAAACCAGCACCAACCTCTAATTCTGTAAGAACACAGCTGGTGATCCACCTGTATCTTTGCAAAAGTGCTCCAGCATGTTAAAAAAAATACAAATTCGGATCCAGTCCTTAAGTTGTTGTGTAGAGAGTCTTAGTCCATATTTTTCTTGCTTTTGCTGCTTTGCATTTCAACCTTTACATTACGTTAGCATAGTGTTCCCGTGCTTAATTTGCCTCTCATCTGGATAATGATAATGAGCTGTTATTGACTAGCGTTTCCAGTTCAGTGCAGTGAACATTGGGTAGTATTCATAAAATGTTCCTCTTATGCCAGCTGAAATTGGTAGTGTTTTTGAGGCAAAAGGCCAGATTCATCAAAAGGATAATGGACAGATATATTTTTTGTTTGTTTTTGTTTTTTTTTTTTTAAATTTTAATGACCGAATTGCACTGCTATTCTTTGTTTATCTATTTTTTAATTCTATCATATAGCTTTAGGGATAGCTACCTAATTTCTGTATTTATAGGAAACTGGCACAAATCAAGAAAACAGAACAATTCCATGTTTATGAAGCATGAATTCTCACAGTAAATGTCAATACATTGTGCATTAATACACTAGAATTCTACAGTAAAGCACATATATATTAAATATGTGTTTCTTCTGCATGGAGCCTTCAGCTTGTCTATTTCGTATGGCAGTGGTTCATGCCAGAGTCCTCCTGGGGTGTATAAGACCCAGCTGTATCCACTGTTGCTGATCTGTGAGAGGACGCCCTGTCATCCTGTCACATTTACTGCCACTGCCCTCCTGCCCTGCTGATAGAGGACCCAGGGCAGGCACTGGCCCTGCACCCCCATGGGTATTTGGGCCCTGCGGGACCCTGTTAGGGCAGGAGCAGGGAACAGCCAGAAGAGGGTTGGTGACAAATGTCCACCTCCAATGATGCTCCAGGAGTATCCAGAAAGCAGGATGTTCCATCCATTTGAGGAGGTAGCAAGGAGATTTGTCTGAGCTGACTTTTCAGGCAAAGCTGATTGGGTTTAAAATACATCATGCATATGTATATTTTTAAAGTAACTGTGGTCCATATGTGGCATGTTTGCCAGACCATTACAGAAAATAAGAAGTGGAGGTCATTTCGGCAGTTTGAAATCTACGCTTGTGGTATATCTTCTGCCAGTGCCCACTTGTATCTCATGCTTAAATTTAGCATGGAATCTCCTCTCCTGATGAATGCCTTAGAAATATGAGAAAACATGGGGTTTTTCCACACTAAATTTTGTTGGGAAACAGACCACAGCGTGTCCTGGATTAGGCAGCAAGAGGGACCATGTCTGCTCAGATGCAGCACCAACGTGGGGAGGCATTTGCCTAACCATGGTCATGTACAGGACCAGCCTGTCCTTTGGAGACTGCAGAGGCATAGAGAAAGGTCCTGTTAAAAAAACCCAACCCAAACACTCAAAAAACCCCACACAAATCATCTTTCTACCAGCACACTAGCATGAAACAAAACCTGAACTTTGTATGAATTGCAGAAGGCAGCAGAACTGGATGGGGAGGGGAGGCAGACCTGAAGGAGCTGCAGAGCTGCACCCAGGGCTTGGTCCAGGCTCACCCCACGGGGCCAACATGGGACTGGGCAGACGGGAGAGAAGAGGTGGACCTACCATTGTGTGTGGCTGCATTTTGGTACACACCTAGTCAGTCTTTGCGGAAGACAAGACACTATTTTGTATTTATAGAGTGTGGCTTGGAGAAACGTGGTGATAACAAGCAGCAATGTAGGACACAAAATCACAAATATGAGAGGGCGTCACATTGGCAGAGGCATTAGAAAAAGCAACGGCTCACAGGTGAATGGGGCTCTAGAAGGACATGTGCAAAAAGGGCAATGTACAAACAACCCGTGGACGGGACCCTTGCTTTATAGCACAGAGAATGCCATCTTCAGCAGCACAGCATCTCCCACCACTGTTTTGTGATGTCTTTCATCATCATCTTACTGACATTATTCACTCTATGAAGGAAAATAACAATCTTTACAGCATTTGCATTTTATCCCTGAAGCATGGCAGCCCAATCAACCTTTCTATGGGCATGCAAGAGATGTCTTCACAGATGAGAAGGAGAGGCACTCATGTTTAAAGCACTGTCTGGCATCAGTGGACAGGTCTTATAGAAATTTCACATCCCTTGATGTCCAAGTCGTGTGAGAGGATTCAGCATGAATAACTGGAGGCTTGCAGAGGTGGGTTTTAAGATGGTTGTTCAACTCTATATAATAGTGTGCTGGTTCAGGACTTGGGCTGCACAAGTGTTAAAGGGTAGGTCACCCAGTGACTTAGACCTTCAATTATTCATACTTCACCTTGATTCATTAAAGTAAAAATCCTTTCTACACAGTTTGTGCGAGGCAAGCCCTTAATAACTTATTTCTTCTATTTCATGGAAACGTGGCATCTCCAGACTCTTGCATTCCAGATAAGGAGACAGAAGTGATGCCTGGATCACAGAAATCTCCAAGAGAATGTCTACCCAGGCAAAAGCCTAGCACTTTTAGCTCACAGCACAAATGTAGCTTTCTAGTGTCTTGAAATCTGTTGAAATGAAGACTGTGTCAGGCAGAAAAAATATTCCACCCCTTAGGTAAAGCAATGGCTGTGCATAAGCCATCTCAGACAGAGTCATGAGCTGTGTCACATTCTCCTCCCCTCCCTGATACACATGCAATGCTCCACAAAACATGGCAGCCTCCACCGCTCTCCCTTAGACACTAACCTACTGGTGACAGCAAACATGATGTGACAGACAGAAGGGTCCAGAGGAAGAGTCATGTGAACTTTGGACCATGTGTGATACAGAGCATTTTTTTGACAACATCATCTGAGATAATCCACAGCAAAACAATCTTTTGGATTAACTGCCATGACTTTGGGTCCTCCTGCACAAACAGATGTTTGTTGCAGTTGGAATTAGGATACTGCACTTCTCTGTCATCTCTGGGGAGGAAAAGTGCAGGAACAAAATCCATGCTTGCCCAGAGTACCAGTTTACCTTGATCAAAGAACAGACACAAACTGCAGTATGTTGTCATGTAGCAGCCAGAGTCTGGTCCTGGAAGTCAGAAATCTTGGAGATGATGGCAAAAATGACTCACTGCATGACTCTGCACAAGCCTTTTAATTTACATGTACCTCAGTCTTGTCAACTGTAAAGCATGGTTAATAAAATTTTTACTTCCTGTTCCCTGCTCATGGGGATAATGAGCAAAAATTCCAGGAATTTCATCACAGTTGATCAAAATTTCTCAATAACTGCAAAATGCTGTGTGGATAAACAATTTGGTCTTTGGTGGAGAATTAGCTGAACATAAGAGCTGTGAATCTTTATGAAATGCCTCCTCACAGCTATATCCATCAAAGCTCACTGAAGTTGCAGGCATATGGCAATTCAGAACAAGGGTGGGTGAACATGTTTAACCTAGTTAGAAACTCAGTGGAAGACCGCAGAGTCTAAGACATTGCTCAGCCTATACTGAGCTCTCACACTGCTTCAGAGACATTCAGGAAAACAAGCATAAGAGACAAGAAAAAAGGCTGGTCAAGAAAAGGTCATATTAAGCACAGCAAGAATAATTTCTTTACAAAGACCCATCCCTCTCAAAATGTCTAGCATTTATAAGGGATCTTTCTTCTACAGCAGAGATGTGCAGCTCTGAGTTAATTTGATGATGGAGTTTCAGGGGATTCTCTTAGACTATTTTTATAATTATTCCTTGAAAAGAAATGCAGGTAAAATATGTATTAATTAAATTCAAAGGTTCACAAAACTTCTGCCTTTGTGAATAAGGCTTACCTTTTCTTAAATCAAAGTGAGCTTTTCTGCCTTCCTGTACAGAAATGTGAACGTTAGGGGTATCTCAATTCACACATCTTCCTAAAATGAGGAACTGACTTGAGTGCAATGAAAGTCTGACCCATATAGAAGCTTTTCTGTGCTACTTTTGTATAAAAGAAATGAAATTACTTCAAGATAAAAGGCTTTGACTGTGTTTTAAGAAACATAAATCCTTTATTAAGGATTTGAATAATAATTGTGAGAAACAGTTTAGTTGTTTGGTTAATTACCCTTTTTGCTCTCAGCTCTTAATGTGATGATGTCAGGTTCACTTCTAGGGAAGTGCTAACTGGATATGACTAATAAATTATGTTGTAAAGAGAACAGCTTCAGGAATAAAATATTCCAAGCTCTGTCATGTATACACACTAGGTTTTGGCAACTAATCTGGTATCTATTGAGATATAGCTATTGCTCTGACCAAACATTACTAGCTGTTGTTTTCTTTTACTGTACATGCAGCACGTCCAGGGCCCCATGAAAAACTTTGAAAAAATTTGTAGTTTGATAAAACTCTGCCACAGTGCCAAGCATCTTCCTTTTTTGTTTTCCCAAGTGTTTTATTGAAAAAAACATTTTTGTGTCCATGGTGCAATTTCCCATTTACACAAAAAGGCTTCATCCCACTGTCCTTGCAATACCATTTGCATCCCACCTTGGCATCCCTTTCCACTGCCAGAGCTGGATTTGCATAGATGAGAACGAGACTTTCATTTCAATCTTTGTGACATCCTGATACCTTCCCCCCCTTAATTCTGTGTGAAAATGCTAAAGTTATTTGCTGTTTGTGATGATCTGCTTTCTGAACACCAGCTGTGATAGCTTGTCTTAAACAAAGTCCAGATCCTGAGAATAATTATTTTTGTGCATATATTGGATGTGCGAGCTACCCCACTAGTGAAACTGCCATTCAGAAGTGCAACTTTTTACCTGATTTACCTTGACAGGGATTAGAGAGATGGGGTCCCAATCTAACTTGCTGTGGAGGTTAACAGTGTAATACACATTTTTTGTAGTTGGAAAGAAGGCTAAAAGCTATAGAGCACAACATGTAAAACCTAGATAATAAGTCTCTGCAATTTTAATTCAGACCTCTTGCATTTGTATACTTTCATATTGTCCTTACATATATGATCAGATTCCAATTTTTTATAAAATCTCTATTTCATTTACTGAACAGTAGGTACTGAATATTTTCCATGGAGCTACCCAGCTAAATATCTCTTAAAATCTTCCCTCTTTTGGCAGGGACAGAGGCAACATCCATATCTCCAGGAAGCATTCAACTACGCAAAGTACAAGCAATTTTTCCTCATTCTTAATTCCCATGCCTACTCCTCTTGAGTAGCCTTTCAGGTTTGGCAAACAAATGAGCCCTTCTTCACCACAGGCTGCACAAGCCTGTCCTGTGCCCTGTGTGAGGAGGGGTCCAGTGTGGAAAAAAAACCTGTATGTGATCATGTAATTAAATATAGTATGCTAAGGCTTACTATATGGGGGTCTAATTAAGGCTACCAAAGCAACCTTAATTCTGGAATTTCCTAACTTTTTCCACTCCACCCCCTACTGCATTAGAGAATTTAGCTGCCAAAGTCTCACAACTCTCCATTAAACATGAGTTTAAGTGAGTTTTGGGGGGAGGGCCACAGGCTGGCAGTTTTCTGAGGGTGCAGACAGAGGCAAAAAGCAAGGGATTCACTGAATCCTTGAAATCTCTACACAAAACAAGGAGCTGCTAGTGCTTTTGAACAAAGTGCCTGTAAGAATTCTTCCAAATGGCTAAACCATGGCATTTTTCCTTAATTGCATTTTCAGAACTGTCTAAACTAGTCTAGCTGAAACTTTCCAGAAAAATTTTGCTTGAGACACCTGGCATGGAAAAATTCAGTCCAAGTAATTTAAAGCTGCAAAATTATAAGCAACTAAAAACAAAATCTTGTAATGGGAAATGTCAGGCAATTTTAGCTACTGATGATACTACCAGCTCTGTCTGTTACAACACAAAAAATAAAGAGAGACAAGAAGAAAAAAAAGACAGACAGAATTATAAATGATAAAAGGAGAAAGCTTGCTTACTGGAAGAGGTGGGTTTTAAGAGATTTTTGGATGTGAATAAAAGGAGGTTTGACAGATGAGGTCATGGAGCCTGTTTAATGTGTTAGGAAGAAGCATGAGTGAAGGCATAAAGCTGAGAGTGAGTAAGGGGAGGAAAAGAGTAAGGTACAGCTATTGGAGGGTGTTCTGAGACAGCATATGGAAGAAGAAATGTATAATAGTACAAAAAAGTATAGTATCAGATTTCCACTGTTATGATCATTAAGTTAAAATAATACATAGAACATCATCTGGCTTCACTTGAGGTGCTCTGGTACTTTGTTGATAGGTAGGTGGATGAGAGCATGCCTCCTTAAGAGACATCTTATTTAAATGTAGGCACTCATAAAATATCAAGGGGAGGGACAGCCTAAACCCACTTCTCATAAGTCATAGCTGCAGCTCATTTCTAAATAAAATCTTTCCCAAGGTCCTTATTCCTACTAGTACTGCTGACTTCAGTGGAATTCAGCAAGAAGCAGAAAACATGTCAGAGACAGAATCTGACTTCCAGATAATTTTTTAGATCAGAGTGCTCAATCCTGAATTCCTTGACTTCTTTAGGGACTTCTGAAGATCTATGTAATGCAGAGTCAGTGCCAGCTATCATTCTAAAACTTTCTTCACTTGACAGAGTCCAGTCCTTCAACTCTTGAGAAGTGGTCTTTAATCATTTGAGAAGTCCTTTTGACCGAGGTCAGTCATGTTTAGTTTTGTGACAAAAGGTCTCAAGAACTAGCCTTTATTCTCCTTTGTTTTACAAATGTATGGGCTTTAGTCTTAATTGAATATTGAATATTTTACTAGTTTTCATGGTGTGGTATTGGCTCTTAACTTCTACCTGCACCCTACCTCAGGGCCCAGGTACTTCAAACTACACATCACTTATGAAAAGCATTTTTCTCCATTTACATGCTAGGATCATATTTATTTGGGAACTGCTTGGAAATCTGTCATTATGGTGTTTGTGACAGCTTGACAAGGCCTGTTGCCATGGAAAAGCTTTGTGATGTTGTATAAATATATCCTTAGGTCAGAAGTTCTATGTATTTTTTGGACATAGATGCTAAAGGGAAAAAGGAATGACTAAACATTAAAAAAGCAGAATAATAAAAAATAACAACAATAACTAGCATTTGATACTATATTTCTGCCCAGTAACCAAACAATTTCTCAAAGCATTTAATTTATGCTGTAACAATCCTGCTAGCAATGAAAGTTCATTTATTTCCAAGGTTCACCCCCATCCTTAAAATATTCTTATTACCAGTCATTTTGCAATATTGATGGTTCCTCTATTAATAGACTAGCAGACAAGGGAGCTATTATTCTCGCCCTCTATCTGTTATTCCATTAGGTAAGGCTGACAGTCTCTGACTGCTCACAGTTCTATAACCTACCATGTGCTCAAGCCACCAGCTAAAACTCATCCTCACATGTTGTTTTTGGTAAAAATTATGACTAGACAGGAAAAGAGACAACAAAAACATGTAGAAAACTATGAGAGAAAGCTCAATATAGGTTTGCATCCAAAATAGCAATATTTTTTGACTCAGACAGAAATGAGGAAGTGTCGGCACAACGATGTGGAAAGTCATCTGAGACTGTCTCTGCAGTTTGTCCCTGTGGATGGCTGATGCCCTGTGTTTTAGTTCCAACTGTACCTTCATGCCGACACAGAACAACATCATTTATGCATTTCATAAGAGGATTCTTAAGCATGGACAAGTTCAAGCTGTCCTCAGCCAATGTGACCCATGGGCATGAGCTAGCTTTCTTAGGTATCAGCAGTAAACTACAGAAAAGTCAGTTCTCAGTTTCCTTTCTCCCTCTCCTATAGGTTTGAATAGAGATGTTTTGCAGGGATGATAAAAATGCTTCTCTGGAACAGTGTTTGGAGGAGTGAGGAAAGGTTATAGCCCTACCTTTGGAAAAGGCTGAGGCATAAGTACAAGTTACAACCCTGACTGGGCATCCCGGCTCCTGCAGAATTCAGGATTGGTGAAGAACTGTGAGCCAGGGCTGCTGTCTCTCAGGGAGGTAAGGCATCACTGAAAAGCAGACAGGCTTGGTTTTATCCCTGTGAAAAACGGTGTCTCTCAAGACAACCAGCTTGAAAGGGCTTGCAGAAAACGAGTGCAAGCAGCCAGCCATGTGTACCTGGCCTCTGTGCATGGCAGTGACTCCTGCTGATTTTCTCCAGTTACCCTAGACACAGACATTTCCAAAAGAAACAGAGTACATACTGAAGCTCTAGATAAAAATGTGGTGGTGTGGCACAACACTGTGCACCACAGTACTTCACACGTGACTCAGGAGAACATAGTAAACTAGAAAAAACTTTGACCAGGTTTTCTCACCCGCTGCTCTTGGCTGCTGCCTTCCCCACTGACCGTCCAGCTGCGAAAGCAGCCAGGGGAAGGCACTGTCCTTTGGAGCGTTAGTCAAAACCAGATGTCCCATGTCACTGGGCTTCCTTAGTCATCTCTCAGGACATAAACGGTTTGCAAAAATAGAATTATAATCTTTAAAAAAATTACAAAGAAGCACGAATCCTCCAAATTTTCTCCTATCCTTAGATGTTGTTGATTAGACAGTTCTTTTTCCACCATAGAGTCTCTCTCTGCTCTATTTCTTCCATAAGGGTTTTGGCTTCTGTTTTTTTATTTGCTTAATTATCCCCCATCAAAATATGAGGTACTGTTTTTGAGATCCTTAAACACCAAAATACCATGTATTTTTATTTAAAGTTCCCTGCCATTTGATCTTTATTTTTAAGTGTTAATTTAAAAGAAGGGGAAATGACTGGAAGTAGAGAAATGAGAACTGATCTATAGTTTGAATCCAAGCCACAAATATGCCATAAGAATATAGACACATGCACACAGTGCCATCAAGGAAAATATCCCAACCCTCCCACAATTTTTACACATTACAACATATTAATAAATATTTCTGGCCATAGTGAAATATGTTAAAATAAAAAAACTACAAAGTTGCAAGTAACTCCAGAATTTTCTACAGGCAGAGGTGCAGAATTAAAACAACAATTCTTGTTCAGATAAACTTCCATGACAGTTCATTAACCTAACCTTGATTTTTGGATGCTGTGATCTGTCAAAAAGAATGCAAATAAAAGAGAAGGAATTTGCTACTAGTGTAGATACTACTGGCTCTGGTGGGAAGAACAGCACTTCTATAACAAGAATTAAGATATCATTGGGCAAACCAAGTCCACTTTAGGTGCCTGTATTTTGTTCAGCACTAAAAGATCATAATTTGATTGCACATTTCACATACTCAGTGTAGTGCCAGCTGTGCTGGTCACCGATTCAGGAAGGCATCCTTAAGTGTTGTTTTAGACAAGAATGAATGGAAGCCTTGGTTGAATAGCATCAGTGACTATGAATATGGGATGTTCCATGCACACATATGCACATGTGTATCAAAAGCTTGAAACAAAAGCGTCATTAATTCTGTCAAAATACTCTGGGAAACTGAGGCACAGGATGATGTACTCCAGCTAATGCCGGACATCACTAGTGGAGCTGCAGCTGTGAGGACGTGACTCACGGTCCTGTGGCCCATGGAGCAAGGCAAGGGTTTTGGTTCTCTTTGGAGAAGTGTTATATACAACACTGCTCAGCAAATACACTGGAAACCTTTCCCAGTAATTTATCTTTCAGCTTGGTATCCATGAAAGCTTTTAAGGAGAAGATTCTAAATAAGGAACCAAAAAATGTTACTGTTTCTCACCATAATTGTAAACTGAAAATAAGCACTTACACAACCTAGCCCAAATATTTAGTTAAAGAACAGGTTTATAACTAAGGATATCTTAAAATGTGTTTGAATTATTATATACACTACTTAAACAGTTAAACTGTCAGCTTAGAGTTTTGTATATCTACCTCATTAGCCTGCCTCCAGGGCCTGTGGTAGGTGAATCTGCATTTTAAAATTCTGTATTTTTCCATGCTTTATGCATCCTGTAAAATGCCTTGAGAACTTTATGAGGTATGTTGCATTAAAATGTGTGATTATAAATATGATTTAAATATCTGAAACATTACAGAGTGATTATTGTTCAATAAGGCAGCGTGCATAAAAGGGTTATCTGCATGCTGTGCTTAGGTTTCGACAATATAATGTAATGAATTGTTCAATATAGCTTGTATGCTATTTGTCTCTGTTTCTTCTCATACTCCAGAGATGCCTGATATGCAGTGCTCTAACAAGACTATCATAAATTGTTGAACAATAAACAGCCCTTGAGATTTTTAGATAGTATGTGGTTAGTATGTAATCCATCTTGAGAAACTTGATTTAGTGCCACAAAGGAACATCCTTGACAATGCTCAACATTGTTTTAAACTGCTGCTAAATCAATTACTGCATTTGGGAAATGGCACGCTTCTTCACTCCCTGCTCCATGCCGGTGGCCTGGCTGCTCAAGGATAGATTTAGGGAATCACGCTATGGAGGCAGATGGGATCCCTGGAAGTCGCTGAAGTAACCCAGCTTGAAACAGTGATAAGTAAGGCCTCCGAAAATCTGCACTAAACTGCAGAAGTCAAATACCATTTGGCTGGATTGTCTTAGCTGTGTCTAGCAATAAATGAATTACGAAACAAACAGAAATGCTTCCTTTTGGATCGGCGCTGTGTCGTGGAACAACAATATGCACATGCACTAATAATCTTTGGTGCTTACACAAAGATTTTTGTGCTCAGAGTATGCTACGTACATTGGCTAATCTTCCCTTGCAACATTCCAGTGAGTTGGAGAAGTGTTACTACCTCCTTTTCACAGACGAGAGACACCAATTACTCAGGCAGTGCGAGGCTGCGAGGGGCCTCGTGGACCAAAGATGAATGCTCTCTTGAATATAATAATGTTACAAAGACTGACCCAAAAAGTTAAACAAGGCCAAGGCCATTTGTATTTCTTTAATGTTTTCTTCTGCTCCTCTTTTGAGGCAATTGCTGGGGACACTGAAGGCAAAAGGAGAAGCACACTTCATGTGTCTAAGCTGTAACCTTGCCCTTCTGCTTCATAGACATAAATAAGGATTCCTAGGCAGTATTTTCTATGTCCTGGGAGACTGCACAGGAGGAATATTGAGATGCAGTTATTACAACAATAATGTTCTGACATGTTTCAGGGGCTATGACAGTCTCAGAAATATCACTCTTTTATTGTGAGAAATTAAGACTAGAGGGAGGGAGAAAGGATCCCAAGATCAAGGTAGAAGGAGGCAAATAGTACAGGATTCATTACTGAGAGCCACATGATCTAGTTTCTGAAGGATTAATATACTTTCATGATCCACACATTACAGATATCTTATCATCTGCCAGGGGGACCCTGCAAGCCTGCCTTCAAATTCAGCATCTCCTCCTGGTTTTGGGGAGTTCTGCTCATCTCTAACTTCTGTCCTTAGAGGGCGGTGGAGTGGCGTTCGCTTCTTTTTCCCATAAACAGCTTTATGTCCTGCTGATGCCACACATCTCAAAAAATGAATCTGATCAGGTATTGATCTTTAATCTACAGCATTGCTGGAAATGGCAGCCAGCTGTAGCTGTGAAGAACAACAACTGGCAGACAGTCTGGTTAGTGTTGGCACTGGCCCTCTCTTACGAGATCCAAATTCCTGGGAACCAAATGTTCCTGTGATTCTGGCTTTCTGCTGCCAATAAAGCTTATGATACAAAGCTAATTGGCTTGTAACTTTTCTTGGAAATCTGGAAAGGAAATGGATAGGTTGCCTTTATTTATACACCGATATGCCGAGAATCTACATTAAGATAAGGGGAAAAATATATACAGCAGTAGCCATAAAAAAAAAATGTCTACCCATCTTCATTATGAAGCAGTTTCAGAGACATATAATTAGCTTTTATTTTATATAAGTTTAACAAGATTGTAAGAGTTCTTTTGGCCTCTGTTACCCCTGTGAAGAATAACAGCAGGCAAAGTTCATTGCAGAAGGGTGTTTGTACAGGCTTCTTCAGGGAGGGACTTCATTTGGGATTTGTGTCCATTGTGCATCAAAATTGTGGCCAGTCATCACCTAGAAAATGAGAGCTAAAACCTGCTGTGAGAAAGATGTTTGTGGGAGCTTCCCTTTGCTCAGCACCCCATGATTCCTATCTCCATTGACATGTATGTAAAGGATGAGTTTATGACTGAATAATACCTTATTCATCTTTGCCTGCTTCCTCCTAGCCAGTCCACTCCTATCAGTTGACAGCTGACAGTAACAGCAGTAAAAATCACATCTTCCAGGGATTAGAGGAGAGGAATTCTCCCAGCCATAGAAAAGTTGCTTTAGATTTGGCTATCATGTTAGGATTGGCTTTTGCTAAAAAATCATGAGGACCATTTAATTTTGAATGTTTTTTAAAGCATTTCAAGAAGTGTAGTCATGGAAATATAGCTCCCAGTCAAGTGGGAAAAAAATAAAATCCCTGTGGGATAGAAGGAATTAAGATTAAAATTGGCTTGGAACATTTGTGCCAAAATCCAAACAAGCTACTACTGAAAGTTTGTGGGTGAAAAAGCACTTTTTCCTGTGAAATCATTCCTCCTGTTATGGGCCAGATTCTGTTTTCACCCATGTAACTGAGAGCGGTGCTTGGATCCAGTTCAGCAGACGTTTTGTTTTATGGGACTTCCTGGAATGAGAAGAAAAGTACTTGCATTGCGGAAGAACAGATCCTCTTTTATCTACCCTCCTGAAATGGTTTCACAAGGCCAGTTGCCCAGATTGAGAGGACCAGAGAAATTATACCTGGAACAGAGCTGGGAGGACATGCCTCAGTATAAATCATAGAGGGGGGCAAAAGGAGGTAGGATCCAACTTCAAATGTTTCCAGTTCCTCCCTCTGTTCACAGCATACTACTGTTCTCATGCTATTACTAATTTGCCTCATTCAAAAGCAACAGGGAGAAATAGAAGCAGCTCTTCTACACAACATGGACTGAAGGGGTTAAAGTCACACAGTTCTATCATTCTTGATGGGTCTTTTTATTTTCCTCTAGTTCATCTTTCGCTCAAAAGAATACACACATTATTTTTACCTTAGGTGTATCTGCTTCACTTGTTTTACTTTTCAGACAGTTATCTGGCTGTAAGCCAGCACTGTAAAATCAAATCCTGCCATTTATTTTAGGATTTGTTTTTATTATTCTTGCCTGAATTTCATATTTTTTAATTTCTTATTACTTTATGTCATGCCTTCCTTTTTTTTTTTTTTTTTCCTTTTCTTTGTTAGCTTTGTTTGCTTCATGTCACTCACTGTTTAGTAGCTCAACTATCAGAGCAGAATGAAAAAGCTACATGCTAACTCAGGTTATATATATTACTATCACTTTCCTACCACTGAAAAATGCAAGCAGCAACCAGAAAGCAAGCAAATCTGAGGTAGGTCAGCAACTTAAGACTGCAGTCCTTTGAGCTACGCCAAGTCACAAGGAATCTTGAATTGCAGATACAAGAGGAGCTGGGCTGTTAAAAAAATATTCTGTTTATCGAAGATGAAAGCAATACAATAACAATGAGAAGAAGCATGAACATTATGAAAAGCAAACAAGAAGCAGCTCAAGACTCAGCCCAAGTGTAATATACACATAGATTCTTTTTATTCCTAAAAAGAGCAAAAAAGTATTTGTAACAGCTGGTCTCAACCCAAAAGTTTGTTTGGATCACTGAATCATGCCCTCATACTGTTTAGGACTACACATAGTTGTCACTGAAATGATCCTGGAAAAATCCCCATCTACTGCTAAGGATTTTTTTTCTTCTTCCTGCTAAACATATTTTGTTGTTAAAGATGTATGGGGAAATGAAAAACTGGTGGAGAAACAAAGGCCAAATTTCTAAAAATGGCCACTTAAAATTAGTTTCTTACACTTTTGAGAAGCACCCTGATTTTTCACAAGAGCTGGGCATCTGCCAGCTTCCAGCATGCTCTGAGGGGAAAGCAGAGAGATGTAGACCCTCTGAAAACCTGCCAGGTGCCTACGTGCCGCCTCGGACAGCCATATTCTTGCTGCTTCTTGTTGCCTGTACTGGTCTGAGGATTAATGGTAAATCCAACTTAAAGCTTCCACTTTGAAATTTTTTGCCCCAGCTTTTCCTGTTGTCCAGCAGCCTACAGGGGATCTGTTGCCCTTTGTAACACCGGGCTGTGCCTGACAGATGAGACAGAGACTCTCAGCTAGAGCACCAGCCCAGGATGAATGTAGGGTGTTCCATATGATTTCCCTCAAGAAACAGGGCACACTTTCTGGAAGTGTTTTAATTGCCAGAATATTTCTGATATCCCCATATTTTCCCTTAATTTTCCTTGATTGTCTGTTATTCTTCCTGTCATTCTAAAGTGTTTTCTTCTCTCTAGTTAGAAATCTCTGCAACTGTGTATCAAATAAAATGTCTGCTTTTCAGACTCCCTTCCTAACCATATAATATCTCACTTGCATGGAGGTCATGAAACCTATGAATGGTATGACTTTGTTGTTTGGGCCTTTCAAGATCTAATCCCTTTCTCTGGAATAGTTTGCCCTTCCTCTGAACGCAAAGAAATCCACTAACCACAACCATGTGCATTGCATCTTTCTCTAGGTCTTGAAAGAAACAAAAAGGTTTGGGGTGGCTGGAACGAAAGGGTGGGAAGTAAAGAGTAAGGGTATTTTAGCCATTGAGTAGCTTTGCAGTCAGCCTGGTGGAAATCTGCTGTGGCCTGGGAAGAGATGAGTACCCTTCGCTGAGGCAGTGCAGCTGGAGGGATGCTACAGCCACTCCTGTACCAGACACCACTACCACCACGGCAGATGGCCCGTCCGGCATTCAGTGTGGCGGCCAGAGCATACTCCCACAAGGGAAGCCCCTCACAAACAGATTACATATTCCCAAGCATCACAGCTGGTCTTCTGGTGATGGGTCGCTGTCTCCCATCCACCCTGGCAAAGAGACACTTGTAAAATTTACCAAGCAGTGTATATATATTTATATGTGCCATTCTACTCCCTGACTTTCTCTGGGTTAATAACTCATAACTCTTAATCGGGGAAATCTGTCTTTGGACAGTTTTGTAAGCAGACAAGGACAGTGCTTTCTGTCCTGAACTTCCTGACCTTATGTGCCAGTGTAATATGCAGAAGTATGTCAAATGCCATTTAATCTTCATAATCCAAGCAGATTATGTTCATAACTTCACCTTTATCTGCTCACAGCATTATCTCCTTTCAAAAATGCCACACTGCTTTTTTTAGACAAGATTCACCCTTTATAAGATAAATTTACTTTTAGCAGCCAGGGCTCACGTCCTACCTGCACCAGCGCAGGTCAGTGCACCCCACGGGGCTCCACGTTCCTGGTGTACTCTTCTAAAAGTGCAAGATAGCAATAATATTTGCACTTCTGAACTTGCATTTCTGAAATTCGTGGTAGCTGAAAGTAGTAGTGCAAAATGGTAATTAGTATCTTGATTATTGTTTCTACAAAGTAGACTATTTGCATTATTATTTAGAGAGGTTACAGCCTAGCTCCAGGCCCCAGCTGCTCATTCTTACTGTGGCAAGATGAGGCCACAACAATAGACTGCAGCTACACAAACAGATGATTTATGTTTGGCATTACTGAGAGTGTGAAAACCTTGTCAGGGAGGAAGAGGTCAGGAAATGAGTGGCTGATGGGGAGGGAGGATGCATGCTGCCTGCTGATGTGGGAGGAGCTCCTTGCTTGGCAGAACTGTCACTCTTGCAGGTCCCTACATCCAGCCACGTCCAGCCACGTGCCCTTGCGCTTTCTCCAGAGCTTCTGCCTACTCCATGAGCTCACTGTCAAATCAGCTGTCTGTGTGGGTTATTTTAATTGAGGAGGCAAATAACTCCAGCAGAGAGGACAGGAAAGCAGCAGGATGAGGAAGGATAACAGTCTGGGGTGTTTCCCTCTTCAATGTCTTTGGGTTTTTTCCAAATGATTGCTAGCCATGCTTCCACAACAAAATCAGCAGTCCCAACATTTAAGAACATTTCTGGAATGAAATCTTAAAAAGTTTTGTCATTGAGTTCAACTGAAGCACGTCCAAGTTAGAAAACCTCTCAAATCCTATTCCTCTTGGTTTTCTCATGTGCTTAATCCTTACTGTGAACAGAATGAGGCAATGATCCTACAGAAAACAATGTATTATCACATAATTGTAGATTGTATTATATGGTGTAGTCATTACGGGGGCTAAACTGAGGTTATACAGACAGCCTTAATTCTGGCATCTCCTAGCTTTTTAATGTTTGACTTTACATCTTATGCGATGGCCTTTGAATGAAGTTTGCAGTTGTAACTAATGATTAATTTTGATGTAACTATTACAACTTTACTTTACATTGCTATCTTACGGAGCATTTCACAGCTGTGACCTTCAGAAACAATGAGACTAGGAATTTGCTTGTACATATGTTTAAGTTGCTGAGTTTTCTTCAACATTTTTTAAAGAGCTTTCATTACTTTGGACACCCCTATCACTGCAATTCTTTCACTGTGATTCAGTAACAAGCTGCATCATTCAAAATAGGAGCTGGGTGACTGATTTTGGTGGACCAAAGTTGGAATATGCCCTTCATGAATTTGAGATATATAAAGAGATATATAGAGAGATACATACATATGTTCTTTTACAGGTACCTATATCTGCTGACTGCATCCTTTTATGTCTTTTTAGTGTCACTGTTATTTGGTTTATTTGTTTCTTGAACCAAATCTAGAGTTGAAGTGCTGAGAGCTGAATCGGTTTAAAACCTGCTCTGTTCTTATGAATAATTATCATTTTAACAAAAAGCTCATGTCCCAATTTTGAAGCACAAAAAGTGCCAGGCATTTCAAGTTAGGCATGTTCAGAAGTTCTTGGGTTTTGGATCTATACATAACTGTGGGCATAAAGGTCATTCTATTGACTTTGAGGTTTCTGAAGGGAAATTACTCTAGATGTAATATTTGTAGGATTTGAACCTTAATTTGAAATCACATCAAGGGACTCTAATTTGAGATCATACCATATCCCATTCATTTCTTGACCCTGTAGTAAAAAATATAATATACACTGTTAATACTCTACTATGTAGGATGATGAGGTGCATATGTATGATGCACGAAGCAAAGTATCTGAGCTATGTAGCTATTAAATTAAACTTTGTTCTCCTGACTCTATTGTCCCCTACTCTCACAATCATTAAAAGAAAGAAAAATCAGAACATCAGGATAGACCGTTAATGTTCACGTCATATTAAGTTACAACTGTGGTTGTATTTGTAGTTTATAGTAGGTAATGTTACAGAAGACAATAATCTCATGACCTGCTGGAGAAAGTAATTAGAGAAGAGTAATATTCTAATTGCTGTTTTTCTGTGCAACATTTTTCATCGATGATACATTAGACCAGTGGTTCTCAACCTGTGGTCTGCGGACCCCTGGGGGGCCACAATGTCATCACAGGGGGTCCATGAACGCTTAAAGCAGGGGTGGGGAATGTCCAACCCAGAAACATTTGGTCTGGCCCACGGCAAGCAGGGATCATTGCAATAAAGATATTATAATAGGAGTGTGTGCATTAACAGATTAACTTATTTCCCCTTCTCTCCAAATTTGAAGACCCTTCATGAGAAAATTGAAATAAATATTTGATGCAGTCTAGTGCTTTAAATCTTGAATTAAGTCTTGGTGGTCCATGGCCACAAAAGGTATTTAAAGGGGGTCCGTGGTGAAGGAAAGGTTGAGAACCCCTGCATTAGACCATAAGAGAGTTTACTTTGAAAGAAATACAAAGTAAAACCAGAAAGTTGAAATTCCTTTGGTTTCAGGCACAGCAAAATTTGAAGAAATTCCAGGTAGATATACTTGACTGTAGTTCAAGGCATTGTCTAGCAGAAACATAAGAAGTCTTGAATTAGACTAAATAGGACTTAAAAATCTTAGTTTATTTTACTATCTCTACTAGTATTAAACTACCTTTAGGATAATTTTGCCTGCAGACCATGCCCAGTGACAAAATTTTGTTTTTGTCAGTGTTTCCATTATTACTTTTGAGCCAAATTTTCACTGGTTTTAAAATTCTTTAATAGCAGTGTTATTACAGGTTAGAAATGAATATAGAACATCCCTTTCCTGCACTCCTTCCTCAGACATTTCTGCCATTGAAATTGGTACTATTGCCATTGAATTGGCCTGGTCAGAGCTTCGTATTACTTGGGATTTGAGTCATAATATAGCAGAAATCTCTTATTTCCATCTTAATTTTTATAAGCAATCATAGCTGCTGCTCAATGTAAGTCAGGAATGTACTAAAAGGAGCAAATAATCTTTTTATCACTAGGCTGACTGTTCAAATCTAGGAAACTCCACAGTGACTAGAAACAAATCACAAATCTTTGGAAAAATTTAAAAAAAAAGGATTTGGATTCTGCTCTAAAATGTGAAAGTGGGTTTTCACTGTCCTGCTCAATTTCAGCAAATTTTTTCATTGTTTCATCCAGGAGGAATCACCTAGAATATGTTTAGTGGTCTATGATATGGACACTGAGGGACTGTGGAGTACAGGGTAATGTTAGTGAAGATACTCCTGGCCTTTGAACAAGCAGTGGATGAAACCACGATCTTTGAGCTGGAAGTGCCCAAGCCAGACTTTTGAAGCATGGCACAGCCACCTAGCTCCAGGCACTGCCCAAGCCTTCAGTCACCCAAAACTAGCAAGAGGGATATGAGTCATAGAAGAGATTTATTGTGAGGGAGTATGTGTTGAAATCAAATCACTTAGAGTTTTGACAGAACATGCAAAGAGAAGGTTTTCCTTGGTCCAACATACAGGAAAAGGAGAAGAGGACAGGCAGAAGGAAGGGAAAAAAACCCAAACCTTGACAGCAGCTGTTGTGCTAGCTATTGGAGTATTATCTGGGGATATAGCACGCAAAAATTCAGGCTCTGAATCCAAGCCTCAGATGTGTTGCTAGTAGGAGCTATGGCAGCCTCTTTCAAATATAGATATATTTTAAATTCAAAGTCTCTTAATTTTATTTTGATGCAGGTTGAACACATATTTTGAAACCACTCCATATTTCAAGAAATTAAGTTAATTTTAATTTAAACTCTTCTGAGACTACTGGTTAGGCATTGTATTCCTCCTCCCCTTAGTATTGCTCTGTCTTCAAAAAAGCACCATTACTTTTTCCTGAAAAAGGAATACCAATGTTTTTTAATTACTCCGTATATGCAATTGTCTTTTAAGAAATCTCCACTAAATAAGCCTCTGAACAAAGCTGGGAGTCCTGTTGTTGCCATGTTGCTGTTGCCATGTAAGGTGGCAAATTCTAATAATACTTTTTGAAAGCATCTATATCCATTTACTTTTATTTAAATATGATAATCTTCTGTGGCTGGTAGCTTAGTAGTTGCAATTCTGTTCCTAATGACAGTCCAGGAGTTATATATGTATTTATAATTCATTTGGCATGGTGAGACTTCACCTGTTTATTATTTGGAAACATTTTTAATAAAAAAGTGGAAAAATATCATGAAGAAAGAAAAGAGTCTTTACCCATGATTAAGAATACTTGTTGTATTGTAAGGAGCACACAAGACAGTAGATGTCTTCTCTGACAAGGCACTGATCTCTTCCTCGTTTAAATCTTCATTAAAACAACTTTTGTAGAGTTCTTCTTCAATCTTCTTTAGTACAGCTTTGCCAAGTACACAGCCCAAGATCTTGAGGTCATTCTCACAATTTATGCATGCTTTGGTGTGACGTGGACAGGACTTCCATTCCCTGGACTTTAGGACAGCTTTGGATGGTTCAGACTCCCTTTGGCATCAGTCATCTGGCCAGTGCTGCAGAGCTCAACACAAGGGAGTTAACAGAGAAGAGATTATCTTCCAATTCCTGCTTGAGAGTAGGCACACAGTGCCTTTTGGAAGAGAGAGTCTATACATTGGAAAGCTGGCTGGAAACTGCTTAACCCCAGCTGGCATTGAAATGTTGGTAACAACATTCACTGATATTGCTTGTTGCACTTTTAGGGACAGACGGATAGCACATGAATTTTTTAATTGCAGAAAGAAATGTGTTTCTCCTCTGTTTTCTCCAAGCTTAGAGAAGATTTGTTAATAACTATACTCTCTTTGCATCTGATTTAAGGTTCCCAGCTTTCCTCTGTCGTTAAAACTACTAACAGCATGGAAAAGGTGTGCAGACTTTGTGTACAGTTTTTTTGCATACTTGTTTCAGCATTGTACTGTGTTTTGCCAAGTGGAGTGGAACCCGTTTACACCCATGGTTCAACCTGCTCGTATATCAGACAAGAGAAAGCTGTCTGTGGAAGTGGGAGTACAAAGAAATTTGTCTTCAGAAATGATTATGTCTTATTTGTCCTCACCAGTTGAAACATGGAGTACAGATCTCATGGGAAATGGAGAACATTTATTGCGCAGTTTATCTCTGCAAACCTTTTCCACCATTCCTTAGCAAAGAATTCAATAGGGCTTGACTACTAATGCCCTACCCAAATATTTCCTCCTGTTGGATGCTGTGCCAAGCTATATATCCTTAAAATTAATTCTTGAGCTGGATCCTCTGTTGTTTCTCTCAGACCTTTTGTGGTATCTCCCAGGATATAAAGAAAAGTGCATCCATTCTGTAGCTTTCTGCACTGCCAGGGAGGGCTAATCATGGGACACACTCTGCAAATGTCGTATTAACCATTCATTTCACAGAAATTCAGACAGATGGCCTCAGGATCGCTTCAGCAGGGTCTGCATTTTGCTTTTTTCTCTGTACTTAAAGTTGCCGTGCTTGTTTTTTCATAGTTTTCCCATATTGCTAGCTCTCAGGGAACAGGATCTACGTGGGCATGACAGTACTTCTCTGATCTCTAATTCTCTGCTTTGAGCAACAGTCAAGTTTCAAGATAAATTCCTGTCTGCTCAGAAGATGCATGCCTCTCCTGAGATCTTAGTAATACCTTTCTTAACATTGACGTCTGAAACATTCAAAATTTCTGTTTGGACAACTGGTCATAACATTTCTATGAAAGCAAGTCATTATTAATGCAGTCTTTACTTTAAATCAGTGTATGCTTGCTTCTCTATGTGCTTTCAGTAACTATCTATGGGCTATCTACACTGTTTTGCAAGCTAGCTGACCAGCTGACAAATAGACAAAACCTGTCCAATTAACACTATCTGTGCATGTCAAACTATCCTCGAGAACATTCAACATCTGCTCAGTCTCAGTGAATCCAAGGTATCTAAAAATATGCTAGAGTTGAATTGCAACTATAAAGTTGTATTATGTTTCTCCATTGTGATTCTTACTGACTGCCCTTGATCTGATAGTAAATCCCCTTACACCTTTGAATATTTATTGCCTCCTCAATGATCTAATATACCCGGGTTTTTTCCCCAAGGAGTGTTAGGGAACTAGTCTAAACCAAGAATTCTCCACATTTATGACAGAGATGAATAGCAAATAATGAGAAGACTCATTTGTACATAGCAGATTGACAAGCGTATGTAAAAGTCCATGTTTACAAACAGCATTTCAAGGTAGCGTCAAAGCGTTCAAAGTTTGTTTTAGTGTACGAGCAAGAAAGCATCCAAGCCAGGCTCTTCAAGCACTGCAATCCTTTGTCCTTCACCTGACACTAGTCTCTCAGAGCAATGGTAATTGTTCTCTGTTGCTCTTCAAAGCATTACCCAGGGGCTTTTCTTGCTGTTACCTAGTGAATAGAGGCTGAGAAGCAGTGATGTATCTTCTCTGCATACTGTCTCCTCAAGTCTGTCAGCATGATCACAAGCCAGTACAGCATACACATGGCAGACAATGTATGGTGACTGTACCAGCTCTTCTTCTGAGGCTGATCCTAGTTTATAGATAAAAAGGGCTGTATCAGCCTCTCTAGTTTGAAATTTGGCATATCAGAGTCAAATAAGCTCCACATTGCCTCTTAAAGACTGAACAATAAATAGCAGCAAAATGTGCTTTGGTGGATGGATTTCTTTCAGCAGGTGACTGCATAAACTAAATCTTGGCAGTAGAACTTCAAGTGAGTGAAGTATTATGGTTGATGGGCTTAAATCTTTCTTCTGCTAATGCTGTACAGGAAAGACTGTGACTGAAATAGGTATAATTAGTGAACCATGATTGAATTCTCAGCATCAAGAAGACAACAACTCTTTCACAGTTTCTACTTTGATGTCATCTCTCATCTGTAAAGCTGTTCTACTCAGAACCACTTGAAGGTATTTTTCTTTTGAATTGGCTGCTTTAAACTGTCTTTAGTGCTAGATTATCTGTGTCAGGTTTATCACAAGCTGTCTGGATACAGGATGATTTTTCTTTTCGTGGTAAAACATAGCACTCTTCTAAACTCTGCTTCCAGTTTATGATGAAGGTGCTTCTTGGTTGAATCTTTGGTTGCTGGTTTCCAAATACCCAGAATCTGGATCAACAATCTTAAAATCTTCTGCATCGCTATTTTTGTTTTATTTACACTTGACAGTAACAACTTGGGTGATAATGACTTGCTACAGTCACTGTCTCTCTGCTGACAAGAGCAAAGATCTGTCATCATATTCTATCTAGTAGCATTTTGCACTTTTGAATCTGCATGTAGTATATTACCAGCACTTCACAAGTCCTTAGTCTCAAGCACTTGTTATATTTTGGGTTTGTTGTGGGTTTTTTTTCCTGAAAAAGATACTATTCACCTTATATGTTGTTCCTCCACTTGGAGCTTTTCTTGGTGACTTCCTAGGAGTGTCTTCTGAATCAGGGAGCTGCCGTTTTGTTCTTTTGATGTAATAATATGCAAAAGATTTTCCTTATAACTGTGCTGCAGAATTGCTGATAACATAAGGGATACCAGCATGTAAGTTTCTGCCATAACCGCACCTTGAACATTGAGGAAAACTATTCCATGATTTTAAGCCTTAAAATGACATTAGATTGGCACTTGGGTCTTACTAAGATTTTGAATTACACATTGTGCATCTGCATGCTTAGAAAGGTGCTGACCGGTACCTTCTTATTTTCCAGTTCTCTCTACCTTTGATTCAAAACTATAATGAAAACTGCATGAATTTGTACATTACAAACAAAAATTCAGCAGCATTATGGAAGAAGTGGCACCAGTAGCAGGCATACAGAATGACTGATATTGTGGTATCCAATTTTCATTTCAGCAATCATTCTGGGAAAGCTACTCATGCAAAAAAGTTATTACATATGAAAAAAGGTATAGTAAACCATACAAATACACATCCCTGACTCAGACTTTGACACCCCTAAATGCAACCCAGCCTGATTCATGGATTAAATGATTTGATTTTGAGTGGATATATGGATTGAAAGTAGATAGTTGATAAGATACCCCTCTTGTTTGTACATGAGAAAAATCATTCACTAATTTTCCACTGAACATTTTTTGAATAAAGCTTTGACAACTAATTAGTTATTTTCTCTTTATATATCATCTTTTGTCTTTGGAGTATTCCATTGTCCCTATGAAATGCAAGAAGTCTTGTGAATGAGGGAAATAATTAAATGAGGTCACCATGTTGATGTTTTGTAGCATAACATAGAACTAACACCCACTTCTTGTTTTTAAGTACTAAAAAATCCTTAATCTAATTAGTTTCTTTAATCTGGCAAGCAAAGATACCTCCTCTTGACTTTATCGCTTTCTTGCAAATGTGACACCTTAAAGATCAGAAGTGTTCAGTGAGGGATTGTATTAGGCTAGCTAATTGAAATAAGTCAAGAGAACCTGGAATCAGTCTGTCTCTCTGCTGCAAGCAGTAGTTTGCACTTAAGCCTTCTGATACTGGCAGAAAAGCAGCCCAGGTGAAAATTTCCAAACACCTCTGTATCGCTTGCTTACATGTAAAACAAAATTTAGTTGTGCACTGGAACCTGTGACAGTGAGTTTGGATAAACTAATTCTTTGCCTGTGTCATTTAGTAAGATACAAGTAGCTAAGCATTGAAATGAGGAGGAAAGAGCTGCCTGTGCCAGGCCACAGAAAAGCCTGGAGGCAAATTTGCATGGAGTTTACACATAATTCTGTGAAACCAACATTACATATTGCACACCTGCATGAAATGAAATCTGTTTTAATTTGAAGTGTCTGCACTTCAGGAGGGATTACCACCAAGCAGGAGATAAAATGCATGTTTTTCTGCCAGGTGCAGCTCCCTTCACTCTTCTCACTGAGCTCAGGCTGCTCCTATAACCTCTCCCCTTCCCCCACCTTTTTTATTCCAGTTTTTGTCCCTTTCCTTCTGCTATTCCTTCTTAGGGGCCAATTTTGAGGCAGAGGACTCTGAAAGATGAAGTGATGGATTTCCCTCTCTGCCCAGGGATCCAGGTGTCCTCTGCTCTGCAGTGGATGGGCAGCAGGAGAGCAAAGGGATCCATCAAACTGAGGAGATAAAAGGAGTAGGCAGGGTGGGAGGGTTAACCCTAGTGTCCCAGGGAGCTCTGCTGGGAGGCTGGGGATTAGGCAAATCAAACGAAAAAAAAGGTAAGAGCTTCTTTCCCGGCACTCTGTGCTTTTGTGACTGGCATAGCTGGTACCTTGGAAGCATTTACCAACTCTAGATTTTAGCCATGACTAGAATCTGGATGGCTGAGAACATGTCTTTTTTTTTTTTTTTCCTGGCTTGGGGAATTTAACACTTAATCTAAAATTCCACTGCAAGCATCCAAAATTAATATGTTTCCATTATTAATAAGTATAACTTCTAGCTTCTTCTCTCTTAGAGGATGAAATTCACCTCTCCACCAAAAAAACACCAAATCCCAAATTTGTTCACGCTTTTGGTGCCAAGAAAATACAGATTGTGGTTAAGAAGCTAGAGTGAAGCTTGCAATGCCATCAAAGCAGAGCTGAGCGCAGCAGTTTTACAGCTTGAGTCAAGGCTAATGATTCAAACACCTTATTAACACAAGAGTTTCAAATATCCATATCCACAGAACTCAAAATTTACAGCTGAACTTTGCTCACACCAAGTCCATCCTTTGAACTGATCTGTACAGGTGTATCATCATAGAGGTCATGGGACAGGCACAGGGACAAAGCCAGTCCCTTAGACCTCCAAAGTCAAAAGGCAGGGGAAATAGCAACATTGAGTAAAAAAAAAAAAAAAAAGAAAGCAAATGTTTCCCACCTCTAAGCACCCACCCTCCACATGTCCCATGCCTGACAGTGCCTCGGTAGCTGGGGCAGAAAGTTCGCAGCGGAGTGGTGGAGGAGGCAGCACTGAGGTGCTGCTGCAGACAGACACAAGCTCCCTGGGAACCGCTGCTATTCAGGCGCCTTCCCCACCGTGCGCGGGGAGCCGCCAAACCACCGCGACATGGAAGGATGGGTATGAAATAACAGATTCCTCCTGCTGCTCTAGTGGCTGTCACATTTCACACCATACCTCTCTCCTTTTCACAGGCACGCTGGCTGGATTAAATGGATTAAGAACTGGTTGATAAATATGAATGGAGTTGCAAGTGGATGTGGAAAAAGGTTTTCACTGTTTCTTTCTCTATGAATGAATCATGAACGGAAATTTCTTCAAGTGCATTAGAAATTAATTCCTAAAGACTCCTTTTTTCTCCTCAGGCTGTAAAACTGAAGAGTCAAATTTTGCAAGGGAAAAAAAAAAAAAAAGGCATTTTAATTTATCTTAGAATATCTTGCTTCAAACCCTAACTTCTAAGTGCAATATTCACTATGTAGATTATACCCATAAAACAATATAACATTACAATCCATTTCAACTAAAAGGATCTTCTTGCAGTAGAAAATTTCAGATTTGATAGCATGTCTTTGCTGTATTAAATGACGACATCTGATCAAGTCTCCCCAGCATCGTGCTGCACTCTTTAGGTGGTCTAAATCTGAGATGAATTGATGCTGAGAAATTTGGCTGCAGATTTTTTTTTTTTTTTTTGCAATACCAGGCAGCTGTCCCAAAGTTTGGAAATGCTGATTTACACTATTCTTAAATTGACAGTAGATCTTACCTATATAGATATGTACATATACACATGCACATATAGATACATGTATAAAATTCAGATCTAATTTTAGATTTAAAGCACCTTGCAAATTCGTATTTATTTGGGTCTGACAGTATGCTTAGGATGGCCACTCACTGTAAATACATTTTGATGTGGAATTTGTCCATTTTTCTTACATGGATAGTATACGTCAATCCCGGACTAGAAATAAAAATACTGTGGACATAAGCACAAATTTCTGAAAGTCCCTAGCATGTATGAAGAAATTCACATGGAATGAACAAAAACTTGGGAACTTTGGGTCTGATTTTCTAAGAAAGTGGGGCTTATCACATTGTCCCATATGTGAATCTGTTCAGCTGTTTGTCTGTCACTACCCCCACGTCTTTCCCCAATAAGTTTTGAACATGTTACCTACTGTCAGCCTAATCTGTCAAAAGTCTTAAAGATTGTGAGATAGTGAAAATCAGCAGTGGGGTAAAGGAGCCATCACTGACTGCCAGATACAGCAAACATTTCTATTTTCCATGCTGTATATGGCATGGCAGGGCTAGCAAGACAAAGGATAACACACATACAGGCAAAGCAAGCTTCAAACTTGATCCAACACCAGCCATCCTCTGAGTGGCAGGGGAAAACAGAGAAGGAGGAGACCTGGAGGTAACTGTGGACATTACATGTGCCCAGGCACAAGAAAGAAAAAGGAGCATGGAGTATGGGAGAGCAATGAGACCCTTGTGTCACAGAGGCTTGCGGGAGACTGGAGGTGTTTGATTAATAGGGCAGTTCCTGGAGGTGAGGGAAGATACCAGGTTCTGAGGGAAGGAATGCAGGGGAATGGACCCAGACCTTTAGAAAACTGGGATTTGCTACTCCTTGGCTCCCAATATTTGTTTCAAGAGCAGCAAGGGGAGAGGCTTCCCTCTTTTTAATACCTCTGAAGTCTCTGGTCACAGCAGCTCCAGACTTTAGTGGCAATGAAGTCTGCTCCAGGAGAGCTTAAGGCCTGCTGGAAATCAGCACTCGTGGAAAAGCTGAAACAATTCCATAATAACTGCAAATGATCTGACCTGTACAGATGAGTCAAACTCACCTGTGGGATGGCCTTCTACCCCCTCCTCAGCAGGATGATGGAATAAGGTGGTTTCAACAGTACAGACCACTAAAACAGCCATACACCAACTGTTGGAAGAAGAGGAGTGCAAACATCTAACCTGGCACTGGGAGCCTGAGCTTCTACAGCTGTGCTTGCAGTGAAGAAAGTCTTGAGCTTGATAGCTACGTGTCTCCTACCAAAACTGCAGGCAATTACCACCTCCCTGCACCAACGCAGCTGGAAACAAGGGCACCTGTGAAGCCTGTAGTAGTGTCAGTCAATATATGGTATCCAGGCTGAATTACCTAACCAGTTCTCTTCTGAGGTTTGCTCAAAATGGTTTTGGCATTAATATTATACCCAGAATCCAAACACAGTAAGGACTAAAGGCATTAGTGGTGAACATGGCCCTCATGCGGTACATGCTGATAAAACAAAAATACTGGGCGGTGAGTGTATACAGAATTGCATCTTGACAAGGGATGCTGTATAGATGTCTCTCTTCCATATGTTGCCACACAGGAGGGAATTCAAAATATGCAGAGCAAGTAAGCTGTTTGAAGATTTGGAGTGTGGTGCATCACACAGATCAGCACTTCAGTGAAGAGGCCAGCGAAGGAAGAGCGAGTCAGCATGTGGATTTGTAGTCTATTAGACAGTCTGCAATAAGTCCAGCTTGGACACTCGGTGCTCTCTCACATTACTGCAAGAAAGGAGAGCCCACCAAGGTAATTCAAGTGTAGCAGCTAATGCCATAGGAGAATAGTAAACCCTTATCCTCATTTTTTTCCCAGTAACAAGTCTGTGTAGTTACATCCTTAATGTGCTTTAGATAGAGTAAGCCACAATGCAATTAGGATGTCCATATGGAGAGTCAGTGCAGCATAGCTAGTACACTGTAAATTCATATCCTCGCTTACTGAGAATTAATTATCTTGTAGACAAGCCATGTGTCAGTGAAATCCATTTATTACTTTATAAGAGATGTGGTCTTCTAGGAAGGCTGGCCCAAAAGAAATGGGGGACTGAAACTATGATTGGCAAAGTAAATGTATTGGTAGGAAATGCAGTTTTACGCCAAGTCAGTTGATTTAAAACAATCTGGTTTGGTTTTCAACCCCCCCCACCCCCACCCCCCAGTACTCTAATTTGGGTCAAACAAAGCCGAACTGAAATGTTTTGTTTTGGTTTTGTATAGGAAAAAATAGACTTTTAAAATGTAATTGAAATTTTAGTATGGAAATTATTCAGTGTATGTTTCTTTTGTGGAAATTGCTTCTTCTGTCAAAATAACATTTCTATAGAAATTTTTCATTTGGTTTCACTTTAAAACTTACTTGTCTAAACTTGTATCTGCTACATGATCACAGAAGTCAACAAAGTTGAACCAGAATGAATAATCCTCTTACACGGCATGCTTTGCAGTAATGATAGCCTTTTTTTCCTCCCTGTAACCAAAATATCACTGGAAGTAAATCTGCGTTACCATTGCACCTACATAACAAAGACTGTCTTAAAAATTCTTGTGATTTGAAAACTAGGTCAGTCAATTGTCCAAAAAATAATAACAAAAAAGGAACGAGGAATAACTGTTGGAAATAAATCCATATTTCAAATTTCACTGAGACAGCTCTTGATCTAGTCAGGCTTGGTTATAGTTAATAGTCCTTTGAGATGGAGATTGGGTTGTGTGTCTCTTATCTTCATTCTGTGTGATTTTAGAAAAACATATGCATGTGTTAGGGCACCTCCTCATTCCTCTGATGATTTATCATATCTTTGTGGGATGGTTTTGTTTCCTACTATGAAATGCAAATTTAGCTTGCAGTGCTCCTGCTGTCTGTATAAAGGTTAAAAAGATATATAGATATACATTTAATGTTATTCTTGTTACTTTTAGAACTGGCTTTGAATGATGATTCTAGCACAATAAAGATTTTCAACTGTCTACATTTTCTGATTTTAGTTGGGGTTTTTTTAATTACCTTTTTTGAAACTTTGCAGTTTGGATTATATAAGCACAGTCCAGCTGCTGACGGACCAACTGACAGTGTACAGTTGGTGCCAAGAAACTGCTGTTTACTGTCACAAACATTCAGGCGTTGCTCTAAGGTGTCTTGAAGGGAAGACTGCAAATACGCTACCCCCAGAAATAATAATATCCCCATATGTATTCAGGGTTGCGGGCACTGTTGACATCAAAAGGTTTATAATCCTCATGAAAATAATCAGCTGAACTGTTGAAAGTACCTCAAGCATTTGGTGCCTCAGCAAAACTCATGTACAATGGGACAGTTGGCTTTGTTACTCTTTGAGTCTTTCCCACTACTTGAGCTTCACCCATGCAGGTCACTGAAATGAAGTAGCTTGAGGAAGAGAAGGCTAAGGAGAGACCTCATCACTCTCTACAACTACCTGAAAGGACATTGTAGAGAGGTTGGTGCTGGTCTCTTCTCACAGGTGATTAGTGACAGAACAAGAGGGAATGGCTTTAAACTCCAACAGGGGAGGTTTAGACTGGACATTAGGAAAAAATATTTCACAGAAAGAGTGGTCAGACAGTGGAATAGGCTGCCCAGGGAGGTGGTGGAGCCACCATCCCTGGATGTGTTTAAGGGTCGTTTAGATGAGATGTTGGGGGATATGGTGTAGGGGAGAACTTGTAGACTAGGGCTGATGGTTGGACTTGATGATCCCAAGGGTCTTTTCCAACCTGAATGATTCTGTGATTCTGTGAAGCACCATCCCCAGAGTCTCTGTAGAGGCACGACTGCGCATCTACTTAAGGTTCAGCTCAGCTCTTAAGCATCTGGACATTAAACACTCATATGACTTTAACTAATCTTAGAGGTCTAGACTTCTTCACTGATGGTGTTTCCCAAATACCAACCCTTTGCTTCATTGAAGTGAAGCCCAATTTATAATAAAATGTACAGCTCTCCCTGGTGTTCATTATATTTTCTCATGCAAGAGATGGAACAAGGAATAGTGCTGACATTTGTATCATCAGTGCTAAGAGCTTGCTGAGATCAGAGGGACACACCATAATTTTCTTGGTTGTTACAAAAAGTCAAAGTGAAATTCTGAGTATTGAAAACCTAGATAAAAAAGAGCTTTATATATATATCACACAACCTTCCTGTGGACCAACCTGAGTGCAGATTCTTTGTATATCCACTGGTCATAGATGTTCAATTTGTTTCCATCCTTTTCTTTACAGGCTCCATACCAGTGAACTGGGATTTCATTTTCTGGTTGATTTCCATTGCTCCAGAGTGGTTTTCACCCTGGTCTTGCTCTTTGCCTTCTCAATAAATAAAGGCGAAAACTGCTTACCATCTTACAAGATGGTAGCTAACTTACTTACTTACTAACCATCTTACTGGTAGCTAACAATGATTATGAATCTGCTCTTTTGGGTCTTTTTTTCCCCCTGACTCATTTTAACACTTATCAGCTTCAAGTTCTGGTTCTTCCAAAAATCTTGAGAATGCAAATAAAATTTCCTTTCTCCTAAATCTCAATCCTTTGCTTTGTAACTTGTTATTAAAATAGTATACACCACAACATAAGCTAGGAGGGAAAGTATGTTTTCTGAGAGTGGCTTGACTCGCTACTATCTGGGTCTGGCATTAAAAGTGCTGCTTGAATATGAAATCTTGTCCTAGCTTGCTGCTATGCCTACGAAAGTCACTTTAGCTAATGTTTTAAAAAACAGAGGCCTAAAATTGTACATCTACTGACATAACTAACACAAAAGGAAATCCAGCTACAAACCTTATTTTCAGCAGTTCTTAAAACCTTCACCTATAACCTGCATGTTTGGCCCAGCCCTAAGTGAAGGTCTCAGCCCACCTGCACTAGGATGCAAGTAAGATTGCATTCAGATGCAATCAAACAAACTTCTTATCTGAGAAGAAGCAGACAGGATGCAAGATGTCTTTAAAGATACCTACCAGCTGATCCCAGCAACTGGAGACAAGCTCCTCTGACCAGAGTTTGCACTATGCTGTTTGACTTTGCACTGGAGCAGAGGAGAGGAGAGGAAATGCTCATGCAGTCAGGCATTAATCTCAGCTAGGGAGCAGAAAGAGACAGCCAAGTGCAATATATTGGTCACGAGAGTTTCCCTGTGATGCTGCTGGTGCTCTCCTGGGAAGGCCAGGCCACCTCCTGGAGGGTTTCCAAGCAGAGAGTGTCTGTTGAGAGGCAATCAGAGCAGTTTGGGTGGCCAGAAAAACTCAGGTTCTCATCTGGACAGAAGCCTGGTCCTAATTAATGGTGTGAACATACCCCGAGTTAGTTTTCAGCATCGTTCTGTTTGATGAAGGACTTCAGTCCCTGACTTCTTCCTCAACCTGCCATTTCACTTGAAATCAGGGCTTCCCAAGTGAAAATGTGTGTACTGAGGTTGTTTTTTAGCTCATGTGCCAAGGTGTGGCAAAGACGTGCTACAGAAATGAAATCTGGATTCCACATGAACTGCAAAAAACCCCCATCTTTTAAAATGATCATTCAACCATTCTTAAAGTTTAAGCTCAGATAAGACGAATATATCCATTTAATTTGCATGCCAACAGAATTTTGCCTCCAGTGAAACCAGGTCAGCAGGAACAGCTTAAACAGAGGGGAGTTTGCATGTCTGATGCAAAGAACTATGTTTGTTGCTTTTTCTCATGGCACCATAAATATTTTTTCAGAGAATAAACTTGTGTATTCATTAGCACCACAGCCCCTTCCACACAGGGTGCTCCTTGGAAAAGTACCAAGTGTGCATGGCTATTAATTCAGATCAATATGTGACTCTGACGGAGAACGTGAAGCATACCTAACCCAGCTAACTATGCCCCTGATAAATGTTGTGAGAGTAGTGTGTCACTCGTGCCTTGCCTTTCTTTATTTCCATTATCCATCAGGACAGGCCATGAGGGAATGCCTGGGAACTGTGTCGTTCTCTGTAATAAGCCACAATGCTAATGAGGCATAACAAATTGAGGAAGTATCATGTATAATCCTGATCCCTCATTGACACTATTACCAGTATAGATTTCAATTCACCATTTGTTACATGCTTAATACAGACAAAGTGGGAGGGTGTAGAAGAATTACTCCTTCAGTCATTGCATTTTTTAAACAGTTGTCATCCTCCAAGACAAAACTCTCTGGTAATACCCTCTGTTTTTGCTACTGCTGTTTCTCAGCAGGATTTGCTGCTTGTTCTTGTAGGGGGTCAGCCAGACTTTGTCTTTCTCACAGTTTCAGTTTCCTACTGGGATTAAGAGTCTAGCATATTTCTGCAACAAATCAACTGAACCCAAGATAAACAAACCTACTGAACAACATGGCTCTGGTACACGTCTGCATTTTAAGAGTCAGCTGCAAAGTTTGTTTTTCATAAGGTGTTCCAGAGTGAAATCAAGGCAAACGTATGATTTTAGTGAGTTCTCGTCAAAACTATGGCATATTTTGTAGTTTGTTGGGGTTTTGGGAGGGGATGTGAACTGTTTCTTTATATGTGTTGTTTTTAGTCAAGCACTCCATGATTCTTCCCAGAAATGGTATTTTGCATTACTTTGAAGAATCCCAGGGTGCCCTGCAGACAATGAATAATGCTTCACCGCATATTTATGACAGAAAACGGTAAAGATTGAGCTACAGATTGAAAAACCCAGATATTGGGCCACACTATTGGTTTTCATGCCTCCCTCTTTTTACCCTAGCAGCCCAGTGATGGGTTCTTCTGGCCTATGGAGAGACTCCCCATAGATTGCCCTTCCCTTATAATCTTGTTTGCAGGTCCTACTGACAGTGGACTTCAGGAAGGTGCTCCATCCCCACACCACGACCAAAGGGATGGGGACAAGAACTAGGTTTTCTTACAGGTGGTAAGCGGATGCTCAGTCTGCCCACCACGAAGGAGCTGCCCTCTCTGGTCAGCTTCTCCCTGGGTGACCCTGCCTCTTCCCTGACATGGGGCCAATGTCCCCTTGGGTTTTCCCAGCCCCTCATTTTTCCCACAGGGTCCAGTTTTCTCCTTTTGGGGGTTCTTCTGCCTCTTATCACCCAGGCAGAGGGAATTAGGAAGGCAGGCTGACAGCTCATCTGGGCAAACAATACCCCTTGATCAGCGTTACTCAAGTCTGGGGGACCCTGGCTGCCAAGAAACCTACTTCTGCCCCACAAATACTATATGGTAACCACACCCAAGTGCAATGTTGTACACTGCTCTCAGACAAAGTGGTGTTTCAGTGACAGTAGAATAACCTGCAAACCGATGCCCCCGACCAAAAGATTAATCTCTGGTTTAGACTTTCATTAGAAGGCATTCACACCAGTGCAACACTGATATTTACCTGGATCAGAGTTTGGCAGCTATACACATTTTCAGTGACACATTTTAACTGCTGCTTAATCAATACACAAAGAACTTTTTGAAGTGGAGTAGAAATTATTCCATAGTGGTGAATGCATTTTAAATGGGGAATAGGGTGAGATTGTCACAGACATATGACAAAATAGAGGACCGATAAAAGAAATAAGGTATTTGGCAATGAAGTATAAAGTTATTATGACCACTTGATTAGGAAGATTTTTATTAGTCACCTCTGATTGCTCCTCATAAATCTAATATCCCTACACAAGAGTATTGTGATAGTCATAGTAAATGTGCTGTGTAAGAGAAAGAGCACTTGAATCTCTTTATAAAACCAGACCTGATTGAGAATTGTACTCCAGATGTGCTTGTCTTAAACTGTGTATAACTTTCAGGCCATATATTCGTTGTGCTGAGCGCTTGCGGCTTTGGGGTGAAGAATTAGTTCCTGTTCCATTCAGTATTTTATTTTCTGGACAAATGCACTGGTTTGAGAGAAAAGGTATTAACTTTGGCTCAGATATAACTATTTCCATAGAAATGGACTGCATTTGAAAGGTCTTTGATTTAAGTTCTTGACATGCTTTCAAATGATCAAGTGTCACAAAAAGTGGTAACTTTTGATCTCATTAATGAGCTAACTGAACGATAGTTTAACTGTAGCATAGCATTTTCACAATTTAAATTTTTATCAGGCTGTTTTAAATTGAAAAGCTGATTAATTTTAATAGGATTTCTATCATAAAATGGGAAATCTGTCCAAATTTTGTAATCAATACATTTTTCACTTGAAACAATCTAAAGTAAAAAGCTACTTAATCAGGTGACTCAAGCCAATATAGGGCAGGTCTACACTATTAACTGCTCTTTCATTCATAGGTCTCCCTTAAGTTAATTTCCAAGTATTTATGGATAACCAGAGGTGTTCAAAATAAAATGGCAGCTCTTTGGGCAAATTCACATCACTTTATTAGTCATATTAGCTATAAATTACAGCTAATTTGGAGTCCTGTTTGAAAAAGTCTGTTACAAAAGCTGTCAGACATTATTAAAAAAAAAAAAAAAAAAAACCGGGAGGGGAAGAAAAGGCCCTAGTAGACTGATAATACTAAATTTAAACAAAAATGTCTACTGCTGCAGAGGTAGAAAGACAACTCCTCATTTGACCCAAATTTATGACTCCACTGACAGCTTTGGACAGCTGACTGTAGGGGTCTGAAGAATCTGTAGAGTTTTTAGACCTGATTTCTCACTTACAAAGAGAAGAGTTTCTAGTGACCTGACTGCGTACAGGTGTCCTCAGGTAAGTATAATTTTGACCCAAGAAGTTTAAAAGATTGAAGTAAAAATGCAAATCTAGCTGCTGGATTTGTAGCACAAATGATTCTTTGGAAGACAGTGAAATACTACATATCACATTGTTTTCCACTTGTTTTTACTCATTTATTGGTGATGCTTGCTTCTTTACTTGCTTCTCTCTCCCACGTCCCCTTTTCCTTATTTCAGTGCTTTCTCCTGAAAAATAACTGAAAATTCACACTATTTAGCATGATTCAATAATCATATACCTACCTGAAATACAAAGACATTTTCTAAATAGAAGAGAATGGTTTGTGTGTTTTATTGTGTCCTGCATTCGGATAATAGAAAATTAATAACAAAACATAAAAGGAAGGTAATAGATAGCTAACATGTTTTGTTTTGTAAGATTATGAAGTTGATTAGCTTTTTAAAATGATTTTTATTACTGACATCCTGTAGCAATAAATGATCAAATCTATTACACATAATTAACTATCATTTATTATTGTATGCACTGTTTGTAATTCAACAGATAATTTCCTATTCATTATATATTATATTAGATATTCAGCAAGCCCTAAATCTGCATAGTAGTGTCAGTATGTAAATACAGTCACACCATGAAGATAAGCTAAGTAAACTGGAAACCAAAATACCCCACGTTTCTTCAATTTGTGGTTGAGTTTACATTACACTAAAGATGAAGCCACATAAATTGTGTGCCTTGGTTTCCTCATCTGTGTTCTGGTAGTAACAAAGCCTGCCTGTCTGTAGTGTTTTGATAGTCTTGGATGCAAGGTTCTAAGTACATAGCTGTGGCTTTGCTAAATCTTTGCTAGTTAATAATGGAGCATGAGTTGCTGAAAATTGAGAAAATTTGCTTGCAAATAACAAAAGGTGTCTTCTTCAGCAGCCTTACCTCTCCTCATCTCTTTTTTTGTCATTGTAATGATAGCTATGAATATGCGTCTTTGTTGCACTAGAGCAAAAGACAGTTTATGCCCCTTCTAAAAAAGCAACAGATTATACTTCAAATTTAACTGAAGATGGCATTTTTTTTTCCTTTATGTTTTTCTTTTCTAAAATTAGTTTGGGAAAACTGTGAGATTGGACATAAACTCACAAGGTCTGTGGACATGAAATTCAGTGGGGGAGATAAATAAAACCAGAGAAGCCAGAAGTTCTCTCCCATAACCTGGAGCTTCACATTTATGTTCCAGCATTTTAGGTATTTTAAACATTGATTTCTACAACAAAGTCAAAGCAAAAGATATTCAGAATGGTAAATAGTAAAGAGAAGACCAAATCACTAAAGCCTACTCTATGTACAGAGATATGCTAGTTTGAAGTTAGTGCAACACCATAAATAATTTCTAAGCAATGTTGTGACACATACAGGATCACAGAAAGGGGTTTGGAATGGACCTCTGAAGGTATCTAGTCCAAACTCCCCTGCTCAAGCAGGGCCACTGAAAGCCAGTTGCCCAGGACCAACTCCAGACAGCTTTTGAATATGTCTAAGGATGGAGACTCCATGACCTCTCTGGACAAACTGTTCCTGTGCTCAGTCACCCACACAATAAAAAAGTTTCCTGATATTCAGATGAAACCTCCTGTGCACCTCAAAATTCATGGGTTTGTTAAATCCAAACAGTTTCCAACTGAATGTTAGTATCTCGTTACTGGATTTTCCCTCTTAATTTTATTTAGATGTAAAGATCCTCTGTGAAAACAGGTATCTGATTTCTTTGCAGCTACTAGCAACTTGAGTACTGATTTGATTACATAATGGTGACCTAGATCACCCATTATTTAACCAGAAATAGTTTCCATATTGCAGCATCTTCGTTTAGGTAAAGCTTCCAATAGTGATGTAGCTGTCAGCATTCACTTACTCCTCTGACTGTACCCAGCTGAAATCTTTTTCCTGGTTTGCAAGAGAAAGAGGGGTCCTGCCTACTTATATCCTTTTTCTTGGCTGGGAGAAGAACAATGAAATAGTCTTGAAAAAGATTTTTGCAGTTTTGTAGATGGGTAGGGAGTTAAGCACCCCTCAGCAGCCACCTGCCATAAATGAGGCAGGTGCTGGGTGACTCAGGACAGCTGGTCATAACCAGGTGAAAGACTTTTTGGGTTATTCATCCATGCAAACCAGGAAAAAACAGTCTTCAAATATTCAGATATGGCTTCTCCCTTGGTCTGTCAACTCTGTTGTGGTTTTCATGGTGCCTAGCACTTAAGTACTTAGCACTCCAGAGAAAGAGATCCATAATGTTGCAGCCCAATTATGCAGTACCTGAGGGGAAAAAGTATTGTCTCCAGGCCATGAGGCAATTTTCTTCTACTCTGAAACATGAAGCATGATTACCCTTGCTCTGCTTTGGTGCTCTAAATTTGGCAGGAGTCCTATAAAAGTGAGGCATCCTTTATCTTTTCTGGAGTCTTAAAAGCAGATTTACATGCTGTGTGAAGAGTTAGCTGCACAACTGGCATTAACATTAATGAGAGATTTGGGTGTAACTTCAGTGCAGCAGGTAGAAAATGTTTCTCTGGTTTCAACTTTTTACTGAAAGTACGTTTCTGTATTATTTGGTTAAGGAAAGTATGTACTGTGAGTCAATCACAAATATTTGAAGACAGCACAACACACATAACTAAGTTAAGGCTGGCAAATAAATATTTTTGACCTGTTTTTAATACATACTGGGACCAATTCACACCAATACATCAAGGGAAAGGGGTTGAAAGTGGGTGCAGAGACATTTACAGTCTATGCTTACACTGACAATTCTTCTGCTGTTCTCATGTTCTCAAAATAATGTATATCAAAACACTTTGAAATCTTTCTCTTTTTTTTGTCAGTACCTTCACAACATGGCTTTTTAAATGGCTGGCCAGCTTCAGCCCAGGCTTTCCTTTAAGTCTTCAAAAAAAAAAAAAAAAAGAGGTTGCAACAAGAATGTGAATGATTTAAAAATGAGATGCTTTCATGTCTTGAAACATTTCAAATGTGCTGAAAAATAGATTGCAATACTAAAAAAAAATTAAGATTTCAAAATATTTAAAATAAGTTCATTTTCTTTGTGTTGAATTACTCTGTAAAACTTGTTGAGACATAAAACTCCTCAAAGCATTTGCGTTGTAATTTCTTGCTTATATAATTTCAAGAGAAATCCCATTTTCACTTAAAGTGTGTTGACCAAACATTTATTTGTATTTTTTAACACAAAGAACTAGAGCAGGTAGCAAGTAGAATGAAAATATCTGCAAACATTTCAGTCTGCAGTTCTTCTTATTTAAATATGAAATTTTCATCAAGAACATGTCAAAATGTCCCATTCAACATCACTGTCCAGCTTCAATTGTATTTTAAAGAATAAGGTCAACAATGCAATACCGAGATTTTGAACTTTCTTTTTCTTTAATCTCTGTTTTCTGAGTTTTTCTGTTCTCACATAAAGATTGCAGCATCAGTCATTCTTTTCATGGCACTACTTTTGCCTTGGAAGCTACATATTTTTTTTTTTTTTTTTTCATAGACTATGTACATATATATATACACACCTCCTTAGCTACCACTTTAGGATGGTACCTGCCTTTTCCCAAGACTACAAAAGTGAAGTAAATTAGTGAAGCAGGCTCCTGAAAGGGGATGGTTAATAACCACAGCAGACAGGAATTTGGAAAATCAAGATTTTTTGTGGTTTCAGTTCAGACTTTGATCTTACTATGGGAATGGTTTTGGAATGTTTTGATTTTGCTTTGTGTCCTTAAATGTGCAGGAGAAAGTGTGGCAGGGATGGGCTCCTGAGGTGCAGTACGACAAATGGTAGGTGCTTAAGAGATCAGAGACATGATAACTTGAGTAAAGGACTGATGACATTTTGCCAGTTTGATTTTAATACCTGGCACATCTGTGGCATCACCAAACAGCCTATGATTTAGCTAAAACATCATAAAGATATTCAGTGTCATAAAAGCAACATTTTATTTAACCTTCCTGTAACAACTTTAAGAACAGTAATCTGTTAGAGTAGGCTGCATGTCTGGCACATGATAGTGGATGAGAATGAGTAATCAAATTTTAAATATGTATTTGTAGCGATATTGCCTCAAAGTTTTTGCAAATATTGCTAAAAAGTGTGTGATGGGAAGAAATAAAAAGAGCTAGAGCAAGCAAAATAAAATTTCTTTGTCCTTAACTGGGAGTTGAAAGAAAAGAGTTTCCCAGTACATCAACAGGTTTTTATTTGTTGTTTCATGTCACTGTATGCCGATCCCACGATGGCTTTCCATCCTCCCCTGCCACAAGCAATGGAGATAAATGATATATCTCCACAAAAAAAAACCCCAAAACATTCTGAGCTGGTTCCTGGACTCTTTTAATTTTCTTCCTTCATGACTCCAATTATGGACCTCGGTCTGGCATACTTTGTGTCTGAGAACAGCACCCAGGGAAAGGCGCGTGGCACATCTTGATGCTGTAAAAGGGCAGGCTGTGGCATCAGGGCTTGGGAGTCTCACTGCCAGCCATTCCCACCCGAGCTGCCTCAGAAAGGGAAGAGGCATTTTGCAAGCCTTGCCAGGCCTCGCTGGGATACGTGCCATGTCCTGCTCGCTCAGCTTTAGACCAGCTCATCTGGCGAGGTTTGTGCTAATGGTATGGGGGCAAACACAAGAAAAACCAAAGCCCCAGCATCTCGGATCTAATGAAAATCTGATTTCACAATAATTAGCACATAGAAGGCTTAAATAGGCATCTTATTTAATTTTTATTTATTTTTATTTATTTTTCCTGATTGTTTGGGGCTTTCTATGCCTTACATGTGTATTTGATATCTTTATCTGCAAAGTAAGAAGGAGCAAATGATATCTGTGCATCACTTCTGTAAGTACAGAAGCCCTGAGAAGTGAAGAACCCTTGGAGAGGACTTTTTATCCCACTGAAATCCACACTGCTCTGTGGGATCTCTACGTTACTGGCAGCTTTCCTAAACTTCCTCCTAGGTTCTGTGTTGCCCAGATATTTCTCACAGCTGTTTACAGCAGTTAACTCAGACATTCCCTCCCCATCTCATCCCTATATGTCTCCCAAATCAGGGTTTCTCCATGAATCCTCAAGAAGGAACTTCCTGGCACCTACATGGTACACACCAATACACCCTGACCTGAGTGTACCTTTCATGGGTGAAAGTCTCTGTGCTGGGCACGCACTGGTGCTGACCAGTGTTCAGATATGCTGGCAGCAAGGGTGGCTGCTGAAGTTACACTCACCAATATACATTTCCTTTATATGTTAGAGGAAGGAAGAACAAACCAAAGAATAGCAAAATACGTCTATGAAGGAGCATTGTGCTTTGGTGGAACTCATGATAAGAACTGTGTGACCTCTGAGGTATTTATCTCTCACTATCTCACTGTGCCTTAACCATAGTGTTCCTGTTCTTGTTTATATTTATTTCCAAATAGAAGGAGACAAAGTCCTCAGTTTATTACTGACAGACATGCCGGTCACATGGACCTTTAATTCTTGAAGGCACTGGGCACACTACAGAGGGAGCTATGCAGTGAATGTCAAGTAGATGTACACATAGATACATGTAAGAAATACCTCTATGTGTTTTAAACATCTTTCTGAACATGCCGTATGTTTGCTCATGTCGAGCAGAAGTGAACAGAGACACTATGTCTCTGTCGGTCCAGTTCCATGATAATACCACTGTGCACACAACATACACTGCTGCTTAGCACAGCCCTCTCCTCCCTGTAGCAGCCATCCATACCCATCCATGCTTAAAATAATAACCAGTGTGTCATTCAGGCAAGGGCTGACAGTTCAGGAGAGAAGTTAACCATCAATTTCCTTACCTCTCATTCTCTCTCATGAGGAACATTTGTTGACCAAGTCATAGCACAGGCATCAACTGAGTTGCTTCTTCCTTCTCTTGTGCTCACCTTTCCAAGCATATTTTGGTCTGTGTTGTCTTAAAGAAATATAAAATGATCATTTGAAATCCTGCCAGAGTCTGTTACTGTGCTGAATCTTGGCAATTACGTAAAAGAATATGTTGGTGTTTACTACCCTCCTAACAAAGCTGTTGGTCTCACCACATAATCCCGTCCCAAATTGTAAGAAAATCAACAGGTTGGGACTGACAACACATGCAAGGTGATAGACAGTGAATGTAATTGCTGGATGTGTTGGGGGAGGGGTTTCCAGGAAAGACAGGGAATTATCATCGCCATCATAGAAGGCATTGGTGAGGTTCCACCAAGAATACAGAACACATATTTTGGACATCAAAGTCTGCAAAGATGAACTAAAGTACAAGCAAAGAAAGACTGCCAGGAAGATGAGGGAAATGAAGAGCACATCATATGAACAGAAACTACGATCTTAATTCTTTCTGCATTTCAAAACAGTTCTGTGAGGGTGATGACTCCTTTCTGCCTACTTCTGAGGATAAACACTAGGAGGGAGAAGAGCTCATTAGGTAAATGATAAAACCAGTACAGTAAAAAGTTGCTATAGTCTGGCCTGAATAATTTTGGGCTGAAAATGAGAAATTATTATTAACTCTCAGAGCAGTGAGACTCTGAGTGTGTTTTTGGAACCATTCATGGAAAGTGATTGCCTGCTCTTTCAGAGAAGCCAGTTCATTGAGCCTGGGGATCCTTAGCCTTTGTCCCTTTGCTACTTACATGCTTTATAATAATGGTGAGAGAACTAAGATGAAAAAAATTAGTAAAGGGAAAAGTGCTGCATTTTTTAATGTGTAAATATGCCTCATTCTCCGTTCTCAGATTCATAAAGCAAAGGCAAAATCACTTCATGATTTTGAAGAGTGAAAGGAGCAATAAGATCCCCTGTCTGTACCATGTTTTCATCTAGTTACTCTTATATGGTGCTCAATAACATGTGTTTGGCTAAAGCATGTTATCTGCTTGTTATCTGGGTGAAGATGGGGGACCAACTCTTGCACCACCTCACACTGATTGGCTCGCATGAAGTTGTTCTTATCTTGTCCAGTCTTTTTCAGCACTTTGGATTAGGTCTCTAGGGGTCTAAGAAGCACTAATTGAACTGCTGTACAAATGTAACTCATTCTTCAAGGTGATGACTGAATTTCTCAATGGCATAAAAACATATATAACCTGAAACGTGATGTTTTGCATGTGCTTAAAATAAGAGCCAAGTTTTTTATGGCTGTACAAGGCTGGCCTATGTGACTATCTCTGCTAATAAAGTCCAGTGATAAAGAAAATGTGTTGGTGGTTACAGCAAGGTCTGCTGTTCTGGTTTCTTTCCTAGGTTCTGCTTGGACTTAGTATGGTGCCCTCTAACATGCAAAGTTACTGTCTAGATACATTTATCTTCATGTCTGTAAAATGGATTTGTACTTATCAACCTCACATTTTGATTCATCCTAAGCCATTAATACCTGCGAAGGAATTTGCACTACAGGAGTGCAATGTAGTACTGTGCTTACACAAAAAGAGATACATGCACTTGTGATAATGGGGAAGAAACCCTATAATGGGCTATGTTTTTATTTTAATTAGAAGAAATCCAAATGAACAATAGCGAATCAAGCCACTTTTTAAATTTACTATTAACTTACTAATTTAACTAAGACTAGAATTTGTTCCAGTGTCAGAATCTAGAATATTAATAAATAATGACATAAATAGCAACCACAGAATTAAGCAATTAATTAGTTCTTTTTACCACATGAAAGGCCCTGATACAGACCCTTTAGCTCTTGCTAATGAGAAAACCAGACAGTTTCTCCCACAGGCAGTCTGTCAGCTTTCTTCAGGCATTTCATGAATTTTGGTCAGAGAGCCCATGATACACAGTAGGTGTGCAGGATGGCAGATACTCTCCTCAGTGCAGAAGGATGTCTAGAGCCAGACTGAGGTTGGCCAGCAGTCCAAACCTTTGCTTCATGGTTTATCAAACTTGGGTAAAAAGGGCAGTCTCACAGTGTGTTTAGAAACATAATTATTTGGTCCTTTAAGTTGTTTTATATGATCTTTTCTTTCTTTTCCAAATTAATCCACTTCATGAGAACAGATGTGAGCAGAAGAAAGCCAATTATTTGACAATTTAAAAGGTGGGTGGGAGTTAAAACAGTCACTAAACAATAATGAAACTACTGTTGAATGGCATTCAATTAATATTTATAATGTGCAGTAATATTAACAACAAAATTAACTTATTTTTGTATGTCTGACAGCTCTCTGGTTGATTAAGAATCGCATGATGATATTTTGCATATTTCCCATGCAAATACATTATTATTTGCAAAATTATTTTTATCCTTAATTGAAGTTTTGTTTTGAAATCACTGTATTCTGCTGTATTAAAGCTCTGTAAGTGATCTTATTAGGGATTTTATTTTTTTCTGTCACCTTATCATGCAAATCTACATTTTAAATGCTACGTATTGGTAGGGTCCTGTGAGGGATAGCGCAGACCTTGAAAATATAGGAACTGTTGCTCAGAGATTGGTGGGAAGACTTCCTGTAGCTGTAGCCACAATGGCAGGAACGGTAGTAACATGACAGTGCTTCTGAGCTCCATCAAGGGTGGAAATCTTGTTTGTATTTTGACACTTCAGAAATACAAAAGAAAGGTGGTCCTTGCCTCATACAATCACAGTATGGCCCCTTCCACTTTTACAATGCTAATTTAGGGAATAGTTTTGGTGAAACCAACCAGGACCTCTTGGCTGTGCATGGGGAACTATTCAGCTAATACTATTTTGTAGCAATACTTTGATCTTTACCAGTGTGCCTTCTTGGGTATTTTTATCTGATAGTAGCCAGCATTTTCAAAAGCATCTGTCCAATTCCCCATTGCTATTAAAGCTCTCGAGTTATTTAGATGAAAATTACATCATGTACGCCTAAAAGTGCAAATAACAGTCTAGTCAGATTTATGGAAAGAGCAGTCGAGGACATGCCTAACTTCCACTGAAAATCATGGGAACTGGTGTTTAGCCTAGTTTCCATTAGACATCTATTGCATCTTTACACAGCCAAGAACTCTTCTAAACCTGGGTTTAAGCAACTTTGTAAAAGGATGAAGGAAAGGAAAAGGAAGTAAGGGCTTGGAGCACTCACCTTAGCTCCTCATAATTTACGTGGTGTGTTGTGAGATTCCCCCAACACAGTAGTCTCCCCAGTAAAATACATGCTTGTCACACAAAAAATGGTGAATCTTTGGCAATACAGCTTGATGCTGTAAGGAAGGGGTGGCCAACTACAAACAACCTTTCTGCAACCTTTCTTGGCTATCAGTACCATTTTGCACATTTTGCTTCCTACAGGGATTAATTTTCATCACTTTTTGGTCAGACTTACTTCACCTACTTCTGGTTTCTGTTTAAAACCATGCAGAGAATTGACTGAATTATTGGGTTAGGACAATGGTGGCCAAAACCTAAATGAAATGTGAATGTAATGGCAAGAACAACTAAGAAAAATAACTTAGTCTATCCAAAATATCATTTCAGAGGAGGGGTAGAAGCCTCCATGTCATGAGTAATTTCAGATCCCCCTGTCAAAGTCACTAGGTGATAGACAGGTTCAATCCTGTACTGATTCAGTATGATAATAAACTTTCCTTTCTCCTACACTAGTGACTCTGCACTAAAGGTCTTCACTGGGACATGTTTCTCTGCACTGCTCAAAGAGAGAATGAAGGGTAAAAGTGGAGGGAGATAGAGTGAACAGAGAAGGAAGAGTTTTGCTGGTGGTTTTCTCTTTTCTACTCTCATCATGATTTTTTCACTTACAGTCCTGCCCTGCTTTCAACAAGAAGGAAACAAAGGAGGAATGTGACAATGAAAATTTGTCCCCTCTAATTCCTTTCTTTTTTTCCTTGGATGACATCCAGATGCCAGACTGTGGAAAACAGCATTTTCCAGTTGCCAGTTTCTCACACACTCCAGAGACAGCCAGGATGACAGGTTTTGGATATACATCTGTATCTGCATGCTCTTTTGCCATTCCTTTTCTTCCGAGTCATTTACATTATTTTAGATACTGTAGATAACCTATCAAGTTATTCAGAACACTCTATTAAAGAATAACAAACAGATTTTTCTATAAATCACAGAAAAAAAAGCTGTAAGAGGGAGGAAAGAAAATGGCTCAGCTTTCCCTAGCAGACAACTCAAAAGAGCTGAATTCATGCTCTGCTCTGTCAGAAACTTTGTTTATGACATTGAACAGATCATCGTCTCTCTCCATCTCTGCTCCCAGACTGCAAGATAGAAGTAGTATGGACATTTTCCTTCTTGACTGCAGTGGACTGTGTTAAGGGAAGCCTTATGAGTCTTATGAGAAGTCATAAACACTTTCTACAGAACAAAAAGAACAACATGAGTAAAAAATGTACTCAAAATTGTGAGGCAATTGGAGACTGCTGTAATGACATAAGTACCAAATTAAATAACTGGTCTAGGTCATAACCATCTTAGCTGTAAAGTCTATTAAAACACATCTGAAAATACAATATGCACATTCTTTGCTTGGACTAAGTGTAATGCTACCTTATGCTAACAATATGGATGAGGTGGCTTGCTTGTATGTATATCTACATGTAATAGAACAGCTTAAGTGAACAGCTCCCCTGTACCTAACAGCTTAAATTTTCTCGATATATAAATAAATTTTTAAAATTTTTTTCTTCAGACAGTTATGCGTACTTCTCTTCCCTACAGACAAAAAAGTTAAGCTGAATGATAGTAAAAAATCTGGAGGTCAAATTTTGCTTTCAGCAATACCTGGGACACTTTAGACAGTACTTTCAAAGGAGGCAAGACACCAGGCTATCCACAAACACAGCAGGAGAACATAGCTGGTTACAGCACTCATCTTTCTTCTTTTTTCCCAATATCAACAAGCCAGCTACACCAGAAGTTGTTCCGGGGCTACTGTGTAGCCCAGGCAGCAGGCACCTTCCCAACTCACAACCTGGACCCCTGCCCTGGAGTGAGGCACACACACTGGCCCCCTCATCCAAAAAAGGGGCCAGGGAAGACCATCTTAACACAGTGAAGGAGGAGGAAGTGTTATCTCTCTTTAGTAATTAGACTGGGTAAGGGTGCCTATAGCCATTTGCCTGTAAATTTGAGGGACTCACATCTCTACAGACAAAGAGTGAGCTCTGACTACCAGGCTAAAGGATATTTGGGAATGAGAAAAACTCAGCAGCTCCATCTTGCTGGAGTTGTCATATGGTTCCCTGTAACTGAAGATCCATTGAGTCACACAGTAAGAGAGGGAGTGAAGGATTTCAACCCTCTAGACCAGTGGTTCTCAACCTGTGGTCTGTGGATGCCTGGAGGGCCGTGATGTCATCACAGGAGGTCTGCGAAGGCTTAAAGTAGAGGTGGGGAATGTCCAGCCCAGAAACATTTGGTCTGGCCCACGGCAAGTGGGAATCATTGCAATAAAGGTATTATAATAGGAGTGTGTGCATTAACAGATTAACTTATTTCCCCCCTTCTCTCCAAATTTGAAGACCTTTCATGAGAAAATTAAAATAAATATTTGATGCAGTCTAGTGCTTTAAATCTTGAATTAAGTTTTGGTGGTCCATGGCCACAAAAGGTATTTAAAAGGGGTCCATGGTGAAGGAAAGGTTGAGAACCCCTGCTCTAGACAGAATCACACAGAATCACAGAATCATCTAGGTTGGAAGGGACCTTGAAGATCATCTAGTCCACAGTTAACCTAGCACTGACAGATCCCAACTACACCATATCCCTAAGTGCTATGTCAACCCGCCTCTTGAACCCCTCCAGGGATGGGGACTCCACCACTTCCCTGGGCAGCCCATTCCAATGCCTGACTACCTGTTCTGTAAAGAAATACTTCCTAATATCCAGTCTAAACCTTCCCTGGCACAACTTGAGGCCATTACCTCTTGTCCTATCGCTTGTTACTTGGTTAAAGAGGCTCATTCCCAGCTTTCTGCAACCTCCTTTCAGGTAGTTGTAGAGGGTGATGAGGTCTCCCCTCAGCCTCCTCTTCTCCAGACTAAACAACTCCAGTTCCCTCAGCCGCTCCTCATACGACATGTGCTCCAGACCCTTCACCAGCTTCATTGCCCTTCTCTGGACACGGTCAAGTAATTCAATGTCCTTTTTGTAGTGAGGGGCCCAAAACTGAACACAGTAATCAAGGTGCGGCCTCACCAGTGCTGAGTACAGGGGCAAGATCACTTCCCTGTCCCTGCTGGCCACGCTATTTCTGATCTGGGCACACTGCTGGCTCATGTTCAGCCGGCTGTCAATCAACACCCCCAGGTCCCTCTCTGACTGGCAGCTCTCCAGCCACTCCTCCCCAAGCCTGTAGCACTGTTGGGGGTTGTTGTGGCCAAAGTGCAGCACCCGGCATTTGGCCTTATTGAAACTCATACAGTTGGCCTTAGCCCATCGCTCCAGCCTGTCCAGATCTCTCTGCAGAGCCTCCCTACCCTCGAGCAGATCAACACTCCCACCCAACTTGGTGTCATCTGCAAACTTACTGAGGGTGCACTCGATCCCCTCGTCTAGATCATCAATAAAGATGTTAAACAGGAGTGGCCCCAAAACTGAGCCCTGGGGGACACCACTCATGACCGGCCGCCAACTGGATTTAACTCCATTCACCACAACTCTTTGGGCCCAGCCATCCAGCCAGTTTTTTACCCAGCAAAGCGTGCGCCCATCCAAGCCTCGAGCAGCCAGTTTTGCCAGGAGAATGCTGTGGGAAATGGTGTCAAAGGCCTTACTGAAGTCGAGGTAAACTACATCCACAACCTTTCCCTCATCCAATAAGCAGGTCACTCTGTCGTAGAAGGAGATCAGGTTTGTCAAGCAGGACCTGCCTTTCATAAATCCATGCTGACTGGGCCTGATCATCTGGTTGTCCCACATGTGTTGTGTGATGGTACTCAGGATGAGCTGCTCCATCAGCTTCCCGGGCACTGAAGTCAAGCTGACAGGCCTGTAATTTCCCAGATCATCCTTCCGACCCTTCTTATAGATAGGCGTCACATCGGCCATTTTCCAATCTGTCGGGACCTCCTCGGTCAGCCAGGACTGCTGGTAAATGATGGAAAGCAGCTTGGCGAGCACCCCAGCCAGCTCCTTCAGCACCCTCGGGTGTATCCCATCAGGTCTCATAGACTTGTGTATGTTTATGTGATGCAGTAGGTCACTATCTCCTGGATTGTGGGAGGGTCGTTCTCCCAGTCTCTGTCTTCTGGCTGAGGAGGCTGGATTCCCTCAATACAACTAGTCTTGTTATTAAAGACTGAGGCAAAGAAGGCATTAAGCACCTCAGCCTTTTCCTCATCACTTGTTACCATGTTTCCTCTTGCATCTAGCAGGGGATGGAGACTCTCCCTGGTCTTTCTTTTGCTACTGACATACTTATAGAAACATTTCTTGTTATCCTTGATTGCTGAAGCCAGGGTAATTTCCAGCTGGGCTTTAGACCTCCTGATTTCCGCCCTGCATAGCCTCACAGCCTCTTTGTAATCACTGTGAGTGGCTAGTCCCTTCTTCCAAAGGCTGTAAACTCTCCTTTTCTCCCTGAGTTCCAGCCAAAGCTCCCTGTTCAGCCAGGGTGGTTTTCTCTGTCGCTGGCTTCTCTTACAGCACCTGGGGACAGCCTGCTCCTGTGCCATTAACACTTCCTTCTTAAAGAGCGCCCAGCCTTCCTGGACCCCTATACCCTTCAGGATCGTCTCCCAAAGTATCCTTTCAAGCAGGTGTCTAAACAAGACAAAGTCAGCCCTTTTGAAGTTCAGGATGTCAGTTCTGCTTAGCCCTCCCCTGGCCTCTCTAAAAATAGAGAACTCTATTATTTCATGATCGCTGTGCCCTAGTTGTCCTCCGACCACCACATCATCCACCAGTCCTTCTCTGTTCACAAATCAGACAGGAACTTCTGGATTGCAGACCCTATTCCAATGACTGTAAAAATGTTTTTCTAATAATAGTTCATCTAACATTGAATAAACTAAAGAACTATTCCTGGGAGTAGGACTTTCTCCTTTCAGTCAAACATACTAACCATTAAGCTATATTCTCATATATATTCTTATTTTCTTCAATAGATATATAAAAATATATGTATAGTAAATTCTTTTTGAGAGGCATTCTCTGTTTCCCAGTTGTTCCCAGTTACTTTTATTTTTATTATCCCCTCGCTAGCTTTAAACTGCCCACAAATGTGCCCCTGATAATAAGGCAGGACCTCTTCTTAGAAGTGGGAGCCATGGACTCAAATCCCTTAAGAATAAGAACAAAAATGTAAATAAGGTTCCCACACCATGACTGAGTGCCCTAGCTCCTGACCTGGGAATTGGAAGGAAGGGGGAGGCATCTCCTTTACTGGCATTTGGTGAGAGAGCAGCCTCCACGGCTATGGCCTGCACCCAGCTCACCTCTTTGGTTGCTTGCAGGGAACATCTGCCTGTGCACACCTACAGCAGGCACTCTGATCTCAATTTGAGAATGAAAAAAATACTAAGCAGGTCATAGAATCAGAATCATAGAACGGTTTGGGTTGGAAGGGACTTTAAGGATCATCTAGTTCCAACCCCCCTGCCATGGACAGGGACACCTTCCACTAGACCAGGTTACTCAAAGCCCCATCCAACCTGGCCTTGAACACTGCCAGGGAGGGGACATCCACAGCTTCTCTGGGAAACCTGTTCCAGTGTCTCACCACCCTCACAGAAAAGAATTTCTTCCTTATATCTAATCTAAATCTTCCCTCTTTCAGTTTAAAACTGTTACCCCTTGTTCTATCCCTACACTCCACAATAAAGAGTCCCTCCCCGTCTTTCCTGTAGCCCCCTTTAAGTACTGGAAGGCTGCTGTGAGGTCTCCCCAGACACTTCTCTTCTCCAGGCTGAACAACCCCAACTGTCTCAGCTTGTCCTCATAAGGGAGGTGCTCCAGCCCCCTGATCATCTTTGTGGCCTCCTCTGGACCCGCTCAAGCAGGTCCATGTCCTTCTTATATTGGGGGCCCCAGAGTTGGTTACAGTACTCCAGGTGAGGTCTATGAGAGTGCAGTCGAGGGGGAGAATCACCTCCCTCAACCCGCTGGCCATACTTCTCTTGATGCAGCCCAGGATGCAACTGACTTTCTGGGCTACAAGAGCACATTGCTGGCTCATAGCTCAAAATTTTTTCCATCCACTAGTATCCCCAAGTACTTCTCCGCAGGACTGATCTCAATCCACTCATCATCCAGAATGTATTTATGTTTGGGATTGCCCCCGACCCATGTGCAGGAGCTTGCTCTTGTCTTTGTTGAACTGCATGAGGTGTGCACGGGCCCACCTCTCAAGCCTGTCAAGGTCCCTCTGGATGACATCCCTTCCCTCCAGTTGTCAACTGCACCACACAGCTTGGTGTTATCAGCAAACTTGCTGAGGGTGCACTCAATTCCACTCTCCATGTCACCAACAAAGATGATAAACAGCACCAGTCCCAAGACTAATCCCTGAGGAGTACCACTTGTCACTGGTGTCTACTTGGACATTGAGCTGTTAACTGCAACTCTTCAACTGTGACCATCCAGCCAATTCCTTATCCACTGAGTGGTCCATCTGTTGTCTGGCTGAGATCGGCCCAGTCCAACCTCAGGAACCTCTGGGCCCGAACAGAAGTTGAATTTGGAGATACAAAGGTCAATGGTGAAAAGGGAGGTGCCTCCAGGGCTGTGTCTGAGGTTAGAGGCCACTAAGTGAGGGCTTAGTAAATGTTAAAATCTTACTGAGGGGGTCTAAATCCCTGGGCATTCCTGTGAATAGATATGCCAATGAGATGCGTCCATATCCCATGCTGTAACAAGGTTTGCTGGCTCCTGGAGAGGGAATCAGCTGGTGCTTGCCCCTTTCCCTTGTCCCTCACACAGATGGCACCTGGCTGCAGAGTTTTTATGTGCTGAAGGGTAAGGTAAGCCCCTCTGCCAGCTCCCGTCACAACCCTCTCCTCCAGGGCCTTCAGGTACTGGTGTCGGGCAGGATTCTACACTGGTGCTGCTGGGGCTGCACCTCATACTCATGGCTGGAGACTTACAGGTCCCTCTTGCTTGAAAAGCCCTTTGCCCTGTGCAGGGGAGCTGAGAAATGGATGCTGCCTGCTGTCAAAGGTCAGCTCACTCCTGAGCAATGTCTGCCAGCTGCATCCCCAAAACCTCTTTTTTGGTTTCCTCTACCAGGGAGGAGACAGGCTGGGCAGATGTCTGTGGAGGTGGCAGGTGATGGGGCCCATGACTTCCCTACCCACCTGCAGGGCAATGCCACCTTGACGCTGCAGCCATGATAGCCCTAAACATACACCCACATAAAGTGGTTTGCCTACAACTTAAGGAACCCTGTTGATTTAGAGCCTAAATTTATTCAGGTTGAATACAGTTGTGGTATATTTAATAGGTGGAAATAGCTTGCATGAGGCATTAACAGCCATAAAACTGAGGCTACAGAAGGTGTCATCACACCAGAGAAAAAAAGTCCCACAGTTAGTTTTCTTTTCTCACACAGGGAGAGGCTCATTGCTGGGTGAGAGCAGTGGCGCCAGGGACAGGCGCCCCTCGGGCCTTAACAGGAAGTCCTTGAAATGTGAAGAGGTTCCCAGCACCCTCCCTAGAACCCCACGGGACTGCATCCTACTAGAGCATCCAGGCTGTGGGCTGTTCCTTTGAACTGACCCAAATTTAAACTGTTGAGGTTCCCCCACTCCACTGCAGCTTGAGGGCAGCACGGGCTTCTTCCTTCTTCCAAGAGGAGACGCAGGATGGGATGTGGTGGTCAGGGAGAAATAACAAGTACGAGAAAAAAGTTAGCTTCAAGTAATTGAAGAAAGAAGTTAGATCCCTTTTTGGTCATGTTTTGAAAGCAAAATGAAAGGGGCAACCTTCTGATTTAAATTGTTTAAGAAAAAAGAAAAATAATAAGAAAAGTGCACTGTGTATACCAAAAAAAAAATCTCTAAAATTTGCCTGAGTGTAAGTATGCTAATGAATGCAGAGTTCTCCAAATATGGACTCAATGTGAGTCGAAGGTGCATGAGCGAGTTCTCATGAGTAAACAAAATAAAAATACCAGAGGGAATGTTTTAATAGCTTCTTTTAATTCCCAGTTCAAATAGATTCCTTGCTTAATTTGTTCAAGTGAAGCTGTGTCAATTTGGCAGTTGTTATCAGTTTGTTTTATTGAATGTGTTGGGGCCTGATCCTGGGCTGTGTTACAGTGAGTGTACACCAGCAAAACTCCCCTGGTGCCAGGACAGTTACAATTAACCTGCACACCAGCAGCAGCAAGCCAAAGAACCAGAACCATTATTTCCAACAGGCTGTTTTGAAAATAAACTTTTTAACCACTGAAAAATCACTACACCTCCAACTACTGCAAAAGCATAAGATTTAAAGCTTTGCTAAGACTGTGCAAATCTTGTACGCTGAACTTCCCCAGAAAAGCATATTAATCTGTCAACTAAAGGAGTTCCAAAAAGATATGTTGACAAGGTACTGAGCTGAGATTTGTGAAGCCCACATTCAGCTCCTGGCCTGGCTCTATCTCTGGACCGCAGCAATTTTAGACTTGTCTTTTCCTTGCACAGTGCCTCGGTTTCCACACTTGGACACTGGAGATGATGAAACTGTGTAAAGTGATTAGAGATCTACTAACAGTAGCAAATTTTACTAATGGTGGTGAAGCCTAGGAATTGTTGTCTACTAGAAATATCTTTGCTGTTGGATCACCAGATGCCTGCATGCAAGTCACTGAACTTTGCTGTTCCTTAGTGTAATTGCATGCCGGTTGGACACAACATGTTTTACCCGCTGTGCAGAAGACTAGTAGTAACAAATTATATTTGCAAAGTCCCTTGGAAGCATTAATTACTAAACATGATCATTTGAATCAGCACAAAGTATCAGAAAGTTGACCAGGTGCAGCTAAAATTGGAGGTACAGATTCTCATTCAAATTACTGCCCTTTTTCTTAACTTAAGTGAATTTTAGTGACCAAAGCCTGACTGAAGAAATATTACTTGTGAATGGTAACACTGTCAAACACCACCTATGGTTTTTAAACCTGATACTTTTCTTTTATCCTCAAACTAGTTGAACTAACTTTCATTTTCAGTTAAATGACTCCAGACGGCTATTATTTCTATCTGGCTCTATGCCTACTGTCCAGTTGTACAGAGACATTTAGTTAGTAAACTCAGTGCCATTTCTTTGAGGTTTCTGAAGAAGGATATGTAGAAAAGAAGCAAATTGGCCCAGTGCCATGAACTACTGCTCAAAACTCATAAATAATATCTTCTGCTGGGCCTATAATTTAAGGAGAGAGATTAGCTATAGCAATATGAATTATATTTTTGCCTCCACCCCACTCTCATATCCTTTTCTTCTCAGACACATTTTTACCAGGTGGACAGGCAGGTTTTTAATGCAAGCAGGACTCTGGCTGAGATCTGGGTTTTACCTCCAGAGCTGGATGAATGTGATCAATTTATCCCTTTCCTGCACTGATTTGTCTGCTGGCAAATCACCAAGCAATTCCCAGCTAAGAAAATGTCGCTGTAAGATGATATATAGGGTGAAATGGAGAGCAGTTCCTTCCTCAATATAGCTGCAGATGATGTAGTCAATGATAGCCATTTTAGGTGGAGAATAAAATTCAGCCATCTAGAAGGCAGGCTTCCATCTTGTTTATACATTCTGAAAAAGCTGTTACACTAGAAACATTTTATTTGCATGGCCAACGAAAGCTATTTTAGATGTAAAGTTCAGTCTTGTGGAAGGCAGAACTTCATTTCTTAATGGATCCTGAAAGAGTTCTTACACTGAAAACATTTTTACTTGCATATTCATAGTCAAGGGGTTCCTGTGTTATAAAGACAAGGGAAGAAACAGCACGTGTGAGTAAGACAAGGGTACCTGGGATTACTTCACAAATGGGATTTAGTCTTGGCAGTGGTCCCTCCAGCTTGTGAGTGCTCTGACCCCCAGGAGGATTCAGCACCTCGATGGTGGTGGTGGGGAGAGCGAGGTGCCTATCAAGGAGATCTGCTGAGCAAGCCAGTAGAAAACGTGGGCCTTAAGCCTCTGCCATCTATATGTATGACTCCAAATGTTGCGTGAGAAGTATGGGTGTATATTCCAGTACTAAATGGGGATTTTGAGGGTCTCAGTTGTGGCCCTCAGATTGTAGCTGGGCATCTAGGCTCCCAGTTGGTCTAAATCCCTTGTCTTCAACCTCCACCTGGCTGAAGTCTTTTGAGAAAAACTCCTAAGTTTTCTTTGTGTACAGATGAATAACTAGATCTGACTTTCTGGGAAGTTTGTTTAGCTTAGGACTGCAGAACTCAGCCATGAGGTTATTTTAAGCATAGGCATGAGGCAGGCAAAGTCAGGCAGATAACGCTTTCTCTCTTTCTTTGGGGGAGCTCAGAAGTCAGTCCTTTCTTTGGTAGGGACTGCTGTTTCATTTTCAAGTGGTTGTGGCCTTGCACGTTTCTTTATTACAGAACAAAACTAATCCAGTGAGAACCTCTGGATCTGGAAAGGAGACTGGAAGAAAGGTGAGGGAATGATTTGACTGTGGACCAAGAAAAGAAAGAGTAGCCAGGATATTTCTGGCAAGAATATCAAGGAAAAGAAGATCCCAACAATCTGAAACTGCTTTTTGCAAGCATCAGTTTATGTTTTCTCTCTGTGCTTTCTTTCCCCAATGTCTGGACAAGTGGGTTTCCCCCCACAGTCTACCTGAAGATTTGATTATAGCAAACCCAGTGGAAGTAGTGTGACTTTTCCAGATGTCAGAAGCTGCTGAACAAGCACAAAAGAAAACTAGGATGGAAGAGTCATAAGGACATGAGTCATGAATTTCTTTCAGTCCTCATTTCAATTACTTCCTGCCCCTTAACGGGAAAATAGCTACCACAGAGTAAGTGCAGGAACATCCATACACACAGAGAAAGCTTGGAACACAACAGATATTCTTTAAGAAGTAGCTGCTGATTTAAAGAAATTACATACTATTTCTTGTATATTTCCTTATAAAACATCATAAAGGAAAATTCTATGTCAGCTTGCTAATTCAACTCAATGCAATCGGTTCAATTACTTAGATTTGCATGATGTCCCAGTAAATCCTGTACCATGTTCCTTTTTCCAGACCCACCCCACTGGTGCTGACAGGGGAAGAACTGGTTCTTTGCTGTCTGTACTGTGAGGAATTCCTCACAGAGATGACAATTAAATGTGGCTGTTTTAAACAGATTGCCTTTTCTTTAAAGTGATGTTAGTTAAACAAAGCTATCGTTTCCTATCACAATATTTATGGTTGCTACTAGCTTCTCTGCCTCCAAGTTACTCGCTAGTGCAAGGTGGTGATCGGAAAGGGGGAAAGTCTATGTTTGGGCCTTTTTTATTTATGAAACACTGGAAGAAAGATTAAGTAGCATTAATTCATCTTACAATGTTTTCACAGCAGAAAAAAAAAGTTGGCAGAAATTACATTATACAAGCTCAGTCAGCCAGCTCCCAGGGTTGTACTGCTATTTGCCCTGGGCCAATTATATTTTACATGATCAACACACCCAATAATTAAATAATGAATTGGTTTCTTTTGGAAACTCTATAAAACGTCATGGACCAGAGAATATTTATCTTGCCTCTGTGATTCCTGCTGAAGAAACATCTGGTTCTTTTTTCTTCAATCAACATGAAGCCTGAAGGGGCCCAAATTCAAAAGCAATTATATTTTATGTCATTTATGTGTATTACAGGCTGACAAATTTAACTTGTTGGAATATGTGATCCCACCCTCCCTATCCAATTTATGTTGATCACAAATTTCAGACAGCCATGGAAAGAGCTGTTGCAGCTTGATAAAAGTTGTTGATCTATCAACTCCTATAACTTCATCGCCAGAGTTTGCAATAACAAGGTACTTGTTTTAACATAAAAGCTGTTGCTAGACTGTGCTTCCTTTCTACAGGGATTATTGTCAGGGAAAACTCCAGGAAACGTCTCTTTGTATACACCTTGTAGCAGGTCCTTCAAGCGCTTTCAGCCTTCATCTGATTTTGAAAGAAAAGCACACTTGTTTCCTTTAAAAACAGTTTTACTTCGAAAATGACAGAAGGCTTCAATAAAAAAAATACCACAGATGCAAATTCTGGATGGTATAACTTTCTACTTCTCATAGAAGGCCTTTTTTTGTTACTGAAGGTTTGCTGTTTCAAACACTGTGTTACAGAGCAGTGATACCTATAATGTTTGCTCATAAGCAATAAGGCAGGTGTATTTCAGCACATTCCCCCACCCATTTGCTGCTATCCTAGCAGAGCTCAGAAGCTAAGCTGGTGAGGATACCCTGTGGTACCTTTGGTGTCACAGTGAGGGGTGTTGGTGATTTAGTAAACGGTAGTGTTTCTTGCAAGCTTTATTTGAATCAAAACCCCTTGGACTGTGTTAGGAAGCTTAAATAGCACCATGACAATGCTCTCAGTAACGTCTGATGTGGGTGGATTAAATGTCAGGCTTCTAGAAGTACCGCCTTTGAGAAGCATAGAAAAACAAATGCACTTACATCTTCTAAAAGTAGTCATGTATTCAAAAAAGACAAGCTTAGCCTCCTCCAATTTCGACAGTTGATCTCAAAACTCGTAAGATTTAACAACAACAAAAGAATAATACATGTTGGGTGAGCTATTGTGATTACTCCATCACCACTTTGAGCTTTTCTCCCAACTCATCAGAAACTAACTTAAAAATTTTAACTGCCTTTGACAATGTGCTGGGATGTGAAACAATGCAGCTGGAGCTTGCCACCTTGTAAAAGGGATGTCATGGCTGCTCTGGTGAGAATTGGAAAAACCACCTTATGAGTCACTTTATGAGTCTTATGAGTCAGTTCCAGCATGGGTAATCACATTTGCCAATGTAATACCCATTTTCAGTTTCTGGTGGGTCTTTTTTTCCCTTCTAGTATCTTCTGCCATTTTACTATAGAGGGGATGAAGTGTTGGGGAAGATGTGGGGATGGATAATTGCATTCAGATAAATGCATAACTCGGTTTCTTAGCTTTGGAAAGTATTTTAGGATTTCTTCTCTACCTTTCTTCTCCATGTATGAATTCAGATCACTTATATTTACTGAGAAATCCCCATGGTTTCCCTACAGCTAACCTTCTGCAATGCAAATTGCATGCAGATGAGTGATCTCTAGCTAGGCCTCACTTGGAAAAAACTGCATGGCTCGCTTGCTTGCTCCAGCCTTTTGCCTTTCCTCATATGCTCTGAGGATGCCACTGCTATGCCTCTTCCCTGCTCCCAGGGATGCTCATCACCTCCTTTCCATTCCTTTCAGATCTGTGGTCTGCTCCGACAGCTCCAGAGCTGAGCCAGACCGCATGTGCCCACCCAGACCACAGTGACACCCTCTGGCACTGCTTGGGTGAGCTGGCACCCTGGTCCCCCTCTGGGAGCTGTGGGTGAGACCCAGGATCTTCCCAGCAGTGGGGTCCTGCCCTGGGCCCCCACGGCAGTGTGCTCACACTTCCCTGGTGAGCTGCCTCACCACTTGAAAACTGCTTTGCTAGTGAATGACTGGAGATGAGACTTGCCCAAGGATCTTGGCCATCTCCGCCTACTTGCAGCTGCATGGCTATACATCAGCTCACAGCATCATACAGCTAGACCACAGTGCTCCTTGTTTCCAGATTCTAAACTGTATTAAAAGGCAGCTAAAAATACCTTAAATACTTTCCTAATGTTCCTTTTCCATGTAAACAACTGCTGTGGGAGGAAGTGGTTTGTACAGTTTTGTCTGGTAGGGGTGGTTCACACTAAGAAAATGTTTAAGAATACCTATACAAGACCATACTATCTGATGAACAAATCAATTGCCAAATTTGTGTTAAAAAGAAAAAAAAAAGATAGGCCTTGTATAGCTGATGAAGTTCAGAAAGCTTCTTGAACTGCTTAAATAACTTTTTAGGCCATCCTATAACTGGAAAACTGCTGAACTGTTGTTTTCATAAATATTCCTTCAGAGGCGTACAGAAAGAGGCTGTGTTGACAAGTGGGAACTTCTGCTTGAGCCAGAACTTTGGCAAAAGTTTTCTTCTGGAAGCCAGGGCAGTAACAATTCTTCAGCCCTGACACAAGAGGCAAAACATTCACTGATCCAGTCTACCACTCCTGACATATTTCTAATGTCACAAAAGCATCATAGGTGCAGTGTCAGGCAGTCACCAAGGGAGGTAAATGTCCCACAGCTGCCATTCCCAGATACAGTATCTGCCCTAGCACCTTTGCCCCACAGAGCTGGTACTCCACATCTCGTGGTTAAGCTGCATTCCCAACAGGTGTTGCACTGTTTGTGATTTTCTGCAGAAACTTTTCATGCACAGTAACGCATATTTCTTGTTGACAGTTTGAAGCAAGAGAGAACTGTCTGCCAGGTTGGCATATAGACCCTCAAGCGCTGACTGATGCTGTAATGCCTGAGTCAGTATTGAGCCACTGCCCTAGCATAATGCTAAGAGGGCTGGATATGCCTTGATTTGGAACAGGCACAAGATTATAAGTACTTCATCCCAACACCCTCCTCCCAACAATGGTAATTATAAGTCCTGTGGTATTTTTTCACAAGAAAAGGAATGTTAGCTTAAGCTATCCTGGCCAAAATTCCACTTCAGGTCATTCCCTTTGCCTTCCCACACTCATTGCCTCTGTAATTTCAATCTTGTATTCATTCTCTTAAGCTATGTAGTGTTACTTTTCTCTGATTTAATTAAATGGTGACTCCATTGCAATGGATAATTAAGAAATCTGTTTTCAGAACTAGGACCAAAGCAGTTTCATCTTCCTTGTGTGTTCAGAACGCTTTGGAGAGTAAAGTAATATAGAAATTGGGCCTGTTTTTATTAAGCAATTCTTTAATGCGTTGCAGGTTGTTGCAAAATTCTCAAAAGTTACAACGGATTTGCAATGCTATAATCTCAGGAGAGGTATGTGCAGAGGTAAGAGCTCAAGCAACTCTTGAGGGTGTCAGCACCCACTGCTCATACGCAACAGTGGGGACTGATGGGGGTCTCAGCACCTTTCAAAATCAGGTCCAAAGTATCTCAAGTTGGTCCTCCAAAAGCAGAAGTAATTTCTGATATTTTTTACCTAAACAAACACAGGTTTCCCCAGTAAGCTATTGTAAGCTGAACATGGATGAGGCAGTCCTTTGTATAGAGAAGTTGCAGCAATAGTAGCAAAGGCAACTTGTCTAGGCAGCTCATTAAACTAGGATTCATATCACCTTTGGAGTATTTCTTATCTCACCTTTGTGCCATATGTTTCAGCCAGTCCCAGTTAAGACTGAAATACTATAAAATAATCACAGCAAATGTTTGAAATAATGTGGGACTCTGTTTTACAGTCAGTAACATTTCCTGTAACCATTCCATATCAGCCAGAATTTTTGCTAATACTAATTCATAATATAGGCGAAACATGAGATCCTTCATTGAAATCAATGGCCACATGCATCTTGATTTTAATGAGACGATGTGTCTATTCAACGTTAATTCAGAGAGGGAAAGAATTTTTTCATTTAGGACCTTGACTTTACAGGGTTGTCGAGACTACTCATCTATTTTGCTATATTTAGCTCTTCAGGTAGAGTCAATATTCTGGAAGAAAGTCAGGCCTGTTTCAGCATAGTACATTTGCAGGGGAAGCTCTTCCAGAACAGCTCTACCAGGCAACTTCTCCACGTTCACTGGTAGTAGTTCATAGTGACTGAAAACCTCAGTCATTTGGTGGTTCTTGGGAGCCCACTGGAAATAAGCAGCTCCCTTGTTTCTGCTTTCACTAGATACTTGTCTGCAGCTCAGCTGGCAGTAAGCAGGCACTGTGGTAGAAGCAGCAATATAATGAACTATTTTTAGCATCTCAGGAGGGATTCCTAGACTAAACCTTTGAATCACAGTGGCAATTTAGGTGGGAAAAGCTAGTTCTACTGATGTCTGTTCTACATGGAGGACACAAGCTTCCACAAAATACAAAGCTGTTCCAAATAAAAAGTGTCTCATTCCACACCAGCTTGAATTATATTATCCATTTGTGACCCCAAAATTAGTCTCAGTGTATTTATTCCAGCACCTAACAAAAGTAAAAGAAATCAGAAAGATCTATTATTCTGTTCTGCAAACAAGGAACTCTGAGACATAGTAAGGCTCTAGACAGACCTTGTCTTCCCGATTCGGATATGTTTTAATACCATACCTCAGGTTCTCTCAAACACACCAAACCCATAAGTTATGACTGGATGACCAGTTGTTCACACCTCCTATGGCATTTAAGCTCAGTCACACTATCTGAAACCACTTAAAGCTCTATAAACTGAATTTTTCCTCTTCCAGGTTAAAAAGTGCTCATGGAAACTAATGAGGTTAGTATAATACTGGCAAAGGGAAAAAGCAAACAGGGGAATGATGGCAAATTGTTAAAGCACACAGTTGTTTGCTAAATTAATGTCCGTCCATGACATAATGGCAGACTTTCAACAGGATTTAGCTGTTTAAATCTTGCCTCATTGACTCTATGAATGATGAAGTCTCTATCCACAAAATCTCCTGTTGACTACTAGTCCTTATGCAGTTTAAAGGCACACAGAGTGCCTACATTCTTTCCAAAAATTTCGCTAAGTATTTGAAAATCTGCTTTAGACCTGCCCAGGACATGTTTTCACAGCAGCAAGTAACCAGGCCCACTGTGGGATCCTTGCCCTGCCCATCAAGATTTGAACTGGGATGGCATTTTGGAACACTCCTCTTGGATTGAGCCTTTCCACACAATACCCAGGGAATGTCCAGGAAAAAAAATCCTGTCTGACCTTTCCCCAAATACCTTGTAACTCAGGGGTAACTTAGGGGTATCCACGAAGGCTTTCATAGGTTCAGATTTAATTCTACCCTCTGTTTGGGAGGATTTGGACCCACAACTCCCACTGTGAATTCTCTAACCATGAGACCACACTGTATACACAAGGAGGGCCGTTGCAAACCTCTTTTGAAGTGGTTCCAGTGTGCTCAGACTAATGAAGTATTCATTGGGCCAGAGAGAATACAAGTGAGAGAATAAGCATGATTCCATTGCCTTGTGATTAGAGCATTCTCCAAAGGGGGAGACCTAAGTTTTGTCCCTGCTCTAATGGCTGCTTAATGTTATATCATTAGATTATTCCAGATTATATCAATACACTTGATATTACATATACACACATGTACATGAAGAAAATATAAAATAGTCATTAAATCAGGGACTGGGACCCAGATTTCTTCCTCTAACCTCCTCTTCAGGGGGTGTCATAATTACTATACTATGAAGTTATAGTTTCTCTGGCCAATTAACATTTTATTAGTCCAGCCCAAGTGAAACATTTTTGATAGAAGGATTTCAGGACCTGCAGTATGCTGTAACCTGGTGATCAGAGCTCCCTGGGTTGAGTGCCTCCAGATCAAGGAGGAATGGTGTTCTCACTCCCATGGCTCTTCCTCAGCAGTACCTTGTTCCATGAGCTGACATTTGTGGTTCCCATTCTCAAACACCTAACTCTCCTCCCATAGTGTATGGGCAGTACTGCACGGGCCACCTAGGAACCTAATGCAGGACGAACTGTAGATGCCATTTACATTGAATAAGCATTGAATGCTATGTTGCCTGAGCTCTTTTCTGCATCCAACTCAAAGTTACCTGCTAAAGGCCAGTCTTTTAAGCCAAGCAGAGTCCTAAATTCTGGACCATGCTTCCTTCTTTTACTTTGATTTCTCAAGTTAAGCAGATCTGCGTCTAGCTAATAAGCAGATGGGAGAGTTCAGAGGAAAATTGAAGTGATAACGTTGCTAGGAGTTTCAAAATTATTTCATAGTGGTTGCAATGTTTTAGGGCGGGGTATCTGTAACCATACAGCTTATGAATCATGGCTGATATTATGAGGATGTCAGTCTGAAAACTATACAGTCTTTGACCTAGCATGGACATACATATATAGGAAAGCCAGGAGAAACTGAATATCATTAGGGAGAGTCCTTTGGACAGTGGACTATTTATTATGTATTTGTGATAGTTACTAAGAGCAGAACAAAGATTTTAAGCGGTGATCATGGCTTTAAAATAAAGGTCTCACAGGACAAAGGCCATGCAAGATGGACATAATAGCAGATGGAATAAAAGCAGACCTTTGAGTCAAGTATGAAAAACTAAAGGCAAGGTCCCTCACTCAGCAAATAATGCATTGCCATAGAAAATGAAGGCACCCCAGCAGTGCTAGCTTCAGCTTAAAGAATACCCTGTTATGTTGCAGGACCAGAGTTGGTGAAGCATAAGCATGGATATATTTCTTGCGTTACCAAAACCAGAGTAAGTGATGCACATGACTGTTCTGTAAAATCCGCAGGTTTGTTTCTTTGTACCTACTTTATTCTGGTTAAGGGAGCCTATATCAAAAGGTTCACGCCTTTTGGCAGTTCTGGGACATCTGGTGTGTAAGTGATTGGGATAGTGGTGTAAGGCACCACAGCAGGCACCCAGGCCATATGGTGTGGTAGCCAGATTGTAGATGCCCATTCTCAGTAGGAAAGCAATAGAGGATGCCCCTGACAGAATATCTAGACTAGAGATCCAAAGCCAGAAGCAGGGACTGAAAATTGATCACTCTCTGAAAACTTAAAACTTTTTAAGATACCTGATGGCCAGGCCCGCAAACAGGCAGTATAACTTCCTTAAAAAAAACCCCAAACCTGTAAAAGTGAGATCTTGAACAAGCTGCAGCTAGGGCAGTGGCTTACCTGTATTTCCCTTAGCTTTTATAACACACACTTTTCTATTTCATTTCTAAGCTATGTGACAGCTATGAATCAGCCCTGCTATGAATACAATCTAACAAAGAGGTGTCTGTTTTATTAAGGGGAAAAACATATGTCTTCCTACATCCTTCATGGTTAATGTTAACAACACTGCCTAATGCCAGTAAAGATCTATAGATAGACAGACAGATAGATATAGAGACATCTTTTGTAATTAAACACAATTACATAAAACTTCAACACCACCATTGCAAAAAGATGTCCATCCATTTCTTAACATGGACTACTGCAACTTGTTTATTTTTTAAAATGTAAAAAAGATCTTATAATAGCAAACAGTATCTCTGTGCTTACTCTTTTTTTTTTTTTTTTTTTACTCTTTTTTTCACTTCAGCAAATGTTGATCTCTAGAACATTTTTCATTACATATCGGCCGAGTTAGACTTGGTGATTCTGCCCTTAACACCTGTAAATCAAAGGAAAGATGTGCAGGACTGTGCTGCTTTGAGACCTCATCTCTTCCCTTACCATCACATTTTCACCTGCTCGTTGTATGAACACTAGTGGCGTGCTGGCAACGCAGCTGGTTGCAAGCTCAGTGCTAATCTGAGCAAAGCACAAATTCCATGTCCTTTTAGCACTGGTTTGTCCCCTGGCTCCAGGTCATTTCTCTGGTCCTGATCCTGCACTTGGGCCATGTTGCAAGGATTTCAGTTCTGGACTAAGCCTGGACTGGCCCTGGATCTACATCCCATTACACAGCTTATTTGTAAAAGTATGTGAAACATACATATTATTAAATATATTATAAGCCAAAATTTAACAAAAACTTTAATTACTCGGAAATTACTTTATCATATACTAAGAACTTACTCACTTTCATCAAACATAACTATTCATAAGCTAAAAATTCTGGAATGTAGCACCTGTATAAAATAGCTCTTTTTAACTAGCAAGAAAGAGCCGTCTGACCTAACCCAAAGTCATCATAAGTTTTCTTGCTTGTGAATGAGCTCTGTATGAATCTTCACAAAAACTTTACAAATACCTTCCCTCTTTACCTCTCAGGCACACGTACATGTGCATATACACAAACATACACACACGCTCACCACTTTTTTTTTTAAATGCAAATTTCATGCTGATTTGGGCTACAGGACTCATAACCCTAACTGTATGAAACAGGAGTTTGACATTCTGCTCCCTGTCCAGCAAATACATTACTTTTTATTACAGTGTGAACTTACCAGTCCCTTGGCCAAAATAATTTTATGTACATTTTGTTTAGAGATTTGCTGTGCTTATCTCATGAGGATATGCTACAGGCTGATAAACCCTGCTTTCAAGAGCCTTCCTATAGTTTTATTTCACCTTACTCATCTTTAAGTCAAGGCAGATATACCGCAATGTATCACAATCCCTTCCACACTATGGCCATGCACTGTGAGATTTGTGTGTAGGGGCAAACAGCTTATTCACTCCCTGTATAGATGAATACTCTTTAATTTCTTCATGTAGAAAGGAAAAAAAAAAAAAACCCTTGTCTCAAGTACAGTGGGACCTTTCAAAACAGAAACATCTGTCTACCAGAATTTAAATCAAGAACAAAGCTCATTTATCATAAGTTCTACCAACGCCAGCAGCAAGCATATACCATACTTCCTGTCAGGATGACCTTTATCTTCAAGTAAGAGAGCAGCAAAACAAGAAAAGAACAAATACAAAGTTCCTAGAGGAGAGCACAGCATGTCCAGCCTCTGCAACACATTACAAGAAAAGCAAGAACAAAAAGCCTTAAAGAAAGACATCACAAAGGCAGGTATCAGAGCAAGAGCAGACAAAACTAAGGGAATAAAATAGAAACATTTAACCTACCACACCCTCTGAAACACCAATTTTTCCTCTTTCAACAGCAGTTTTGGGGCTTCCAGGAAGTTTTACACCATTATGTAAACATCAACCTGGTCATGGCTCAATATCAGTAGAGGATTTGTCGTTCTGGAGATTGTTGCTATTGTTTAGGAAAACAAACTGGGAACTGATGAAACCAGGTCCTGAGTCCATGCTGTCACTGAAACAGAAGACCAGTGTTGAAGAAAAGAAAGGAAAAGGTAGAGATACAAAAAGCCACAAAAGTGTAACAAAAATCCCAGACACACAGGTGAGAAAAGGGGAAGTAAATAAAAGAGACTTACATGTAAATTAATCTCTAATTCAGAATTGTCCTTTTTTACCAGTTTTGTGATGGTTTCTTTGCTGGTAGTTTTCTTTCTAGCAAAAAGTGCTCCATGTTAAGCCTGACACTCAGAGTGTTGTTTTAATGTTGTTCTTTAAAACAGGGGGATATATTTCAGTAACAAAAACCAATATCATTAGCTCAATTAGGAGACAACATATTATGCCCCTTTTGACAAAAGGCAAGAAGCTGAAACAACAATAAAAAAAGAGCCTAGCAAGGCATGCCCTACTGTGGTTGATGCTTATTTCACAGAATCACAGAATTGACTATGTTGGAAAAGACCTTGAAGATCATCCAAATTGTCAATATACACAAGCCTTTATGCACAATGATGTGCATGAGTACCTGATACACAGAAGCTCTGCTTGCTAAGGCCACCTAATCCTACATCTGGTTCTACATTTTCAACATTAGAGTTCAAGAGCCAATATTCCTTCATTGAAATTCCCTCCATCTTGATTTTGGAAGAAGTCATGCTGAAGTCATCACCAAATACTCCTTTAATGCCTGTATAAACTCATTAGTATTTACCCTGTTTGTGGCAGAATCTGATTTCATATACCCCCTGAAGCAATTAACACAAACTTTCTACAGCTGGGGGGGTGGAGGTGCAAATCAAAGTTTCCAAGTAACCTGATTTCTAGAACCACCAGCAGTTTGAAATTGCTCTTTGTCACAATCTCTTTGGCACTTCTGGAAAAATAAGGTACATTTTTAGGTATCATATTATGAATTTAGGGTACTAACTTAAGGATGCTTTTCTTCTGGATCTTGGGCCAGTGAAAGGCAAGATTCTACCTTCAATTATCACACTGCAGACCCTTGGTCTTTGGGGGTATGTAATCAAACAGCATTGCAGAGCATCTTCTTAAATGTAGACAATTGGGGCATTTCAATTTTCCCTCTATTTTGCAGATACAGCATCAGACACAGCCAGTCTCAAAGTTCAGTCGGAACAGGTTCCTATAGAAAACTTGAAAGCAATAGCTTTACATTCAGCTGTAGAAAAAACCAAAAGCCCATATACTGTGATAGTCTTCACTTTTCACACCTACTCAGTGTCAACACCTGTTTAGCTGTAGATTTTTGGAAAGGCAATGACTTACTTTAATACTGCTGCAAAAGTACTTTATTTCTACATGACAATTTATTTTAATTTTATTTCATATCATTCAACATAAGCTATTTATAGTATATATCTATAATGTATTGTGGGTAGAAAGGGAATCTCTGATGAACACATACTAGTGAGTTCTAGAAAGGCAGATAATTTCTTTCACTTAATAATAGTTTTCTTTCCTCTTGGCTGCAGACTTTCATAACTAGCACCATGCCAAACATTCAAAGATTGGATTATGGCCTGTCGTACTTGATTATTTTTGTCAGCATGCTGACCCAGGGTGCCCTTTTCTAGTGTTGTTCCTTCTGTTTCCATTTTTCATGTCATCCAGCTTTTCATCTTGTCAATCAGCTTTTGACTTCCTGATTAAAGTGTCTGTCACAGGAGCAGCCTGGTCTCCAGTCAGTTGTTTAATTTGTTCCTCATGGCATCCAATTGAGTTATTCATCTGGCCCAGCTGTTCCCAAGTGCTTCCAGCATCACTTTTTCATGTGTTTGGGTTTAACCTCTATATCTATGTACAACAGTGTGAATTGTTCCATTCATTCCGTTGACTGTGGATTGCTTTGCCTCCGTCTAATGCCTTGACATTGCTAGGACGGCTGCTACTGTATTCTGTGGCTTAACCAGCTGAGAGAAAAGCAGTATTTCACCCTGGTGTTATGGTAACAAGTAAAACTAAACAGACTAGTTCTCAAGTATTATAGCAGGCCCAATTTTTAACAATTAGGAACGTGTAATGGAAAACTCTACTCTCAGAGATTTGAATCCACCCAAAAAAATAAAGTTGATGACGTTTGGCAGGAGGAGAGAAACGTTACTTTGCCAGGAATTTTTAGCATTCACTTGAAATCAGTTCGCTTCATTATCATGAGGGATGTTTTCTCAGTGCCAAGTCTAGGCCTGGTATAACCCAGCCATAACTCCCAGTGACTTATGTGGGAGTTGCACAAGCTCACAGAAGGGCTAAATTTGGTGATCTGACTGAAGTTGCACAGGCATCCAGTTGGAACAATGGAATTTAAATCAATTCAGTGTCATCGCAGTAAAATGCTCAAATTTTGTTGTGTTGTTTTAATAGCTGCTTTCCAGAGACAATTAGGGGAGAAGGATTAGCATTAAACTCTGACTCTACCCCATGATTTTTTTCCTTCTGGAATAACAAAAGATATGCCTCAGTTTCCCTACTGGATATAATGATACATATCACATCAGGACAAAGAAGTTGAAGCTGAAAAATGCTGAGTATTATTATTTATGATTACTGGCAGCTAGTAGAATTGAGTAGAATGCTGGAATAGCTTTGAACTGTGTATCACAGGGGAGGAAGGCATTTTCTGATAATCAACTTTTATTTTTGATAGAAGTCAAGCAAAACCCATGATGTAAGGCACATGGTTGTTTTAGGGTTTGGGAAGAATCTTTTTTTTCTTCCCAATTGCTCTATTGTTTCATCTTTTTTTCCTGTCTTCTACTGCATCATAAAGTATTGTCATTTGCTAATGGCAGGATGACTTAATTACCTTTCTCATAGAAGAAATTCTCTACCTCAGCGTAAAAGCATATTGCATTTATATAAGATTTATCTGATAAGGGTATAGAGCAAAAAATTTGATCCCAAGCTGGGTAGATTTTCAGCAGACTGCAGCTTTTTTCCCATTGTGCTAACATTCGTTTCTCCACAGACTTATCAAGACTTGAAGTGCTCATTCCATAGCCCTGTGGGTTTTTAGTAGAGTTTTATATACCAGAACAATTTTATTAAAACAATATTAACTCAGTCAAGTCCCTGCTGGATGCCTGTCCACATCATAAAAACCGCTAGCTTGACTGGCACTTACTGGCACCCATATAGGAACTCTCAGTGGGAAAGCCAAGGACTGAATGGACCTGGGTACTGAAGTGCCCTTTCATCCCTACAGGTGGTCTCTCCAGCTCAGAAGTGAGGTACGTTCTTGGAGCAGTACCATACCTGTTCTGAGGCTAAACAAATGACTTCAGCTTTCATCACCTTCATGCCAAAACTTTTCAAGAGTCTTACTTTTTTCTTTTCTTTTTTTTTTTTTCAAATAAAGAATCTGAAGGTTTGTTTGCTTGTTAAGAAAACTGTACTCTTTCCAGTTGTAGTTTTTGCACTTATTTAGAAAACAGAGGTACACATAAAAGAGGATCAGCAAACATGTCCAGCAACATTTGGGGTCTGGAGCCATGATACATCTAAGAGATCCCTCCTTTCCTCTTACTTTCTCACTGACTTTGTAGAAGTAGCCACAGGACCCTTTTACAGAATGCAATCTGGTTTCAATCAGCACTAAATGGCTTCCAACCTACTGGAGATTTGTTTGAGAAGGACTGTTCCTGAAAAACACTGCTGTGAAATGCATGCTATTTGGAATGATTTTGTATTTGAAATGCATTCTATTTGGAATGAGTTTGTATTTTCTAACCTCACAATATTTTAGGATGGGTTAATAAATATGGCAGAACAGAGTGAATATGTGCATTGGGCCTAATAAGTATACACTTTCTATTAGTACCAGAGTCCCTCCTGGGTGCAAAAATGGAAAAGGGAAGAATTAGTTCTGAAAAATAGACTGCATCCTGTGGCTACATGCAAAGCACCCATTCAAAATAGGCTGTGCAGTTAGTACTGTTAGGCTTGCTTAGAAACTTTGCCCTGAGTCCTCTGAATTTGGTTCCCTCTTACATTTTCCATGAGCTTGACTCCTTCTTGGATAGTCAAGAAAATAATTGCACGATGTCTCAAAGCTGCCCTTCCCCCAGCTTCTTGTATCATAAAATAACTCCAGGCGCAATATGTTATGCAAGTCTGTGATCATCCCTCTAATTTCTTATAAAAGATATGACCTCGTTATCAATGAGGATATTTTTAAAGTACTGATCATCTGAGCTAAAACCTCACAGATAGAAATGCAAAGTACATTCCAATCTCTCTTAAAGCTCAACTCCACATTGGTTACCCTCAATTCAAATTCCATGTGGTTTTCTTTGCAACCAAAATCAACTACACTACTTTCAAGATACGTGAAATACAAGCTGAAATGTTAGGGTGCAGCCATAATATGCTACAATATTTGGGGGTGTACTGACTTTACTAGCACCTAAGAATGAAATTTGTCTGCCATTTAGTAGGATCATTCTAAAAATTTGTACAGTATAATGCCCAAATCAGGGTGAGATATTCAGTTGCATTTCTGGAACATAACCTGAGCTGATTCTCTTTATTCATAGAGAAAGGAGTATGTAGTTGTCAGATTGTCACACCTTTCAGTTTGTGTATTATGTGCTGTACTTCTAATCAGTTGGGAAGATATTTTATTCTCAAAGCTCAACATGGACTGCAAAAGATGTATACTCAATACTCTTCCACAGAGGTTTTACATTTATTCTTTCTTTCTTTCTTTTTTTTTTTTTTCTTTTCTCAACCTAGAAGAAAGGTCACTTCAAGTGATGCTATATATATTGTGCTCTTTATGCACCTAACAGTAGAGTGCCTATGCTCTAAGAAGACAGAGGATCTGCAGCCCCTCATTCCTTTTACCTTTGATGTCTTCAAGAAGTGACTGAAATATCAATATGTTTACTGAACATAGGAAAAACTACTTCCCCCAGGGTGAAATAACTGGGTTTAGGATGGCTTACAAGACACCTCCCCTATGGAAGAGGAAGAGCTTCAGGGCACATATAAATATGCATCATATACACATAGTCATCCTCCCAGCCAGAAGAAATGCATGTGTTTAACAAGCACATTTCGAATGCAACCTGGTTTAGCTTCTGCTGCACTAATAACTCCTGCAATTAAGCAATGGTGGTAGCCAATTAGCTCACATTTTTTGTCATATTGAAAGAGCAAATATGGGCAGGTATTTAACCCCTTTTGTGCCCTTGGGCTATCAGAATGCCTAACATTGGGGAAACTTAATTATAATCCCCTCAGATACAGTTTTTCTTCTGTTATATTAGGAGGTGATAAAACAAAACAGCATGATTGAATATTGAAAAGGCTGGATAACTTTATGAGTATTGCTACTACTAATAGCCACCTTATGTTTAAGTGAAATCTTTTGCATGGGAGGATCTAAAAACTTCCCAATATGCATGTAAGGATAATTTCACTTAACATTGAACTTTTCTGAGACAACCCTGGTGTGTAAAAGGAAGGCTCCTTTATTTGCACAGTAAGGCCAGCACTTAGTGGAAATGCTAGTGCTGCTCTATAACCTGTATGGCAGGACCTATTTTGTGATAGGGAGGTAATATTGTGTGATCTTCCCCAGACCATACGGCACTATGGTGGTTCTAGAAGTTGTCACCAAAAGTTATTTTACTCTCTTTTGTACTTCCTGAGTATGGGCAGAGGCTTAAGGCCACAGTCTTGTCCTTGTATTTCATGTTGTCGATTTTTCTAAAGCTATTTAGAATGAATATTATATATATAATATTCATTTACTTCCATCTTCTGTGCATTCAGTTTCAATATATCATCCCATAGCTACCTATTGCAGTGCTGGACTAGGTGATATTTTAATGCACTCTCATTTCCATTTAAAATTCTACTGGAAAAATGTGAAATATCCTTTTTTGTATGTGTGTGAATAGAGCCTTTAATGCTCAAGTTTAAATGAATGGTGTATTTTTTGGCTAGGTGTCAAAGAGTTAACAGAACTTGTACTATAGTCTTCTCACAGGAAAAAACAAATAGTTTCACACTGAGGTATTTGGAAACAGGTGTGCTGAACAATTACAGAATGTTACAGCTCTTGGAGGCAGCCCTCCAAGAAATTAAGGTCTAAATATGTATGGTAACACTATCACATTGATAAAATATCTAGTACTGAATCCCACTGGACAGGAGAAAAACTGACTGGAGTGCAAGGAGAAGATGTGATCACTATTATGTCAGGACATGAAGCAGCTAGAGTTGTTGCCAACAGGTCTGGAAGGAAAACAATAGAAAAGCTTCACTGGGGATGTGGTTTGGAACAAGAGATGAACACTGTCCGCTCCCACTCTCATGGCCACCACCCTGTCTCAAGCAGCAAAATGCTCTCCTGGCCATGTTTGGCAAAATGCCTGATGGAGCCATCACTGCTTATTTAGCATGCAGCTACACGGCTCTACAAAACTGAGCAGCAACCTTCTCTGCTGAAAAAACAATCTTCCCATGTTTCTCTTCCTTGATTATTATGTAAGTCAGTCAAACTCTTTCATAAAAGTTGTGAAGCCAAGATTTCACTTCCACTTCCCAATTTCTAACAAATATCCAGAAACAATAGTAAGCATTTCAAAGTTGTTATGAATCCACAAAAAGGAATCCAAACTTCAATTCACCCCTCTGAAATGTTCTCCTGCTCTTACAAAAATGATCTGTGTCTCCAGGCACATTTGCATAGCAAATCTTTACCAGAACCTCTTAACTTACTTTGTACTTTCCCACTTTAAGACAAATACTTTCAGAAATTAGAAGTGGTCTTGTCCATCAAGTCTGATTTATCTTCTACCTAAAGACAAGGTGACCCCGCCTCTTCACCCCCCAAATCCACCAGCTTACATGTGCAGTGCTTCCATGTTGTGTAGAGGGGAATTCCTCCCTGACTCCTCATTCAGGTTATGGCCCTATCATTATTTTAGCACGTGTAGCTACACATTTTATTACTGGTCACAAAATTATTCGTCTCCTTTTTCAAATCCAGATGTACTGTTTGACTCCGTGACCTCCTGTGGCAGTGGATCCCAGAGACAATTCTCTGCCTTTGCCAAGACTGTAACAGAATGTTTAATGTCGAAGGATGAAAACACATTATCCCATCTTTGATGTTTAAAGAGAAGGGAGAGACCTCAAGACCTTTCTGCATATTATACAGTATAACACATTTGTATGCTCTCTGCAGATCTGGCATGTCTTATTCAAGGTCAGCTCTGCTCCACACTCTGGTCCAGCAACCTCCCTCCCTAAGTTTTGATATTTCAGTTACAAACCAAGTTGCTAAATTGTGAAGGCAAGGCTAAAGCAAATGAGCAGACAAATGTCAAATAGAAAAAAATCCTAACACTTTGTACTGCTGTTGTGTTTCTCTGTAAAGATCAACTCAATAGCACCCTGCATTCATGGACCTAAAAGAGTGTCTGTAAAAATGGGTCAATGCCTTCAGTTCTAGTACCAACAGAGCTCTGAAATGCACACACACTCACAGAAGATAGGGTAAAAAGTAATTTTACTGGTATTACTGCAGAGACAATGGTGCAAGTTTGTTATATAGGTCAGGAGAATCAGGCTTACAAAACTTGAGGCATGGAAAGGAATTGATTTGAACCACAGTTACAGAGCTATTTAACAGCACAGTAAAACCAGCATACATTTCCTGGCTTTCAGTCCTTTCTAGTTGCTGGGCAGTACCACTACTCTTCCCGTAATAATTATACTATGTGCTCAACAAATTGTATGAAAGCTAGTGAATGGCAATTTAGCCTAAGGATGCTCTTCAGGCCCCAAACCGCCCTTTTCCTTGTATAAGGCTTTATCCTTAACAAGCTAAGGCTGGATCATCAGCCACTTGAAACACCTAAGAGGCAGAAAAACTAAATACCAAGTCAGACTCCAGGTCTCTTTATGATCCTCTCTGGGCTTGTCAAGGGACAGATGTTCCAACCCAAGTTTGGTGAACCTTCCTGATCTTGTTATAGTTTCCGATGGGGCAAGAGTCTTCCCAATTATTATTTTATATTGTGAATTCTGACCAGATGTTATCCAAAGAACAGCATCTTTTTCTTGAGAAAACTGTCCTTTATTTCTAAAAGAAACCAAAAAATAAGACCACTGTCATTCTGGTTTGCCCTAGTCAAACTGCTGTAGACAGTATTTAAAAAAATAAATAAATGTAGGTCTCCATCAAATGACATCTACTGTGTCTGGCACTTCCCTGTTCATGAATGCTATTTTATGGTATGCTTCTCAAAATTCTTTTGATATCAAAAATTAGAGCGTACTGAAATCAGCTTTGTTCCTCCAGCAGCAGTTAATGAAGTTCCTCAAACCTCAGTTAATGAAGTTCAGTGATGGAGACCTCTGTCCTCTACAGAGCAGACTGTTTCCACCACCTTGACCCTCTTTGCTGCTTTTTCCTCCTTCTCAGGTGGCTGAGAGTGCAAAAATGGCCACCTGTCTTCTAGTTTTGCTTGAGGGAAGTTTCTGTTAAGAGGCAGTGTGGCTTCCCGGTGGGTATGAACACCAGGTTTGGACTTGAGAGGGTCACAGGTTCTGTTTATACCTCTGCTGTTGCAGTTTCCCATTTGGTACAATACTAATGACCTGCCTTGCAAAATGGTTTGAGACTGTTGTTAAAAAACCAACTTCACAGAGCTACTATCTCATGCAATATGATAATTTAGGATCTGCCATTCCAGCTGACCTCATGTTCAGCTGGAAAAGTTCACACCGGGCTTAGCTCACCTATTGATTTTGTTGCTATTATTCATTTCTTTTGTGGTATTAGAGGGGTGGTAGAGATATTGGAAACTCTGTACCAATCTTAATGATAAAACATACACTGCCACATTGTAATATTGCATTACATATATATGCACACACAAATAGATGTTCACACACACAAACTCTGTTGCATCAGTTCTTTAGTATTCCTTGTATGTATGTAAATGTAAGTCATTATAATCCCCATACAAAATTAATTACAGTCAGAAATTCCCACATTCGTATTTTCAGAGGGTTACCAGATATTCTTTTAATTTGGCTCTACCGTCTTGTCAAAATAAAAGCTCTTTGCCTAACATTTATGAGACCTCTAAGCTTAATTACATTCATCTTTATCAGGTTTTGAAACTGGCTGATATATTTAAATGAGCTAAAATAAAAAGGTTTAAGGCAACTGAAGTCTCTTCAATAAACTGAAGAAAAATTTCCAAAAGACTATGGAAGTGGTAGTGACCAAGTCATAAAGAAGAAAGATTTTAAAACTAATAAGTTGCCAAGTGGATCCTTCTCTTAATTAGTCTTCCTTTCAAAGAATTAGTGAGTAAAAAGCTTAAAGAAGATGAAGTGAAATTTGAATGTTACCCACAGTCTATAAATAAGACTTAAATTAGTGTTTCATTTGGCCCATGATAATTCTATTATATGTCCTGCCATATTCTAATTTCTTTGTCTCGCCTTCCTGCAGTTTTTCATGACCAAGAGATGTGACTTTGACTACTGGAGGAGACTTTGAATATTTTTCAGCCTATAAAAAAAGCTGAGGTACACTGGTACTCTTCACTTGGGGTTTTTTTGGCTTTCATTGTTAAACATTTTAAGTATTTTAGGGTTTACACTTGGAAATATTAGTCAGAGGAGGGGTTCAGCTCTTAGCTCTGTCACAGATATCCTTAGCAGCCTTAGGAGTTAGTGACAAGGGACCACACTGAGTAAAGGTGGCTATTCTCCCTAGGGTCCTTGTGAAGCAGGCACGATCAAGCTGTGGTTTGTGGACCCCTGAAGGTCAGAGGGTCTATGACAGTTAATGAAGAAAGACAAATATACTGTCAGGTTGTACCAAAAGCAGCACCATCACTGGAAAGTTGCTGGAGGACTTGCAGGTTGTCTGCAGGTCAGTGAAAACACACTTGCTCAGAAAAAAAAATGTCCTCTTGTTGAAGTCTTCTGTGCCTGAAGACAGTTTTAATTTTTCTGTGACTGAATTCCCAGACAGTAATGTGATTGAGTAGTGGGAATACTGGGAACGTTTCCCACCCTGTCTTCCCTGTTTATTTTAGAAAACCTTAAGCTCATAGATTCTGTTTTTACAGAGTTTCTTCTGTCTCTGCAGGCAACGTTGCTCTTTTATCTGCTGTTATGAGTAGTATTGAAGCAGTAATCACTAGTGAGCTCCCTCTCCATTCAGGGCTCAGCTCCCCAAAGTCTGATCCATGGGTCTGAGTGGAGAGAGCAGCTCTGGCCCACACTACACATGGGCTGTGACAAAATGCAACAATTTAAGATAAATGCAAAGTTTTGAGACCCTCAGAGCCCCTTCCTTTACTGTCCCAGAATTTTCTCTCAGTTGAATCCTGGACCAGATAAGAGCTGGACCTAGAGGGTCAAAATTTAATCCGTTCTTTGGAGGCCAGGAACTAACACCTGCTCTATCTCAGAGCTTCATATTGTTATTGTCTACCACACAGTGTGGTTAATATATATGCCTGTGAAATTTATTCAGTGTCATAGAAACAGGTGATGTAAAAAATAGATTTCATTCAGATCTGTGACAAATTCACAGAAGAGCTGAGTTTCTCTAATGACTGGAATGAGGACATGCAAACTACGGCAGCTCTAGGCAGATTCTTATTTTGACAGAAGCAATGACTCACTGTGTGGCCATGGACAAGTCATTCAATTTTCTTGTGCTTTAGTCAACAAAACTATAAAATTATTAAAAGACAAAAAACAAAAAGTCCCCAGATTTTACTGAAAAACAAATCCTTCCTCTGAGCTCAGTTGTGAATAAATGACAAAAACAACAAGATGAAACATGGGTGTAACCCACAGCTTTGCCAGATATACCACAAAAATATGGAGAGGGTACAGAGGAAGAGAAGGAAGGGGAAAAAAATTATCAACAAGAACACTGAAATGCCCCAAAGCACATGAAATCATATGAACAGAAACAACATCAACAAAAGAGTATAGATGCCCACAGGGTGGTGAGTAGGAGGCTGTATTCCAAAGAAAAATAGCAATCAAATGATCTAATGCTCTTTTCATCACAAGCAGCCTTTAAAACTAGATAATGATTGTCTCACCCTTTCGTGGGGTACAGTATGACAACTATTTAAATGTGCCTGGAAACAACACCAATCAGATTTTAGCAGAGTTAATGAAGGATGGTTTGTCCGATACTAACTGTTGGAAGAAACATGGATGCCTAAAAGGCACCACTGCCTACCAGTGATGGTCTCCTATTTTAGTCTGCTCAGTGACACCTGCTTCACCAGGGCAGAGACCAGGGGACCTTAGGCATCACTCATACTGAGCAAGTCCTGAAGGAACTGCATCATATAGCAGGGGGACTAGGGGCTACCTTACATGCTGTTTGGAGTCCCCTGTACATTCAAAAGACACATATTGGTGCACGGGTGTAATAGGTCTGACACACCCTATGAAAAACCCACTGCATGCTGGCATCTGGCTTTCTCTGCAGTGATTGTAGCTAGGGTCTCAGACCCTTTGGCCCTGGCTGCTGCACTGTATCCTTGGTTCTTGTCTGGGATGAGAGGATGTGAAAAAAGCATGACACCTCCTGAGACATCAGTGTTACTTCTAGGACCTATTCTGTGCTGCCTGGCCATGGCCAGCATAGTTTTCTACACAGAATGAGGTTGCAGCAGAAGGTGATGTTGCATTACACTGCTTCCTGAAAAAAAAAAAAAGCAGGAGGATGATGCTTTAGCCCTGGCTGCAGTAGCCAAGTGGCTGTAATGGAGTGAGAACATGAAACACAGAGAAAAACAATGAACAGCAGAAAAGTCAAAGTTAGGCCTGCAGCAGAAAAGAGGCTACAAAGGTATCTTCAAAGGGTTTTCTGGGAAAAAAAGAAAAAGAGCAGACAACATACATATTAATGAACCAGAAACAATATTGAAAAACAACCCATTATCCTTACTCAGATCAAAAGAATGTGAAGATTAACACCTCAGACATCAGACCTCTGCTACAGGAGAGTGGGCTTAGCAACAAGTGTGCTTGTCCCCATCTTCCTTTGTTTTTGTGACTGGTACCAGGCAAAGAGGGGACAGGTTCATTGTGAGGAGCTGTAGAAGTGGGCCTGCAAGCCCAGCAGCTGCACAGTGGAAGTTTAAAAAAAAAAAAAAGAGCATTAAAACTGAGAAAAGACTGTAAAATCTGGATGAGCATGGGAAGAAAATGGAGATGAAAATTATACGGGCTGCTATGCAAAGACAAGATTTACTGTCTTGCCTTGCTTGAGGGGAGTGCTGGAGGACTCCGGGAAAGATGCAGCATTATTTGCACACTCCTCACTGAACTGCCAAAAGGCTTCCTTCCCAGTGGCCATCAATCTCCTCTCTCCTACTCCCACCCCAGAACCCTCTTCTCCTCCAAGCCCATGAGGCTCCCTAGCTTTCCAAGAGAAAGAAAGTCCTACAGTGCTCCTCCCTGCAAAGGCGTTTTTATCTGAAAATGAGAGGCACTCTCTGCTGGGGATTGTATCCACTTGCAATGGGAATGGCTCAATGATCTGACAAGTCTTTTCCATATTTGGCAAAACAGCTATCTGATCAAATTAGATTTTTCTCTTACTAAATTTCCACAGAACAAACTGTTATTTAAGATCTCCTGCCTGGTGCATGAAACCACATCTGCATGGTAAGGGCATTTACAATAATGAAATGAAAGCTACTCCAGAAGTGGTTACAGTGAAGGAAAGGTGTCTCTAATGATGACAATGGGGAGAGACACATTCATTCTGTGTCAGAGACTTCATAACAAAAATTCCTGTTTCTATATACCTATCTTCTAATAGCAGCTCACATTTGCTAGGGGCATTGAATTTCAGACCATCAGACTTTCTGATTTTTTGCACTCATGTTTCATACATACACTGATGATGAAAAAGGGTCAAAATACAAAGTTAGAATCCAGCACATTTTTCACAGCTACTTTGATGCTTCAGAAATTATACAATCCAAAAAGAGAAAACAAAAAAACTCGGTTTTGCCACAAATGTGACTGAACAAAATTTCAGCCTTCCTGAGATCAACAGAAGTTTTGTTGCTGATTGCAAAGGACTTTCATTTGATTTCATATGCAGGATTCATTAGATCAGAGGTAGCTATGCTGTTTTTACTACATCCATTTTCCTGATTCTAGCCATTTTAAAAATTATTCAGAATTTTCCCAGCTGTGATAGGATGAGAGTCACTGGACACAAGGTTGAACATAGGAAATTCCAGTCAGATTTAAGGAAAAACTTTTTCAAGATGAAAGTGATTAGCCATTTGAACAACTGGCCAGAGAGGTTGTGGGATCTCCATCCTCTGAGATATTAAAAATTCAGTTGGGGACACCCCTGAGCAACCCGCTCTAAACAGCAGTGCTTTGAGCAGGACATTGGACTATATGGACTCTGGAGGTCCCTTCCAATCTAAACTGTTCCGTGAATCTGCGTACAGGGAGCACAGTAACTTACGACGTAACTACACTGTGTGGATTAGATCTCTGACCCTGCTAGTCTTCAGACACTACAGAAAACAGTGCTAAATACTAAGAATAAATCCAGAATTCATGAATATTGGAATTAGAACCATTTACAGGAAGATGTAGACTTTGGTCCAAAATACTGTTTTGCGTAGTAAAAATGTTGTTGTTAAAAGGCTGATCATTTAACCAGTCCCTCATGTATTTTTCTGAAAGTTTTCATGGGTGGTTTGAAACCCACTCCAGTCTTTTCTTTCTACATAACAATACGATCATAGAAAGCTTTGGTTTACTATCAAGAAAGTGGGCCAAGTTCTGGTTGACTTATACCTTCTGCAACTTCAGTAGCAATGAAATTTCACAGTGAGGTAGCACAGGACCTGTTCTAGTGCTCTTCAAACTTGTAAAGCTTCTTCCTCTTCAGACTGAGTGGGAATTTTTGCATGTATAGACTGATGCCTGACATTTTTAACGTTTTTTTGGTTAGGCCAGATTTGAAATACCAAAAACATCTTTCGGTATTTTTGTATTCCTATGTCAAATTTTCCCTCTCTACAAATTTTCTTACTTTCTCTTTCCATATATTCTCCCTCTGCCTCACTCCTAAGAAAAAGAAAGTAAGAAAGAAAGATGTAGAAACTTGCATTTCTATGTGGGTGAGAGGAATTAACAAACCAGTTTTCAAATTTTCATTCCTGCTGCAATCAGGACTGTTCTGGTTTTATACACATAATCTGCAGATCCCATTTTCCTATAGCAGTAAGTAGGTTTCAGATACCTACTGAAAGCCACACAACTTTTTATGGATAAATCCATCATAAATTACTATTTATTCAATTATGATTAATGCCAAGCAAAAATATATAGCAACTTGTTAACTGTATGAAGGAAAATAATGAATAAAAGGTCTAAGCAGATGAGTCACAACAGATCATTGTTTCCTAAAGTCTGAGACATATCCCCTTGTGGGGTATGAAGAGCTAACAATGGGTCACAGAAGATGAATACATTAAAATGGGTGTGTATTTAACAGTATGTGGTAATTTAGCAGGAGAAGTACAATTATTTTTCTCTTAATGCAGCAGGGCTTAGTTTCCAAAAGTTTGGGGAACAATCTGGTACATCATGATCCAAGGCAGCATGTTCCTACCAGCCCATGGCACAGGGAGGCTGTTTTTATAAGAGTTTCAGGCAATTTTTGTATGCAATGGAGGCTCCCATGATCACTGAATAATAGGACAAAAACATGACCATACACATCTGACCCAATATGCAGTTATTTTCTGAGCTACCTGTTAACTGTTACTAAAAAAAAAAAAAAAAAGAGGTTTAAAAGATAGATGGTAGGAATGAATACTTACATACTAAATTGAATGGAAATTCTTCCTGGACTTCAGTGCATCCATCACTCAGGTGGTGCAGCTCACTGAAAAACTCCAACTTCAATTCCTCTGTCTTTTTGGCTGTGGTTTCACAATGGGCCCAGAGGTTAAATGAGCCAGCTGTTACTGCTTGTGCGTGAAACTCAACAGCTCTGAAATTCCTCCTTAAAGGCTGCATTCAAACAGGAGCTTAGACCCACTAAGGAAGGACTGTTGCTATCTTGTTCTTCTGGAAAACAGCATTGCTCTCCAATGCAAGTTATATTTCTGTATAAAATATGTTGCATCCTCCTGACATCAGTCAGGAGTCAAAGTTTTCAGCTGTCGCCTTAGGATGGATTTTCAAGAGCACCCATCCACAAATCAACAAAAAAAGTTGACAGATTTTCAACAGAGCCAAGAAAACAGGGCAAAGTTTTCTCACAAATAAGGCCACAAGTCTCACAAGAAAACTATTGGGGCAAAAGGATTCTGTTGAAAATGTGGCTCCGCTTTTAGTCTAGTGCATTAAGAATATTGTCTCTTTTGTCTCTCTGATCTGTCGGCCTCCTGCCTCACTAGCAAAAATCATGGTCCTGAACTTTAAGGAATTAAAGTTAACATTTGCTTACACATATTAAGTTCTGTGTCAGATATGTGTAGGCAGTTACACATGACACACTCTTCATTCCTCCTCCTAACACAAAAAATGATCCCTCTATTCTTTATTGTTATCCTAACCTGAGTGTAATTTTCAAAGCTCTTAAGCCATTTGCAGTCTTAGAAATTTAAAGGCCAAATTGTGTTGGTCATTTATTTCTGAAGAGAATTGCCCATCAATTCAGTTTAATTTGGTCTAACATAAAATTTCTCATTGACTATTAGAGGTCTCTGGGAATCTGCCATATGGTCCATGTTTTGTTTTTTTCCTTTCAGTTATGAAATACTTTACTAAAAGTTAACTTTCAATTAAAAAATAGAGACACCTAATTTAGGTCAGAGACTGAGCTGAGATTATGAAGACTTGAGTTTTGTTCTTGGTTCAACAGCTGACCTCTTGTGTGGTCTAGGACAAGCCACCTCTTTATGTAGCTTATTTTGCTCTGCTTAACTTGCTAAATTTTGCCTAGTTGAATAAAGAACCTTCAGTGAGTAAATCATGCCTGACCAACTCAATTGCTTTCTATGATAAAATGACTGGATCTGTGGAAAAGTAGAGAGGAATAGACGCCATTGACTTTAGTAAGGCTTTAAGCACTATCTCCTACAGTACACTTATATTCAAGTTGAAATCTCACAGTCTGGATGGGTGGACAACTAGCTGAGTAAAAAAGCTGGTTGGATGTTCAGGCTCAAAGGGTTATGTTTAATGGGTCATACTCTATCCGGGTGCCTGCAAGGCGAACTGGACTGTTTAATATCTTTATGAATGACCTGGAGGAGGTGATGTGCTGCACTCCTGTCATGTTTGCAGATTGCACCAATTTGGGGGGACCACTCAATACACTTGAGGGCAAGGGCTGCCATCCAAGGGGACCCAGACAGGCCAGATGAAGAGGCCAACAGAAACTCCATGAAATCAGCAGGGCCAAATGCAGAGCCTTGCCACTGGGAAGGAAGAGCACCTCAATGACACAGATAAAGTAGCATAAGTTCAGCAGAGGGCCACCATGATGGTCAGGCTCTGGAGCACCTGCCCAGGGCAGGGAGAGGCTGAGGGAGCTGGGCTGGTTCAGCCTTCAGAGCACATGACTTTAGGGGTCCTAACAGCAGCCTGCCTGTATCTATAGTGAGGTGATTGAAAAGACAGAGCCAGAGTCTTCAGTGGTGCATGGTGGGAGAATTAGAGACAACAGATTTAGTTGAAGAAAGAGAGACTAAAGCTGGATGTAAGGAAAAACTTCTTCCCCATGACAGCAACACCCACTGCAACTGCCCAAGAGGCTGTGCAGTCTCCATCCTCAGGGGGTTTCAGAATCAAACTGGATAAAGCTCTGAGCAGCTTGGGCTGAGCTCAGAGCGGACCTTGCTTTGAGCAGGAGGTTGGAATAGAGACCTCCAGAGGTCACTTTCAAACTGAATTACTCTGTGATTGCACTAGGTCCAGTGAGCACCAAATTAGATTCTTAGTCAAGGATCAGTGTAATCTGCCCTCCCTAGAGCTCCCATGTTCCTGCCTGTGACTTCAGGAAAGATATACTGGTGTACATCCCAGGTTATGTAGGACTGACAGAGCAGATGCCATGTGCCTGCAAACTAAGTCTTATTCAGCTCATTTCACACATTGAATATGTGAGCAGGTCATAAACAGGAGGTACAACACACCTGAGAACTCACTCTCCTCCGGACAGTGTTGAGAGAGACCTTGACCTGTCACGTATGCCTGTGCCCTCACCATCTCTCTACAGGATGTTCAGGGAAGAGGCTCTAAATCCTTCGCGAGAGAGCTGTTCCATGTTATTATGAAGCTGAAGTATTACAAGGTGCTTAAATAATTGCTGTGGCAAGGAGTGAGAGAGAGCTACAGAGAAAAAAGCTTTTTAGCCTGGTGTCTGAGGCAGCTGCATTCAATGTCCTGCTCCACACAGTCCCCAAGATGAAAAGGAAGAGCCACACACACAGAGCATGGAGCACACCTGCTTTCACAAGAGCTGGTAGCCAGGTGAAGCAGGAGTGCTCGCAGGATGAAGAGGTTCACATCAGGTGTAGAAAGAAACTTACCTTCTGCCTACTGTGTTGTGGGCACAAAGATACCTGGGGAAAAGCCTTTTGCCCCTGCAAAAGCCTGTGCTTTCTCTGTCCCTGTGCTAAGTTCACATAATGAGCAGGGGGGGTTACTTTTCAAAAAATAGTCATGTATATATGTAACATTCCCATACCAGTGCTAGGTAAAAGGCACTGCCACCTCTGAAAACCTGGCAAATCCCAGCCCGTTATTTCCCTTACTTTTCCTCCTCATGCTTCAAAATGAACATTTTTGTTTTGGATGAAATGGAATGTATGTTTGCATTTTACACTAAATAAATGTTTTCAGATTTCCATTTTGGCAAGAAAAACAAAAAACAAAGTTCCATTTGGTTTGACTCTAACTTATTTTTTCTCCCTCTTTTTTAGGTTCGGCACTAGCTGAAAAAAAACAATTATTCTCACAGCCTTAGTCACACGTTTTCCAGGCAGTGCCTGAAATGTTTCCTTTCAACTCTTTACAAGCATTTTATAGGTTGTCATTTCGCTGCTGCTTCAAGAACAAGAGACTGCAATTCTTCCAAGTGAACAGCTTCGATGACTTTCCTGACTGATGCAAATGTGTTACACTGTTGACAAATACTAACCATGAGAGTTGACTTGGCTATTGCTGTTTGCTGTAACTGGTATTTCCCCTGAAAATTCTCCTCCCACCCATCAAATGGAGCATTCTGTTTTATCAAGCTAGTTTTTAATAATCTTTTTGTATGTCTTATCTTTTATCTAGACAAATAAGAACTGGTCAGTTTTCAAGAACCATAATTTGCCACTTAAACAGCTGTAAACAATTCCCTGAGGAGAGGCCAAGCACTGAATGCCTATGGAGGCCAGAATATGTCCTACCATTAAAAATGATCCACACTGAAACACATGGACAAAGTAACATGGACATTTCAGCTATATTTCAGCTATTTGCAGCTTGGTTTGAGAAGAAACAGGGAATGCAGTCAATGTCCCAAGCCTGTCGGTGTTTAAGAGGAATATGGACAATGCCCTTAACACGCTTTAACTTGGTCAGCTCTGAATTGGTCAGATAGTTGGACCAGATGATCATTGTAGGTTCCTTCCAACTGAAATATTCTATTCTATTCTATTCTATTCTATTCTATTCTATTCTATTCTATTCTATTCTATTCTATTCTATTCTATTCTATTCTATTCTATTCCATGCCATGCCATGCCATGCCATGCCATGCCATGCCATGCCATGCCATTTATTTCTGTAAGTGTTGCCAATACCTGTAGCACACAAAGACTGACAAGGTTCCGGGCCAGAGGAACTTCTAACCTAAATTAACACACAACAAAATGTATGAAGAGATGACGTAGATTACAGAGGTCAAAGTCTCAAGCCATACAAAATGCAGTCATGCCGCTGGTCAAAATCCTGTTCAGGAAAATGTAGGCAAGCATCTATACTTACGGACCCAAGACCTGAACCAGCTCCTTAAAATACATGAAAATATGCACAGACATTAATAGGAAGATAACAACAGCAGTTCTGTCACCATAGGTAGCTGCTAGAGTTGGTGGTAACCAATCAAGTAGGCTTCAGGAAGGAGCAAATCTGGTGTATCCTAACTTTGACCTCATCTTCAAAAGTGGTTCTCAACCTCATCAAAATTAGTACAAGGAAAGAAATGAAACAACAAGTAAATTACTTTTAGAACAACTAATTCACATGGATTAACAGCCATAACTCAATTTCAGAGAGATGACTAGATTTTCATAACATGTGCACACACACACAAAGTAGACACTAGGATATTGGGGCTCAGTTAAATATTTAAATAAGATCAAAATAAAATTAAAATAGTTTTTGTATTTCATATTTTATTTTTAATTGATTGGAAAATGGAAAGAAGGCATTGAAATACTGTGTTAATATCTACGCTATCTCCACTGGCTACGCAAAGATTTGCTTCTGATTTTAAAGTTTCTCAGCCCAAGAAGATGTAGATTTTCTTGGCAACAGCTGCTGTGTAAAATATTCTGAGATAGAATTTTTTATCATAATTAATAATAGATGAAAATTTCTGCTTTTTTGATGTTCTAAACTCTATGCTGTTTGATTTACGATGTCTTTATAGTTGTTTTTCTAGTAATTCTATGCCTCTTTCTGTTGGTATAAGGCTGGTCGTCTCTTTTATTTCCCTAGTGGAGTTGGTACAGTACTCTTTTCTTCCTTTTCTTGCCTTCTTTTTCTGTAAATATATTTCATAAAGTTCTCCTTTCTTCCTTAATGAGACTGATCCCTATGTTCTGTAAGTTTGTTGCTGTGGAATTTTTTTCTTTTTCTTTTTTTTTAACTCCGCACAGGGCAGTAATAAAACCTTGGTGGAGACTATCACAGTGAGGAGCGTGTTCTCTGCATGCTCTTGTAGAGCTGGCTGTATTCTCTGTAATGAATGTTTTAAACCGGATGGTGACTGAAGAGGTGTAGTCTGGTTTGGGAGTTGAGTTTTTTGGCTTGCATTGTGACTTTTTCATTTGGTGTTGGGGTTTTAGGGAAGTATGCCTTGAAAAACTTACTGGATAATGCTCCATGATTGGTATATTATGAAAAGTTGGATACAGGTGCTTATAGGCTATTATTACTGTGTCAGCAGTCCCGGCTCTTGTGACAGTAGAGGACCATATATCATAGCTGAGATGCTAATGACAGCTGTAGTTAAAGCTGTCAAAGAGTTTCCAATAGAACCCCTTGTATTCCGTCATTCATAACTTTTTCAGCATTACACCTGCAGAGTACAAATTTTCCAGGAAATATTTATACCTCAGAGGGGAGTTTTTTGGGTAAGCCTAGCCAGTTGTTGACACATGAGAAGAAAAAAAAAACAAAACAAAACAAAACAAAAAACAACCCAAAACCCAAATCTAAATCAACCAAAAATCAAGCCACCTTCTATCATGAAATCAAAATCTTCTTTTAGAACAATTTTAGCCATTTGTCAGGCTGTAAAACAGTCTGAAACACATCGGGGACACCCTGCGTGGAAGAAAGCAGCTCCAAGGAAAACTGTTGGATACTTAACAGGGTTGGGAGGCTCCAACTTAGTGCAAACCAGGCCCAGACAAGCTGTTCCTCAGCCAGCTGGAGACAGGGTGGGCAGGGTGGGTATTCATAAATGTATGGAATTTTTATTTATAAATAAACAAACAAAAAAACTCCAAATCAACTTCAAACAAAAATAATAAATACCCTCTCTGGCACTTTGTCAGCATTATTGCAGCATGAAAGCTTGTGAAATTTCACCAGAGAAGTCACAGCTGCAAGTAAAAGGCAGCAGTAAGAAATATCGTCTGTTCTCCTGCAGTGCCTGCTTCCTGCTTCAGTGCCATGCAAGTTTAAAAGGCCACTTCCATCCTTACTCTGTAATACCCTTTAAGTAGCATTTGTGCATCATGACTGTCAATTACCTCATAAACATCTGCAGCAGCATCATTGTTTGGATAGCTGGTTCTCAGTATATACCCCTCCAGAAGAATACGCTTTGCCTCATATTATTCAGCTTCTGTGGTTTGCGGTTTTTTCAGTAAGATCTATACATTTGCCTATACTGCAACATGCCATATGGATGTACTCATGGTAGGGTGGCTTTTTCTACTGACTGCATTTTTATTTGTAACACTGCACTTTCTATAAAAGATTTTGGCAAAGGCAATGGAGAATCATAGTTTAAATATAATAATATTAATTTACCATCCTTTCTTTCCTTTTTTCTTTTGGAGTTGTAACTTAACAAACAGCCTCTAGTGCACAGACACTAATTTATTCTTCAGCAACCCCAGGAGATAACATTCTGGCATTCTTTAGTAAATTTGGCCTTGTAAAAACTACGCCTGGGTGGTGCATGATTATCTTTCTAGAACCAGGCTGTTCTCAGTCAGCATTGTTTTTTCTTTAATAAAAAAATGTTCACTGAGAAATATGTGTCCTTCAAATCAATGCAATTTTAAATGCTGGTTAGGAAGAGTTAGACTTACTATATAGTACTCACTTTCATTTTTAAACTATCATCAGTATTGTCTTAGAAGCTCATATTTGACAAATCTTAGTACTGTGTTAATACCTTGTATTTATGCAACATCCCTCATCCTGAGGGATCCCTGCATGTTACTTGGACCCTGACCAGGCACAGACTCATCACCAGGTCCAAATATGTACTTCCTGAGTGGGTTCCTGTACATATATTAGCATTTTGCAACAAGTTCTGTGCTAAATAAGGAGGGCAGAAAGATGAGGAAATCTATCGAATGCATGTGGCAGTCTGAAACATCGGTGACTACCTAGTGGCACATGCTGCTTAATAACAGAGTTAACTGTATTACAAGCACTATGGTCTGCAGCTACAGCTGAACAGGACTGACACTGGTATGTGACCACACCTTCATAGCGAGGACCACACAAAACCTACCTAATCGAGCCAATTAAATACGCCAGGCAGGGATTTGGCTTCACCCTATGTGGCAGGGAAAATACACGCATACATCATACAAAATTACTTTGTCTGAATATGGTGAGAGAAAATTAATTTTACATCTGACCACAGCCTCTGGTATTACAATAGCCTAATATTTCTAACAGTGATGCATTTGGCAAAGCCTGATTCAAGTAGACAGGAAAAGATAATTTAAAAATAGGTACTAAATATTCTCTACTTTACAGACCTGGTTCACTAATGCCAGAAACTTTCCCTACTCTCTTTTTTAGCTCATCAAAAGTCTGGGGACCAAACTGTGCCTTACTCTTCTTTATGCAGTTATGCTCAGCCTGCTGGAGAACACAAACAACACCAAGACATAAAAATGGCCCTGCAAGGTAGGAAAGACCAAAGATGAAGCAGACTCTATTTGTGCAATCCCAAAGATGCCCCTTAATCATATGGTGTAATAATAACAGCAGCAACAATAATAATAATAATGAATGATCACATTTACAAAAATAAAAGAATAAGCAACAAAAATTATATGTATCCTTATACCAAAAAATAGCAAAAATTATTAACTGTATGAAATCATTGACTACTGCATTTGATCATAAATTATGGCTACCTTGTGAAAGAAAGTAATTGTTTCTTAATAGTTCCAGCAATGCAACACAATAGCTTTGTAACACTGACTCTTAGAGTCTGCAAAAGTGGTATACAAGCAGTGTACAGACCCATAGTTGCCCCAGTGGTATTTTAAAACTGAAAATTGTGTTTAATACAGGTAATTGCTTGAGCCATTACAAAGGCTGAGAAGTGGCTCACCAGTCCAAAAAATTTGAGAGCCACTGGCTTAGGAGAAGAACAAGGAGAAATACCTTACAGTTGAAACTACAGGAACATATGTAGAATAATATTTCCTGTGACAGATTCTAGTCAGGTTGGTAGGATGTCCAAGCACCCCATGATTTTTAATAATCATAAAAAAACAGAAGTCCATTTTATGTTTTACTTGGAAATGTACCTTCTTGGCAGTTGCAGATCAACTGATATCATTTGTTCAGCAAAACATTTGCTTATTACTGATTCAGAAGGCAAGCCAAAGATTCACTTGGCAATTCTCTATGCCCATTATCCAACTTAAAGCTTCACTCAAAATCGCTCCATTTACAAGCTCAGATGAGATAACCACCTACCACAGTATGACAGATGCCAGAAGAAATCCAGAGGTGCTCACTTAGTCATAAATGTTTGGGACATAATTTTTAATCAGAGTTAATAATATTCAGAGCATAATTCTAACAGTCCAACAGTTTATGGATAAAAATTGCAGAATTTGTCAATAAATGTGAAAGTTCCATTTGTTCTATTACTCCAACTGGGTCCATTTTTCTCTGAAATAGATTTCTTTTATGTGTCCATTAACGTAAGATTGGAAGGGACCTCTTGAGTCATCAAGGCCAGACAACCATCCAAGTACCATAAGCAATCACATCACATCATCTCTCATACAGGGTTTGACTGAAATGTGTTTTACATGCAGTTCCATTTTTATTCCAAATACTTCTCTGCAGATGCTGTTCAAAACTTCAATAATTTAATATTTGAGGACTTTCTTTTGTCTTCTAACTACCTGCAGGTTTTGTGACTGGTTAAATGCATTTAATCTTTTATTTTGATACTGAGTTTAACTATCTCTTCTCCCTCTCTGGCATATGCCTTCCTGATATGTTCACAGATATTCCTTTGCTGTGTTAAAAAAGCCAGGTTGTTTTTAGTATCCTCTCAAAATACAGGTTCTCTGCTTCTCTCTTGGTGGCCCTTCACTGAACTTGCCTTCGCTTTGAGATCCCCCTTCTTGAATGTCATTGACCTGACCTGTACACAGTCTCTCAGGTGAGGTCTCGTGCACTGCAGTCACATTAATATGTCCTTATCTCCTTTGGGTTACTTGGAGAGAGCTCACTTGATTATTCTCCTTGCTGCCCGTATTGCACTGGGAATACAGCCCTGCTCAGCCTCTTGTAGTTGGTTTGCTGGAGTCTGAAGGTAAAAGTAAACACTGTTTCCTGGAGCTTAGAGAGCTACAGGAAGACTTGATTGGTCACCATTCATCTTTGCACTCTTCTGTCAGATTACAGTGACCCACTTCAAAAGTGTCCCAAGAAAGAGCATTAAGAATACTCCCTCTACCTTTGTAGTGGTTCCTCTCTAGTTTAAAAACAAGCTGTACAGTAACAGATAGGCAACGTTTTATGATGACTCCATTGGTTAAATATTTTGATGCTAGAAATGGTAGAAAGACTGCACAACAAAAATATGCAGTCCAAATAGCATCTACAAAGCTCTCCATCCCTCTTCCTTTTAAATACCAATGAAGAGAAGAACATAGCAGAGAGGAGTATATTCATTCAATCAGTTCAATCATTCTTGTGTTACTTCTGTGATGCCCTTCATGCAGAATGATCACAAGGAACTTCACTTAAACTAAACTGAAACGCTTACCAAACTACAACAGAAGGAAAGCAGAATAAAATAAATTAGCCTAGTCAAGACTAAGTCTTAAAAATGCCAAGGGCCTTATTTACTATAAAAAGCTTACAGTGTCTCTGTGTGTACACACTCACAAGCATGAGAGTAAAATGATATACATACATAAAAAAAGGAATTAGCAATCCACGCTGCTTCAGAGAGATTGTGCACTTCATTCTTGATTCACAAAGAAAATTTGCCTTAAAAGTGATCCACATTCAAGAATTCAAGACCTTCTTAGGCTACCATCCAGATTAACATAGGTAACAAGGCTAGCTGGGAACAGCTAAAATCTCTTTCAGCAATTCAATTATGATACAGCGCAATGACATGTGTTTCAGCATGGATTTAGCTCAGGACCTTATCCATTGGGATACAAAAGCACGGCACAGCATTCCTCCTGCTCATATATACTGGAAACATGCAAAGGGCAAATTAGCTGGAATTGGCAGGACCAATATCTGATTAAGAGCCTGCAACTATTGACAATTTTATGGATCATGCTGCATTAACATTTTGTTAATGTTTTGCTAGGGAAGTAGGGAAAATAACTGTAAAACTTCCCTGTATAAATGTATACTTGTATCTTAGCAGAAAGCTAGGGGAGAAAATCAAGGAAGGAAGCAACACAATCAGCTACAGACAAGAAACCTCCTCAAAAACATTGAGGGCACAATCATTTCTCTCCTTGTCTACCCCAGCTGTTGTAGGCTGTTCTCCCCATGCTGGAAACTACTATTGGTTAAAAAGGCTCTTGTGGGAAAGGAGAGGCACTCAGGGAAGGTTGAGCTCTGAGGAGAGCAGAGTGGGAGGTGAAGTGACCGCCCCAACTGTGGGAGGGGAGGGAGGCAGTCTGGGTGTTGAGGAGCTCATGCTTGAAGAGATTTGGAGATGTCAGAATTGAACTCACTAGCGTATGGTAAGGTACGGAAAATATAATACAGTGATATTTCTGTTATGATACAGTATTTAAGATAGCTGAACTAGGTAAGACAGAAGACCAAGTCACAGGACAACTTTGTGGAGCTGCAGAAAACATACCCATGATTCACTAGTAAAACTTAGAGATTACTGAGAAGGTTTTTACATAAATTTCCTACTCACATATAAAGATCCCACCCAAAAATGGAGGAAGAGATCATAAGAAATGACAAAACAAAATAGAAGCTTCCCTCAGCAGGAACATCTAATTGTTAGTTAATATAAATCAGGCAAGTTTTAATGAGAGCTAAGAAGTCTTCCAAGTCATGGTAATCCCGGAGCATGTCCCTGCGAACATACAGCTCAAATGACTGTTGCTTGGTTATTACTGTGAAACAGTGATTCCGCACCACTGGCTCATGTGGAACAGCTATTGTGTCCATCAGGAACAAAGCTGATTAAAGAACATCAAAGCGAATTAAGTATTTCTGCCAGAGTTACTTTTATTATGAAATAATAGTGTCCATATCTTAATAAAATTTTAAATAATAATTAAAAAACAAAAACAAACAAACAAACAACAAAAAAAAATCCCCTAGTATGGAATAGCTTTTCAGCTTTAAAATTGTACCACTGCTTTTTCTCAGTAGGTTGACCATGCAGAACAGTCCTTACTGAGAAAGGACAACCTGAGGAAAAAAAGTCCCATTAAATTTAATTTTAATTAGCAATGCCATGAGAAGTAATTTTGAAAAAGTTCTCCACGTTGCACGGTTTTACTTATAATATTTCTAGGTTTTGCTAGTTCAAATAAATTTTAGAATGTACAGATTTAAAGAACAGGACAAATTTTAAATTTAAAAAAATAATTTTAATTAATTTTTTTCAGCTATTGACAGAATGTATCCAGGGTTGCTGATAGCTTAAAATGCTGAACAGTCTCTATGGCAATTTTCAATGTTTCTTGTCACTGAAAAAAATCATATGTTGAAAAAAAAGGTAAAACCTGAAGTGTTTAGAGAACAACATTAACCTGATTACATCCCCACAGCTAATTAACAGCACAAGTAATAAATATTTAATAGAAGCAAGCTGGTGACACAGAAATGTAAAATGGCTTAACATGAATTGGTACATTTTAGGATTATTGATGAAAACTTGACTGATTGTCTGAATAATATAGGCCACAATTTTAGCTAGTGATTCTTGAATCAAAATATAGAAGGTACAAATGAAGTCGAACATATATCTATGTAAATGTATAGATATATTTATAAAGATGCCCATCTGGATTTAAAGTCTTTAATTAACGGAAAAATTACACCACCTCTTGCTTCATCATTCCAGTGCTCACGAAGTAGAATTTACACCTCGTGAAGAACAGACATAGAAGAGACACAGTTCTTCTTTAAATACATTAAATCATACTTTAAATAATTAAAAGCCCTGGTCATAAACCTGAAGGGGAAATTATTGTAGTAATTCTCAAAAAACCCCCCCAAATTTCAAGGCAATGCATTGTTCTTATATGTATTTGTCAATCAGGAAAGATACACTGCACAAACTGCCAGCGGTAGAAAATCTCTGCTAAAACATCTTGGCTACGTCAGATTCTCATAATAGAAGGATGAAACATTTTTTGAACACAAGGTTTCTGCTTCCATCTCACCAAATCAAAATTTTCTGAAAACATATTGCTTCATAGCTATTAAAAATAAATCATAAAATGTACTACTTTCTCATATTACAGATATACACATGATAATAGTTTGTTCTCTGTTGCATCCAAATCTTCAGGCTCAGTGACATAATCTTTTAACAGGGTGTCTACTAGTTCTTAAATGAAAGACACAGTGTACTTTTTTCATCTGTAGTTGCATTTCACAAGAAGTGCCCAACTATTTTGAACTAAGACATTGTTTGGAAATATATTCCATCCTTTTATAGAAACATGATTCCAGCTAAAGCCATGGGTATAACTATTATAGAAGATGAAAAAAAAAGCACATCTTCACAAAGATTTTCCAAATACAAGTGTCCCCCTCCCCATCCTTCTAACTGGTTGGAAATCAGCAACTCTAAGTTTTCCCAAACTTCATTTATTTAAAAATAAAGGTTACACCCAGGACCAAGTCCAACAGTGAAATCAGCCGTGTAAACAGGATGGAAAAATCAGTTATTCTCACATATGGAGAGTTATAAAAGGTATGTGACATATGGAATCTGTATTTCAGTTAGGTCACAGCTTTGCTCTAACACTTTCTTTTACTCTTTTAACCTACTAGGAAAATGGTTTTCAGTCAAGGAGTCAGAGATGAAAAAGAAAACCTATTGAGTGTTGAATCTGAAGCCCTCTGAGGGTAGGATGTTTGTACCCAAGAAAGATGTGTTGAGTAACAAATATGTAACATGCATGGAGGATAAGTTAGATAAGTGTGTAATGTGCTTGGATTAAAAAGCAAACAAATAAAAACTTAGAAAATTTAATCCTTGTTTACTTTGTTATGAGAAACTCCAGGATCTTTAACATTCTGTATATTCATCAGAGTAGGAAAATATGAAAACTAAAATTCTTGTGGGATGGGAAAACTGTTTCCTGCCCATCTCTGACCTCTCAGTGTAAAACTGCTAAGCGCTTTGGTTTACAGTACAAATATTTCTGGATATGGTATCCATCTGTTATGTATTAGTGAAATGTTTCTGATATTCAGCATTCTTTTAAACAGCACTATTACAATTTCATCGAGAAAGGTTAATAGCTAAGTAATAGTCTGACAGGTTTACAGTGGATGGTATTTCTGGAAAGAGTATTTGCTGTTTAGCATTTCTTAAGCAGAGCTGTTAAAATTTCAACCAAAGAGTTTTCAAAACTTCAGAATGATGTATCATATGTGGGGTGATTACACAGACTATTACTCTTAAAATGTTTTTTCAAGGAAATTTGACTATTTTTAACACATAACTAAAGGCTGTAAATGGTATGCTTGAGTTCATCATAGTTATCCATAAAGATAACTTTGTATCAGTTTCTGAAATGTTCTTTGTCTTAGCTACATCTTGATTGCAGGTCCGTATTTGCTCAGTAAATTTTATAGGTATAACCTCCTTACAGTAATGGAAGAGATGCTGTAATCCTAAGAAGTCAAAGAACACACAGAACAAGAAAGGAAATGAAAATCCCAAACTGAAGACCTACAGGAAACGTCTGCTAAAACCAGTGAATGGGTCCCATTTCCATTCCAATTGCTTTCTAGCTGCATGGAATTACTGTGCTGAATGTTTGCTTGCCAGGCTTTCCGATCTTCTATGCATGAATGATTGGGAAGCTGTTTCCCCAGACACCTATATACCTGGAGAAAAATGGTACTAAGGTGCACAAAGCTATTCAGACACTCCTCACCAGCTCCTGGCTCAGGGCTGAGTCAGAAACCCAGATGCTTCAGAGTCTTTCTGTCAGGATAAGGGTTCCAGCCTCCAGCTTGACATTTTCTCTGAGGTCCTTATAAAATCTTAAGGTCCTTGGCTCCTTGTTAGCAGCAGCAGATTTTGGCTCAGCACACTTATTCCCAAACAGCCTCTCCCAATACCCATGGCCATGACATTTTGATTCCCCAGGGACATGGGAAAGGAGAGATGGTCCCAGATTCTTTTTTAACCTGTTTACTGTGAGGGTGACTGAGCACTGGAACTCTGGTTGCCCAGAGAGGTTGTGGAGTCTCCATCCTTGGAGATATTCAAAACCTGACTGGGCATGGTCCTGGGCAACAGACTCTAGGTAACCCTGCCTGAGCAGAGGGGTTGGACAAGATGACCTCTAGAGGTGCCTTCCAACCTCAACCTTTCTGTAATTCTGTGTGATTCTGTGATTCCTTCATGCCGCCCTGCACCTCACCCTCATTTCTCCTTCCCCTTAGCATGTGTGGGAGTTCCTTGTTTTTGACTGCTACTGATGGTGGTCTCTGGTGACTTTTCTCCACCTCATTAGTGGTAATGGCCAATAAACTGAGCATACACGATGCAAAGACAACACATCCAACCACATGAGCTGCAAAACTACAATAACTATAAAAATATTCCTGTGTGCTTCTCTGCCTCCTCCTCTCTCCTCCAGTTCTTCTTGGTGACTGGGAGAGTGCTACCTACTGAGCCTTTCTGCTCCAGGAAAGAGGAGGAGAGAGAAGACACTGAGGGGTAAACTTCCCATTCCCCTTCTCCATCCAACAGTGCTTCTCCCTCTCTTCCTGAATGTGCTGGAGCAGAGCAGAGCAGCTGCTTGTATCTGCCATAGGGCAGCTGTAGGCACAAGGAAGAAGCTGGATAGAATTCGTGCTAGTGGATGGTCATCTCAAACCCAGAGGGGAGGGCACAGCAGAAGGTCCTAGACACCTCACTGCCACTTTTGCTCTAGGGCCAGGGTAACGGCTGCCAGGGAGAGGCCCTAAATGGAGCTGCAGAGAGGACCAAGGAGAAAAGAGCAAGATCTCCAGCACCAGCACTGGTCTGCCAAAATATCTCCATGCCTTTGCTTCTAGTGGTTAGTAGTATCATAGAAATTGGTGATGTTGAGATGCCTTTTCTACATCAGTACTGTAAGAGTCCAACAGAGCTGCCCATTGCTACCTCACTGGGTTTTTTCCTGAAGCAGTACCTTTTCTTTCAGTTTCAGGTTCAGCTGAAAATGAAGCTAATGTTAAAAGGTTTCATGAGCAGCTTTGGTTGAGGAGTCACCCCCCGCAAGCGGGCCTGTCTTTATGCAAAACAGCACTCACTTACTTTTCACAAGTTCTTCAGCAAAATGTTGGCAAGACTGACAAACAAGTGGGAAATCTCACATGCAGGATTTATAATTTTAAACTAAAGAGAAACTTTGGTTTAAATGTACATATTTTTAACCTGGAAAGAAAATAAGCAGCCATGGCAAAAAGAAGAGTTCGCAGATAAACTGCAGTAAATAAACCTTTTGTACAAAGTCTGCTGGGATAAAAAGCACTCTGAGTTTCACCACTAGATCCAGGACTGACACTTACAGCACCACATGGCTGCAGAAAAGAGGCAAAATGAACCTTGCACTGTTCTGCCATCAAGCCAATGGACCTATTTCACACAAAGAACCAGCTAATCAACCTAGACTGCAAAACCAATGTGATAGACCCACGTATCAACCGTTGTGAAAAGTTGTTTATGTGCTTCAGTGATTAGGTCAGATGAATACATATGGAACTAATTGGGAAAGGAAATTCCAGCTGTAAACAAAATGTATTGTCTGCCCCACCGTGTATGACTGACTGTAAGCCATAACACAAAGCTTAAGAAGCCTTGAAAAATATTGAAAAATACTGAAAAATATTACAGCGCTCTATACACCCATGCCTGACAAAAGCCATCAAAGAGCAACTACCTTCATCACTATGGGAAACAGTTTGTGCTTCTGTCAGAAGCACTCTTTGAAAGGGAATTACACCCACCTGACTCTTTTTCATTACTGTTCCGTTTCCAGTTTCCCCTTTCTGCCCAAAATACGTATGAAAGTTCCTGTGATCCTTAGGGCCTGACAATAAACTTTGGACAGTGGCAAAAACCAGAGCTGGATCTACACAAGACTGGAGCCACTCTGCTCAGAAAGTAAAGTGCTGTGAAAAGCTACAAAATAATGTCTTTACTGAAGGCATTTATTCCTCCACTCACTGTGGGGTCTGAAGCCACAGGGCACATTTGGCTCTCTACTAAGCCTGGAGGTCAGGTATCCAGGAGTGTGGAGCTGAATCAATCAGGTTGAAGAGTGTGAAGGCTTGATACCAACCCCTGAGAGATTCTTGCATCAACTCTCTCTAAACTGGGTTACTATCAGTAACTTCAGTATTGTAACTAAAACTGAAAATGAAAATAGCACCATACTTTCTCCAGGAAGAAGGAGCTGCATACCTGATCCACATGACAAGCTATGTCAAGTCTATTCTGTTACCATCAACCGATTCCTGTCACCTTCAGTTGGTTTTTAATGCCTATTTAATGCATTGGTTTCAATCTTCAAAAGTATGACTCACATACATATGAGTGAAATTTGATCACTGAACCAAAGTGATAGATGCATCCCTCTGCAGCAATGCAGATCACAAAGCACAGAACAATACAAAAACTGTGGACATAATATATTCTGATAAAGCCCACTTATGAAGTAATTTTCCAGAGAAATCTCAGTGTTATCCAGCACCTGACCATCTTAAGGAATGGTGCAAAACTTGCTTCTGAAAAAATCTTTCCCTTCTAAGCGATGCTTATTTCATATAAACCGTACCAGATAAGATCATGAGAAAACTAAATTTTTGCAAACTGAGACTGGTTTCTTAGGAGAACAACTTTTTGTGGCAGTACAACAGGCAAGCTTTATAGTCACACTTGTTTTCCTACTTCTAAGAATTATTCTTTTCTACCAACTTCCGTATTTGAATCTCAGTACTTCCTTCTCCTTTCACATCCCTATTAGCCCTTACTCAAACCTCCCACAACATGCCCAGACTCCCCTTCCATCATAAATAGCTTTGTATTCTTATTCCAGACAATATTTCAATGCTGAGAACTGAAACTTACAGAGTCTGATTTTATTGATTTTGTCTATTAAGTCTACTAAGATTGGTGTCTGCTAAGATTATCATTAGGATGACCAACAACACAAAACATAAAACAGCATCCTTGGAAAGCCTCCCCAGGTCACTGTCATACTTCCAAAATAGGAACTACAAGTAGGGGGAAGAGGTTAAGTCACTGAAGGTATTGTACTGATAAAATTTCAGTAATTTCCCACTTTCAAGCCAAAACATAATCCTGTCCAGATACAAAAGTGTTTGCAGTAAAGAAAGACCAGTATTCACCAAGAATCATCTATGAAATGGTCTGTGAGACACTTGCAACAAGAATATCATAGACAAAAATGTGCAGTTCACATTGCGGCGTCTTTTGCAAGTGTCAACAAAAAACACTGTATCTCTCCCTTGTTATGACCTGCACATACATGCAGTAATTATAATTGGACTTGTCTCTGCCCCTTGTATTTGGTAAATGAATGTCAGACCTTCAGACAGAAGGAAGAAGGCAGTTGTTTGAATACCATAGTGTTTAACAGACCTCCATCATGAGTATTTCTATCTATTGTATTTCTTAGAGCACGTCTCAGTAGAAAATGGTGATGCTAAATTTACATAAAACCCCCAGATAATTCCAGGAAATCAGGAAAAAGAAACTTCATACAAATTTTTAAAGCTCAGGAAGCACCATGTGTAATGGCTCATACATATAGCTGACAAGCTCCAGGTAAATGAAAATATTATTTTAACAGAAAACTGCCTGAAATACCAGAAAAACCTTTATTCAACCAAAACAGTCTCACCTGCAACACAGAATAGGAACCCAAGGCATTTTAGTGGACAAAGATTTAAGAAACAAAAAAGAATGAGAGTTGTCAGCAAGTACTGTTCAAAGCAGGTACGGCTGAAATCTCTTAGACAAAAATTAGAATTTTTAGCATCTTTTGAATTTTTAGAATTCTTCCATTTTTTAATGAAAAAATATAATTCAAGTCCTTTTTGTTTTCAAATTACATAAACAATATAAAAATTTCATGGTTTCAATTCTTTTTGTGTAAAACAAGAAAGCAGATGGTATAAATGCAGATCTTCTAGCATAAAAACCATTCTTCCAAAATTTGTGCTACCTTCTATTTTTAAGATCAGCTTCCATCTTAAAGCTGAGATTCCACTTAATAATTTACCTTCCTGGTCTCAGAATAATTCACAAAAAATGCCATTGTACTGTGACACTAACTGATTGTGAATGTTCAGTATTTATTTCATTTACAACTCATTTGGCTGTTCAGACCTCCTCAGAGTACAGACAACAGAGTTGCATCAATAACTGATGGAGGAAGGCAGAAGTGGAAATGAAGGCGATGAGAGTGATGATAATCTAAAGGTCTGTTAGTTCATGTAATCAGTCAGATCTCTGATGAAATAGACAGCTCTTCACTAACACATATGTTGCCTACACTTGGGTATACAATGACACACCACCATCAACTCCCCCTTAATTTTCTTTTGATAAAGAGTTTTCTTTTGAGAGCTACTTTATAGGACAGGGCTTAAAAAAACCTCTTCCTGCTTGCACAAGTTACTTCCTACTTTTACCAGTTACAATTTTGATAATTAAATATTAGATTAACCTATTCAGGCTGTATGTGGGGATAACAGGCATTGGAAGGGGTTTTTTTCACAAACGGTTCTGTGCAGAACAAGGCACAGTAGGCGTAGGTGCTGGCGTTGCCATTACATCTCAGTCTTACAAGCTGCAAAAGATCTGTTATTCTTCCAGACTAAAGCTGTCAATCAGGAGGGACTGTGAGAAATGATGCAGTGGTTAGTGATGTGGACTAAAGTTCACAAGAGACCAACTGATTTGCTCTTGTGACCTAACACAAATTTGAAATTCCTGTCTCCAGAGGTAAGAGGTTAATGGAATAACCTATTTTTTCATCTAGCTCCCTACTACAGAACAGCCTTTTAATTATTGCTATTATTTATTGATTTATAAAGTAACATGTAACATAAGGTACGCAGCAAGGAAATTATGAAGCATATAAAACACAGTTAAAATGATCAAAGAGATGTCTGATCTGAAGAGATCTGTGATGACAAATATGGAAAAGCACTTCTCCATCTTGGAGACAAACATCAACTTCACTGTGTCTGGTTATGTAGACACAGAAAACACACACACACACAAAATCCATCTGTAAGTTAAGAAATAAGAAGGATTTTAAAAACCCACACTTGGTTTAAAAATGTGAAGACTGTCATATTAAGAGTCCAAATACTAAGGAATAAATATTTTAATTCTTACCATAAGTCAAATAACTGTTCAGTGACCCAAACTTCTTTTAGTGGCCAAAGAAATCACCTTGATTATTTTAACGCGATAATAGTTGAAGCAGGATTTCAAGCCATATTGCCCTGAAGTAATAAAGAGAGAACCAAACTCAAATTTTCCCTGCACCTGACTGGCATCTGACCGGAGTCAGATGTGATGTTCCTACGTGATGATCCATAGCAGGGCTCCTAAAGTGTGCAGGGGTGTCATGAGAAGCTGCAAAAACTGGCAAATATCAAGGATGTTGAGGTGTTGTTCTCAATGCATTCCCAGTAGGAAATGGGAATAGTGACTGCAAAAGAAAAGAGTACACTGTGATGGAGACTTGCTGTTGTGTTCCCCTGCATTCCTTCAGCTGCCACGAGCATTATAGGTGCCCCCAAGTTTGGTGTACAAGCGCTACATGCTACCAGCTTCCACATGCAGTGCTAAGGCTGCATTTGATGCTTTTCTAATGCAGCCTCAAGCCAGTAACTTCAAAGGAGCACATCAAAGCTGTTATTCACAGCAGAGAAGAGTATGAAGCCGGGTGGCATTTATTTCTCCCCAGCGAATATGAAACTTTAGGGGGCTTCCCAAAGGACATGAGAGTGATTAAAAAAAAGGAAAACTCCTTCGTATCCTAGGGAAAGGAGGGTAGAGGCCCCATAGAGGCAGATGGAGGAAGAAATGAAAATTTCTCTCTATTAATACTTCTCCTAGATAGCCTGCTATGCTGCGAGGAGGGGGGGGGGGCGGGGGGGAGGAGAAAAAAGAACTAAGTTTCATCTTTGTTTCATTGGCCTTTTTTTTTTAATCCAAGTCACAAAAGCTTAAATTGATGAAATGAGCATGTGCAGTCTGACTGTGATAGGAGACAGGCAATTACTGAAACTCTGGGCCACAATATCAGCTGCCTGCTGACTTCTGCGATTGAATTAAAACTATCATAAGAATAATGCAAGGACTTGCCCTTGTCCTGCTTGTCTATGTGTTTATTTAATTTTCTGTCCAACTGACTCTCAAATAAATTTGAAACAGCTGCCATTTTTTTGATTCAGTAGCTCCATTACCCCCCAATGACATCATTCTGGGCACGCTCACCAACAATAGGTCATTATGCAGCAATTACTTTATTGATTTATGGAAGTTTTTGAGCTCCACCAGGAATATGCACATTCAAGGAAAAAAAGGACTTTTCCTTCTGCGCTCTTGTAAGTACTGAGTTGCTGCACTAGGCAGGGATAGTATTATGGACACAAAATTGGAATTTAGATTACAAAGGGAAAAGGAGGAAACTTTTTTACTATTGGCTACATCGCCAAAGAAAAAAGAAGATAAGATTTCAGAGAAGGATCCTGCTGTGAACTGATGTTTAGAAACCATGATTTAATGTGGTAATTAAACATATGACGCAAGTAAAACTGCTACGTAATAAGCTGGCAATAAAAGCATGCAACATTTGCTATAATCCACCCTAATGAAAGCTCTGATGCATGGGCTCTCTGAGGTACTGCGAAACACATTTAAGAATTATTATCACATGGAAACATTTGCTTTCTTCTGTTCCTATCAATATATTAGATCAGTCATCATTTATACATTATACACAATTCTAAGGAAGGAATGCAAAAATCATATAGTGCAGATCTGATTCATTATGGTCTTTCAGCCTTTAATCATCTGCTTGGTTTGAAAGTGTGGATTTTTGAAGAAGACTGACACTGCAAATTAAGACAATTTATCATTTTCTGTATTAAAAAAAACCCCTCTTGGAATACCCAGGAAAAACCATCGTTGTGGTTAATAACATAGTGGTATGCCATGCAAGAATTTTATAATCTTTTGAAACAGAATGGACATTAAGATGTATGGAACACAGACATAGATATCCCTGATATAAAAAGTTCAGAAGTGGATAAATACATGCAAAAACTGTGTCTGAACATGAACATATTTGAATGAGGCTTATACCTCTTAAAAATTTAGTTCTAAAACTTCTGTCATGTGCTTTTCTTTGCACTAATGTTTGGAGTCTAAAAATGGCTCTCTGCAATAATCAGTAGTGTAACTAGGGATTTTAAAAAAATCTAGAGGAACTGTGTGCCTGAACATAACAGTATTCAGCAAGAGCTGAGTGCCTTACTTGGATATTCAAACTTCACTCATTTTTTTCTTCCTGTTCCTGACTTTGATGCTTAAAATGTTTCAGTCATCCACTGAGGGTTAAGAAGCCGAATCATGTGAGTCGTGCACAACAGAGGCTCTGATCTTCAAGGGCAAATAGGGGATAGCAGCAGGTTCCTAATTCAAAGGATGATATATACAAACGAGCAACATTTCTTCAATGATTCTGGTTCCTTTTGAAGACCTGGCCATACTCTATAACTGAAATGTAGAACTTATGAACATCATATAGTCAGATATTCCTTCACACTAACTTTTCTATACCAGTTGCATATAACCGACAGAGTCACAGAAACTAGCCTCAGCTTGTGAATGATTCATAAAGAGAAAAAAATGGTTGGATAATTTAATTATAATGAAAAAATTATGATTTTTAGAAAACACCTCAGGGAAATGTCTTCAGGTCTGCAATCAGCACCATATGCGTATATTACTGTGCCTAGCAGACTCTCATATTATGGCTTGCAGAACTGGGGTTTAGCTGTAGATTGCCATCACAAATGCTTTCAGAAAGTATCTGAATAATATTTGTGAATTTTTCTTCATTTTATGGATGCATTTTACAATCAGGTTATTTCATTTGTTGTGATATGTCCAATGTCCCTTTCCACATCAAATATATGTTAATATTTGAAAAGTTGGGTGTTTTTCAGCAAGATGATCCTGGATGAAAGAAATACCCTAATTTTTAGGAGGTCATGCTTTGAAATGCAAAAAACCCTAAACAGCTCATTAGATCTGCTGGTATCACATTAGAAGAAACTACATAAAATGCAGTAAGATATTATGATTAAAATAATAACATACCTGTATTTGATCATATTTTTGCATTTCACACATTAAAATAAATACAACTGAATGATCAGGATGTTCCAATGGCATAAACTTAACTCCTTTCTTTCTACCTTGTGACACACCACCCATTGCACTTTGATGGAAAACCACAAAATGACATGAGACACCTCCTCCATAGTCTGATTATTCTTTTAAATTTCGCTAATACAGCTGTTGTATCTTACTTGCATCATCATGAAGAATATGTAATGAAGTCATATATCATACCCTTTTAGTAATGTGCCTATAAAGTACTTGAAATATAAGCCTGGACTCTATGATGTCCACACGGTGGTCATACAGTTATACAACCTGGTTGTGCACTTAAGCCATTTTTACCACATTCAATACAAATGTGAGATCTCTGTGTGGCTCAAGTGTTGTGTTAATAAAGCCACACCAGCAAATTGCGTTACTTTGACCTTTTTGGTTTTGTTAACTTTGCCAGACACCTCCCATTTATAAGAACAACTTATGAGGAAAGACCTATCAAAATCAACCAGTCAATTATTACAATACTTAGCATTTAATTCATTTAAGTTGCACTTTTGATAACACAGCAATGCATAGAAGTTAAAAAGCCAAAACAGCTGCAGAGAGAGAGCCTTTCACACAAACAGCAAGGGACCCCAATCTCATTTCTTCCTCCTGTGCATCCCCCATGGGCAGCATGGGAGGTTTTCCTGCGTGTGGACACTGTGGTTAGACCACAGGTATTGAAATTCAAATTTCTCATTCTGGTCATAAAGTTTGTCAGGAGTACAGAAAAAAGGTACAGCAGGCATTCACTCTCGTGGCAGCAAATGAAACAAGAATGAGGAAGGGTACAAATTGAATGTCTCTAACAATCCTATCCCACGGTTCTCCTCTGAACACCATTCCCGACCCCCCGAGCGCAGCTCTTGCTGACTGCATTAGATGAGACTCAGCAGCTCCACAGGCTCTGGGCGTGCAGGGTCAAAACACCGTGCCGAACCACAGCAGAGCTGACAAAGGATCGATGCAGCCGGAAGGGAAATGGGACAAATCCACTGTGACCCCATGGAAACGGAGCACAGGGGTAGGCCAACACTGGGTGCTAAAATTCCCCTTTGGCTACTGGAAATCCTTCAAAGCCAGAAAACTGGCATACTACCAAAACCAATTGCTAGTGCCAGAACACATTTCTATGGTAAATCAAATGACGGATTTTGCAGTCATACTGTAAATAACGCACCTTCTCCTCAAGTGGGGTGAAATGTAGTTCTACTGAAATTAATAGCGCTACCTTGATTTATAGTGGCTGAGAATCTGGTTCAGCGTGTTAATATCTCCATTGACATCTTGTTTTAAGTTATGACTCCTCAGTTTAAAAATTCCACCTGGAGTTATTAGCAATAAAAAGGAAATTCCTCTCTCTTCCACCATCCCACTGGTATTGAGGTGGCTGTGGAGGTTACAAAACTACATGTTTTGTGCCTTTAAGATAAACAGGTTTTCTCATGAAACAGACATTCTTCTTGACAGTAGAGTGACCAGGATGAAACCCTATGCTTCAGCCAACTGATGTAATTACACTTTAGTCAGTGGTACAATGTTAAGCCTCCATCATACCCCTGCGGTATTTTTCTACCTTGAAACCTTAGGTGAACAGTCCTCTAGGTCATTATTTATCCCCAAAAGGCACAGTAAGTAAGAGAGGCAACAGTTAAATGAACTATGTGCTGCTACAAAAGACCAGTGCCAGACATAGGCTCAAAAGTAATGAATTTCTGGATCTGCTAACAAAATTTCTCAGTGTAATTATATTCACCATTTACAGGTATTAAAGATATGTAGATCTTGGAAAATGACATTAAAAAATACCCACCTTCTGTAATGGTGTCCATGTCTGTTCCATTGTTTGTATAGACTTTCCAGGAAAATACATGAAGATACAAAGACAAACAGGCAGTTAGCTAGATAGTTATAAATACAGACAAGGGATGTATTAGCAAAAATAATCACTGGTTATCCTCACCAAATGATGAATTAAATTTTGCTCTTTGGCCTAGGCAGCCTGGCTTTCAGTCCTATGTTTTTTGTCTCTTTCTTTGTACAATTTCCGTTTGCTCTGGATACTTTCATCACCTTTATGAGTGGAGTTTTAGCTTCACAGTACCCTGTGAAACAAGCCTACTTTCAGAATTAGGAAAGTAAGGCATGGTGTATTTTCAAGCATAAATCACAAAAGTTGAGTTGCAAGAAAGACCCAGTTTTCTCGCATTCACTTTGTGCACAAGATCATCTCTTGCAGCTCAAGACCACCACAGGTTATCATGTATGAGCGGAGTGAACTGTGCAGTACCCAGTTGAGCCCCCATGGTCGTACCAGCAGCATCTTGCCTTTGCGCCTCCCCACAGCCTTTCACAGAATCACAGAATCATTCAGGTTGGAAAAGACCCTTGGGATCATTGAGTCCAACCATCAGCCCTACTCTACAAAGTTCTCCCCTACACCATATCCCTCAACATCTCATCTAAATGACCCTTAAACACATCAAGGCATGGTCACTCCACCATCTCCCTGGGCAGCCTATTCCACTGTCTGACCACTCTTTCTGTGAAAAATGTTTTCCTAATGTCCAGTCTAAACCTCCCCTGTTGCAGTTTAAAGCCATTCCTTCTTGTTCTATCACTAATTACCTGTGAGAAGAGACCAGCACCAACCTCTCTACAATGTCCTTTCAGGTAGCTGTAGAGAGTGATGAGGTCTCCCCTCAGCCTTCTCTTCCTCAAACTGAACAGTCCCAGCTCCCTCAATCTCTCCTCATAGGATTTGTTCTCCAGGCCCTTCACCAGCTTCGTTGCCCTCCTCTGCACTCGCTCCAGCACCTCGATATCTCTCTCGTATTGAGGTGCCCAAAACTGGACACAATACTCCAGGTGTGGCCCCACCAGTGCAGACTACAGGGGGACTATCACCTCCCTACTTCTGCTGGTCACACTATTTCTAATACAAGCCAGGATGCCGTTGGCTTTCTTGGCCACCTGGGCACACTGCCGGCTCATGTTCAGTTGCTTGTCAATTAGAACCCCCAGATCCTTCTCTTCCAGACAGCTCTCCAGCCACACCTCCCCAAGCCTGTAGCCATGCATGGGGTTGTTGTGGCCCAAGTGCAGGACCTGACACTTGGCCTTGTTGAAGCTCATCCCATTGACGTTGGCCCACCGATCCAATCTATCCAAGTCCCTCTGTAGTGCCTCCCTATCTTCATGCAGATTGACACTCCCACTCAACTTGGTGTCATCTGTGAACTTACTGATGATACACTCTATGTCCTTATCAAGATCATCAATAAAGATGTTGAACAGAAATGGTCCCAACACTGAGCCCTGAGGAACACCACTTGTGACAGGCCGCCAGCTGGATTTAGCTCCATTGACCACCACTCTCTGGGATCGTCCATCCATCCAGTACTTGATCCAGCAGACTTTCATATGCACAAGGCCACATACAGGAAGACAGTATTGCAGAGGCATTTCACTGACTATGAAAGTGAGCCTGAGATCCAAACTGTGGACAGAGAATTCAGTCTGTCCTGCTCTGAACTGGACCACCATTTGGAAAGATGTGGTACCCTGTCCCGCAAGGATGGCATTGGCTGATGCAGCCATGTCTCCCTGGGCCTGGGGTCAGACACCAATATAAGCAGAGCTGTGTTTTTTCCTGTGAACTGCCAGGACCATCACCAGTTTTGCAGCCATCCCTGTGGTTAATATAGCCTAGTTGTCACAATAAAAACTGATATATGCAAATTGGCAGAGTGTTTGCTTTTTACCTTAAACAGTTTTTCAGCTGAACTTTGCATTCTATGGAGATGCATTTTTGAAAACCAGAACTGAGTATAAAGTTCCGTTATTTAAGTGGCATATACTAGGTAGGTATGGTCTAAGAAACCTGGCAGTAACTTACTCTGTTTGTGGTTTCTACTTTGTTAGACTCTGTGGAGCCATGAATCTATCTTGTCCTTAAAAAACTGAAAGAGAGGGCCTTTAAAATGAATGTAATGCTAAATTTATGTGCCACAGGAGCAGCATATCAAGGCCTCTGTGCTGATTAGACCCAGATGTTGGTAACAATGTTAGTGTTATGGACCAACTGCAGGTGTGGGAATAAATCCCTTTCCCTGGGACCCTCAGCAATCAGACCAGTGGTTTCTTCTGGCTCTCAGCTCACAGTTTTCAATTAGCACTACAATGGTATTGTTGTTCTCCAGCATTAGATCATATGTCATGTAAATGAAGTTGAATATACACTTTAACTCGACAAGGTGATTAAGGCCAAGGATACATGTGTTCACTATTATAACACGATCAAGGTTAAAAAATAATAATAAAAAAATAGCCCTGACATGCCATAAAGTTTTTATTATTTTGGCTTATCAGTAGATTTTCACATTTTACTTTCATAAAACAGAACATAACGTAAAGCAGGGCTAGACCAGAATTTGAATAAAAGGCAGACAAAAATATTGTATGTGTAAAATAATATATACATGTGTGTGTGAGCATAATGCTTCATTTTGGACTTCTATGTTTTCATGTGACAGTCTGACATCTGACATCTTGTATCACTCTTTATTTTCTTTCCCAGTTTTCTGTCCACTCTCCTTACCTCTTCCTCTTTTATGTCAATGAATAGTGCATGCACAACTATTTCCAGAGAAGAAGAAACCAGGATATTCCTGAAAAGCCATCTACCTCAGAGCAATGAATCCAGCTCATCAGTGCCAGAGGCTGTTTTCTCTATCTCCTTTGGGTTTCATGATATTTAGAACACCACCATGGCTCACTAAAACATATTAAGGGCTCTATTAAGTAAAGGGGCCATACTCTTCTTTCACACATGCATAATTCCCATTAATGTCAATGGCCATTACCTCTGCAATGAAGAGTGCAGCCACTAATATTTTTCTTATATGTTCACTTTCATCAGGTTCTCTGTGCCAGAGCTGTGGGGCCACATATTATTTGGTGGTAACAAAACAAAAATAAAAGGGAAAGCCATGAAAAAGTAAAGTAAAAGAATGACACAAACCACCATAGACACAGGTTCTGATTTATCGTTTGCAGGGGAACAAGACGATTTCTCTTTTCTGGCAGTACAAGGGAACTGCAGACACAAACCCATTAGGAATACAGGAACTATAAGAGGTCCCCAGGGTTATCAAGTCTTACTAAATGTTAACAAGCACCAATCTCTTGCCACCATAGGCCATCACAGAACAGATATGGGACCTATTCTGAACTCAGAACAAACTGCAGAACGATAGGACCCCGCTGACCTGATGAACCTCAACTCTGACAACTATATTTGCTCTCTTAGAGAGTGGAGCTCAAAAGCTCATCAGTTTATTACTGATGATCACAAGAAGGACTATCAGCTTCTCTGTTGCTTGCTTACACTCTGGCAGTTGGCAGTGCAGGTGCCTTTGTTCCTGGCCAATGGAACATGAAATCACAAAGAAAATGTCCCTGAAGGAGGTTCATCTTGTTGTGAGAGCAAGAAACTGCAAACCTCGGATGCTACATTCTGCTCTGATCCTTTTTAATTCTGCACATATCATAACATTGAATCCAATAAAATTGATTCAGTAGCTGATGGACAGGAATTACCTTGATGTACTTTCACCACTTATGTACTTTTCAACCCAGAAGTCAGAGAAAACTGCATAGCACAGGCCATATAAATATTCAACGAACAAAAGTGATTCTGTGAACTTCTATCAATAACAAATATTTTCCATACTTTGGTTACTTTGTAGTAATTCTAAAACATCTGTTGTGTCCATCTACCTTAGGCATGTCCCCTACTCTTGACTTAAATTTTTCCTGCAGGGTCCTTGGAACAGAGACTGCTGTGTGCAGCCGGAGGTGGTGACATAAAAGGTAAAGAATGAAGTTCTGAATGTTTAGGTTTTATTGTTATATAGCTACATACTACTGCTACTATTCATAGATTCATGTTTTGGCATCCCAATTTTTGTTTCAACAGCATCGAGAAACATGTGTTCTACCTATGAAGAACGGTCATCATTCAAGGTGACCGGAGAAAAGTAAGTCTAGTTCGTGCAGGATTTGAGAACTTAACATTTGTTTTCTGCACAGATTTGAAACAAAACCAGAGAAAACTCGTATATTTCTCTATAAGGAGGAGCTGCAGATCCTAGTAAGTCTGGGATTCCTGACTTGGAGGCAGACTGGTGAGGAACACAGCACAGAATTGGCAGAATTAAAAGAAAAATAAAAATCCCAGAAAGTCATCCAAGCCAGAATCTTACCTGGGCTTCACGAGAATTACAGTTCACCCCTGGGAAGCCTTTGAATTTCCATGAGTTTAGGTGTATTTCAATGAAAAAAATGTTGTCTGACCTGTTTCAACTATTTCTGGCTATAAAAATAGCAAATACAACTCTATAGTGATGAAGCAACCTAGAAGCCTGCCTCATACAGTTTTATCCACCCTGCATTAACTCAGGACACTGGAAAGTCCCAGAATAGGTCATGTGGGAAAAAAGAAAAATTTCAGCGTTAATGATGAATAAATGGGGATAGCCCAGTGACCACTGGCATGTTCACTTACAGGTGACAGGTCTCAAACACACATTCACACAAATAATGTCATGTTTGCGGCTCATATGCAGGAGATGCTGTGCAAAAAATGATTCACTCCTGTAAGTACTGCCTTTGTAACAATGTCAGCATACATTAAATTCAGCAGAAAAGTAAGCAACATAAGTTAGTAATGATATGTAAGATTTAACTTACAAAAGGGTTTCAGAAGTTTGTAGATTTTGAGGTAAGAAACCATAAACTTATTTTAGGGACAAGGTTCTTGCTCCTGGCTTTATCTTCTGAAAGTTCCCTTAAACGGGAACTCTGTATGGCTAACAATTCTCCTGAACAACAATTAATCCATGCTGACAAATTTGTCAGATGTATTGGAGTTATTAGCCAATGTTTCAACAGGTAATTCCCAAGTTACCTGAACATGGGCCTTTGTGTACTGTTATAACAGTAAATTGCAACAATAAAAGTGATCATACTTCTATATAAAAATAGCATTAATAATATCTAATTCCTATATGGAACCTTTAAAGTTATTCAGAAGTTTTAGAGGAGAAAATAAAATTTGGGGGGGGGAGGGAAAAAACTATCATAAAGATACAGATATGTTCATTTAATATTAGCAACATAAAGAAGAACTCATAAATGGTCTGTCTAGGAAACAAACATATCAATCAAGGAATAGTCAAGCTTACTAAAATCTATGCAGTATCGAAGAATACAAAACACTGAACAATATTTTGAACTTATGATACCTCTTCTATCCAGTGATTATAAATGTTCTACAACACTTGTGAGAAGAACCTGTCCTGTATTAGAGACTGATAGAAAAATATAATATGCAAGATAAAGTTTTCCTCTCATCCACACTCTGAAAATACCTCCTGCTCAATGACCCCAGCTCCTGCATGCAAGTGAATGGTAGGAGGATGCATGTGTAGAGGAGAAAAGAGGGGACAGACATCTGGTCTCAATCCAAGGTAGAGAAGTCAGCTCTCTGCTGCAAAGGAAGAAGATGAACTTGTTCCAGGAACTCTATCTCAGAGGATACAAGGATGGTCTCACCTCTCATGTAGCTGGCTATACTCTTTGAACTGAGGAATGATAAAGAAATTTCTATGGAAACTTTGTCTCTAGCAAAGATGTCCAAAGCAGAAGAACTCCTCCAGGACTTCATTGTACCAGCCTTAAAATCAGACTCAGGGTCAGAGGAGGCAAAACAGAAAATACCTACATCAAGGACAAATCTATCTCCAGTAGCGTGGCCACAGTGAAAGACAGAGAAAATGAACTAGAACTCAATATAATTTCTAGTCTTTGTCTTCAACCATTCCACCTTCCTTTCATTTGTTATTTTACTGACTACCCTAGACACTGACCCACCTTTTAAACTTATAAAAATAGTGCCTGCAAAGGCAAAGTTTAAGGTGTAGTCCGGTAAAGTAACAGCATGAAACCAGTAAAGGCCAAGCTAATAGGAGTTTATTGTAGCAAGCATTGATTCATAGTTGTTAACCACTGTGAATAAAATATAGACAACAAGTGTGCCACTTAAAACTGACTAGGTGTGCCATTTACCCATTGATTGGAGGGAATGAAATCAATAGTGCGGGCTCTGCTCCACAGCAATCATGCCACAGATGGAGGAGTATATTTCAACAGTGCACCAATTAAATGGATTCTTCTGTTGTTATAGTCCCATCATGATTTGAGCAGTTTTGGTTCTGAGTAAAAGCAACGGGCCTGTGTAATCAAAACCCATTAAAAAAATGGCAATCTATAATTTAGATCATTTCAGTGCAGGTGTCAAAGCACAAAAGTTAATATGAACCTAGGATATGTAATAAACTCAGGTCACGATAGTTCTGTGTAGTTATCTTTCCAAGCTCTGCCTCCTATTAGCAAGGCAAGCACTGAGGAGCGGGGCAATCCTTGCATCTTGGGGAGGACAAAAGGCTGAAGAAATTAAGAGACTATTATCCTACTGTTTGCTTTCTGTTGACAGAAGGTTAGTGAGTTCAGAGGGAAGTCTGTAGAGACAAAAGGTCATTTCTCTTGTTATAAGAAATTCCCAGCTCCTTCCCACTCCTCTGCCAATGGTTTATGATGAAATATGTAAGAGTGGTTTAGGCACTTAAGACTTCTTCTAAGTGTAAGCAAAATACCTTTCAAATTAAATACAAGTACTCAGATGCAAGCCACCAGCACAGCAAGCACTGTAAACAATACTTACATAGAGTGGGTTTAATGAGTCATATATCAAAGAACTAGAAATACCCACCTCAAACAGACCCCTCTTAGTAATCACTAAGTTCAGTGGCTGAGCTGTTTACACTAAAGGCCATTCGTTATGCATGCCCTAACAGTGAACAATAGCAATATTATGCTGAAAAGTTGAGTAAATCTATCCCACCTTTCACCAATAGCTTCATGAACCAATGAATCCATGGGGATGGATGGCATTATTCCACAAAGTATTGTGAAAACAGGAGCCATTGTTAGACCCACAATACATTACTGATAACCAAGTAGAGGCAGAGCATAAAGGAACATATCATTATTGCAGGTGAAGAAAAGAGAAGTGTTCTGCAAACACATGTAGAGGAAAGAATATGCCTTTTGTGCTTCTCACTCATGGTTAAAGTATAACCGATTTTCACATTTAAGCAACGGATTCCTAAATATAGCCTTGACAAACATCTGCCTTTCCTTCACTTTCCTGTCTGTTTTTGGAACGAATTCTGACCAATGCTAAGATGAGGAATCTAAAATTAAACGTAGGATGCTTGAAAAATTGGATCTTTTCTCAAGCTCTATCTTACTTGTACTGGGAGATCGAGCCTGAAGGCCAACAGTGGCTGAGGTTGGAAGGGGAGAGGAGGGAGGTGAAGGAGAGAGGGGTGGTGATGAAGGGAGAGGATGAGACTAAAGTCCCTGCAGAATGCCTTGTTAGTGCAAGAGCATCCCTCACTGGCCAAGAGCAGGCAATGACCTAGAATAGGTTTTGCCTCTCTTCTGGATAAAATACTAGTCCTGAAGCCACCAGTAGCAAAAACATCTTGAGGCGTAAGAAAATGTGTTATAAAAACACGGATGATGTCTGAGCAATTACAGACAATGAAAAATTTCTCTGCCTCATATTCATGCCTCACACATTGCATGTGTTTATGCCTGTATTAAACTCAGAGAAACACGTGAACAGAATATTTCCATACAGATACGTATTTCTAGAGAGAGTGAGTGAGCATACAGTTATTTCTATTTAATCCAAATTATGGAAATTTCTTTTTAAATATTACATTTTACTTAAATCAATTAATCAGGTAAGCATATAGTATGGTCTAGATTTTGGCAGTTCCCATGGGATGAACATTAAAACAGTGAAAGAAGCTGTAACAGCAGTTCTTATGTTTTAATGTAACTGCTCTGGAAACGAGGTGTACACACATCCCACACTGTCTATTTCTAGTCTAGAGGAGGCATAGAAGTAGGAAATGTAGATAAAAAGGGTCTCACTGTCCAGTCATGCTAGGCACCTTACAACCACATGAAAAAGCTAAGTCCCTGGCTAACAGAGTTTATAACCTCATTTAGGACTAGCTGTAACTTACAGTGGACCTCTTGACTGCAGTATCGCCCTCTGTCATTTATATCTATTGGACATATGTGCTGAAAGTGAACATAAAGTAACCACATCTTACTCAAATGTCATACACCCTTTAAGTGAAAATTAACTAGGCCCTGTGTTTATTACAGCGGAGCTTGCTAGACCTCCTTGGGTTCAGGGTGAGTTGGTGTTTCTTTATGAACCTCTTTATGAAAGTTTTCAGTGGTTTATAGCTCAGCCATTAAATTTTGCTCCAGGCTGAAGCTTCTCACAAAAGGTTTAATTCTAGGAGCTTTTTTTTTTTTTCTTTTTGTAATATATTTTCAAAGAGATTTCTTTGGTCATTTTTAAAACATAAAAACAGTAAAAAAAAAGAGTTAATTGGTTTTAGACCATTTTTAGGGCTCACTGTAATTCAGAAACAACTTAGAGCTGGCCATTTTTGGTGTTTGAAGCCTGTCTACTGAGTTTGTATTGGGACTTTTCATTGCATTTCTAATATGCATGTCTATAAATAAGTGGTCCTACACCTTTTTGTGGTTATTAGTTTGGTTTTCACCTCCATGGGCTGAAATCCTGCTTGTCTGACTCATGAAAAGTAATCCATATCAAGTGTGATAAGCAGTTCAAGGCCTCCATTGTTAGCGATTAAATTCTAGAGGACTAAATCTTTGCTTCATTTAATTGTGTAATTTAGGATGTTCTTTACATTTTCATAGCATTTCAGTAGTGTTTAATGTTGCACAGCACTTCCATGTTTGTGCTGAAATTACTTCCTGCCCTGACCACACTGGTGCTTCTATCCAGTTCTAGGAAGATGAGCATTCTCTGCAGCACTACCTAAATCCGATCCTGCTCGAACTGCCCTGCTATGAATGATTTCTGCACATTTCTGGCTCCTGGAGTCAGGGAAGGTTACTGCTTGAATGTTTAATAACACCCCCCTCATATGTGACTAGCACAACAAACCGAGATGCACGGCATGTTCTTGTGAGCATTGGTGAACCTCACATGAAGGGGACCAGGACAGACGTTCGGTCTCTGCATGCTATGTGAGCCTCCCTAAGTGATTTCTTCCACAGAGCTATAAATGAAATCAAGACACATTTGAAAAAGCATCTATGGGAATACCCACACTGAAAAACTTGATTTCGAAAAGTGCTGAGAGCTGTATCAAAAATCTCCACATGGCTGACTTTTGGCTATGGATCTCAAGAGCTGTGAAACCCCAATACCACGCTCTGCTGTCCCAGTCCTGGTGGAGCTCTTACATCCTTCCCTCACCATCTCCACCAGGGCCCTAAGCTAGTTTTAGTGCAGAAATTTGTTTCTTTAAAAATGCTTTAGTTTCCTTTTCTCTCATCTGGGAGCCAACCAAGGCCCATTTTTGACAGGCCTTCCCTACCTGGGGCCCATCTCCTCTCACTACAAACTGGTGCCCCACTCAAACCCTTATGTCTACCCATCCCTGCTCACTCTTCCTGCCACCTCCACAGCTCCCTCCACCAGCTCCACTTCCCTTTCTCTCTGTCTCACACCTCTTCCTCCCAAAATCTCCCCACCCCAGCCTCACATTCTCACCTGAAAGAATCAGTGTACCACTATTTTAAATGGTGATACAGGCAATAACAAATTGGGGGCAACTGATAAGTGTTACCCACAGCACGCAGGCTGTGCGTGCCTGTAGTTATCATGATCTGACTGCATTTATCATGCAGCAACTGGTATGTGACATGCAGAGAGCATGCCCTGTGCATCCTGCCAGACCTGTGACAAGCCAGCTTGATGGGAGGAGATGCCCCACAAGCATGAGTCCAAAGCTCTTGTATGTGTCATCACCTAAGGGTGACCCTGAGCTCACCCAAGCTAGGAGGGTTACATTTAAGGTGGTTAGCACTGCTATGCACGTCACGTGATTAACACATGACTGATATCAAATTAAAGCAGCAGCAACAAAGAAAAGTTCCTTGTAATTTATGATAAAAGGAAGCAAGGAAAAAATAAAGACATAAGCTTTCACATGCTCTATTTTTGGTAAACCTCAGGGACAAAACTCAGGTTTGAGCAGGAAAAAATATCTGTTGCATATTAAATTAAGATTTATTAGCATTGTTAGGACAACCAGCATAAATACAAACCTATACTTGTAAACTTGAACTTTTATTTGATGATTTCATCGTAGAGCTGAATGTCTCTCTACAACCACCCCTTCGGGCCATGTCTCTATCTAGTAGATTCTTTCTGCACAACAGCTCTAATATATATCTCTTCCCATCCACTAATCACAGCACATCTTGATTACTGCAACATTCTTTTCTCCGGCCTTGACAAAAGCAATCATCCTCATGTCCATTAAGAATATGCCTGGCAAAAATTATTTTCTAGCCTGTTTCCTCTAACTATTTCACTCCCTCATTTCACTTTCTTCTGTTGGCATCCTTTCCCTATTATAGCAAATACAAAACAACTTCTTGTTATTTTAAAGAAACTTCATAGCTGATCTCACTCACACTTCCTATCAGCTTTTCTTCATTAACGAGCTGTTTACTCCTGTCTGCCCTATTAAAATTTCAAGCATATGCTTTCATGGTTTGTCGCATAGGTTGTCCTCATAGTCTTCAAAACAAAAGGTTTTCATGGTCATAAATACATATCATTTCAGTGTTCTTCAAATTTCTCCTGAAAACATTCCTTCTGCATGAAATCTAGAAAAACTTGTCAATGGTTAAACTCACAGTGTGCTGAGACCACCATCTACCATGCTAACCTATATTGTCCCTTGGTTTCCCTGAAATACCCTTAGTTATGTCTGCAGACATATGTTGTCTCTTGTCTTGGGCTCAGATGCATAATCAAATTGCCACAGCTTAATGTGTACCACGTGTTAGCTGAGCCAAAGTAGTAATTTGCATAGTTTTAAGCCACAGCACATGCAAGTTAAAATGCATACTAACTTAAACCTCAGTGAAATGGATTTAAGAACATAAGTTTACATTACAACAGCTAAGAATATGCATGCAGCAAGTCATTGTAACAATTTGTTAGACCACTGCAACTTAATCGTGTGTCTGGAGCGTTACAACATTGTGTTTGGAGCAAAAACTGTTATTTTCATACATCCATGTAGCATTTAGCGATTTTGTCCAGAACAGAGCTTCTAGGATTTATTATCATGGAGTGCGTAACTACAAGAAATGGCACTACATAAAGATGTTGTTCTGTGAACAACCACATGCACTGCTCCTGAAGTAAACTGATATGTCCCTGTTCTTATGATAGCTCCCTGCTGTAGTGTGTTTCTCAAGAGCTGATAACACATTATCACATTGTTCAGAGGTTGAATGTTTCTACTCAAAGTCATTTTGACCATGTATTTGACCTCCACATTTACATCTTGCTCTCTCCTCTCCTGCACATTTTTCCCCTCCCTCTTCTTCAGTACCTAAACCACATCCTCGACATAGTTTCTCCCTTGCTTCCTTCCCCCCCCCCCCCCCCGCTTTTTTCCTTCTTGTTTGTAGCAGCAGCTCTGGGAAGGAGAAACTAAGAAGTGTTTTTCACCCTCTAAAGCTCTTGAGAGTTGGTACTGCCAGTGTGACAAGGTAACACTTCCCTAGAAAAAAAAGATTTAAAAACGTTTTTGCATTGGAGTTCCCATTGTTTGGGACTAAGTTGCAGTCCCAAAGTCACACAAGATTGTGTGGCCAAGATCATATCAATAAATAAAAGTACATTCTTGTGATACTGGAGAGGACGCAGGCAGAAGTTGAGGACATGTTTCAACAAGAGCTGCTGAATTATTTGGAAATATTAGAGGACAAGCTTTTTTGTCAATGAAAAAGAAATAATTGTTAGGCTTCCATTCTTCCATTCTACAAGTGCTACCTTCCAGCACTGCTGCCTGGTGTTTCTCTCTCTCTCTTCTTTGCCTGTTTAAGCCTCAAAACTGCCTGCAGCAGGAATCCTGGGCTGCAGTGGTATAAAGCAGTATATATTTATACATAATCCAAGTGGCCAGGGAGAGATGAGAAAGTTAATGATTCATCCCTTGATGAGCTGGAGAAGATATGAACTGGCATATTGATTTTTAAATAAAGAATTCCCTCTATCAGCAATACAGGCTTGTACAAGCAGCTATCAAATACAATTCTCAGAATTGCTAAAGTGTCTTTGGAATACAAGTCCAACTGAAAAGTATTATTAAAACATGTACTCTAAATTGTTTAGCCAGAAAATGCAACCAGAGGTTCTGAATGCCTAAGGAAAAACATATGCACATGTTCAATTTCAAACACTCTCAGAGACAAAATGATTAATTCTCTCTGCAATCTAGGGAAGCAAGTATTTAACCCTCTGAAAAACTAGGGGAGCAGGAAAAAGACAGGGAGAAAGAAAGACGGGGAGAAAGAAAGAAAGAAAGACAGGGAGAAAGAAAGAAAGACAAGGAGAAAGACAGGGAGAAAGAAAGACAGGGAGAAAGACAGAAAGACGGAAAGAAAGACGGAAAGATGGACAGAAAGACAGAAAGAAAAAGAAAGAAAGAAAGAAAGAGAGAGAGAGAGAGAAAGAGAGAAAGAAAGAGAGAAAGAGAGAAAGAGAGAAAGAGAGAAAGAGAGAAAGAGAGAAAGAAAGAGAGAAAGAGAGAAAGAGAGAAAGAGAGAAAGAGAAAGAGAGAAAGAGAGAAAGAAAGAGAGAAAGAAAGAGAGAAAGAAAGAGAGAAAGAAAGAAAGAAAGAAAGAAAGAAAGAAAGAAAGAAAGAAAGAAAGAAAGAAAGAAAGAAAGAAAGAAAGAAAGAAAGAAAGAAAGAAAGAAAGAAAGGAAGAAAGGAAGAAAAGGAAAGGAATCATCCTGGCATGGTTAAGTGATTTGCTCATGAACAAGATCATCAGCAGATTTAAAGAACAATACAACTTCCACCGAGTTTCACAAAATTAGCTTAGAAGGTCTAAGCATCATTCTCAAACACAGGGAGTATGTGAACCTTGCGTACCTATGTAATTCATTAATAGTTCTTTGCATAGTATGCATAGTTTAGGCCAAGAATGAAAGACTATGGGTTTTGTTACTAAGGTTCTTTTTTCAACATTACTATCTAAAAACAATAATGAAGTAAACATTGCAAGAAGACAAGCTAAATCATTGGCATTCCTGCAAACATAATAGCTAAATACTGATAATGATGCCACTATGGATTTCTATATTCAAAAAAAAACCCAAACCCTAAAATGTGGCTGGTTTGAAAACAACTTTACAAGCATGTGCTTGGCTCTTTTCTAGAGCATGCTGATGACAGTCGCTACAATTGCAAACAGAGCCAGGCCAAAATGCAGGGCTGATTCATAGCTGACCTTTGGGTAATATAATTTATGCAACAAGAAAAAGAGGAGTTACAATTTCAAAAGCATCTATCAGGAAGGCTACAAGGCACAGCAATCCCCTTTGATATTTCCTTTTACCCACTTCAATATGCACTTTGGCTTTTTGGTTCTCTTAACATTTCTCATAACAGATTTCTATCATTGGGCTAACCCACTGTCCTCATAGCTCTTTGAGATGTGCTGGCTTATTGAAGATATTGTGGGGAAGGATATGACACAGGAGACCCACCTGCCTCTGCGATGGCAGATGGAGGTCTGACAAGGTAATCTAGAATATCTATATTGGCACTAAATGGCTACATTGAAGCAAGTGGATTGACACCTTAAAGTCAACAGCAAAATATCTACTGATCTCAAAATAGGTAAACTGCATTCTCACTGGATATTTCCAAAATGCCATAAAGCAAATTCTGACCTAAGGCATAGACCAGTCCTGTCCAGCTGAGGCTATCTGGGCTATCGCAGTGACAGCATTATGTTTTGGAGCTGAATCTGAACCAGTGTTACTTTTATCATGCTGCTCATCGCTGGTACCTAGGCCCGTGCTGAAAGCCTACACCTTGGCCAGTCTGTGTAGCACTTTCTGATTGGATATGTTCTGGTCATCTCATTTGTGCTCTGTTCAAATAGTGAGAGAAGAAAGGGGGTCTCATAAGGGTAGAGACTCAGTACAAAAACCATCAGAGACTCTCCTATCGCACAGTCCAACCGCAATCAACAGGATGGGTTGTTTTTACAGGTTCATGTGTATCATGGCACTGGTTTCTTTCCTTCTTTTGCAGTTGCCATATTACAATTCCTGTCCCAAGTAGCAACTGGACACAATGTTGAATGATTTGAACATTTTGAAGCCTGAGAAATAAATAAGCCTGGACCCTGCATTCCTGAGTTTTAATAACTTTTGCATTTAGATATTTATTGTGTAGCAACTACCATCCATGTAGCAGGCTGAGAGATATTGCTCGATCTCAAGGACCCCAGTCTTTAGAAACATTAAGATCTAGATCCTTCCAGTTTTATTAATACTTCCTTTGAGAAGGAGGAAAGGTAGCTTTGGCTTTTTCAGTGGTTGATTTGTTTTCTGAGGTGAGGGAAATCTTATTATTTTCCACACCAGTTCACCAAGGTCTGTTTGTAGTATAGGAGGCAACCCCTCTAATTACATGTTTTATATTTTTCTAAGATTCTAAGACAATTTATTTCTGCAGAAAACTGTATCTTTAAATTGTGAAAATCACTCCATAAATACTGAGTTAGAACAGTCAAGGTCTGATACCTTATCTGTGCTTTTACTGTGTACAAGGTCACATCATCAGCATGTAGATGTACAGAATATTTCATGAACTATACAGCGTCGACAGGTCATTAATAAAAACTGCAAAAGTAAAAGCCCTCTAATTAGCTCCTGAGGTAACTTCGCATGTAACATTTTCACCTTAGATTCAACACCATTAAACAAAATGACTGGTGTTTGCTCTCTAATGTAGCCAGAGAACCATTCTACTGTAGTTAAACTCAGCCAAATTGAGGGAAACTTAGATAGCAATATGTTGTGATTTATTGGATCAAAGGCCACTGTCAAATCAATACAGATAGTTCCAGCATAAAAAATTATAATGTATGTCTATAACAATATCAAGGTTACCTTGAAAAGAGCAATCTAGCAGGCCAAAAACATGACTAAAATAGGGTCAATACATTATCTTTGAAAGGAATGCTCATTAATTTTTGAGCAATTGGGAGAAAACAGAGAAAACACAAATAGGTTATAATTAGGACAGTACAACAGGGTTACTATAGCATCATTTCAAATGGTCGGTTATCTCAAATTAGAAAGTAGATATTATAATAAAGATCCAGCAACAGGTTTGAGAAGAGCTTAGAGAAGGTATTTAAAGAAACACAGGGTAATGTTCTCAATGGCTAGCACACTGACTAGAAGGCGGACTGAGAGCAATGAGGCCACTTTTTTGTGGACTCAGTTTCTCCACTGCAGTACAGGTGACTGAAGGGACATTTTCATGAGCATTTTGTACGGCAAGGTAAAGATACGTACACAGGTGTTACCAGATGCAACAGGAATGTTGAAGGCAAAATAGGAGATTAAACCATCAACTCTTTCTCCTTATTAAAAAAAAAAATGCTTTTCACATGGGAAGGGAGGAATGCAAGATTAACTGGGTGACACTGGCTGGGTTGAAAAGGAGTAAATTCCTCTTCCCACATTAACTGCTTGTGATGAGGAACATCTTGCTAATCAGAAATGAACCACTCTGAGGTCTCCAAGACTGCACCTCTGCTAGGAAATAAAACAGGGCAAAGGTATGTTCAAAGGTATGTGAGTGCACCCTCAGTAAGTTTGCAGACGACACTAAGCTGGGTGGGAGTGTTGATTGGCTTGAGGGTAGGGAGGCTCTGCAGAGAGATCTGGACAGGCTGGAGCGATGGGCTAAGGCCAACTGGGGGAGTTTCAATAAGGCCAAATGCCGGGTGCTGCGCTTCAGCCACAACAACCCCCAGCAGCGCTACAGGCTTGGGGAGGAGTGGCTGGAGAGCTGCCAGTCAGAGAGGGACCTGGGGGTGTTGATTGACAGCCGGCTGAACATGAGCCAGCAGTGTGCCCAGGTGGCCAAGAAGGCCAATGGCATCCTGGCCTGTATCAGAAATCGCGTGGCCAGCAGGGACAGGGAAGTGATCTTACCCCTGTACTTGGCACTGGTGAGGCCGCACCTTGATTACTGTGTTCAGTTTTGGGCCCCTCACTACAAAAAGGACACTGAATTACTCGAGCGTGTCCAGAGAAGGACAATGAAGCTGGTGAAGGGTCTGGAGCACATGTCGTACGAGGAGCGGCTGAGGGAACTGGGGTTGTTTAGTCTGGAGAAGAGGAGGCTGAGGGGAGACCTCATCGCCCTCTACAACTACCTGAAAGGAGGTTGCAGAGAGCTGGGGATGAGTCTCTTTAACCAAGTAATGAGCGATAAGACAAGAGGGAATGGCCTCAAGTTGCGCCAGGGAAGGTTTAGACTGGATATTAGGAAGTATTTCTTTATAGAACGGGTTGTTAGGCATTGGAATGGGCTGCCCAGGGCAGTGGTGGAGTCCCCATCCCTGGAGGTGTTTAAGAGTCGGGTCAACATAGCGCTGAGGGATATGGTGTAGTTTGGATCTGTCAGTGTTAGGTTAATGGTTGGACTAGATGATCTTCAAGGTCCTTTCCAACCTAGATGATTCTGTCATTCTGTGAAAACATCAGCAGGCAACATGCTCTGCTGTTAGCACGCTCCCTGCCACAGCTTTGGCCCACTAGCATGTCCCATTTGATACCTAGGTACACATCATGGGGTAGCATGTGGAAGGACTAATTCCTATTGGGATCATGGCTTGTTTTATTTAACAGTATAAATCTGGCCCTTGAGTCCAATCAAGAGAAGTGGACAGACCAACAACATGTTCTCTGTGTGTAGCAGGGACAACTCTCTACTGCAAATAATATGTTTGGTAAACGTCACCTTTTCTTATGTTTTCAAATTGCCACTGACTGATTTTTCATTAATGTGTTTGTTATTTGATCCTGTCTGATGAATAGGTTGGGAAAAAATATATTTCAGTCTATGTTCTGGGGCTTTTTGCTGAGCCTGTTACATTTTACTGTTTGCTATTCAATATTTTTAGTGGTTGGTCACCCAAATTACATTTGCATTGCTTCTGCTTTCTGGATTACTTGAGAGAGAGAGATCAATGAGAATTTGAGATGGCCAGACAAACTAATCCAACTGTGAAGAGATTAGCATGCATACCCATGAATTACATTCTGTAACCATCTTGTAACCTTAAAGTCCTTAGTGTAAAAGGTATACAAGACCTTTTACATCAGTATCTAAACTTGATACTGATATGTTGACAATTTAAAACAACTGGAATTTATTTTAAAGCCAGTTAAAAACCTGATAAATTACTTCACCCTGATATAATAGAGACATTAAAACTGAAATTAATTAATTTGTGTCGGTTTATAAAAGCAATACATTTTGACACCTTTCCATCAAATAACTTGAACAATGTGAGGTTTTATGTTTTTTAAATCTCATAATCCTTCTAAAATGTAACATAAAAGAAGCTCAGGCCCAATGTTTTCACATTCCTCTCAGACGAACAAGTTGCCAGTCTTTAAATGAGACTCTCTCTAAAATCACACCCAACGGCTCCTCCTGTCACCCTTCATATTCAAGATAGGTTATTTCCACAGAGGAATGGTGGCCTTGAACATGCAGCAAACAAATGGGCAGAGCTGAAGTTATGGGAACCTCAGGTCTTATCCAGGTTCTCATACTGCTAGCCATTCACCACGAGGCAAAAATGATGAAGGAACAGAAAGGACAAATTGTCTTTTATGTCAGTGACTTCATGACAAGGAGGCAAATCTATTAAACATCTGAAGAGTTTTTCAAAGGGCGCAGAGTCATTGCTTGGTCTGAGACAAAGTACAGTAATGGAGAAACCATTCTTCAGTGGCCCATAGAGGGTTCACTGCAAGACCTAACAGCTCTTTAGCCAACTGTCTTGTGATTTCTTTCTACTGAGGCTCAATAACTTTCTTAACAAGTTCTTTGTACAACTACATATGAAGCTGGTATTGGTTGGTTTTTTTTTTTTTCCAAGTGATAATTGTCACAAATATACTGAAATAGAGCTATTATGACTACCACTGCGGTTGTAACCATAGTTCCTAAGTGGAAGTTTGCAATAATATCCCACTGAGTGGTGGTCTTGAGCACTCAGGCTGTGTCTAGAAGTCAGTAGAACTTCTTCCTACTCTATGATGGACCTGCCAGGTGGTGGTCTTTGTCTTATGTTCCCCAGTCTGTAAATGGATAACAAAAATATAACCCATCTACGTAAAATGCTTTCAGATCTACTGCTGGGAACAGCTATATTTCACTCTTGCATCCATATGATTGGACAAAAAGAAAGTAAAATTTATATTTATTGCTACTTGTTTAGCTTAAGTAGGAAACATGCAATAAAAGTACTATAAGAGAAACTCCTTATGGTGTTAGTTGAAGCAGTTGAACATTATTCAGGTATCATTGAACAATTATCTTCCCATATCTGAATGAGAGATACATAGAAATAAATACAAATTATTAGATGAGGAATATGTTAAGAACACAGACAATAAAAAGTAAAAGCATGTGTTAGTTGGCAAGAAATTATTTCTGCATTATTACAGTATTCATTTATTAATCGTATTAACAATTTTCTATTACATTTATTGTCACGAGTCCCATGCTGATTGAGTTGTCAGTATTGTCTGTGGCAGTTGTAAGAAATTGCTAACATCTACAAATAACAGTAGAAAGTTAGTGGATAACTTTTACTTTAAATTGAGAGATGATATGATTGAATAGCTCCTACTTGACATGCTGAACTCTGTTCTTACTAAACTTAATTTACATAATGACTAATGTAGAGATAGTGGCAAAAATTTTTCAACAAGCAGATGAGTAAGGGTTATACCCTGCAGGCAGCTCCCATTCATGTGCTTATCCAAACTGAGGTCCATTCTTCCATGTCTTCATGACCATGGCTACCATTCCAGACCCAGCATGGGTGTATCTGTCTACACAAGGACAAGCTCCAAGGTACCGCCAATGAACGCAGTATAACTCATGACCTAACCAGATGGTCAGCCATGGTTTCCGTCTCCAGAAATTGCTAATCTGTATAAATTTTACTGAGGGAGAAAGGCTTATAAGTTTTATCCTATCAATCAGCCCTTTTTTCATTTAATGTTTTGCAGACATGTTTTGATTTTGGTGGTTGACTAATGAATATGCACCTGTATTCACTCCAAAATTTGTACCTGAATGTTATTTAATAGGCACTTCTAATACTTTCTATTCAAATGAACATACTCTTCTATAAAAGTAAACTAAATGTCAACTCAAAAGGTGATTAAAAAGGTTGTTAAAATAAATTTTAAGTTGTTACTAAAGAACTAGAGACACGCACTAGAACTATAATCTCTTCCACTGAACAGCTTTTTTTTCCTTCTGGAGCTACTGAGATCCATGGATCCTCAGTTGGACTGTTTTACTTATGGGGAAAGACATTCTTGCATGCTGTTTTTTCAGTTGTCTAAACTGGACATCTGATAGATTGCCAGGGCCCTCATTTCTGCTTTAACTGCTAACAGAAGAATAATCTTTAATATGAATATTATTCTGAGCAAAATCAGAAGACAATCAAAAAACACCTGAGAGTGGTCCATTCAACAGCTTGCATTACTCTTCCCAGCAGAAGACACATTTGACAATGAACACAAAATCTCATATGTGGAGATGATTACAGAAAGTGTCTATGGATTTGAAAGGATTTGAGCAAGAAAAATGTGTGCGAAGCAGATGCAGATACATTGCGACAATGAGATTTAGCAACAGAAGGCATCAAACCAAATGGTAACAGGTTAGGTAGAAAAGAAACTAAACCAGTTTCATCTCAGCTGGCATTTGTTCCTTTTTTCCTAGTTTATAGCTGAAGGCAAAGTATTGCAGTTATTGAACACCAGGGTGCCAATTCTCTTGGGGGGAGCTGAGCCCAAGTAAAGAACAAGGCATTTGATCCAACAGAAATACACAAATAAAGAACTACACTATAATATATGTAAGAAAATATTGTGCTGCTTTCTTCACCTAAATCTAAGCCTTAACAGAAATCTGATGATCTTATTTAGTCCATAGATTAAGATCTCAGCAGAAATGTAATAAAATTACAATAAAGGTTATGTATCAATAAGGTGTCAGTTGTACATAGGGATGAAGTATTCTAGTCATAATTAAATTTCAAATCTAATTATAATTTGAGGAGTCCTTTTAATTACATTGCAATATTTTGCTTTTGTAGGAAGATGATTGCTATAGCATCTTTTATCTGTAATTTTCTTTTAATTAAAAAATGTAAATAAATCAAAGCCACCTACTTAAAATATTTACATCTTAAATGAAAACAAACAAAAAATGCAGGAATTTATCCATCCAGGTCTTATCTGCTGAATCACTAGATGTACTTCTTTTTTTCTAATGAAGTGGTGAATTTTACATCATTACTTATTTCTTTCACATAACCAGAAACGGCCAAATGACTTTGGCCAAAGGAGAAAAAAGCTTCCTCTAAGCAAAGACTGTCAGACAGAAAAGATATCAAACCTCTTCTTCAAAAGATGTTGGGACTGTAGGGCATCCTTTGAAAAGCTGCTGGATGCTTCCCTACATTGCACTCCTCCAGCCAGTCCCAGCAGACTCAACTGTTCAATAGCACAGCAATTTTGGGTGCCTCTGCTTATTAGTACTTACAAGCCTCTTTGTGCTTACATTTCTTTGTTCTCCTTGTGCTTCTTTGAAGCACTTAGACATGGTCAGTTTATATCACCTGCCTGTGTACTAACTCTGTGTGTTGGTTTAAGCAGTTCCTTTTTCCCCCTACCATTAAGCTTCCTGATGTGATGGTAAGAAAAATCTTTCTTCTGGGCCTTCATTTCTCTAAGCGAAACAGGCAAGTGTCTTTTAAGACAGAGTCTCATTTTGCCTGAGCACCTCCTCCAGTTTGAGTTAGTCCTTCCTGAATTTCCAGAATTTTACCAGAGAGAGTAAAGTACTCCAGGTGGACTCCCCAGGGCCTCTGCAGTGGCATAAGTCCTTCGCTGTTCCTATGGCAAATACCTCTCTTACTACGTATTAAGGCCAGTTTTGCCTTTTCCATAAACTCCTCATATAGGTGGCTTGTCATCCATAATCATTTCCAGGTGACAGCTACGACACCCTGTATGATCATGCATTTTCTAGTGTTCAGCTCTATTCCAATCCCACTACGTAACTCCTCATGATCTGCTTCTTCTGCTTCTGTAAAATATTTCTAGAGTTCTTTTTGTTTCCATCAACAAGTTTCATTGCAACATTTTATACCAAAATTATTTAATCAAATCAACCCAACACTTGTAGAGGAACTCCATTAATAATGTCTTTCAACCTCTACCTCTCCTTTGTGTCTCTGCTGCAGTAAATTCCTTACTCGGTTGCTTTAATCTGCTGTAGTAGATTCCTTACCTGGTTGTGTTAATCTACTGTTCTTTAGTTTCTCTTCCTTCCTGCAGTTGAAAAAATTTTTCAAAAATTTTAATGATGCATTTACTACTTACTGCAGTACTACATCAGTCCAGATAGATTGAATATACCACTTGTCCTTTGCTTGGAAGACCAGCTATTTTATGAAAGCAAGCTATTAGTTTAGTCTGGCATAATCTATTTTTTGTTAACTCAAGTTGTACTCAATCTCATTTTCTACTGATCCTGCATCTTTACTGTATTCTACAAACTGTGCTTTAAAGCCTGACTCACAATTGATGCCAGACAACTAGGCTTATAATTATCTAGATACTCTTTTTCCTACTCTTAAATATATATGTATATTGCAAATATGTATGTAAAGAGATACGTGTATATACTTATGTGTATATACATATATAGTTATTCTCTTTTCACACAGTACTGTCCTGACTTGGCAGCTGTTTCTGCCACAACTCATGAGAAATCAGATACTGTTTCTTTAGACTACTGGAGTGGAAGCTATCTGGTACTCCAAGACTTGAACAGGTTAAACTTTTTGAGCCTTATTATCTTCCATGTGATAATCTTAATTTTCATTTCCATACCTTTGCTCCTATTAGTTGACCTACCTTTGGTTTCCATATTAAATATTATTATGTTAATGGCAAAGACAAACTTTTTATCTTCCTTTTGGGGCCTTACACCATTTGACATCTCTATGCCATCCTACTGTAGAGTAACTGTTTTGTCTTTCCTTATTCCCTTCCTATTTCTAAGCCTGGGTTAAAAAAAAACCTATTTATTTTAATATTCTTTGCAAACCATACCGTAGCTTTACTACTGGCAATTCTTGCTTTACCAATACAAGTCCTGACCTTTAAGACATATTTTTCATTGCTGTTCATTCCTGTCTTTCATTCCTCTTAGGCTGTGTGCTTATTTCTTCTGGACAGGTAGTTTGGGCACATTTTTTTGTCAGATAATGTTCCCCTTTTGCTGAGATATAAATTCTTAACAGCTTTTGAAATGTGGATTAAATTCTAAATTTCTTCTGTATTTAAACCTGTAGTTTCTCAGCCCAACCAATTTCAAAAGCTACATTTATTAGAGTTTGTCTTTTTGAACAGAACCTTTGAACATTCACTTATTCTGTCATTTAATTTCAATTCTATCAACTCATGGTCACTCTTTGCAAGGGTTATTTTCTACTACTCCGATCCCCTCAAGTCTAAATTAGTACTGATTCTCAGGTCTTCAGTGAATTTTGTTGAAAGAAACAATCTTTCACCCATTGTATTCTGTCATAACTAACCTTTATCATTATTCCAAAGATTTGATTTCTGAAACAGTGTTTGATTTGTTAGTCCATAATTTCTAGAATGAAAACAAATATAAACACCACTTTGGAAAGGATTGGGCACAGAAATTAAATACTTCCTTTAAATTCAAGTACACTATTTACATGTTTTCAACTAGTCATATGGGTGAGTTATTCCTGGATCATTACAGTCTTGTGGACTGGACCAAACCAATTAATTAAACTCTTATGGAATTTCCAAAATGTGTGATAAAAAAAGTGTGAGCATTTGACAGTACATTCAGACAGGTCCTTGGATCATTCAGAATTCATAAAATGCGATCGGATCCTTATCCATAAATTTTCTTAATCGGTAATAGTAATGGAGATTGCTTTCTCATTTCCATCTGTAATCTCTGTGCAAGTGAAGAACAGTGGCTGGTGAACAGCACGTATTTGCGCTACTTAATCTATACATTTGTTAGCAGGAGAGCAGGGAGGAAGCTCTGGATCTCTTCCTGACACTGACAACGCTCTTGATATATGGGGCAGGATGGTTGCAAGGGGTCAGGCAGAGAAGGCAGACACCATAATCCACATTAAACTGCGTATACTCTGAAACTTGAGAGTCACCACTACATATCAGCTGTCATACAGAGATTTCTCAGGCTGTGGGTATACAACCACTTTATCAATGTCAGTGACACGACATTAATGCTCCCTGGCTGCTCGCTGCCTTTATTCTTTTGGTGATGACCAACCCCTCAGCAGACCTGGTGGTAGGGAATCTATGAACAGTTCTCATTTATTTCAGCACAGAATTAGACAGATTAGTTTAATCTGATGATGAAGACACTTTGAGCTGACCTTGCTGAGTCTGCACTGGGGCTGACCGGGGTGCGTTCGCACATTGGCTTCTCCAGGCAAGACTGCAAAAGTGAGAGTTCACAGCTGGTAGGCAGCCTCCCAAGCAGCTGCAAAGCCCATAATGTATTCACCACACAGATGTTTGCAAAATGAGTATCTACAGCTTTATTTTCCAGAGGAATCAACCACAAGCTGCAGAGGGTCTGGGGTGAGTATCATCCAGGCTGTGCCCCTTCTCTGTAGGTTTGACCCTCAAATGTGGGATAGTGGGATACCTCACACACAAAATGAGAGGGAGGACAAAAGTATCTGTACATCTTGATGCTCCACCTAATCCTTGGACTTCAACAGATACATGCTCCACACTCCAGGGAAATGCAAAACATCTGTAAGTAGCTGGTTTAGCAGCCAGCAGTCACTGGGGTACAGCAGCACTACAGGCTCGGCTTTTTCCCTCAGACTCTTTATCTGAAATTACAAGAGTGTAACTTACATTGGATAACTGCAGTGTTCCATTTAGATAAATGAGATTATTGGCTCAATGCCTATTAGCATTACCTAACAAAATCTTAATTAGGCTAGAATTGCAAATACTGTTAAAGTTCATGTTAGCACATCAAGTGACTATCACCAGACCACTTATTTTAATCAATGTCCCAACTTTCCTGTTAACAGTTTTGGGTTGCTGGCTTTTACCTTTAACTTTAGCACTAACATTTTCTAATTGTCAAGTCTACTTTATGTGTCTAATCCAACATTATAATGTCATTGTGCATTGATGGTCTATGTAGAACCTGAAAATTATTTTAATAAAGTTCTTAACTGGAACTCTTTTTTGAGTGAAACTTTTATAACAATATGTGAAAACGATGTTTTCACATCAACAGAAAGAGATTATATATTGGCATTCATATGCAGTATGTGCTTTGAAGGCATTTTTGAGGCACTCATAAACTGCTGGATCACATGAGGACTTCAAAAACTCTTCCTGTCTTGAATCATCCATAACACTCTTGTATTTACAAAGTCATCCACAAGCAGCAAAAGCTGCAATAGATGTGTAACAGAATTAATAGATGTGTAACTGCAGTAGACATATAACAGAACGAAAAGAGCCAAATAACTCAAATATTTGACTTCTACATTTTGTATATGTTGATACCATTGGGCCTTGGACAGAGAAAGAATAAGTCAAATGTGGTGTTTCTAGGTCAGATTACTAAATTTTTCAAAAAGTCCAAATATCTGACTCTGCATTACTCCCTCTTCTAGAAGCAGCTTGCTGATGGTGTCAGACCTGAATACAGTGCCACAGGAAAAAAATAATCACAATTATTTTTGGACTGGATGCAGCTGAAGCAGGCGCCATTGCTGTCAGATGTACCCCCCACCAAAGGTCACCAGCCACTGAGGAGCCTGCAAGCTACATGCTTCTCACCCATGGCAGCTCACAGAAAAATGCCATAATCTTCCTTTTACTTCTGCACATGGAGAAGGGGCAAAGCCAGGGCCCTTTCTCCTGGTGCAACCACTGTGGAGGCGACCTCCTGCAGAGGTAGGGGACATAGATGGGGAGGGATGATATTTTGCTGCCATGGCCCCATCCAGCCAAGCTGCTCAATCAGAGTCCTGAAGCAAACGCAGTCAGACAGACATTTAACAGTACCACAGTCACTGTCCCACTGAGCTGAGTGAATACCATTGCTCTAAACATTTTAATGGATGGTTTATGGTCCAAATGATTGAGTGGGATTCTTTAAAATCATGCTGTGTTGGTGTAACTTCCCCTTAAAAAAAGTTCTCCTAAGATTTCACGTGACTTCAGTAGGAGTGGAATTAGGCCAAAGCCAAACACCTCTGAAAACCTGTCCTTCGTACATGTTGGGCAGGGCAGGGGTGGGAGAGGAGCAGTGTTTTACATTTAGCACAACCATCTCGGTGCCAGCTTGCTAACACAGTTTTCTAAAGGTGCCATCTTTACGGACCTGAGCTTGCTTTCTCACCCCCCCCCTTTTTTTTTCTTCTTTATTTTCTGGTTTACTTTGGGTTTCTTTTAACGTGACTTTTTTGGACCAGGGAAACAGTTACTGTAATGCTCTTTTGCAACTTGGCTCTAGCCAGCGTCTCTGGGTGATCACAAAAGCTTAAGTTATTTTGCAATAACTCCCATCCCAATGTACAGTACAAGCGCAGCCCTTTCGCAGAGGAGCTCAGGAATTTCCTACGCTAATTGTACCCCCGCCAGTTGCCGATTTCCCTGCAGCAGCACAAGCCAGACTTTCTTACAGGCTGTTAATATTTTCCACTCCAGTACCCAGTGCCAAATTCTCCCACGGTTTGCTGCAAGTTTCCTGACAAGATACGCTTTTAGCATGACGTACAGGGGATTCACACGAGCAGCCAAGGCCGGGTCCCACCACCCCACCAGCTGGCACCAGAGGAGGGCCCAGGCAGCAAAGTGGGGCCCGGCCTCCTTAGCCTTCCCAGCGAAATCCCTGGCCATGGCAGGCTCGCGCCAGTGTGACTGAAAGCGGAGGGCTGCCCGCTGCAGCCCGCAGCCATGCCGCCGCCCTCTCCGAGGTGCGAGGTTTCCTGGGGAAAGCAGACACGGGGGAGAGCTGGGGCACGGCTCTAGGCGAGTGGCGATGACTAAGCCATGCCAGGCCCGGAGGAGCCCAGGGGACGCGGTGACTCAGAGGCACACCTCTGGCTCCCCGTCCTTCCCCCACGGCCTCCGGCGCAGAAGGGGGCGAGCCACAAACCGCGACGCGCCCCCGCAGCTCCCTGGAGCGGGCACACACCGCTGCAGGATGTGTGTGCTCAGAAACCCCTCCCTGGCCTCCTCTGCACACGTCTGGAGCTGCTGTGGGGTGGGACACAGGCCAGCCCGGGGAGGGGACGGCCCTGCCCTCGGGGGCTGCCGAAAGGAGAGCTCAGAGCTGCCCCAGCCAAGGGAGCCCCGCGGTTAAAAACTGACCTGGCAGGAGCAAGGAGACAGCAGAAACTGTGTCTGTGCTGGCCAGGAGACAGAGAAAGGGACAAGTTGTTGCTGGTGCTTGAGAGAAAAATAGGCCTGATGGTGCACCAGTTTTGGGGGGCTGGAAGATGCTCTGGAAGAACTGTATGGCCACCAATAAAGGGGACAGGCAGTATGAGTCACCGGCGTGCACTCATTCTTACTGTAACACAGAGGAAAAAGGAAAAAAAGCCCGAAAGCTGGTTTTGCAAGTTGCGTTATTATCTTCCCGAGGAGGCTGAGCAAATCAGTGATTTGCCCAGCTGTCAGCACGAGGCAGAAGCAGCTGGGTGTAGATGCAGGACCCGAGGGGTTGGCGGAGGGCCCCCTGCCCATGAACATGGCGAACATGGCGTGGTGAGACACCGCTCCACACAGCAGAGCTCAGCCGCTGCCGCTAGCCCCTGTAAGTCCCCAGCCCCAGGGAATGGTGGCAAAGACAAGTAGGGACATCCCCAGGAAGGGCATAAGCTTTGCTGACAATGCTTTGGATGTTGCAAAACTTCAAGCTCCGACTCCTGGAGTGAGGGGATGATACGAAAACCTATACTTTAGGTTTCTTATATGTTAGATTTTTAGCCTTAAAAAGACCAAAAGGCTACAAGTGTGATCTACAAGTATGTTGAAAGGTACACACAAAAAAGACAAATACACAAAAAACCCAAGCTAACCAGTGCTGTAAAAGTTCATTACTTTTTTAATCGGCCTTGAAATTTTTAGGTGGGTCAGTTTCTAGTTCTGACTTGCAGCTCTTTAATTGCTGGAGTTGGTGATACAACATAACAAAAAAACACCGCAGAAAAAGCTGTAGCACAGATTTCCCTCATTCTTCTGCTAGTAAAGAGTGTGTTCATTTTTAATAAAAGCAGTAAGAAAGAACAGCATATCATGATGAAAGCAATACGTTTACAACACTGCACATGCATTTTCCTAAGACACTCCTGTTTTCTTCCGTCACCTGACCCCAGGGGTGCTCATGCACACACACACACATCGTGCCTCTGAAGCAGGGAGTCTTGCCTATTCCCCTACAGATCCAAGCCAGGACTGTGGGGGTCCACCAGATCTGCATTTAAGTGGGAGAAAACAAGCTCCTGGAACCATGGTACACGCCACCTCTCTTATACAGAAGTAGCCAAGAGCAAGCACTCAGTAGGTAACGCATACAGTTTGTTGCACATTTCCAAAAAAATACATATTTCTGTATCCTGGATGCAGCCTAATCAACACAGAGCTGCTTCCCGGTCTGCCGAAGCCTGCTTGGTTCGGTAGTTCCCACAATGCCATAAGTGTTGGTTTATCTTTGCTGGATACAATTCTCTCAGTCTCCTGCCCTTTACTTTCTGCTCACAGATCTCTTTCCCAGACAACTACTATTTTCCATGCAGCAGAAGCAGCCACAGTCTCTCAAATATATTATGATTTTTCCCAGCACCATTGTCTCTGTGTTTGCTGCTGCTTTGGAAGGGCACAGCTTTTCCCCACTTGCTGATTTCCCTCCAGTCTTCCAGACATCATCTCACATAATTTTGCCACAGCTTTACTGCCACTTGCCACACCACTTGTAGCTTTTTTCCTGAGCTGCTCCGCAGAGATTCTGTGCTTTGGTTCTGTACATGTCTCTCAGCGTCAACTTTTTTCCCTTGTACTCTACCAGCCAAAGATTATCCTTATAAAGCAATGTAAAACACACCATTAAAAGGCCTCCTTGCCATAGTGTTCCCAGTTATTTTAGCTTTAGGCTTCTGTCCTGGGTTACTATAATATTTTTTTAAGTTCATTTTTCCAAGATCGAGTCCAAAAATATCTGATCTGACAGGCTCTGGTAGAACACTGCAGAAATACCTCCGCAAAAGCTCGGAGTGTCTGCATGATTTACAGCTTTTGTTCCCTGTTTAGTTCAAAGTTTGGAAATGCTCTGATCTAAGCATTTGACCCCAGTTGTTTTTTCTAATTTGGTTGACAGCTCTTTTATGACAGAGACCTGCCATCCTCTCAGTGCAAAGACTCATTCTTTAAAGAATTGACAGGTAATGACACCCACAGAAATCAGGTTACTCAGCACACAGAAATACTTAAGGAGTAGAACACGGCAGCAATGTTTGAGTCTGGGCAATAACTACTTCAAGCCCCTAAAGAAAGATGTGCTAGCATGAAAATGGACTGATGGCTGGAGCTGAGAAGTAGTAAGGTTACCTAGACTGTGCAACAGAAAATTTTACAAGACCCTGAGCCAAACTGAGCACCAGAAGTGATGTGGATGCATTGGAATGGTGTGGTGTAAAGCTAATTAACATTTCTGCTGGTAATGTTGCTTTCCAAAATGCTCTGCACCGAGCCGTATCGGTGCACCGCTTCTAGTTCTGCTACTCTGAAACTGTGCACCATGTCCCCAAGCTCTCTAGCTGCTGAGCTCCTCAAATCAAGTTTAGACATTTAAGAGATCCACATAGTTAATTAAGGACAATAAATTGTCTCTGCTCATGAAGTAGAACTGGAGAAACAGTTGGGGGAATAGGGGATGGCAAAGAGAATGAATTGAGATGACACATGAATTTTTTTTCCTCAGGAATAAAGCTTGGTTTTATGAAGCAAAAATGAGGAAGGTGGAGATACAATGTCATTTCATGAAGGGATTGAAATAGAAAACAGAGCTCTGGGCAAGTGGCAACATCTTCATCTCTGAGCTATTAGGGTATTGGTCTTAGAAGGGAGGAAGCATCCAACAAGACCTATAATATATTTCAGTAACATGCAACAAAACCTATTAAGCTCCATTAATGAGCAATCTCTAGAGTGAAAAGGACCTGGTGTCAGGTTATGGCCAAGGATTTTATTGGACTGTAGGATCATTGAGGAACATACTTAAATCTTGATTAATTTTTTAAACTCAATGTGTGGACTCTATTTCTTTTGGCATATGTAGTTTGTGTGTCTGAATAGGTAATATGACATATTTATGTGTGAGATTATCAATTGCTGTGTGATGAGTGATTAAATTTATATGTTCAAAACCTGATTGACTTTCACTGACTGTTTTCCATTTAAAGAAACCCATGCTTATATGGAAAGCATAAATCATCAGCCCATTCTTAAAAGGCAATGATTGCAGAAAAATAATTTATAATAGCAACATTAATATCAGTTATTCTTCCTGTAAAAACAGTTCCCACATACACTAAAATACGAATGTGAAAGAAGTAATAACTAACTATGATTATACGTTCTTTTACTTGTGAGTGTGTTTGCAAAGACTCAGGCGCTAGCATATATGAAAGGGGCAAAAGCTTTCTATAGTCCCATCTAGCTACACTTCTGACAATGCAAGTATTACTCACTTTGAAATTTTACCACTAGCTACACTAAATTCAACATCGTGTTGGTTCACTACCAGTTCACTAACTCAGCTGGAATTGGAGCAAGACTGCAGAGGCAGAGAATCCAACAAAGAGCTCTGAATGGGTAAAATAATGCAACAGAGTTCCAGAGAGCAAACTAAATTCCTTATTTGCAGAGCAATAGATAAAACAGATGCAGGTATAGATAATTCACTAGCATAATTTTTGTTCTTGCTATTAAGATTAAAAAATACTTTGGGTTGACCAGACATTTAGCACAGAGATTTCTGAATCTTGAGAGAGCTGTGGGATTTTTGCCAAGGACAGGTGATGCAAAAGACCTAACACAAACCAAGACACCTACTGAGAGTTTCTGCTTACGGCTAGGAGTCAAAGGCACTGTCCTTTCAGTAGGTTTAATCATTTCACTGTCTCATTTGTCATTTTCCTCAATTTCAATCCTTATGGTTTTGAAGGAAAGCTTGAAAACAAGAGCTATTTATATAAGGTTTTGCCACATCCCCATATACAGAGAGCCCTAAACAATTGTGCAAATGTCCTTGCGAACTTCACATGGGTATTATCTACAAGACTTGGGTGATCTCCACCAATGTTTTCATAGCCAAAGACCTTGGCAGGGAAGAAGATAAAAGTGGAGCAGGCCTGACAAGCAACCGGCTATCAGAATATACATCTAAAACCTCAAAAGAGAGTATTCTCTGTGACAGATGATTGCAATGCAGAGATAAGAGCACTGAGAGGAGCAACACCTCACTTCTGCATACTAGAAACCCTAGATATCTGTTGGTCCTGTCTCTCTCCTACTACCCACCACTTACCCCAGTGCTGTCACAAGAGGGAAAAAGGTAGATGAATGATCCCAGCCTGCTCTTGCAGGAAACCTTCCCAGGTAACATAAATGATCACAGCAGCAGAGGGGTTGGGCTATGCAGCATGGTGAGCCTAAGTACATCCTCTGTCTCAAACAGCATAAATTACTATAAATTACCACAGACAAAGCCTGTGGTCATTATTTAGTCCCCCTTCAAGTAAAGCTTCCCTTGACTTGAAGGAGGGAAGTACTCTTATGTTAATGTAAGGTATCTCAGAGGAGAATATACCTCCTTGGCTTGTTATGATCATATCGGTCACTAATTAGGCAAATATGTTCCCAAACTTAAACAGCTAGCTTTAGCAATAGAAAAGCACAGCCAAGAACCATGTTGGCTTAAGAAATGAGTATGTTCACATAAAGTAAGAACTGACCTAAACTAGATCATGATAATCTCTGAGATTTGGAAAAAAAAAAAAAATTGGTTTTGTATGTCTCTGCATTTCAACACTCACTGTAGAGACTGCAGTTATACGTTCTTTGGAAATGCAAATTAGACAACAGTGCCTGATTTTGCCTGGCACAAGGAAGGGAAGCGCTAAAATATTTTGTGATGGGTCTGAGCCAGAAGTCTAGAAGACTAGATTTAAAGCTAGAGGTTTAGATCGATCTTAAAAAGAAAAGCTATTGTCACAGATTTTCTATTCCCACTGAATTCAGGACATACTGAAATCTCCTGACAACCAATATTCTCTTGAGATTTTCTACCTCCCAGTTTCCATCAAGTTTGTACAAAAGCACTACCTCATTTCATGGCTAATTTTGAAAACTTGCATAAGAAATGTGAGACCAAACCACAAAGTTTGGATAGTGATCTGTACTTTTTGCAAGTTTGCAGGGGGTGTTAGGATCACAACTGCTCTACTTTGAAAAACTCCCACTAGGTCTGAACTGAAAAATAAAACAAGGCTTGTCTGCAAACACTGGAACAAACTCTGATCCAAGTTATGTCCAACAAAATAATGGGGGGGTGTAATTGGCCTGTTTTCCTCTTCCTCCTGGGACTACTTAATAGATATGCATCTATTCCGTCACTGAACATTTGTAAATTAATGTCCATCCATTTTGTAATGCTTTTCTAGCACTGCCCTGTACTTTTACGTCAACATACATATTTCTATTCAAGAGATCATTACTATTATTTTAAAACAGATGGTTTGAACATAATCCACATAAATAGTAGATTGGCACTGCCAGTCATGATGGCATGTGTAGAAAAGAGCTGGCTGATGCAACAATATTTAAAGATTAGCAGTCTGGGACACTACAAATGACAGTGTCTCTTGCCACTGAACCTAATGCTTGTGCTATGGCATTCAAATAAAGGCACAGCAGTCATCATGCCAAGAGATCTTATAAACTCCCAGATTAAAAAAAGAGTTAAGTTTTACTGTAGGTATCTGCTGAAAACAGTGGGGGGTGGCATAGACCCCTCTGTAGAAAGGAGGTATGAAACTCACACTCTTTCCTGTCCTTGTGTTGGCATCAACAGATGAAGGGCTTACAAAAATCTGTGCCCTGACCACTTTTGTGAACGTGCCAGGCATGGCTTTGGCTTTTTCTCTGGGACACTAGGAAATTACCATTAATATAAAATATATAATTGTTTAAAATTACCTATAATCAGTGTCCAGTAGAACCTGTGAAAACACTGCATATTTTAGAAGCACTCTCGGTGTATGTGTGCCCTGCAGCTGACCCTACCGCAGCTGTAACTATCTCAAGTTGCAGCTGATCAGGAGGAATGCGACATCACTCCAAGCCGTCAGTTATGTCTGTGACACTTCATCAAAATACCCACTTAATAGCCCACATCTCTGCTGTCTGGCCAGTTTATTCCCTCTGCTTGGGTGCCATGCTGACTCATACTCCCACTCCTAAGCTTGCGCATATTCATAGAATCATAGAATAGTTTGGGTTAGAAGGGACCTTAAAGACCATCTAGTTCTAACCCCCCTGCCATGGGCAGGGACACCTTCCACTAGACCAGGTTGCTCAAAGCCCCGTCCAGCCTTGCCTTGAACCCTTCCAGGGAGGAGTCATCCACAACTTCCCTGGGCAACCTGTTCAGTGCCTCACTGCCCTCATAGTGAAGAATTTCTTCCTTATATCTAATCTAAATCTACCCTCTTTCAGTTTAAAGCCATTACCCCATGCCTTGGGTCTGGCTTGCTTGCAGGCATGTTAGAACTTCTTGATCAACATAGGTCCAAACTTCTCCTAGCTACAAGAGCATCTAGGACCTGGATGTATTTGTCATTAGGTAGTGGATGCATGTCCTGCTTACTGTTTTGACACATGGGTCCTTATCTGGGCTCCAAGGGCAACATTCTCATTGAGGTCAGGGAGGAGATCTGAGACCCATGCAACACCCCATAAAGACTAAGAAACAGTAAAAACAGCAAGGCTGTAGGTGTGGTTTCCATTGCTGGTCAAAGGGAGGGGATAATGTGATAGTTCAAACAACGGAGCTAATAAAGGACACATTTTAGATTTCAGTAGCTAGTTGAAAGACTGAAAGCTTCATGGGCATGACCAGCCCTTTGAGGGTTTACACATGATGCACATTCACAAGTCATGAAGTCTGCCCACAACGCTTGTTTAACCACATGACACTTCAGTAGAACAGCCAGCCACATGTGCAAAGTGCCACTGCTGCCTTCCCTGCCATGCACTGACATGCCTCAGAGGTACTGAGGGGGTTTATCCAGGACCCAGTTAAAAAAAAAAAAAAGAAAAAAAAGAGAGAAATTCATTGAAGACTTAGCTTGCAGACTCCTAAGACCATTACAGCGTAAGTGGAAATGTAAAGCAACTTCTTGCACAAGCTGTAACACACCAACAGAAAAACCACTTAAAACATCTTCAAACTATCAAAGTCAGAGATGATTTGATAGAACCTCACAAATCCCATAATCTACTGTAAGTAGTAGCTAAGACTTTGGCTTCACCCATGCGTCTGCAACTGGGGAAGAAGCAGGAGGATAATTTATCCAAGTCTGGGGTAATGAAGTGTTAACAAAAACCATATGAAGTTATTACTACAACCACAGGCCGCAGAATGTGAAGGAAGGAGGATCTCAGGAGACCTACCTATTTTCAGTCATCTCCTGCTTCATAGTTCATCAAAAGGTGTTCACCAAAACAGGAGGCAAGCAACAGAAATTAAGTGATTCATTAGGCCTAATGAACAATGCTGATCATATCATGTCTAAAATACAGTCAGCCAACAGTGATATATACATACTTTAACTCATTCTTCCCAACTTTATTAGGTACATATGTCTACAGCAGACACAAATGAAACATTCTACAACTAGGCTCCAAGCCAAAAACTAATTTATTCTTTAATGTGGTAGTGATTACTTGGTGGTTCCTTGAGCAGAGATGACAGGTCTGAGCTAATGGAGTTGTACTGTAAGTTAATATAAATCATGACAGAGCAATTAATTACAGAAACCACTGCAAATCCCTTTGTTAGTTTTCCCCATCACCAGAAGGATTTAATAATGTTCATTTTGCTAAGTTCCAGTGACATTTACAAGTCTTAAACCATTTTTAATCAAATCAATATCTCTGGCTGCTAAATTTAGTTGTGCTTTGCTAGCAAGTCCTGGAATGCATTGATACTAATGTTTCCTACCTTCTGTTCAAGTAAATTGTACTGAAGCCCCACACTTCCTCTTCATTTGTTTACACTGAGTAATTGGAATTTTTTTTTTAATGAGCAACATAAGAAATAAGTGTATCCAAAGGAGTTAGAAGACAGTGAGCTAGACAGATATACAAATATCAGTGCATATGATGCATATCATGTATTTGAAAAATTTAAGGAAATTTCCCTTTATTTGATGAACTCCGAACCAAAGAACTGTGGCTTGTTTGGGAACCGGGGCATCCACACAGTGCTATGGGTAAGCCCGCATGACTAATGCAAGATATAGGGCACGGTGACTTCTTTCTGTCCCTGTGTGTTCTTGGATCTGTTACCTAAGTGTCCAAAACACCTGAATGTCATCTAATTTCCATTTATCTCAGTGTGAACACATGCCTAAATGCCATTGAGGACTGTGGGTGGTGATCTTACACATTGTTTTGCATAGGAGTCTCTCTTTCTCTGTATCTCACATTTATAGCTATAATCTAGGGATAATCATACTCCCTCTGTTTGTCATATCCACTTAGATTTTAAGTCCTTTGAGGCACATGTTGTCTATAATTTTATGTGCATACTATGCCTAACAAAAAGGGATTTGTGAGGCCAATTTCACCTCAAGAAAATTAGCAGGAATACCAATAACATTCCTGTATGATTATATCTAAGGAGCTTTTCCAGATAAGTTACTGTACAACACTGAATATGTGCAAAGCAGTTTGAAAAGTGTCATTACAAACATCAGGAACAACCAGGTCCAGTCTGTGTTTTTCTAAAATGGTTTTAGTTTTGAAATGGACTTTTCTAAGAGCAGGATTAGAATTTTTAGTATGTTTTTTTTCATTTACATGTTTTTTAATATTGCCATCAACCCCCAAAAAATACAGCTGGCTTCTGAATTTTTCAGCAAAGTAATTCAGCAAAGATATTTAATTTCTGCAAAAACAAAGCACAGAAATTTACCAGCCCTGGATTGTTATTTTGCTCTGTCCTTAACAGCAACAACAACAAAATCTGGAGAGGTTTGACATTGTGTTGCATTTAGATCAGTATCTTTTTCCTCATACCTAATGAACACATTCACAACAATGGCTCTCAGATCTCTGACATCCTCAAGGGACTGCACACAGGTCATGGACTCCGAACACCAGCACATCAGCACAGAATAATAATAAAAAAAAATAAGAAGTAAAACTTCAAAGTCACCACTAGCTGCAAGGTTTCTTCTTTAGAAACCTTGTAGCAAGTTCTACCTTATTTATTTCATTCCAAGTTCTTATTTAATTAACTTTGGTGAGATTCAGCAATAATGTAGTAATATAGTTCCTTGGTCTATGGCCTATGTGCTATTCCCTGTAGACAGGAAAGAATTGTTGTAGCTTTTTTTTTTTCATTTTTCTGCAAGCATAAAAACAAAACACCAAGATCTAAAGAAAGAATGGGAGAGAAAAAAGAAAAAGCCAGACTTTAAAAATAGAATTACTTCCACTGAGGTTCAAAGGATGAGCTAAGCCAGAGTTCCTCATCTGCACTTTCCATTAATGTTGGGTCTTTGTGTAAATCGTATAGACTGGTAACTAGAGTTTCATTTCTTTTGTTCTTCCTCTGGACAACTGCTTTCCATTTTACCTCAGATGACACCAAGTCATTGTGACAGAGGCCCCCAAGACCTTGCTGTGATTCTGTAATGACTTAAATTCCCCACTTTCCCAGAGTGCACTAAGACATCGGGCTTTTATGTCTTGAGCTGCTGCATTAAGTCCTAATGGAAAATTTCTCTCCTAACTTAAGAACTACCTTATCCCCCATGAATAAACAATGACAGCATATGGATCAAGAATGACCTCTGATATATCTGTCTTTAATGGAGGAATCACTGTAGAAATTGATTTCCTTTCACCCTCAAGCAACAAGGTCTTCCCTGTGCAGAACTGAACACATACAAAGCATAAGATATATTCAAATGCAGTACTGCAAGCAGAGGCATTTCATTTAATATGCAGCTATGCTGGAGGCTCAGACCAATCTGAGATTCAATTTGCATTATAATTCTAAAAATAATAATTCTCTAATGAGAATATTTGAGTGTATGTAAGTGTGCAGACATAAAATTCACTCTAGAAAAAAAAAAGACCAAACACAATTGATTTGTGTGGGGAGCTTAAAGGAAACTTAAAAAAAAAAAAATAACAACAACCAAAAAAACCCCCAAAGGATCACGCCACCAAAACATAAAGGAAATCAAAAGCTGACCTTTCTTGAAATTTGCTTAGTTGACTGTGTGTTTTCTGAAGTAAACACTGAAAGACATCTGAGCAGGGAATGTATTTCCTTTTGTATAAAGACATTATACACGGCATGAGCATGACTTCGCTATTATAGGTACAGAAAAATCATGTTCAGCACGTTGTTGGCTAAACACAATCTAACTTCAGCTAATTATGATCCATGTTACCATGCCTGTTTTAATCAGAAACGGTACTTCTCCAAACACACACTAAAACCAGTATGAATCCTGGACTGGATCCTGTAACATTACATTCCTCACAGTTTTGCAAAGATGCTAGAATTTCTCTGCAGTGTACAGGAGCACCTATTGTCCAAGTTAGTATTGCACTTACAAAGGGATAGTTATTAACAGAATCAGTATTTGGTTATTGTTTATTGAAAAAAAAAAGGCTTTTAGTTTTCTAGTACTAAAAATTATTATTGTTGCTGCTGCTGTTGCTGTTTACCTTTCAATCATGAAAAATGTAATTTCTTAGAGAAAAAAAACAACTCTAATCTATATACTAAAAGCTATTCGTACCTTACTGCTGTTTTCTGGATGGAAAATGGACCAAGAAGCAAAAATTATTGCATCTTCTGGATGTAACAGTAAACAAAAATGAGCTGAAATATCATGTCCCTCTAAACAGCTACTTTTTTCCTATTAATATGATACTAAGTCCCCTCCTTCCACTATCACAGTCTATTACCACATTGTAAAAAACAATAAAATATTTACTACTGAATTATTAGAATACTATCTAGGATTAAAATGTTTTCTTCTTCACACTTTTCTAGGATCTGGCCCTCAAAATGCTGTGGAGTAAAGTGTCAGCCTATACTAGAAATTGTTTATACGATATCCTGTTTGTTTAATAGTGGCTTCAATTTTAATTCAAAGTTTATATGCACAAGCAAAGAAAGCATGATGTCTGAGCTAAAAGAAGAAAATTAAAGGTGTGCTATTTTAAAAAGACTTATGAACATACCCAGATTTTAAATGTGGCCACTCTCAATAGTTCAGTTCAGCACTGAATTTTTAAGCTAAATATTTAACTTGATAGAATTAAAGGGTAAGTATGTATGTGTTTGTACAGGAGGTGGATACTTTCGGTTTACCCTCTATATGCAGTTTGTTTTTAATTGGAAAGGCATTAATTTGCTTTCAAGATGCTCTAAGGACAGAACATGAGCTTTCGGTCTTTTTTTGCCTCCTGTGAGAATTCTCAAAATCTCATCTGGGAAAATGCATGGCCAAAGCCTTTCCCCCTCTTCTCACCCTATGCAAAAGCTCCAATAGAGCAGATGGTTTCACAAAGACATCCTGCCATTTTCACTGTTGTTTTTCTTTCTAAATGGAAGGAGTAATCTGTATAGCTCTTTTTCCAATGTCAAAAAGCTTAAATTAAAATTCACTACCACACAGGTATAACATCACTAACCTCCACAATTATCCACCCTTCCCTGCTTCCTTAGGCTCCTGCCCTGGTCAATAGGAACTCCATGCTCCCTAGTAGAGTCATGGTTCATCTTCTGCTCCCTCCAGCAGCATCACTTGCAGAGAAATGGGAAAATTGAGTTTATGGTTGCTCAACGACCCTGAATGAGCCACTTTGTCTTGACTGTCTAAACATGCAGAGCAGACCACAGCCTTGGGTGCCATTGAGAATTCTGGGCTATTTCATATCGTTACAAATGTCGCAGAGTATGTGTGGAAGACCTTGTAAGTGTAAAAAGGAGAGAGATAAAAGCATTAACATATAGATCAGATATCAGCCCAAATAAACCCAGACTGTATTCATGAAGGATTCATATGGCCACATCTGGGGTGAAAACAGCAGCCAACACAGCATGTAGCTGTAAACTAAAAACAGTATTGCCTGACTTCTTTCTTCCTTTCTTAATTCTTGCTTTGTATTTACTGCTTCTTTGGACAGACTGATAGCTGACTTGGGCAGCAACATACTGGGAAGTATTTTGAAGGTCTTGATCTTTGTTATAGGCTTCATTATTTGATACTTAATCTGCTTGTGTGATTTCAAAAAAAGCAAGCTCGCTGTTGTCTGTGTTTCCAGTAACAGCACACTCTGTGCTTGTACTTCTGTATCACCAGTTTCCAGATATCAGGTCTCCCCACTCCTCTAAGGTAAGCTGAGGATTAGATTTGTTAGCTCGATAGCCTTATTTTCTAGACGATGCTTAGATGCCATAGGGATGGAAATATCATGACTATTTAATGCTTTTAAGTTCTCTGTGGCAACATCTGTCAACTACCATGCATTTGTGCAGCACAGAGCACAAGTGGGCTGCCAGCATTAACTAAGACCGCAGGCCCTAGATGAGAAAAAGTTTATAACTGACCACCAGTATATGTCTATCAGCAAACTCCTCTTCAAGTGGCAGCTCACTGTGAAATTAAAAGGGATCAAAGCTGGCTTGCAGCTCTGGCTGGCTTCAGTGCAAACAGCAAAGCTGAGTGTTTGCAAAGTCACATCCACAGGCTCACTGTGTAACACTGAACATGTACACACCCTACTGAAAGACACAGTCTTGCACTTCCCTTGAAGGAGGAAAGGTACAGTGCTCCATGCTACCAGCCCAAAGAAAACAGCACCAGCATTTAAGGAAATTTTCATAAATGCACTCAGCAAAGGATAGGATTACAAATTAAACTGATACAGACCTGATTCAAAGCCCATTTGAGTAATGGGCAAGACCCTCATTCATTATAGCACTTTTTGGCTCAGTTTTTGGAGATAACTTATAGTAAAGCACATGGCAAAGAATTGTCACAAAGACAATAAACACTCAAAGGTGGAAGGAACGGAAGTATTTTGTGTGGCCAGATCAATCAGATTCACTGTTTCACGGCTGCATTTCTTTCTTAGCATTGCAAATTGCCATCTCTAAATTACAGTACTTCAACACCTGACAGGTAAGTTCTTCTTCAAGTAATAATATTGTGTACCTGAATAAGTTGCTTGTAATGAGGTTTACATTTTAACCTTACAATGCCTTTTTTAATTCAAATAGCGCTGACCATTGGAGGGAGTTGAAGAATTCACATATCCTAGAAGATGGTTTGATTAGAAGTGGTTGTTAAATTTTAAGATCAGAGTGATTCCTTCTGCTCCTGTTCATTCTCCTGCATTCTCGCTTTACAGGAAGCTCATTAATAGATCAGTGTGCCCAGTTTGTCATCTGTTTCATTATGCAAAATACATACGTTTCACTTACCTTTCCTGTGGAAAAATCAGTTATCTTCAGCTAGATAAAATGACTTCTTTGGGTTTCTTTTCAACCCCTGAACAGCTCAAAAATCTCTAAAATCTCAACTGGTGGTAGAATATCAGGGAACCCTGATGTGTGCCAATTGCAATGTAATGGTCTTTATGTTCACATTTAAATGGGAAGTGCAATAGCTTAGAAAGCTGACCACTAGGCAAACCTTACATTGACCTGAAAGGAAAATAAAATAGTTTGAAAGGTCTCTGAACATTATCAAAAGATCTATTTGACATGAAAATTAAAGAAGCAATTCCTAAAATGGAGCTTTAGTTCCCAACTCTTTGGTTTTACAGTATCTATGGGAATTAAGTGCAAAAAGTTTTTTTGGTTGCTTGTCTTATTTCTTGACTTTTCTTAGTAAAGTTCTGGCTTTCTCTTCACTAAACAGATCAGAAACTAGGCCTATGGATCTGCTTCAATATTTTTATAAAATAGTGGAAATCGCATCTGACCAGTCTCTAATAAACATACCAGCACCCTACAGAGATAGTATATTCTATTTATTGCTATTTCTTGGAGTTGCACTGCAGACTCATAAAGATGCATGAAACACTGTAAATTTTAAGTAATGGCAAATTCATTCCCCTAACTGATCATAAATTAAGTTCAACAAAGCATTTAAAAACATGGTTAATTTCATGCAAACATCTTTGTCCCCTGACTTCATAGGAACTAGAAGGAACCACCAGCATGATGAAGTTCAGCCCTTGCATGTAAGCTGAGTGGCCTGATGGCTTTGATGATTTTATTACCTGATAAAACACAGACAGGTATTTAAGAGTTTTGCTGTTTGAAGTCTTGGTCATGTTAATAACTATGTATGAGACAAACTCCGTGTAAAGACCCCCATGAATTCAGCATGAATTGCTTGCCTACTTGCAGGACCAAGGTTCAGATGGATATGATGATAACTGAAAGACAGAAGAAGACTGAAGTGGGGAAGGACAGAAAAAAGTCAATATGTTTACATGTTCACTTAATACATCTGTAAGATAATGGGGCTTTGCCACAGTCGGAGAAGTGTGTGAGTTGTGAAACCCTTATTAACTGCAAATGTATGCATTGATGAGTGGTGGAAACAGGGAATGCAGGAAAATCCCTGCTGGCAGTCACATGCCATATCACTTCCAGGGAAATTAAAGATATGCACTGCCCAGACACATAATGATAAAATCCTGTCTTGTGTAAGGAAAGTAAACTCTTAAAGTATACTGCTTCAGAAAAACTCTGTAGAGTGAGAAAATATTAAACTGAATTCTACTCTTATCACCAAGCCATTGGATTCCTTTCATTTGACTCTGGTTTCACTCTCAGTCCTGGAAAATGTGTGTTTTATAGAATAGTATCTTGCAAAAACCAGCTCCATCATTCCAGCTGCACTGTGCAGGGACACCAGAACAAGTCTTCAATGAACTCCATTGGGTAGCAAACAGATCAAAGCTCTGCCCAGAAGAATATGCCCCATTTCTGTACAGGATAACTAGCCATTAACATGTATCAGCAGACTTCAACATCCAGACTTCTGATACCTCAGGATTTGTTTCTTTCAGCATCACTTTAACTGCCTTTACACTTGGCCACAAAGACATACTCCACAGCTACATGCAAGAGCAACCCATATGTGACTTTTTCCATTTACACAGTTTTTTTACACAGTCACGATGTTTGAGTACCTCCAAGTTAGATGGCGAGAAGGCAAACAAATCATTGTCTTGCTTTTGTTTCTCTCTTCTACCCACAAAAAAGCTTCAAAAGGAAATTTTGTCTGACAGCTTCCTCACTTTGGTCGGCTGAAGTTCTAAGCGGAAACTCATGATTGTCACTGGAGTTATAAAGATAAAAGAAGTATGTACTAAAGAAACCAGAGAAAGTCCATTTAATTCCATATGAGAATATACTTTCCTGAGGTTTGCATGATCCATGAAACTAGTGCGAAGTTCATGTTAGGATTAGACTTCCATAAGGTTTTACAACAAAGCCAAACGTTTCAAGATGCAATCTATTTTTCAATGGAGAGAAAATATCATCATGACCTCTGGGTCTTTGCAGATCATAGAAACTTGTTCAGTAAACTTTAAATATAACCTGTATATAAAGACATCCTTGACTGAAAAGCTTCAGGTGATGAAGAACTATTACATTCTTACATAAATTGTTGCAATGGCTGCTCCTCTAACATGAAAATTGCTACTTTATTTGGTTTGAATTTTCTAGTTACTGGATCTTGCATTACCCTTTTCTTGGTTATTTTGTTTTGTTTTACTAGATTAAACAGCTATCTCCTAGAAGTCTTTTCCTTATGCAGATGCTTAGAGCCAACAATCACCTCTAGCCTTGTCTTGAATAACCTGATAGTTTATGTTTCTGAAGTCTCCAAGAGGCATGCTTTCCAGGTCACTTTTAAATTTTTTTCCAATTTTAGTGTTCCAGCTCACACAGTTTTCTTTAAATAGTCTCACTAATTCTGAATACAATGGCAATTTTACATTCCTACTCCTACATAAGTTTTGGCACATGCAGCCAAAGATCATTTTGTCCTCTTTACTAGGAGCTAATTTTCAATTATCAGTTCCAAAGACTTATTGCTGTTCTATCCTGCATACAAATTCTTACACTGTAAACATGGTTTGCATTAATTTTGGACAAATGAACATATATTTAACAGTGTTAAAAGGTATGTTTGATTAAATGTGCCCATTATGTCAAGCAATCCAGATCTCAGTGTAACAGGTGATCTGCTTCCATTACAACCTTTCACTTCACAAACACTTGTGTTAACAATGTCAGCCAAGAGTTGTTTTATGTCTTCCAGACAAAAGATACTAACCAGATATGACCTCATAAATGTCTTCTTTAGGTGTTGATTCCCATTTATCATTCCTTTTGAGACAATTTTATAAGATTATAATTAATTTAATATGGATGCAATTAATTGAACTCAATATGACTTATTTTAAGTTTTTGCTAAATTTTTTTCTGCAGGACTATGTCAAATACTTATAATAATTTTTATTGTATCAACACAGTTACATTGTATTAATAAACAACAAAATTAAGAGAACATCAGGGATGTTTGAGAAAATATTTTCATATGTACAATCATTCTGACAGGCAGTATAAGGCACCCATCATTCCACTCTTCAATAGCAATGTCCACTTCAACTTTTCCACATTTTTTTCAGGATCCCTATCTTAACTAGCCTGTTCAGGTATTCTAATTCTTTTTTTTTCAATATTGGAATGACATTACCTTTTTTCCAGTACTGTGGCATTTTGCCCATCTTTAAAGATTAATTCATTGTCAACAATCTTACTTTAAGACACCTCTTGGCCAATCATTTTAATACAATGGGCATTAATTTATTCACTTCTGAAGATTTTGAAACATTTCATTTAAAATGTTGTTGTTTAATCTCCTAAATATTAGCTGAAGGCATTTCAGTATCATGCTAAAATATAATCATGCTTCTTTCCAATTATATAAATATAATATCTATTGATTACATCTTTATGTATATTGCTAGAAAATTTTGTCATCTTTATCCAATATTGAGTATATATCATTACTAAGATTTGATTTGTTTTTCATGTGCTTTAGAAATGCTTTCCTGGTTTTGGTACCCTCTTGGGCACAGAGGTTTTTTTATTGATGTATTTAGTTTTCTCTATCAGTTGATTTTATTTCCTAAATGTTAGTTTATGCTCACTGTGATAAACTTCTCCTTTTTTCATTTGCTACACATTGTTGTTTTGTAGGTTTTTTTGATTTTCAGAGGGGGTTTTTAACTGTCTTCACCTCCCTTTTTAGTGTGATTTTTTTCAGCCATAGAAACCTTTTTTGATTGCAGAGCTGGGGCTTTTTGGCATCTAATAAAGCATTCTTAAACAATTCCTAATTATCATGCACATTCTTGTGTTTAAATTTTTCCTCCCACTCAATTTTGCTCATGATTGTTTTCTGCTTTGGGAAATTGGCCTTTTTAAAGCACCAAGAATATAATACTGTTTGCACAAAACAAATAAAAATTAGATCATGATTGCTTGCACCTAGGCAACCATCTAGTTCAGTGATCAATTCATCTTTATCTGTCAGAATATGTAATTAGGAATGTCCCAACTTGGCTGCAGTGCCGACACTACTAGTTTTAGAAACTTACCTTTTGGAAGTAGCAGCGTGAACCTTCCAACACACTTGCCACAAACTAATACAGCAGTTCTTTGTAGGACAGAGAGGTGTTAAAAAATTGCCTCAAATGCTTCCTTTCCTTCATCTCGTGGTCTGTAACATAGTTCCCTTTTTCTATATGATCATCAGCAAGACCCTCATTTCTTAGATATTCACTGTCTTGTGCCAAAAGCTAGCAATCATTAACAGGACATAATGAAGTAATACCTAAATTGAAACTGTAATCAGAAAATATACCCTCTCTGGGTAATCCCTTTCTAAGACAGATTTCTGCATTGCAATACTGTCACTGTGTGGCTAATATTTGGTACATTTTAACAGAATCAAGTCAAGGCAGAATACAAAACTCCCATTTTCCATAGAAAAATCTAAAAATGTATATACATCTCTAGCTTTCAACTTTGGGGTTTTTCAGAGAAACTTTAAAAATGCATTAGAGATTAACTTCTGCAGCATCACCTCTTTTACAAAACAGTTAATTTTTATTTTTGTGGCCAAAATCAAAGAACACCAGACAAAGAAATTTGACTCTCTTTGTAGTTTTAATTCTTGATATTTTCCTAAGTTTCTGTTGCCAAGGCACTAATAATTAAACCACAAAGATTGCATAAAAATGGAACTCCCAACTCATGAAAAATGCTGAAAAGCCATATTTTCCCCCCCTAAAGACAGCTTCAATTTGGAAATTCCAAAATGTTCCCAAGGTAGGAACAATCTGAACAGAAATATGCTTCTCAGATTTTTTGGCTCCTGCTTGCCCAGCTGGCAGGATGCTCAACTCCCTACATTTGGGGAAACGTAGAAGCCAGGTAACAACACTCTTGGGAAATTGTTAGACCAGAGGAAGGAAAACAGGCAGCTTCCTCACCTAGATGACAGCTGACAGGAGGCTGGGGGGAGCTGCAAGCAAGGCATTCCACTTGGTAAACTGCAGGGTCCATCACAGAATTTGTTATCTGAAAATCTGGAGATAAACTATTGACTGGGCTATAAGGTTGGTGGAAATCTAGCTATCAAAAATTGTGGCAGGGAGAAGTGAATAATATATGCACAAATGTAAACAGCTTGAGTGTTGAGGCAGCTCTTGTTTTAAAGTACTGGTATGCAGAGAAGCTCCTCTCCCAATGACCTCACAAAATGCTGCAACATTTTACATTTTCTGAGATGTATTTATTATTTATACATAGGTGTGCACAGATCTTGAGCATACAGTGGTCTGTCTTACATCTGCCACCCTCCCAAATGAATTTTTATCATAGAAATCATTCAGAATTCATCACTGGTGGGGAGCCTGTTCATTGAAACTCATTATTGTTCTAATGAATTACACGCAAGAGCTGTAAGTGATTATATTATAATAGTCAGACTCAGCCATTCAATGAAAATTTAATTACAGAGTACAGGAACATGACAAAAAATCGATGTCTGTGTTCTGGAATGCAGCCTCCCCAGCCACAGCTGGCTATTGAAAGTCTTCATGCAATTATGCTTTCCCTTAATCACACCCATTTTTTAAGAAACGAAACAGGAACTGAAGTACGCAGCAGGTGTAGCAGTTCTCCTGCCTGCCCCTCTTCTGGCAATTATTTTGTTCATTCTTTGGGTGATCCACATACCAAAATCTGAGAATATCCCACTCCTGATAAGTAGAAAGGATGGATCCTGCAAGCCTGACATAAAGTAATTGACATCAGCAGAGTTACACCAACTTACTGCAAATGAAGATCCCCTCTTTATGGTCACAGAAAAGGATTCAAAGCCACCCTACTGGATATATTTTAAAGCACTGGTACAGAGACTTTGCCTTTGGTCTCCTTTCTTCTTCTGTAAAACACCACAATGGATTACTGCAAGAAATTGGTTGCTCTTTCAGTAGGGTGCACAGTAGGATCCATGCTAACACATATGTCTTGGTGCTAATAACATAGTGCCTGATGGGAATGACTCCCAGACATGAATCTGGGGGTCTCTGAAGGAGCCCAAAGGCTTCCTGAAATGCCTTGTCCTCCTTGTCTGCCAACTCCATTTTACAACAAATGAAGAATCTCCCCATCTCCACTGCAATAACTGGACTAAACAAACACTGCCTGAGCATCAGCCAAATCATCCTCTTAGCAGGCAGCTCTGTGCTGAAGTCAGCGACCAGTATCACGTTATCCTACTAGTGACCTGAAGAAGTTGAGGAAGGAAAGATCTACTGTCCTGAAAATAATCCCTGAACCAAGGGTACTGCATTTATATCCAAGAAGCACCAATTTGTTGTTTATACAATAACAACAATAATCTCGCTGCATCAAAACAGTCTTTGTTAGCAGTTGTGAAAATAACCCTCACCTTGTATATACAATGCTCTGAAGTTACTTCCTAAATCACAGTCACTGTTTTCCTTTTTGTGCCTCTTCGCAATGCCACTGTGAAAGAATAAAAGTTTCTGGGAAGAATTTTTGAATTTTTCCAACAGTTTTTGACATCCCTTTTGGAAATTTATGGAAAATCTTGCTGGAGAAATATAAGCAATTATTGAATGTATCTTCCTGAATATCCACATCATCGTTTTTCCAGCAATCTTTGTAAGATGAGAAACAACTTCACCCTACACTTGAGGTGATTGAGAGAGGGTCCTTTTTGTCCAGGAGACTGAGGAAATGGGAGAATAGGGGTTAGTAACCACGATAAACAGAGCCCACTGTTTCCTTCAGTGAATCATCTACGAGTCAGAATTTTTTCACTTCCCTTAAAAAAAATTACTCTTCACATAAACTTGAATTGTTGCTAAAGTTATATTGCAGTCTAATGAGACAATATAATTGCTAACACATGCCTCCAAATCACATACTGTGATTAAAGCTGTGTATGTTCCATGAGCGCGCTATGGAGTGTATGTCTGATGTTATCCGGTCAGCATTATTAAAATAGAGAGGTTATAACCTGCCAACATAGCATCCTTGCTGTGTTTTCAGTTTATTCTCTTTTATATATGCACACAAATGCCCTCCCACACAGAGAGTTCACATTAGCTATGACTGTGGGCATTTTAACGTTTAGAGTATTTGACAACACATATTCACATTAGGAATATTTCCCAGTGGCATATCAATGATGTTCAAAATCAAATTACATCTGTTTAACGTTGCACTTGTCATAGTCTGCAAACTACAAAGACAAATTTACTAAATTCAAGTCACTATGGTCTTACCTAAAGAAATGGGCACACCAGAAAATATCTGCAAATGTAAGTGACAATATATACAACATCTAGAAATTGGAAAGGTGTTACTGATGTACTACATCATCAGATCCTCTTGGAAAGGGCTTCTATATTTTGCACAAAAGTATCTGAAAGCCTGTGCCTGATCCCTGTTTCCACCTGATGTGTAACTATAAATAGTGTGTTATATTAAATATCAGAGTTTAAAAAAGGACCTAGTTTTACAAATTAGTTGTGGTATTTACTGGATGTCAGGGGTATATTGTGAAAGTCAAGACCAGCATCATCCAACTCAGCTAAGAGGTGCTTTAAAACAGGCTGGTGCTTTCTAAGGTGGATGGGCTTCAGCTGCAGCTTTGCTGCAATCACTTGCAGGTATGAACTGGTTTGAGAGGAGGAGAAGGAGGAGGGATTTTTTATTTTCATTTTCAAGTAAAAGTGAAAGTATTCATGGGAAAAAAATCATAAAAGCCAGCATAATATTTTTGCCTTCTGAGAAAGGTGACCAGGTCTGGGATACTCCTAAGTAAAGGGTTAAGGCCCAGTGGTGGCTGATCCCAGCCAGATGCGTTTTTCACAATACCAACATTTTAGGAAACATTATAGATAAGCAAGAAAGAGGACAAGATATCAGGACTGTTATTTGGAGTTCTGCTTGCACAGAAGATCATGAGACCTTGCTGGGGGGAACTAGCCCTTCTAGGGTTTCTTCCCATGATGACAGCCATCAAGGATTCTCATTTCCCTGGTGCTCAGGTCCTGCCATCTCATACCAGCCAGCTTTCTCATCCACTGCCTGGGGTCCAGGGACCCACCCAGAGCCCTTCTCAACTCTAAATATGTTGCTGAAAAGAAGAAGGAGGGATGCTGGCTGAGGTAGAGAAAGAGTATAAGCAGTGAAAGTGAAAGGAAGTGGGAAGGTGTACAGGAGTCCATGAAAGCGAGTTTGGCCAGAGGCAGAGTAGAGCACGAAGCCAGCACCACATTGTGATCCTACCAGTACCTGATAGCTTTGGCATTATACTCATGGAGTGCTGCAATACTGCCATGGCACTGCTTTAATGCCCATCACACTTACTTCATGAGAAACCTCAGAAGGTGGCAGAAAGAAATTAAACAACAGTGCTGAATACACCACATGCAGATGTTAACAAAAAGCCCCAGAGAGAGGCTCCTCAGCAAGGACATGATTTGTTAGGTCTGCTGCACTCTCCCAGAAGTGACATTGATATTCCAAGGGCAAAATGAGTCTGCTCCCAAAATCCAGGACCAAGCAGAAGCATGAGCGTAAGTACACTTATACAAATTTGATCAGGTGATACCACACAGTATAAAAGATACAGAAAAGATCTTTTAAACTACAGAAGAAACTTTTTGAATCAGTACAATTAAAAAAGTATCCCAACCCTGCCTACACTGTTTATGTAACTTGAGAGAAAGCAAAGGTTTGTGGACTGTTAGAATAATATTTTCCACTATCATAAGGGAATCTTAAGTTTGGACAATTTTCATACAAATAGGATTTTATAAGTTGGTTATGATCCAAAACAGAGTATTTTAGTAAGTGAATCTCTTCATTTTATATACTAGAGCAATTAATTATCCTTTTAACAAAATTGATTGTAGCAAGAGCACATTTTTCCCCCAAGGAGAAAAAAACCTACAAAATTTTAACCAATTAAAATCAAGAAACTAATAAAATACAGCAGCAATTAACATGCAAAATGTTTTGCTCTTCTAATATGATTTGCTCTAATTCTATCTGAAAAAGCAATACAGAGGAAGTTAGCTCTTTGCTATATCTGGCAAGGAAAGAGAAATAAAAGAAATAAAGGAAGGGATGAATGAAAGAAGTGGGGTTTTTTAAATGTAGATTTGATACAGTAGTGATAATTTAACTTGGTTCTAAGTACACTGGGCAATAAATAGCCTCATAAATGTGCTGGGTAAAATCTGAGGATACAGCAAGGAGCCATTTATTGCCTTGTAACCTCAACGGCAAACTAAAATTATCTCCTAAATAACATATTTTCTAGTTGCACTGAATTATTGTGTAACCGAGGGTCAATAACTTCCCTGTATCTCTCCCCTGGTTACCAATAAAAAGAATAGCATGAATTAGTTCCAGGTAATATTAGGTGTCACTATTTTTAGCAAATTCAACCTTGAAAACTTTTCCAAGTTAACAAAAATGAAAACCAGGCTGGATTTGGGGTTCATTCACATGGTTTCCAGGAAAAACATGAAGCAATTACTACCTTCTGATGAGACTCCATATCAAAATTTACGTATGCATCCCCTGGCAAAGCTGGCACTTAAGCTATGGGGCACCACTGGATAACAAGTGATGCTGACTGTTGTCACCCAAGATTCAGCAGCTTTGGGGGGTTCACTGCTGGTGCAATTAAAGTTCAGTCTGACAAAAATCAATCTGAAAACTTCATGAGATTTTTACCAATTCATGCTCTGGCCTCTTTTTATGTCAGATTTCTAGGGAGCACTTGAGAGCTGCGCTGGGGAACATGCTGCCTCTTGGAGGTGCACAAGGTGCCCTCCACAGGCCAAGCAGCCCCACAGCTTCCCCAACAGATAGCACTCAGTTGTAGAGAATGAGTTGATTAGCTAAAAAGTGCTGAGACTGGGGGGGGGGTCTTTCTTTGGGGCAGGGGGAGTTGAGAAAAGCCAGAAATAACTGATAATACAAGAACTCAGATTACATACATAGGCATGTTAAGTTCAGACAGTCTAAATGTCTAATCAAGGTACTCTCCCCCTTCAACCATTAGCCAGTGATACTGAAGTATGCACTGATGAAAACGGTGTTCTCATGCACATTTCTGAACTTCAAACATAACCAAGTTTTAGAAGAAGATTTATTTTACCTAACTATCTCACCCTAAGTTATCTGCATCTGCCAGTATTCTTGCAACTCACTAATACTGGCCTTATAACTAGGAGTTAACTGGTCTTACAAAATTCTATATATGGAAAATACCAACAAATAGCATAAAAGGGTAAAACAAAACGTTCTTTGTCAAATGCAAGTTCAAGTTTGCACTCAGAAATACACAAAGATCTATAATAATAATATTTATCTATCGCTTATCTAGTATCTTAGACATTTTACAATGAAACAAACAGATAAATTAATTCTCAAGTTACAAGAGTAAAACAGTCCAAGTTAGTATAAAACCATAAATAAAATCAAGATACAATGCCAAGAGCTTTCTGGAATGGAGATGTTTTTTATTTCAAAACAACTAGTGCTATATTGGTTCACAGGTCAAAAAGTCATATAGGCAAAAATACTGGCAACACGTCAAGTGCTCTTGAATATGCTAACTGTCCTGTTTCTTTCTTAAAGGGATGAATATTCATATAAAACAATTTTTGCACTTTGAAGTCTTCTTGACAGCAGAGGGAATTGTAGGCCTATCCGAATAGGGAGGTAAATCAATAAGCATGTAAATTCTTGATGCTGGGAATGAGCACATGGATTGGAGAGAATGCAAATCTGGGTTTCCCAGGCTTCAAACACTGCTATGTGAACAATCACCAAATACACTATTTTTTCACATGGCCTGCATGGATTCTGGAGAGAAAGCAAGGCGAGATAGGCAGCATAGGTCTGGTAGGATAAGGGAAAGATGCCTAGCCCGAGGCTTTGGCAAGAAGAAAACAATCTGTGAGCTGAATGTGCTGCTTCTGTTCAGAGGATCAGACTCTTCCCTACATTTTAAATATATGGCAATTATGCTAAGAAAATACACTGACTCCACGTTACTTTTTTTTTTAGCCAAATAGAAACTAAGTACCAAAGCCCCAAACTGTCTTTATTAATTAGTCTAGGAAGCAAGAGTATAACATAGATTACAAAAAAATGTCTAGAAACAAGTTCTTTAGAAGCCTGGAAGTCAAAACTACTGTTCATAAAATTGAACTCCAGCTTTGCTGGAATTTCATGGCACCCTCTTGGCACATCACAGTTCCTTACATAGCTGAGTTTTAGAGATGCCCTTCAGACCTTTTCTGAAAAAGTAAGTGGTTCTGTGGGTAAGTAGTGACATACAGTCATTGTCTTGGCAGTGAGATTTGCCAAGTAAAGCCACTGGGTAGACATAAGACCCTCCAAAAGATGAAACACCTAATCAAAGTAAAAGTTTAGGCATGACACAAACAATATTATTAATTACGTTAGACATGCTCTGCCAAAAAAACTGGTGAGCAGGGGACAAAGGCACAGAATGTAAAAGAGAAAAAGAGACTGAAAGAATACCATCCTGGAGATAACCCTGCCAGTATCTGCCAGAGGGACTCGAGCAATAGGCAGTTTGGATAGTGGCCAGTACCATCTGTGTAATATCTTATACTATATGAAAACAAGAGCCAAACTGAGGTGCTTTACTTCATTCAATACCAGGAGCTCACCACTCCACCTCTAATTTTGTGGAACATTTCCCTTCCAAACTTCCTCTGAAAGTCCCAATGCAACAAAATAACACCAAGAAATAAAAAGTTTTCTTACCAATAGGAGAACTTTGAAATCAATGAATTGGGCAATCGTTTGATGGTACATTTCAAATTGTGAAGCTACAGAGATAGAAATGTTTAAATCTGAAACACAGCTGTTTCTGCCCCTTATAAAGACTCTAAAATTATGCATATCCTCTTACTGAACAAATACATCCATAAATGGGTGCTATCAATATGGTCAAATTGGATAACAGAAAAAAAATACCAACATATTAGGAGAAAGTGCATCTTTTCTGTAATTCTGTTGACCTCAATGATCATTTTTGACTCCTCAAGTTAAATGTAGCAAGTTCTTTTCTTCAGTCAATGAAAAATGTGAAAGAACAAAGAAATTTTGCAGAAGACAGAAAGACTCTTTTGAAAGGAGGATTAATAAATAATAAGAAATAATGAATTTACTTTTTGTTAGTGGGAGAAAGAAAAATCAAATGCAATCAAGTCCAGTGTGTATTAGCAGTGTATTTCTTTCTGAAACACTTGATGAAGCATATACGTTGTCTTATGATAGCTATTAAATTTTGTCTGGTATTCAGCATAGCTTGTAACTTCAGGAATTTGACATGCACATCAACCTTCTGGAGATGTACTGAAGGCTTCAGGAATGTCCCAAAAGACTCAAGACTTTGACTTCATACTTACATGCATCAAAATAATATATGTTTGCCCAAGAAATTCTTGTTGGAAAGTGTAGAAACTTGTATGCCTCATTTGAAAGTTCTCACAGGACTTAACCCAACAAAGCAGTCAGAAAATACTACAATAAAAGGACAAAGTATGAGTGCTTATCAAGTCATTTGCTCATTCAGTGAAAGTACCTCTGATGGCTTATTTTACCACAATGTACAGACCTAATAGAGCAACCCTGGCAGAAAATAAAGGCTCTGAAGCTCTGTGAGGAGACTATACTGTCCTTTTCTCCAAAGTCAGTCCTCCATCTCTTCAGCATCCACCTAAGTCTGCTAGGGATATCACTACCTCCTAAGAGATTTTAGATTCTTCCCTTTCTCCATTTTGGCCTCTTCAGATGTGCCTGGCTCCTTCCTGCATCAGAGGTTTGTCCCCAGAGGAACAAACTCTGTTGGGCACATTGAAACACTTTGGTGCTCTTCATATACTTAGCATGCTAGTGAGTTGTTTCTTCACTGGTATTTACAAAATAAGATTAGCATGGCAACTCACAATGAGAAATTTGAGCAGTTCATATTACTGAATCGCTAGTCAAATCTGTTGTGAAGTAAATTATTTCCCTTGAAAATAGAGACAACTGAATGAAATTTGTCTTGGACAAGGTGTTATGAACACTTCCAATGTCCATCTTGTAATTTTCATCCAGGGAATTTTAATTAACATTTCCTGAATGCAAGTTTCTATGCTAGCTAGAGACCTTGACTTCATCTAAAGCCAAAAATTTAAAGTGCATTTCTTCCACACTGGCTGGAGGTGCACGTAGATCATTGCCACTAGAGTCTGCCAATTATTCAATTTATACTCAGCAATTCTGCATTCTCAGTTCAGCAAGTGACTCGAATAATCCTACTTACGAAAAACTGCTTCTCTGGGGAAGTCAAATAAGGGAATCTGTGTTACATCCTCCAGGTAGCAAGTCAGTATTACACCTAAAACCCATATATATGAGTATGTACATCTGTATGTTTACGTGTTTATCTATTTATATATATTTCCATGGCCCTCATTAGCACTCCAAAAATGATGCAAAGTCCACTGAAGTCTGTGGAATAATTCCTTGGTATGCCAAATGGAGACTTCAGGTAAGATAGTGGAATTGTTCCATAGATTTGAAATGCATCCACTTGCAAATGGTATGTGGAAATCTGAATCACAATCTCATAAGAATTAATAATTACACACACTGACAAAAGTCCAACGATTGTGAATATTATCATAGATTCTCAAGTAAGAATATCATACCTAGATATTCTTGCAGAACAAGAATACATGGTAAGAAGATCACACATAAGTAAGTTTACATTCTTGTCATAATATTGTTCAGCATATATGGAGGAAGAAACTATACATTTGTAAAGAAAAGCAATGTGATCACTGTCACTTTCTAGTTACCAGTTCAAATGAAAAAGCTGAGCAAGTTAATACATGAACTTCTCCTGCCAACCAATATAAAATTGATTATACCATGCCAATTCCAAAATGCAGATTAGACTCTCTTATTGCTGTTCTTTGCCTGTGACATTTTATCCATTTTTTTAATCTCCTTTTACAACCTTATCTCAAGATTCAAATCTTGTGCCATTTCCTGTCCTTCTTAGAATCTTTTCCCCTAGAATAAGGTTTTTAAATCCTTCTTTCTTTCTGTGAAAAATAGCACTTTACCTGACTCACTCTGGCCTTTCAGTGTTCCTAATTTACTTGGATGGACAATTTCCTTCCCTACTCTTCTATCTTTTTAGCAGGCTATGAGAAAGTACTGGAAACAGCAAGCCCTCAAGGGTTGCTAGCACTTAAAAAGATAATGTGTTGTTTTATTCCTAGGGGCTAGGTAGGATGACTGAGATCAGTCATCACCACAACACTAAAACTGTGCAGTCCTTATTCCCTGTTAACCAAGCTTCCAGGAAAAAAGTCTCTAAAACGTTGGATCCAAAAATCTAAAAGAACCCAAAAAATTCCCCTTAAGAAAAAGATATTCCAATAACCATATTGATCTAGACATAATGGAAAACTCAGTGTGAATCAAAAGGCATCTAACTATCATGGCAGTTCTGTGATATCATTAAAGGCACAGAAAATGTAGATTGTCAGAAAACCAAAGAAAATTAAATATATGCAACATTTCAATAAGTAATAAGTAAATTGAAACTTTATAGGCCACTTCCTAAGCACTTTTAATGGACTTAGAAATAACCTAAGAAAACCATAATATTTTATTTTTTCTGCATTGAAAATTGAGGAATTAAATATACAGAACTTGTCCTGTTCTACGTTACTAGATTACTATGGCAGGTAAATGGTGCAGTAATTAAGAGCCAAACTTTGCCTCTAGATAACAAAATGCAACTCCCAGTGAAGCACATGAGAAGCTTTGTGAATATTAAATGACTATACCAGAGAAAAGTCAAACATATGTTAAAAGAAGACAGATGAACATTTTTTCTAAGGATTTTACTGTGGGCAAGACAAATGCTTAGCAAAGACCATGGTAGCAAAGACCATGGTAGATTCCAGGGAGCATTAGATGGTCCCTGGATCTGAGAAATATATTCAGTCAAAACCCTATGGAAAGGAAACTGTGTATTTGGGTTAGTTATGTTATATATATACACTGTAAAATAAAGACCTTTGCCTGTCTTAAATAACAAAACTTAACAGTACTGTCTTTTCTAAATCTGTTTTCTATTATATTTTCAGGTTCTTCCTTTTGGGATGATCTGTGGATGTTTGCAAGCTGTCAGGGCTGCTGGAGAGGATTGATCAGCGAGGCATATACAACAGCGTAAAGTACGCCCCATGGCCATCACCTTCCTCCCTGAAGCTGATTATCCAAGAAAGAGCCACCAGCTCTCCTTTTTGTACAAAAAAAATAGACACCTTTGACACAATTCTTCTGTAGCTGCCTATCCAGAAGAAAAAAAAGATTTTTCATAAACAAGTTTGCAATTAAAATCCTTCCAAATTTTTAGATATTGAAATTACAGCATGAATATTTCACTGACATTAGCTTTAAAAGGCAAAATAACCCCCAACAAAATGTGCTGAAAGTTTAATCACTATAATTATATTCCTTAAGGCATTCATAAATACATATACTATCTAAATATTTACCGTGAAATTCTACATTTTAAAAACTTGATTTATTTCCCTTAAATGTACACTTCCTAGTTTCCTGTTAAGTGGATCAATAATACAGTCCAAGATTTTTCAAGTCTGTATATCTTTGCTCTATGTGACTGTTGATACTAAAGCAAAAAAAAAAAAATTCTGCACTCAAGTTTTCCTAGTTGTTAATATCTTAACAATACTTTCTAGCTTTTGTCAGGCCCAGTTTAAGGCTTCTAAAAGAAGACTGACTTTCACAAAACAGATGTTAGGCTTTTTCTGACATTTAGCCATATGTTAAGAGTTTCTAACCAGGAAACAAATTCAGGGATACTGAATCCATAGTCACTTTAGCCCTTGGCAAATGGGGATTAGTCAACGAGGCCACCTCCCTGTCATACAGCCTGCTAAGGAGTTCAGGATCCTGCACGGTAGTGTAGGCAGTGTACTACTTGTTGCCATCAAGTTTTGCTGATCATAGCACTGCAGACAAGGATCCAATTAAGCCAATAATATCACTTCTTTCAGACATCCTCATTTGCCTTTGAAAAGAAATTAAGAGTTCATCCAGCATCGTTAATTTTCTATCCCGAGCTGATGAAAATAAATGTGGCTTTGTGTAGTCACAGTTTTATCTCAATTCATCTCACCTGACTCTGAAATTAATGACAGTTGGCAGTATGAACATCTCACAGATATCATCCCTTATCATCTCAGCTTTTGGACCTCAGATGAAGACTGTTAAATAACAAGTCTCTCCATCTAATGAGCCTCATTATCAATGGATCCAAGATACAGGAGGAATATAAAAAAATTAATGTAAGCACTGTAGTGTCAGTAGATGGACTTTACGAGGAACTAAATCTATATGTGAAGCTAAAAATCTCTCAGGAATTAAAAAGACTTGCCTGCTTAGCTCTGAAGCCAACTCAGCCTACGTGATGGACCTACAGTGAATATCACCACACAAGCAGAAGTGGAGAGCTTCATGCTCCAACACTACCTGCTCAGAGAGAGCCCACTCTGAGGGGCACAGTAAGTCTAGCTGTGATGGTGGATGCTGCTGTGAAAGCAGCAGAGCACTCTCAGTGTGAGGCAGCAAAGTGGTGCTGATACTGTATATTCAGACTTGAACAGGACTTCCAGGGCTTTGACATGTGAAGGGATTCGTTTAATTCCAATTCCCTGCTGACCCAGACTCTTCTTCACTCAGAGCTCAACCAAAAAGCAATTAATAGTATATTTCTGTACTCAGTGGTAAAAGGTCTCAGAGTGCACCATGATGCTGAGCCTGCCACTGAATGGGAAGTGTAGAAGAGGGAGGAAGGGCACCAACAGACAATTGCCCAGAGCATTTATTCAGGATGCAAAACATCTACTAATACCTCAAGCAACAGAGACCCATATTTTGTGCTTCCAAAAGCTATGCCTGCACAACAGAGGGAAAACCCCCCTGACAGACCTCAGCCCATCTGACCAGGGGCAGAACCCTTGGGTCTGTGATGAGTTATTGGTTCCTCCCGGCTCCTTTGTTGGAGATCACCAGTCCTCCTTTCCTACCCCCCTTCCTGATGCACTGATCAGGGTGACCAAGGGACAAGGATTTTGGCACTTGCTGCCAGGGTGAGGGCTGTCCATGCAGGCTATGGCTATGGCAGGCAGGGAGCAGCCACATCTCAGGAGCTCAGCAGTAACCTGCAGTGAGTCCCATACCCCAGGATGGCCCCTGTTGCTGCCAAGGCTGTTTTATACTGATCTAATGCCTCATACATGCCAGGGAGTCCAACAATTTAATTCTACTAGAAGCTGAGAAGAACAGAGAGAGGCTTAAACACAGATCCTCTTCCAAATATAACCTGACAGCCTCACCTATACAAAGGAAGTAAAAACACAGAAACAGCAGTGGAGGAATATTGATGGCAATAGAAATCATATAGCAGGGGGTATAAGGATGCAATTAAAAGAAGAATCTTTCATGATGTATTTTCTGATATCTTCAAAATACAAGTTGATCTGTAAGGGTGGTAATTAGAGTTCTAACACTGGGAGGATGAGAGATCTGAAAACACACACGGGACAGACTCCTGAGACTCGAACACTCATTCTAATTAAAATCTATTATTACAAATCAGTATTGCCTTTTTCCTTTCTTCAAAGTTACATTAATTTGATAAAACAACCAGCAGAATTTCAAATGTTAATCAGAGATAACAGTTTCACAGGACAGATCTTTAAAATTATCCCTCTTGTACATTCACAGAGAAGACCGGAGCTGAAAAAAAACCCTGAAGAAATGTTTTCCTATTATTGCTTAACAAGAAATAGGCAGCTAATCAAAAGAAGATGCAGTAAAAACAAAAATACACAAAAATCCATGTCTGCTATCTCAATAAAGTATCAGAAAAATCCTCTTCATTTCTGTGTAATGAGACAGCATAGTTTAAAACTCGGCAGGGTAAATTTTCAAAGCAGCAAGCTGATCTAACTGTACAGAACCTATTGACTCTACACTGGCCATGCAGCTAAATCCCCAAGTGAATCTTTGACGACATATCCCTGAAGAAGATTAAAGATGCCAGCTGATCTTGGTGTTAAAGATGTGGATTGCCTTGTGGAAAACCATACAGTAATAAAAATTCATTTTCAGTTAAAGTAACATCCATCTTCATTTAACAGAGGATCATACATTTCTGTACACCAGGAGAGAATTTCTCCGGGAACAAGAGGAAATTATATTTTTAATTACAGGCCACAGACCAAAAACTGACTTCACCATTCTGACCAACTTTCTATGCAAGATCTGAAACAAGGTTTTGTACCTAATAATTTTGCAGCTGTGGTTAAATACCATATACAAGATAACTGATGTGCACTGATCTAGCCTATTATCAGGTACCACAATGCTGCCAGACCATGCTACTGTGCTTACTTAGACTCATTTGTTCATATATGGTAGATGTAGGTTATAACAATGCTTGAATGTACGGGAGATTCGCTCTTTGAAAGAAGGCAGAGATGGCCCATAGGTGAGCTGTTATAAAGCACTGAAATCAAAGAAAAGTGATAACATAGTAATGATTTCCACAGAAAAACATGTCAAGGGAAAAAAATGAAACAAATAATGAAAGAGATGGTCTTGAAACAAATAATGAAAGAGATGGTCTTCTAGGTTTTTCACTACCTGTAGGGGAATATATCTGGTAACCTTTAAAGATCCTATCATTAGCTTTTCACAAACACAGTTCTGCATAATTCTGCTTTCAGATCATTCCAGCGTACTGTGTAAATATTTTTTCAGCATGAGTTTTTTAGTGAGCTTCATGCTTCTGAATTTTACTTTGAATTTTGATTTTAAAAAATCGTGAAGAAAACTAATTTCCCAATTCTGAAGGTTACCTGGTCTCACTTGGAATTGTGTAACCAAAGACAAAACTATGCCAAGCTCTACAGCTTGTAAATATTTTCAACCATTTGGGTTAAGATTCAGGATTGTATTGATATGTGGTTTCATGTTTTGTTGTCAAAGTATTACGTGGTTCTGTGCAAATAAGAAGAGGAGTTCTCAAATCCAAATAAATTGTTTTAGGACAAAACTCTTGCGGAACCACACCATGTGGCTCAGATTAATACAACATATCAAAAATTCACTCATTTTCCAATCTGAAACAATCAGACCCAAAACTATCCTGGCATGTGAAAAACTTTATCTATTTACTCATGTTTTTGGAGAGCCTTTAATTATTACAGAATAACAATAATTTTTATTTGCTTTTCTCCTTTAGACCAGAGAAACTTACAATTAAGTGCTAGAGGAAAAGGTGTTCTTGAAATATATTTTAGCTAGAAGAAAGTACTGATTGATCAGCTCTTTAGAAGGTACACTCTCCAGTTATCTCCAGTCCAGTTTTTTCACCCATGTTTCAGGTACATTCAACCCTACTCTCAAAGAAAATTCAACTCTAATCCCCAGATTCTAAATAGCAACCACTAAGTATTGCACTTTCACAGATTAAAAATAAGCAAATAAAGGGAAGGTGTCAAAATGACAGCAAACAGAACATTTAAATGTTGGCCTGCTATAAAATTGAAATGGTAAACAAATATTAAAAGTGGCGCAGAAGCTGCAGCCTTCTCTCCTTCACACAAGGGCTGCTAAATTACTACACTGCCCAATCTCGAAAACTGTTAAATAGAACTTCAAACTAAAAATAAGTGCTGCCAGAAACACTGAATTTTGGAAATGAAAATGAGTCCAACATGTAAAGACATTTTCAAACCCTCCCACAGCTCCAAGCAGTTCTGCAGGCCGAGTCCCCAGTTCCCTTACCCGACTGCATCTGCACCCTGTGGTCTCTCCCTCCTCCTGCCCTCTAGGAGGATGCGCCCCCCTCGCCTGCCCTGACACAACCACCTTCTTGTCCATTGCAAACCTGGAGCAGGGAGCCTTCAAGAGGGAAGGTGAGGGAAGGAAATGGATATCGAGACCCATAATCAAGCGAGGGGTGGAAGGCAGAGGGATGGAGATCAGCCTTGGGTGTGCAGACAGGGAGCTGGGGCTCAGGGGATGTGGTGGGGAGCAGGGGGTGCCCCCAGGGGAAGGAGCTGCCCTGTACAGGAACAGAGTGGGACAGTCAGGCCCATGATTATGCAATTCTATAACTTTTAGGGAAAGAAAGGGTATGAGGTTTCCACTCACATACTTTTATTTGTGTCCACTCACAGACCTGCTTGTTTCTTTCCCTTCCACATGTCACCCCTCTGGAGGCAGGTGGGAGCAGGAAAGGGTGTTAGGCTGACCATGTTGTTTGCTCAGCTGCATGCCAGGGTATGATACTTTTCAAATCTGAATGGTATAATTTGTCAGATACTATTTGTTTTCAAAACAAATGGGAAGGTCCTCTACAAGCAAAATTGTGATGTGAACAATATGGATTCATTTTTTAACTAAAAAATTGTATTGGGTTTATGTGGCAAGGTTTTGGTAATACTACTAAAACCTAGCCATATAAACCTACTACAAAAGTATAATATTGCCTGCTTTTTGGAAGGGAAAAGTCTGTTTGGAGGTGTTTTCCCTTCCAGGTAAGCAACTGTGCTGCATACAGCCTTTGCTGTCTGTACTCCACAGATCATACATTGCCTGATGCCAGCAATCTCTATGATGAACATGAAGATTTCACGTTAAACTAGGGCTGGTAACCAGAGTGAGTATTAGCTCTCAAGGAATTATTTTTATGGTCACGATTTCATCACTGGAGGAACTGACAGGCAGCAGACCTGAGGCTAGGGCAATGCAGGAAACAGCTGGCTAGTCTAAAACATCTAGAAAGGGAGATTCAAACCCAGACTGCCTGAACTCTGCCATCACCTCATGAGGGCAGTGAGAAAGAATAACAGTTATTTCTGTATGCGTGGACGAGGAGACAGCTATTTGGGGTGTCTCTATTAGTAAATCCTTGCCCCTTTGAATGCAGCCTTCTCTTTTGTTAAGCAGTTACCAGCAAGAGAAACCAACTGTCATATTTGCTACTGGTGTGTGTTTCATCAAAACCACTGGAATTACAGTAGGTGCAGCCTTGCAGTGACTCTGGTTCAGACCAGAGTCTGTGCTGCTACTAGGCTCTTCCTGGTAATATTTCCTCACCACCCTGCAGCATTTGGTCCCTTGGCAGCCCTGCATATGAATCAGTAACTTACTGTCTTCTTCAGCACAGTTTTGGAGATCCTTAATCTGGCTCAACCATGAGCACCAACAATTCCCTTTAACATACATGTGCACATAACACATCCTTTCCATTCAAAGCACAGCTGCCAGGATCACCTTCCCTGCCCAGAATTCAAACCATGTTATTTCCATCTTTAAACCCCAAAACCAGGAAATCACTTAAACATATGATTAACCTAAAGTGTGTGCTTAAGGCCAGCACTTTTGAAACTCATTTCCATTGAAGTCCATGGTAGTTCAGCTTGTGCCTGATGGCTTTGCAGAGACAAGATCTGAAACTTTCCACAAACAACTTCTATTTTACAGCATTGAGTCAAAGTACCATTTGGGTTTAGGATGAAGTCCTCACTGTATTAAATAGATTTTTTAAATTGTCAATGATTTCAACATTGGGGGGTTTGTTTTTTGAGTTGCGTGTTTCAGAGAGAAATCTTTTTTTCTCCCCCTTCCCAACTAAAGGTTAGGAAGCAAACCAAAGCTTCTAAAAAGATGAATGAAATTTTCTTATCACTTGTAGTCCACTGCCACTACATCAGAACATGAAAGAAGCAAGCTATATGATATTCATGTTAAAAATAGGGCTCAACAAAAAAAGTAAGCTTTTCCACACAGTAAGTTGGCAGAGTTTGTTTGCCACCACCATTTTTTGAAGAGCAGCAGGAATAGCATTGAGCTCTATATATTGTACTAGTCAGTAACTCCCTGGTAGCATTGGGGTGCAGATTTCATTTACTGTTTCACAGACAAAACCCCATCTAAAACCTACTAATCCAGTATTCCAGGACTCAGTTCATAAAAGGAGTAGATTCTCAATGTTAACTCTTCTTCTTCTTAAAATGTTTCCATCTGGGAGTCTGCTTGTGGAGAATGCCAGTTACTAATACTGTACTCTGGCAACTACAGCTCTAATTTCTGCAATTCCAGCTTTTCAATGTTTTAAAGATTAATTTAAAGTATTAACATAAAAGAGTTTACAAATAATATGTGGCGGGGCAGAAAGAGAAGCGAAACACATCCGTAAAAAGAAAACATTTATAAAATGGTGTATACACTATCACTTAGGCATGCTGAGTCTCAAAAGTAATGCAAGGAGACAGAGTTTGTTTTCCTTTTCTTCTACAAAACTACAATGAAGTGATAATGACCTCAGGAGTGTATGTGTGTGTTTATTCCATCTTTGGCCCATTTGATGTGGTTTTGGCCTAAGGAAAAGCTAAAGGCTAAATGTATTTTAAGTGGTCTAAAACCAAGATAAACACATGTCCCTGAGGTCATTATTTCCATTAGATGACAGCTTGCATAAAATATCAAAAGCATGGCAAAAACAGTGTAAACTTTAAAAAATATATTCTTTCATAGGTCAGCACATCTTTTAGAAAGTGTATACTGTTTCTAAGCAATTGTTTCTTCTATTGTCAAAGTGCCTTCTTCAGGAACAGAGAAACCAAAGTTTATTTGGACTTTGGCTATGCATGAGATAGTCTGGGCTTTGTAAATCCTACACATAGCACTGTAAAATGCAAACAGTGTATCCAAGGAGTAATCATGCTCATCATGCACATAATAACTGTGTATATAGAAATATCTATCAGCTACACTACCAAATTCAAGGATTTGATCTACATGAGGAAGATTGTCAGTGCTTTAGAAACCACACTAGGACTTGATTACAGGTACACACGCAATTTAATAAGGTTTGTGCCTGGTGTGGACAAAATCCATGCTTGTAACGGAGAAAATTACATTAACACAGTTTTGTCTTGCCTTTTGATACATATTTTGAGGGGAGTGATGATCAATGAGGCAAGAAAACTGTTTGAAAAAAACACTTCTTCCTCCACAGGTGAGTCAGAGGAGCAGGGAGCTCTTCCCTGGTGTTCGCGCTCCAGCTTTCACCTGCAGCCTTGTGCTGGCAAAGTTTGTCAATAGAGTGTTTGCCAATCCACACACCCCCTCCTTTTTCTTCTCAACTCCCCCAGATACAAAACTGGCATGCTTTCTATTACTTGCTCTTTAGCAACTTCATACTGCTGATACCATTAGAGTGTTTTAGTGGATCACAGTTTGAAAACTTTTTTCCACATAGAAAATTAGTGATAGAAATATTCACTTTTGGGGAAAAATAACATAAAAAACCCTGAGTAATTCTTTTTCTCCCCTTGTTTTTAAAGCCCTAATTCTGCAGACCCTGGATTTACCCAGAACTACTTCTTTTCTCATTTTCTGCATTCTGAAAATCGAAAAGGAATCCAAAATTTTACATTTGTTTTCTCAAAATTGTTTTGCTGAATCCAGGGTTGAATTAAAAGCTGCAAGTATTTCACAGTTCCCAGCAACTGAACCAATTTGGGAGGCATTGTGCCTTCAAGATGTCAATTGTGCTGCAGTTAATTTACATCTTCTCTTTCCCAGTCACTCAGAATAGAAAAAAGTAAAAAGCTGAGACTTTTATCAGTGAGCATATCACAAGACAAAAATATGGCTGAGTCTAAACCCACACCTGGGTTTCATCTATTTTCAGTCTGCCCCCTTCTCCTTAGTCCTGTTAGACTTTAAAGTTGTCTGCAATGTTTCTTTTCTGCAATATTGTCACTTCACTGTTTGTTTAGGCAAAATGTAGTATTTTTTTAACCTTCCCTGAGTGACATAGAGAAGACCTTTCTGTACAGGGGGCAGGAAAGCAAGGAGAACAGACAGCTTCTAATACCATCACTTTGTTCTTGAACACAACTTTCCTAAAATTAGCTTTCGGTAAATTTTTATTTGCAAAAGACTGGAGGGCAGTAGACCATTTCAGCTAAGACGACTCTTCCTTTTCTTTGGATCATTCATCCTTTCAAAGATAATCTAATACTACTACACCATACTCTTAATAACTTAGCTCTTTTTTACTTGGCATTAGATAAGTGACTTGCATTAAATATGTGGATTAATTTGTTTAATGACTGAAGTGCTGTGGTTTTTGCACTTTTATGCAATTAGAGAATATAAAAACATTGTTATGAGTGAAATAGGAGTTGGGTTCTAGAAGGAATTTAGGATTCAGATTGGAAGATTATGTGAGGGGCTTAGCGATATGACAAACATTACTTACATGACCTTAAAAGGCTTAGAGCAGATTTCAATTTTGTCATTCCAGGAGAAATTTCTTCCATTATTCTTTGTTACAATCTGCTGAACTCATATGAGCCTCAGTAAATCAACATTCACGCTGAACTGGAATGATTTGCATACAAATCTGCTATTGTCGCTTCATTTATATGAGTACAGCTGGAGCCCTGTTCAAAGTAAGCAACAATTACAGTGTTCATTTTCACTGTATGTACAGCTCAGCTGCTTCTTCTACACAGTTACAGACAACATTATATTATTGGTCCATTACTAAAATATTAGCCCGGTAAAGAAATTTTGGGGGCCAGACGTGTCAAGTTGCAATGAAATGGTGAGCTATGGCTCAGCATTTTCCTTCCAAGTCCACCACTTTGGATAAGTGGCACCCTCACTGTCACTGGTGCTTATGATGGTCATGATTTCATTTGTGGGCTTGTTGTTTGGCTGGATTTTGGTTCTGCCATAAAATGTTCCTCCTGTCAGTGAATGGAAGGAACCAACAGCTGCCTGCCAGTTGTTTTGGCAGTAATGAGCAGAGATACTAACTGGAAAGTGCTGAGACTAAAAAAAAAAGGAGAAAGAATGAAAAAAGAGAAAGAAGAAGTAATTCAGTAGGGAATGTCATGTGTGGGTTGGACAGCAAAAAATAGGGCAACCTGAACAAGGACAATGAAGAGCAAAGGAAATTTGATCTTTTACACCAAAGTCCATTGATCTCAGTGGCATTACTGTGACTTCTGTCCAGACTTTTGTTTTCAAAAAAAACAAGAAGGAGAGGTTCACAGAAAAAAAGGGAAGTGGAAGAAAGTACATAGCGTTTAGAAAGGAAAAGGAAATCCTGAGATAGTATAAAAACAAACCCAAACGTTAATGACTGGCACAAAATGCTGTTTCCGTCTTTCATACTCAGCTCCAGCTGTTTCTTCAGACTAAATACATCCAAGCAATATCCCCTTGTTAATTTGGGGTTTTTTTTAAAAATTCCCCAACATTGCATAGGCACCTCTATATATCAAAATACTGCAAACGTGAAAACAATAACTTTTTGCTTTAGAAAGTGGAGGAAACTAAACTTACAATGCTGTTGTGAGCGTACCCTGCTCTATTTAGCACAGGAATGGAAGTAATGAACCTACCCTCTTAAGCTTTTGCTAGCAGTTGCACATTTCTGAGGTGTTTGCATCTGTAGTATTTTGGTTGCTAGGATTCCTGGCCTCCTTCCCCTCACTTCTCCCTCTACTTATGAAATGACACTGAAAAGAAGGGAGGAGAGATGGCTTTCCATGGTTCTCCTAGAATGGCAACAGCCAGGCGCACTTTTTTTCTTCCTGAAACAGTCCCACTCTCTGCATTTCCAGTAATACCCATATTAGTGTTTCTCTAATTCCTCAATTTCTTTTTATGATCTTTATAGCATTTTCCTCTGACTTTTTTTTGGAAAAATATGTTTGTGTTTAAACTTCTTCTTTTTCTCTCTCTCATTTTTGTCTTTTTTTTTTTTTTTTTTTAAGAAAGGACTAAAATATGCAGGGAGGAATAAAAACGCCTTTGAATAAAAGGCCAATTACACTTATATAACGTTACATTTCCTGCATTGAATTTGCATACTGCATCAATAGTTTTCAGAAGACTTCCAAGAAATAACAAAGAAAAGAACAAGAACGGTCTATGCCAAGAACATCCCTAAAGAAAAAAAACCAGCCATTCTTTTTGAATACTAAGAAAACAGTGTTTTACTGCTCAGAGCTCATGATATCCTCCCTCATTAGAGAAATATCTGCAAGCTGTAAAGTATCTGCCCTGGCAGAGGATTCACAAATCACAACAATTACCTGCTTCTTTTGGATATTGAATCAGCTAATTACCCACCAAAGTTTGGATTGGACATCTGCTACCTGACTTATTTTAGTGTCCACCACAGAGTGCTTCTTGGCAAAGCTTTTCAGCTTTTCCCCTCACCCACCTCTCAACAGGAAAATGGGAAATGATTTGGATGCCATCACTAACCATTAAGTAAAACTAGGGTACTTTGGCCTAGGGTACCTGATCCCTCAATGACCGATGTGATTTCTCTGTGCTTCAGGCCAAAATGAGCATTAATGCAGGTGGAAGAAAAGTAAATCAGAGGAAGAAAGAGTGGGGAGAGAGGGAGAAAAAGAGGTGGAGGGATAGTCAATTAGACTTCTAGTGGGCTGAAAAATAAATAACCAGTAGCCCCTAACGTAATATGAATTACAGTTTGGCACGCACTAGGGATGAATCATAACATCTGGCATCATAGGTGTTACTGTTTATCTAAACTACCAATAGCATCTGTGTAAGCAAGTCCTGCCAGTACCATTGCCTAGTATCATCTTTTATGTTAGGAAACGAGTGTAAAAATGTTATACAAGGCTCTGTTAAAAACTCACTTTTGAAACTCTGTACCAGAACTTCCTCCCCAAGGAGAAAATGCACCCATGTGTAGGCAAGGGGCACTCCCACTGAAATCATAGGAAGTTCCACCCACTAGATGAAGGATGAATTTTCCCCCCGGTAATAAAAATTTCTGCTGCTTAAACTAACTAACTATATGTACAGATCTAGTGACTCACAGCAACACCAGGGTAGGACCCCAGGCATCCTGACTGTGGTACATGTCCCCTGGTATAGACACCCTGATATAGACACCCATGATATATACACCAAACAATATTCCCTTCCTGCTTTCTGTCTGAGCATATCAAGTTTAACACTCCATGTGTATTCATTCTCTAAATTTAAATCTAATGATTAAAGATAAATTTAAAATGTCAGTATAAAAAAGAGGCTGATTTCTTTACATGAAGACCACGTCCGCCATAAAAATTCACACTGAGAAGGATGAACAATGGGACCTGACCTGACTACATCCCTAGCTTCCAAGATACTAGAAAACGTAGAACAATGAAACCTAAATGGGTAATTTGCCCTGGCATAAGAATTAGGACCAGAATGACATTGGTCTAATGTTATAAAAAATCAAGGCAAAACACTGACTATATTGGTGGGACTGACATTCTGCTTTTGCGTTTCATTGAAACTCATGCTTATATTAAAGGAGGACTCAGAATTGTGCTTTCAGCTCCAGAAGTCTCCAGCCGCATTTTTTGTAAGCCAAATCATTTTCTTATTAACCAGAAAGAAAATTATAGAGCCCATTATGAAGTTCTGTAAAGATTTCATTAATTACATGGCCACCCACTAGGCTCAGTAGATATTAAGTTTCTGTTGTTCCACTAGGAAATACACAGAGATACTTTGATAACTTTTAAGCATATTCCTACATATTTTGCAATTTATGTTGCAAAACATGTTCTAGAATTATGCCTAATGAAGTAATTGTGAAAGTCGTCACCTATTCTTAAAAAGAAAGGGGAGGAGTGAGGAGGAACAACCATCCAAGAGAGGATGTATTACCCTACTGCACGTTGAAAGCCTCTGAATCCACAAGCTCTGCATAGTCAAATCTGCTGCTGCACAGTTGTGGACAAATCATTGTGTTTCTCATTGCTTCTATTTTGCACGCAAACTTTCTATAGGAAATGAGTTGATGCATGGGTCACTCCTGGGATCAAGATCTACCCCGACTTGGGGTCTGTATGGTATCACACATAATACAGTGTTACACTGCATAGCATTGCATCAACAGTTTCTGAAAAAATTGCAAAATACAGGCAAGGGTAGGTCTAGAAGTGAACTGTAGCTATTTAGATGTCAGCATTAACTATTTTCACCTTTGGGAACAGTTAGAAAACTGTTGATTCAGGATGCAGTATTGAACGTTGTAGCTGGAACATTTGGATTTTATCAATTCACACAGACTCATACAAGTGGCTTTTGGCCTAAAGCAAATAAAAGAGGGTGAGAGGCTATGTGTCAGGTGTCCAAAACCCAAATTATCTCACAAAATGGATGTAATGAATCTAAAGTGTATCCTGCACAAAGCCTTGATTTTTTCTGCTGAAAAGTATTATAGTGCAGACATACATTATCATAACAAAGTTTTGTGGCATGTTGAAAATGTAGGGAACACATAAAAAAAAATTGCATTTGATAATGTAAACTACAAGGATTACTGTACCAATTGTATTATTCATGTACATATTTAATTCAGTAAAAAAGGAATTGAACCTGAATTTATTTGTAGCTGCCACAGAATTCCCATTTTATCACAGGATTCCCCAGGGTGCCAGAGGAACAAGAGGGCCTTGATGCAGAATTTAGATCTAGCCTCCACACAGCACATGGAGTACGTGAAGTGCAAACCAAGAGCAGGCAATGAAGTGGATTGTTTCTCCATTTACACTACATTATTTAAGTTAACGACACTGCACACAGTCATACCTGCCTGAATCAAAAACCAGGCCAATGAACATAATTTAAGACCCTTTAATTTTGAAACATAGCAACCAGAGATAAGCAAATCTATAGGGGCCAGAGATGGCTTTAGGTTTGGGACATAAACTAGAAGTGGAGTTATTTATCCAGAGGTCATTCACTTTATTTGAGTCTCCTCCAGTTCCTGATTAATTTTGCATTTAGCAGGTTACTATTGTTGAGAGTCATGAAACACTCTTCCTAAACTAACCAGAGCAATGAGCAAAGCACTATATTTGTCATAAGAGTTTCTCAAGACCATTTCCAAGGTATAGTTAGAGAACAAAAAGCAAAAATGTTCGTCATTCCATGAACAAGTAAAATACACAGTTTCATACCCTTTCACACTCTCCCGTGGCCTTATCCGGCCTTATGGCCCATGAGGGCATTTGGGACATTCCTTAGAAATGTTCTAACTGCCCACCATTATTAGGAAAAAAAGTTAGAGAAAAATAAAAAGTACTACAGAGTTTCATTTTTCTTAATATATAGAGCAATTTCTCCCTTAACTTTAGAGGAGTTTCACATACATAAAAGGCAAAAAGACTAGCATACAAAACATATAGGCATTTACCCGGTCTTAATATTTTAAGGACAATATAAAATCTGTTATACAGCACAGGAAGAATCTTGCTTACTCAGAAAGACGGAACAATGGACAGACAGACAAATTAAGCAGGACAGAACAACACTCCTTACCACGAGAAAAGCTGAAAAAAACAATTTCTATTGCTCGTTTTTCGTCCTGGATTTTTTATTTTAAAAAGTCAGCTAAGTACTAATCCTCTTTGGGATCTGAGGAACTAAGAAATATGACTCACAAACATTTATTCTTCATTAACAAAAACATAAAAGAGAAGATTAATAAAAATTACCCTAACCTGCTGTTCAGCTTTAACTGTCACCTCAGGGGCTGACCACAGTCTCTTTTAATCACAGAGATGACTGGTTCAGGATTCCAACTCTGAATCTGGAGGTTGCTTGAGTCTTCAACAATTAATAGTAAAGAATTAAAGGTATGCGTTACCAGCTAGGGATGAGGTGGAGCAGGAGAGCTCAGTAAAGCCTTCATGAGTGAAACAGCTGGTTCCTGCATAACACAGCACTCTGAAGAAAGAGATGGCCAACACAGAGGCCTGTGCATGGTGCAGCTACTCTGCCATGCTAGCGTAGCCACACTGGGTTGCAAAGAGAGGCTGCCTTTCAGTCATGGAATTCCTCTCCTCGTCTTAGATGGTGTCAGGCAAATGAACTTCAAAATACTTCCAGGTGTCCAGACAGAGGCAACTGATTCAAGTTCAGCACACAAACAATCAGCCACTTAATATTTGTAGTCTCTTTGCACACATTGACAGAGATCTCTACACAATTATTATTTGAACTATAAATGAGTATCACATGCTCAATTCTTTCATAAGGACATTTGAAATCTTCCACAACTGATTTATGTTTTAAATGGTTTGAGTCTTTTCAGTGGAAGGAGCTGTAGAGAAGTCTATCATGTTCCCCACCTCAGCTCTACAGTTTGAGTCACCAACCCTACTTCCTCCATAAAAATCTAAAATGCCTATTCTTCCTAACATATTTCTAATAACAATGCATCAGGGTCCTTAAGCATACAACCAATGGTGAGTGGAAAAGAGCCTACAGTTGTGAGAGAGCAAGAAATGCCAGTATCAGTCAAAACGACATCTCACCACAAACCATGATTTGTCTATGCAGGGCACAGAGGAGACTGCTCCTACAATAACCATTTCAGTTTAGGGTGCCTGACATCAGAAAGAGGTCCCAGAAAAGGAAAGTCTGTATTGTGAGATGACATGAAAGGAAAGAAATGTAGGTGGGAATATGGGCGTATAATAAAGAAGGATGAGAATGTTTATTTATAGACTGGAGTCTGAAAAGAGTAAACACATGAGAGGAATGGGAATAGTTTAGCAACAGCAAGGGGTAAACTAGCAGCAATATGATAAAAATAAGCAAAGGAAAAGTTTAGTCTGAATAGGAGGAAATATTTCTTAATGGCAAGGTACATGAGACTGTGGAATAGCCTCCCCAGAGACACCTCAATTGCTTGAGTAATTTAAAACTAGATGAGACAAAGCACTTGAGAATTCACTGGGGGAACAGTCATGCCCTGCCATTATCTAATAGGTGTTTTCCATCTCTAACACGTATGATTCAACTGACATTAATTGGCATTAGTGTGTGAATCAAAATAAAATACAATCCCTAAATGTTACCAGACGTCACAGTGGTCAGTTTTCCCAATACTGCTTTTCAGCAAAATGGAAGAAAATGACAATAACTTCAGAGACCTGAGCGTCATGATCAGTTACAGCAAATTTACATCATGCTAAGAAATATTTTTAGAGTAATTCCATTCTGATATGTTACACTGACAGCTAAAATCTGTAACACCTACAAAAGTGCCTTTCAGTTGAGATGCTCCTGGTGCGCCACAAAGAGTAACAGAATCATAGACTGAAGAATCATTTTCCTGAGAACTATGTCCTGAAGATGGGGAAGGAAGGTTAAGGTTTCCAAGTACAACAAGAACAAAATCAGCTCTGGAAAGGGCTGGTTACATCAAGGATATTTCTCCCATAGTCTAACTGCTGGTATGTTTAATCTCCACCTCTCCAGTAGACATCTAAAATTTACCTGCTGCACTGAATTCCTATCATGTTTTTCAGTCACTTTGCTTACATTTTTTGCTGTACCTTCTACTATATCTATAATCCTATAACTCTTTTTCCTTAGCGTAATCAGTTCGCTATGTTAGCTTAGCTCTGCTCCTGCAAAAGTCAGAAGAATAAAACATCAAACCAACACTAAAGGCATTTTAAAAACTTTTTCTCCACACATGAGATTGCTACTGAATATTTTGTAACATTTAATACTTTAAAAGCAGTGTCTGTCCAGGCTAGTTGGTAAATTTTAATAAAATATTGAAGGTAATAATAGTTTTAATTTCTAGAATATGGGGGTGGCAGAACATCTTGAAAATCCTAGCCAAAGTACTGTGACATACTGTGAACAGAAAACTTTTGCCCCATTTTAGAAATGCAGAAACAGAAGAGAATATAAGCAACTTGCCAAAGATCTCTCTATAAGGAAAAGAAACAAAAAAGTCATCCATTCAGATACTCGTCCTAGCAAATTTGGACATCCATATGTCCCTAGCATCCAACCACAAAGCCTTTACTGCAAGTAGGCAGAGGAGTCAGGCAAGCCCGAGTACAACCACGGAAGTCCAGCAAGGAACTCTGGAGCAAAGGTTCCCAAAATCTGAGGAGCCCTGTGCTGCCAGCTCAGAGTGATGGAGAAATAGTGGAAAGGACCAGAGGCATTTCTGTTAAAAGGGGACTTATGCCATGAAGTGAAGAAAATCTCCTAACTCTAAAAGTACAATGAGGTTTAGGTCAAGCAATTTTGTGTGAATGTGCCTGGGCAGTGGTCACCTGAATGGAGAGCAATAGCTTCCAGCATTGGGCTACAAAGTTTTTGTGGAGTTCCCTTTTCTCCCTTCCAAATAATACCATTTTTTAAGCAATGACTCCTGTCTGTGAGTTGGGAAAATTAACTCATTGAGGACCAGAAGTTTCATTTTTGCTGGTTTCAGGATAGGGCTTGAGGTAACTTATTAGTAGAAATCTTCTGAAATTTAAGCCTGAGTTTTGCTAATGTCAACCAATTCCTGGCAAAAGGTTTAAATATACTCTCAGAACATGCCTGTTTATGCTACTACCTTAATTTTGCAGGAGATGCATCCTCATAAACAGATTAACCATCTTGCCCAAAATTGCGCAGAAATCTGTGGCAGAAGAGGGAACTAAAGCTTAGTTTTCCACAGCCTGCCAAGTACTCCAGTCCTTGGATCATCCTTTCTCTCCTTCGAACAATGCAAAGGAGGAATGTATCTGTTTGCTTTCCAAAAACCTTACAGAATTTGGATAAGCCTTACATCTCAGGCCCAGGAAAAGAATAAAGAGTTTGTACAGGAATTCACCCATACTGGCAGATGGGAGGATGTAAACAAAAGAAACAAACTCCAGTAGTTACAGTTCAGTTTTAATTTTTTTCTACAGTCTTACCTGTATAAAAATAACTCTCTCTATTTTTCTGTTTTCAGTGGGACAAACAGTTAAAAATACTAAACTTTTGCAAAGGGGGTGACGCTTTTTGTCATAATCCTGTCCAGGACACAAGATGGAGCCATGTAAATCCTTCAAGAATGATGATTTTTGACAATGCTCTTGTCTCTATTTTTTAAGTAAAGTAAATCATGGTGGTTCAACTTAGCACATGGTTGTTTTGCACTCCTACAGGCAAAATATTACCCATTTTCTGCAGTCAAGTTATGCTAACCTCTCTTTCCAATGATAAGAACCCCAGTAAGAAAGATTGCCAGAGGCAATTTAAACTGCCCTGTAATGTAGAATCAGATTTGGCCGAATTTTAAAAAAGATTTCGCAGAATGTTAATATATATCTGTTCATTCAGACTTTTCGTGTCATCTGGGAGCTGAATGATGCCAGCCCAATGCCACTGCTGGGAGTGGTGGGCAGAACCCGCCACCTGAGAGAAGGTCTCTACATAAAGACCAATGTTCTGAACCACCACCATCAAGGCCAAGATTACAAGAGGATCCAGAGAAGGACAGAAACCATGGCTTTATGTCATTAGCGAACAGAGAGCAATTTGTATTCAAATAAAAAACCGTGTGCATTTCTCTACACTGTCACCCTGATACCCCTCATCTCAAATGGCTCATCTTCTCCAGGAGACTGGAGTGTTCCATTTCTGTGATCTAGTCTGATCGGAATTTTTTAATTTTCACTGACTGAGTTTGTCTATCTACAATGGAATTGTGCAATGTGGTCAAGAGTCTTCTAGCGGAAAATGCACTCCCATTTAGCCAACTAAGTTAATTTCGTGCCTGCTAGTGAACGTTACTTAGTTTTAATGTTCTATGTCTTTTCTGACTTGGAGCAGATCTGAACTAGCAAAAGAAAAAGGTTCATGCAGTTAATAATGAACCACCTGAGCGACTCAGTTCCCCATCTTGATGCAAATTTACATTTTTAGGAGCCATTCCTAATTTATAGTTATTTAAATAACCTTTGTTGTATGAAGGGCTCTGTCTGAGCCATCCATGCCATACAAGGCACCCCACATTGAAAGTCAACTCTTTGACCTTTTATTCTTAGGCTGGGGAATGAGGCATGCCATGCACTCATGCGCTCTGCCCCTGGGCACTACTCTGGGTAAGTTACTTGGACAGCACCTCTTGCCAGCTGATTCACAGAGTGGAATCTGCATAAGCTCTTGAAAAGAAATGCTCATTAATATTCCTAGCCAGAGGCAAGTGTGCTACAACTCAGTGAGAGGAAGGGTCAGGGAAAGGGAAAAAAAAAAAAAAAAAGTAAAAAGAAAGGAAAAGAATTGAAGGCCTCATAGAACAAGTCAATACCCCAAGACAAGTGGTCCCTTTGTTGAGGGCAGAACAGACCATTCTGCTCTAGGAAGAACTATGCAAATAAACTGAAAACAAGGAGATATTCTCTATTCTATTTTTATCAATAACCCAAGAGTATCAGACAGACTAGGACAGCCCCTTCCCCTAGGATACTTGAACAATTTAATGCAACCAAACAAAAGCATCGGGGACTTCCATGGAGCATCAACCCTCCTTTAGTCAACAAAGCAACTGCAAAACTCCCCCATTCAGCTCAAAACATTTTAGGGGTAGTTTCTTTCCCCAGTATGCTTTCTTCCTCTGTTTGCCACCTCCTTTTCCCCCCCCCATGCTCCATCCCTGAGAACTATGCTTCCCTTCAGCTATGGAAATTTCCATCTCTCTACATTAAAATGCAGGGATTTTGTTAGTACAGGGAATGGTAAGAAGATGGCGATGGTACGTATGTTTTTATCTGAAAACAGGAATTGCCTCCCATTTCCCTCCCCCACTTCTAGAAAAAGGAAAAAAAAAAAAAAGGTAGAAAAGAGGTGGTTATGTTATAGTTATTCATTTTCTTTTGATCTAAGTGATATATCACTTTTCCTATTAGGATTTAATTTGCTTTAGCATGAAGAGATCAGCAAGTGAGTTCTGTTTTAATTAGACAGGTACTAAACAGTTTGATAGTAATTTGAATACTGACAAGCTGGAGTGCTCACTGGGCCATGAACAGAAATGATATTACAGTGTTCAACCTGCTTCAAGAGAAAAAGTCCCTTAAATATTTTACATGCAAGGGAAAGTGGAAGAGAAAGATATGCCGAATGGTGAGATGAAACATGGGCAATATGATACCAAGGCTGACCTGTAACCTGCCTGCAAAACTTGTTAGCTACCTGTCTGTAGTTTCTGCTCCTTAGCAGGAGGCCCAATTTAGCAACATTTTCTGCAGGTAGGGGTGTAAAGTTAGAACACAGAGCCTGGAAAACTGTCTCTCATAACCAAGATTTTGGAGCAATCAGTGTAGATGCTGGCACCCAAAAAGAATGAGTCATAAATGTGTCATAAAAGACAGCTGCATGCACAGAAAATGAGAAGCACACAAATGTGACCTTGTGCAGGTAGGCTTGCTGCTTCTTACCACAGTGCAGCCTTTGTGTGCTTCTTCAGAGTGTCCATAGTTATTGCCTCCTCCTGTTCCACACAATTTTTCCACTGGAGCTTTCTACCAGTAACCCATTTATGACAGCAGGTTCTCTCACCAACTCTTTTGCCTCATACAGCATGTGTACCAGCTTGCCAATGATTAATTTCTTAAAAAGAAGGCTACCTAGGAGCCTTTTCTGGATTGCAGGAGACACATCTCTTCACTCATCTCTCTTTTATTGCTCCTACAGGAGCTACTTCTTTCCTTCTCTGCCCTTCTTCAGGCAAATCATGCTTCCAGGAGCTGTGTTGCTAGCCCAACAAGTAAAGGCTCTTTTTTATTTAAGGTTTCTCTATTACTGCTGTCCAAAAACTAGAACAAAAAGCAGCACACTGATATTCTTACTGAGCCAAATAGAAATATACATACATATATCTATACACATACAGACCTACCTTCCATCTACGGAAAAGCTGGCATCTCCAGCTTCTGACTACATCAACATGAGCCACTGCAAATAATATTAACTCCCATATGCTAGTCTGCATTGCACCCACCAGTAAGGCACTAAACCTGATCTGGGACAGAATCTCTGAATCATTAAATATGTCCCTTGCAATACAAGCCATTCTCTTTCCTGTTATCATTTGCATCAGAAGAGATGTTTCCCATGTCACTCAAGCAAATGAGATGGGTAATATTAATGATCCAATATCAGGAAAAAAAACCCACAAAACACCAGTAAAAGTACTAATGCAATATAAAAAATACTGGGCTAATGAAAGATCTCCTCAAAAGATATCGAATAACCCCGATCCTCCTTTAGTGGGCAGAAATGGAGACAAACAAGTGGTTCTAATAGTCTAACAGCCTGGTGTGATAGGCAGATTCACAAACTCCCTTTTAGCATTTTAAAAGAATGACACAACTTCTATCTTTAGGAGCAAGAGCTGGAATTTCAAAGCTGCCAGAGTCTTTTAATTTCTTTGAGTTATGAATGCTTAACTCGTGCAAATTTCTTTGAAAGTCCCATTATAATATTCAAAACTGGGATTTGTTTGAAGATACTACATAGCACTTGTGAGAGACAGAGCTGCCAGAGTGACTTTTTTCCATTCAGGACTCTTGCCTGAATCACTGTGCAACCATAGGCAATATAACCTCATTTCCTCAGTTCATACACACATAAAATAGATAACATTTTTTTCTATTCCCTCAGAATTATATTGTAAAGCTTATTTAGTTGCAATATGTAAGGTTGTGTGTTTCTTACATAATCACCTGGAGTTAAGCCAATCACTCAGATGGAGACCTGCATCATTTAATACTGCTCTAAACTGCTCAGAGCCTGTGTAATAATGATTTCTCACTAATTAAGGACACAGATTCTAAAAATTTCAGTTTCCCACACTTTGGATTTACATACTGAGAAACACTAGAAATAAAGCATTCTTTAGCTACTTTTTTCTCTCTCTCTTATTCCATGACCTTAGTAAACTTTTAATGTCCTTCCTCTTCATTTTTTAATTGAAATGCATTTTGCTTTGAAGTTAATTTTTCTTTGCTATTTAGCACTGATGGTCAGCCCACTAAAACTTCTCCAACTCACCCCAGCTTTTTGTCCAAAACACAAATACATTGTATTCAATGAAATCAGAAAAAAATAAAAGCTACAGAGAAAAGCAGAAATATGATTTGTTCAGGCTGGTAGCTTCACCCAAACGCAAGTTGCAGAGGTACGTGCTGTTGCTTCTGTTGTCATGTCCACAGTTGCTGCAGATCTGTACTGCAAACACATCTCCTAAAAAGCAGCAGGGTTTCATGCTGGTTGCTGTAATAACAGTCTGACAAGCTGGCATGTTTGTAAGTGAGACAGATATTTATTTTCTGGCTTCAGTAATCTGGTGTTGGTCAAATTTTAGAAAACTCATGGCAGTTCAGTTCATCAAATGAAGCGACGACAGTGATAGAATACAGGAAGGGCACTTACAAACATGTGTAATGACGTATTTAAATCCCAGTGAAGGTAGACAAGGTTTGACTGTTTCACTGAGTTATATGTCGATCATTTTAACTTACATGTTTCCAATACTAATTTTTCAGCTCTGAGTTCCTCTCCTCTTGACTTTCCCATAAACACCTCTTCTTTTTCCAAGTTCTCTCCTCCTCCTTTTAAATTTTCTGGAATTCTTGTTCCATGTCAATATAATCAGCTTTAGGTAAAATCTCATCTTCCCACTTTCTGCCTGTTCTCCTCCCTGGAAAAATCTGGCTCTGCCTTTCTGATACTGCCTCTATGTCCATTCCCACAGACATTTCCCCTTCTCCTATTTTCCTGCCCTTTACAGTGTGGAAAAGATATTGTGATGGAGACCCCACAGGTAAAAAAATCCTGATCCTTCAGCTCTCAGCATTTTCACATCCTGCTGACCTGTTTAGTTTACCCCTTCTGCTAGTTTTTGCTTAGCTTTCCCTCCAGGTTCACCTTTCCCTATGAAATACCCTTGGGGATCTAGAAACTCTTTCTTCCAGCCTCTCCCTGTGAGGACCACTTGTCTTATAAGGACTGGAACAAAACTGTCAAATAGTAAAGCACAGGTAGATGGACAGTGATGACTACTCATACTTTTTGTTTTACATCACTGATTTTGGTGATTTAGAGCCGTCAGGTAGGCTCATCTGGTGTCTAATACTCTCTGATTTTATTCTCCTGCAAGTGTCAGTCTGGAATTGGATGGCAAATAAAAACTTCCAGACAATGAAACACTTGCCTTTAAAGGTACTGCAGGAGATTATTCCCACTCTTCACAATACATTCGAAGATGATAAACCATCTCCATTCTGCTTTCAAAAGTGAGTTGAAATTCAATGGAGTGTAGGTTCCTAAGTGCCTGAATCACTTTTGAAAACAGAATTTAGGAGTTTTTTTTAAAAATTACCCTCTTTGGATTAGGGATCCTCTTTTTCTGTCCTTGCTCAATAATCAAAGTGTAGGTCAGACCTGTGACCACTATGAAGAGCAAATAATATCAACACTGCTCAACATTATTTTCTACTCTGCAATATTTAAATGGGTAGAACTAAAACTTCCAGACTGTGCTTTTAGCTACAGACCTGTCAGACCTAAAGGTTTTTTTCTAGAAATAAAAGATTATTGTTAGTCCCCTGTATATGTGTATCTTACATGTCACTGCTCCCCTGATTTATCAGTCCTACATAATGACACCTATTGCTTTATCTGTGTGAACTAGGAGGTCCAACTGGGTCATCCTCAGTGAGTCAATACAAAGGTTTTCTAAAAACTAAAACGCCCAACAATTAGGCATGACTGAAATCCTACGTCTGTGAAGATGCCACCTAATGCTGTAGTCCCCAGCCTTTGCCAAGGAGCATGCCTATTTCACGTGGAGGTCCTATGCTTGTAGCTGTCATCAGAGCATAATCACCAAATGAAGCCACCTAGGATAATTAGGATAAAGAGATTCAGGGGGGTTTAGGACCTGGTAAAATTGAATGGTTGCACATGTTTATATATATTCTTATTTACTTGTCCCATGGCTATGGAATTTTTATGTACAGTTATTTAAGTTACACAGCTCTGCTGCTGGACTGTAGGAGACCCACCTTCATGTCTTCACTATTTGCATACTGATACTGAGATTCAGACCACCTCAGCCATGGTCTGCCCTATCCGTTCTGCAGCTTGTGTACTGGGGAAATGTGGGAGAGTAAGGATGGTCTCCCTTGAGTCTTCAAGGACAATGAGACATGAGAGCCTAAGAAATGCCTTGCTGGCCCCCCCTGTGTTCCATGCAGCCCAGGATTCAATCTGTGACAGCAGCAAGAGTAGATGTTGTTCAGGAAGAGCATGCCAGCCAGGCCAGTTCTGCCACCCACGCTCCTTGCACTCCCCCAGCACTGATAACAGCTGTATTAACAATGTTAGAAGGAAATTCCCAGACCATTTCCTTCTGCATATGTTTACAGACCTGGTGCCCATGCATTTGTATAATCCCTTTTTGAACCTGCCAAAACAAAAAACTGGTGCAATTCCAGCAAGCAGCAGGAGAGGGTTCCCAACAAAAAGCCCTAGATAGGGAAAAACACCTTATTTTGATCTGAAGCTAAGTACCAAAGTAATTCTGAGGGAAAAGGCATAGGCTTGCTCTATTCCCATATCTTTTCCTGTTGGCTACGTCAGGTGTTCCACACTCATCTTGCTGTTTGGGTTGACATAGTGATTAGAAGCTAGCTCCTATGTGATCTGTGAAGATTTACAGACTAAGAAAAAAGCAAATTAAAGACTGGTACAACACAAGTTTTAGATATAGCTGAAACATGAATGTTGAAAAAAAAATTAATGATAATTATTTGTGGGAGAATATTAAGAAAAAGCAAAATGAATTATGCTTCATCCTACACATAACACTAATATTTTTAAGTCAGACAAGTATTTTCTACCTAGGAATAAGAAAAGAGGAGTATGAACCTGTATGTATCTGAAGAATGGATGCACCCAGGAGAGAAAAGGTTACTTACATTTCAAATAGCATTAACAGCAAAGGAATTCGGCAGTGGTCACATGATACAAGATCTGTGTAATTCTTTAAAAAAAAAAAAAAAGCTGTAATATCACTTTGTCTCCTGAGTTACAGAACTCATTGACACAGAGCAAAATCCTGGCTGACCTTGGAAAACTCCAACTAAGTTAGAAACACGATGGCACCCATTAAACTGACCTTTCCTTCCCTGCCATTCTCCCAGCACCTTCAGCCATCACAATTTTGTTCAGAGCATATTCTTCTTTCTCCACATCTTTGATTCTTTTTTTATTTAACCCTGATTCTGAATTTCCTGAATATGCTACGCTCACTTTCAAAGAATCATGGATGAACAGAGCTGGAAGGGACCTTGCAGGGTACCTTGATCCTTTTCCTGTCCCAAGGCAGGATCTGCTCCTCCTGTATCATTCCTGGTGTCTGTCTAACTTTTCTGCAAGAGACCAGATGATGGAGTTCCCACAACCCCTCCTGCATGCTCCCTCCACTTTTATGTAGTTGCATAGAGCTGCCATGTACCCCCTAGTCCTTGCTTCTTTATCTTAGAAGAAAATTCATTTACTCTTCCTTCATAGGTCACATTTCATAGATCTCTGATCACTATCACTGTTCTGCTGTGGAATTTCTCCAGTCAGTCCACATCTTTCATGAACAGCACTACCAAAAAGCAGATACAGCCTTAAAACTTAGGTCTTACTGATGCTAAATAAAGCAGGAAAATTTCATGGGTCATGTAGGCTATACTCCTTTTTATTCATCCCATTATGATGTTTCCTTTTTTCACAACAGCCTGACAGTGTTGACTTATGTTTGACTTATGTTCTACCATATATCTCAGATCCTGTTCTACAGAACTTCTATCAAGGGCTTATTTCCCCCCTCCTGTACTTCCGCAGCCAGTCATATGAGCCTGAGTTTGACACTTGTAGCTCTTCCTATCAAATTCCATTTAATTTCTTTCAAACTATGAGTCCATTTTGATGAGGGTTATTTTTCATTCTAATCTATTTCTCCAATCTTCTCTCAGTCTCTCCTAGCACCATGTCATCCGGGAATTTAGTAAGCATGCTCTCTGTTTTGTCACCCAAATTGCAATTGAAATATTGGATAGTCCTGAACCCAGGACAGGTTCCTGCAGAACACCTTCAATCCACCCATTTATTTTGACAGCAACCCCCCGATAATTCTCCGCATTCTCTTTTCTAATTGATTTTGTGCCCAATCTACAGTAACTTCACCAACATTAGGTTTCCCACTTACTTATCAAAATGTCACAAGAGACAGTGTCAAAAGCCTAAAGAAAGTGAAAATTACATCTGCTACTTTTCCCTTATCCACAGGATCTGATACCCTCTCACAAAAGGAAATTAGATTGTTTTGACATGATTTGTTCTTGACAAATCCATTTGGTTGATATTTGTTTTGTTAACTTCTCTGTGGTTACACAGCATTTCATTGGTTAGTTGTTCCAGATTTTTTCTGGAAGTTAAAGGAAAGAGAACTGGACCAAAATGCCCTAGCTGCTTTTCTCCTCCCATGCAAATGCTGACACAACATGTGCCTTTCCCAGGACTTTTGTGTCTCATCCAATTTCCAAAGACAAGCCAGTGACAGATCTGAGACTACTTCATCCCTCCCAGAAAAAAGTTCATCAAGCACACTGACTTTAAAACATTTAGGTATTTTCTGTCATGTTTTAGAAATAAAGAAAACAGGAAGAATGTTCTTTACTTTGAATTATTGATCACCAAATTGCAGTTTTTGCCTGGAAGTATTTATAAATTTGACCCAATCTGTAATCCTGAATCAGGCTGCAAGCCTGAACCCAAAGGGTGGCAAGTGCTCACAAGTTTCATCGTAATTAAGCCTGTTTAATTGACCCTGTTATGGCTCGCTTTCTCAGCTCTCTTGTGACTTGAGAGATGATATTTTCCTATTTAATGTCTCTGAAAAACATGTGAGTGGTATTTGTGGTGGTAGGTCAGCTCTCTCTTGACTGTGTGAAGAATCACAGACAACAGCCTAGTGTACTTGCACTGAGTTAATATTTCACTGCCTCCAAGAAAAAAAATTAAAAACAAATAAACAAACAACAACTCCTTTTGTTTGCTGTCGTTCTTTTCAAGTATCAGATATATCACAAGACACTTGAAGTTAATAAAAACAGGGACAATAAAACCAGACTAATGCCAGCAAACCAGTCATATGCTTCTTGCTTTTACACGGCCTGATCATGTGTTGTCTCCTGCAGCTAGATAGGATGCAGTTTTGTAGGTACTTCAGATCTTTCCGAGATACTCTGACTGTGGTTATCAAAGCTTTTTTGCCCTAAGATTTGTGACCATTACCAGGACATATATGCTGGTTGTTGTTGCTAGCTCTGCTCACATGGGAAAACCCCAGAGGCACTTTTTTACAGTTATTTTACTTTCCAGTTCTACTTTCATTCGGATGAAGATCAATCAATGGATTAGCTTCTGTTCCCTTAAACCCACTGACTTCAGCCAAGCAACAAAAGGCTAATCTCTTCTTGGAGTAGTCTCTTCTTTGTGCCCACTACCATCAACTGACTAAACTTTTTGGAAACTTTCTTCAAAACTTGCCTCACTAAAACAGAAAGTCATCGTACTGTGATGTTGTCCAGCAAACCTGGCTTGCCACCTGCAAGCAAGATGGTCACACTCCTTAGTCAAGACAGTCCTGCACCTTTCCAAAGACAAGTACGTGATCCTGCAGGGGGTTACCACCATGTGAAATGGCCACTACCCCTTATCCCTTCAGTAAAATTAGTGAGATTATTCCAGGTCCTAGTAATCCTCCAAACCGAAAATAACTGCTAGCCTTGGTAAATCTCGAAAGAAGAAATGCCTACAGACAGCAAATGTGATCCTTCACTATTGAACGGCCTGAGCTGCTTTTCTCCCCATATAAAATACTATTAAAACCAGCTGTATGTAGTTGTGTCTTGAATTAATGTAGTGGAAGTATCCCTCTCAGATTCCTAACCAGATCTTGCTTAATCTTCCTGATTAGCAAGCTGAAGATGCCTCCAGTAAACGTGTCTACTTTTCTCTCTCTTTTTCAGAGTACAAAATTGAAAGCGGTTTCTGCTTGGTAAAATATCCTCACGGATGTTGGGAAGAGAAAGTAGTTTTGGAATAACAGCACCAGGGAAGCTGGAAGTCAAACTCCTCATTACTCTAATCCCCAAAGCTTTCTCAGAAATATGATTCTTGATTTTCCTTCTTTCTCTGTCTTTGATTCTTTCAAATATTTGGATGAAGCATTCATTTTGCAGTCAGAAATTACACCCCATTTGCCTTCTGCCTTCCCCTGGATAAGCATAATTTTTTTTTTTTCCTTTTGAAAAACCCAAAGCATTCTCAAGTCGCAGCTCTTGACGGACAGCAATGCCACGTCTTTCTATCCCTGCATGTATACACAGCAAGAGCAGCAGCAGCTGCCACTGGTGCACAGACCTCCTCCCCTCGGACTGACAACCTGTCTTAATGTTGAAAAACAGTTCAAGGTAGCACTTGAGACCAAACGTGCCATTTTCCTTGTCAAAATGAAAGCTGTAAATTTTAAGCCTAATGCTTAATGTATCCAGATATTGAACAGAGGGACTTTTATCCTCAGCTTAATGGTCTGTCTAAAATCATCAAAAAAGATTACTTAAAAATTCAAGGTCCTCAGAGGTCCCATAAAAATTGCGTGGAACATTTTTTCAGGTTTTTTTGGGGGTTAGAGGGTCCTTTCATTTTTTTATTCCTCTTCCTTTTTTTCCACAGGCAATGGAAAAACATGTATAGAAAGATTTTAATCTTTTTTTTTCTTCCTGAACTTGAAAGACTTACAGACAAATCTGACTATATTCAGGGGAACCAGAGCTTCGGCTGGAGTAAATCATCCTAGCTCCACTAGTTTGTAAGGAACAAGGATGATTTACACCACCAGCCGATCTTGCCCTAGCTGTTTCCTTTAAAAGGTGCACAGTGAAGTGAGATCTAATACTTCCAAGTACTCCTCAGAGACTCGGATTCCAGAAATCATGTCTCACTCAACCTGTCTGCTTTGTGGGTTTTGTTTATTTTGCTAACGTTGGTTAGATGTCTAAGGATTTGAAGGTTCTGTTTGTTTAGTTTTCAGATGTTAAATTGGGAGAATCAGCTGTATTTCCTTACAGGGATTTTAGAAAGGGTTTGCACAAATCTACCTTCTGTTGCAATCCCAAGTACAGAGGAATTACTGGCAAAGCATTCGGTGTTAGTGCAAACTTCCCCCCTTTCCCCAAAACAACGAAACATCTCCTTTTCCCTGGCATTGCAGCACCTTCCAGTGCCCAGAGGTACTCACAGTGGGCTAGACCTAGGATTCACACCAGGAAAAGGCAAGCAGCATTTAGTAACAGTGCATTCAAATAACTTCATTTTTAATACATATTTACCAAAACCTCCCATATACTAAAAATTTGCATAAATGTATACTGACAAATTTTTCTCTCTCACTGCTGTAGCTTGGCAGAACTGAAATCCAAATGTATTTTGAATCTATACAACTAAAAGCTTCTGAAGTATGTCAGTATCTGTCCATACTTATGAGCCACATCGTGTAGCCTGTATTCAAACATTTGTCTGTTTGTCTGTAGCTTGCAATAAAAAACATTATTAAAATAACAAGTGTACACGGATTATAGGCTACATTTTGAAATGCTGATAAACACAGTGTTTATGTGTCAGACCACAATGCTTCCAGAGAAGCTGTCGGTAGGAGTCAGCTTTACAAAAACTTTCCAATTGTTTCTTTATTTCTGTTCCCACCTTTTCGTTATACTTTCTTTAAAAAAATTGGGTATGCATTACTCACATTGTGGCAGTCTCTCAGACAAAATACATTCAAATTTAAGGCTGATGTTGTGTATCAGCAAATGGCTGTTCCGTGAATAAGCAGAACCCAGAAAATTCCTTGTTCAGTTATGCTTTTGCAAAAAGCAAAAATATCAGGCAAGAACTTTGCTTCATCTGGTTTTCCACATACGAACTGAAACCTTGCCATGATTTTAGAAAACAGGGACATGTAAATCTCAAAGTTTAAGGTTATAATTCTTTTAATCAAGCATAGCAGTATGTGTACATGCAGCTTCAGTGAACTGATAAAACATACTCTAGGTCCCTGTGTTCAGCTGCTGTAAACCTTTTTTTTTTTTTCACAAAGTCTGAGCTATATCGATTTATATAATCTGGGGATCTGTCCCTGTCTCTACAAAATGGTGCTGCAAACTTTACAAGGCTTACTTGCAAGATTTCTAGCACCTCCACTTTCTATTTTTGGTTAGCAGTATCATATAAGCAACCTGATTTTTGTTTTTAAAACAGTTTTTCAGTCCTTCCATGTCCAAAGTACTTGCACACTTTGCTAGCTGTTTAAAACGTTAAGAGGAATTCGGTCTCACTTTCAATCTAGATAAAGGGCAAAGGTTTGGAAATGTGTTTGTTGGTGATTTGTTGGGGTTTTTTTCCCCAAAGGTAATTTTCTGTGTTTGCTGGGTTTAAATGATGGACATTACGTAAGCAAAAGTACATTTTCCACAGCTTTGGCTCCACAGATAATGCTATCCAAAAACATACAAATTTGGGTTTCAAATTAATTGCAAATATTATCTCAATTTTTTAAGCTTTTCAAGAAAATACAAGAGTTTGCAGTTAATGTTTAGAAAGGAAAATAAGCTTGTCTTTACAACAACTGTCTGTCTCTGGAGGGTGTGAAATATACTTTTATAGTGCCAGATCTCCTACACTGGGAAATAAGACAATTCCAGAGAGGAGGCAGATGTGCTGCTCAGAAATCCTGCGGCAGCCCCAGCCATGTGCCACTCAAGATGAAGTGTCAGGCAAAGAATGGTGTGGAATTGCTACTGTCTATTACCTGTTCCTGTTCCTCTCCATTTAGTTGAGCATTTAAAAAAAAAAAAACACAAAACAAAACAGAAACCCACACAAAAAAAACAAAACAAAACTATAATAAATGCATTCAATAATTGTTTGAATTGCTGCTGTGCATTCTGCCATAAATGGTTTATGGATAACCATCAATTCGTTCTGCTCATCACTCTAACAAGTTCAATGTTCTATTCGGAGCAAAGGATGACTATTTATTTAACAGCTTTTGGCAGGAAAATTTGTTGCATGCCACAACTTTACAAAGAATTTAAAATCAATGACAATTTATAAACCAAAGACTTGGAATTATGCTTTGGATTCCCATAATTCATCAGAATAAAGCTGTCAGATACCTTTTATTATAAATTAATAGCTTGTCTATAGGTTAGCAGCGGTAGCTGTTTTGCCAGGTTAGTAGTGACATCTAGTGGGTATTTTTACCCACTGCTACTGGTTTGCCGTCCTTTCCCATAAACGCTCACTGCTGTATGACCTACCTCCCGGTAGTAGAGAAAATGTGCAAAGAAAGAAAAATTACATCGTGCAGATATCAACAACACTTAGGTATTTTAATTACAAAGAAAGAGTTGTGATCTTGGCTAGTATGATATTACTAATGTAATCTAGAAATTTGGACTATAAGAGAGCATTTTTATATACTCTTGCCAGTCATGTTAGATATGTATTGTTCTTACATTATATTTGATAGTGAATTTATTAATTTCCTAATGGACACTTTTGGTATCTTTATAAACCACAATTATTTAGTGTGAAGATGGGCATTTCTCTTACATTATATTGGTTTTGAAAATTCACCTTTAAATGGGCCCCTCACTACAAAAAGGACATTGAATTACTCGAGCGTGTCCAGAGAAGGGCAACGAAGCTGGTGAAGGGTCTGGAGCACATGTCGTACGAGGAGCGGCTGAGGGAACTGGGGTTGTTTAGTCTGGAGAAGAGGAGGCTGAGGGGAGACCTCATCGCCCTCTACACCTACCTGAAAGGAGGTTGCAGAGAGCTGAGGATGAGCCTCTTTAACCAAGTAACAAGTGATAGGACAAGAGGGAATCTCCTCAAGTTGCGCCAGGGAAGGTTTAGACTGGATATTAGGAAGTATTTCTTTATAGAACGGGTTGTTAGGTGTTGGAATGGGCTGCCCAGGGCAGTGGTGGAGTCCCCATCCCTGGAGGTGTTTAAGAGTCGGGTTGACATAGCGCTTAGGGACATGGTGTAGTTGAGAACGGTCAGTGCTAGGTTAATGGTTGGACTAGATGATCTTCAAGGTCTTTTCCAACCTAGACGATTCTGTGATTCTGTGAGATCAAGCCTTTTTAGACTCTTTAATTTTTAAATATTCTTTAAGCTTTTGCAAGTGCCCCCCTCATTCCACACCCCCCCCCAAATTTCTCATTTCAAGATTCACTTAAATTCTGTACAGAGAAGTAAAAGGCATTAGTGGATACAGCAGGACAGTAGATTTCTGGGTTTTTCATATTCTGCAGGGCAGTTACTCTTGCTTTAACGATAACAAAAATGAAGGAGCAGTCTTTAATACATTCTAGTTTTTCACTTTTTTTTCCCCTCTGTTTCCTGTGACTACAAAATAATACATAGAAGTTGTAAAGAAACTGTATCTGTTTCCAGCAGCTTCGCTGGCTTACAGAGGTCCTGATGATAAAAAGAATATATGAAAAGATAATGTGTGAAAATTTTCTTTCTACTGTATAATGTCATGGGATATAGAGCTGATAATCTTCCAATGATAAGAGTGAATGGTAGCAGATGCATATACAGTAGTAATCTTTACATACTCACACACTTGTTTTTCTATGTATTCTGATCTTATTATATTCTTAAGAAGAGAAGTCTGTGTTCATTTCTCCACTGAGAAAAGTAATTGCTTGTGCAGCAATTCTCAGGCTAACATGCTCATCTGTGGCATGCACAGTGATAACTGGGCACTGGATCAACAAAGGCATTGAGGGGAGACAGCCAAGGGGGTATGTGCCCAGGTGCCTATGGAGATCTGATGCAGAGCACCACATGCAACCTGCTGTCAACAGTTGCTGCCTCCCATCACAGGCATCTTCAAAGTCATCTTTTCTTAATTTCCCTGTAAGCAATCTCTAGCTGTTGTAGGGGCATGCTATAAATGGGTTGAGGAGGTTCACATTTCTATAAGGATGTGATCCCTGCTATTAAAAAGCATCTGAAAGTCTGGGCTAGCAACGCACAGCTCCTGCCTGCTCACAATACTCCCACTTCTGCCTCTCCAGTTACTTATGCTGTTCCCAGTTTTGTGGGCTCTTAGCACCTCAGACTCTTAACTCTTTCCCTCTCTGGAAGGAATGTTTAAATATTATTGTCTGCCTGGGCAATGACATGGTGGTCAGGGAGACGAGCCCAAGGTCAGTCGGGAACTGCATGGTGGAGCTGAACACACATTTCCCTAAAGCAGTGCTGCAGTCATGGGAACATCTGCCCTTTCCCCTTGTAAACTGTTGTTCATAGTTAGCCCCCTTGCCCACTTCACAGCCCTGCCAGCCTTTGCAGAAACACCTGAAGCTTCACTCGGGGTCAATGGCGTGCCAGGGTATTGGGTTAGAGGAACTGCTTCCCTTTCTATCAGTCCAAAGCTAGAAAGTCCAATTCAAAAAACACCTAGGGTAAGTAGTAAATATCCTGCCTAACTTCAGCCATGTATAGGTAGGCATCTAGTCTGAACTACCTCTCTAGAATTCCTCTGTTGTCAATGGGAAGGGATATGCATCTCCAAAAGCTGATTTATCTCACCTTTCTGAGATAAAACACTATCTGGAGGTGCTTATCTCTTTACATTAACTACAGAGGGAATCCAGATGACTAACTTATACTGGATACTAGAAAGCTGAATTAAGTCAAGTAAATCCCACCCATAGATAGGGAGTTCCATAAAAATAAAGGTAGAAAGAGTGGGGTTTCCAAGTAGCCAGAAATCAGGCAGCTGCCTGACAGTCACTTCACTGCCAGCCCCCAAGTTTTCTTTAAATTCCAACTTATCATTTCTACAGCAGACTACAATGACCTTAGAAAAATATGAGCATTTTAATAACCAAAAATTCACCATCAAAAACTAAAGCATAATACATATCCCAGTAGAGATTCCTCTTAGGAGGAATCTACACAAAAATAAGAGCCTTTAAAGTTTTTATCTCAAAGGACTTTGAAATGTTGCCTGTTCCTGCAGGCAATTTTATAACAAATCTTAAACAAGGTGTTCATCCTAAAGTCCCAGCTCTTTTAGCATGCAACACTGAAAGATTTTTGGGAGGGAATAAGTGGGGCTACTGTAAAATAAAACCAAAACACTCCCCCCTCCCACTCTTCTATCAGAAAGTTACAATGGGAAGATGCTAAATCCACTATGAATAGGAATATTTCAGGTTCAGAGGGTAAATAAGGAAAACTCCACCCTTGTTATTTGAAAGAATCTCATAACTTGTAACACAGTCTTCTTAGACCAACATGGCTGATTCATGATTTTTCTCACACAACATTTGGAAAACAGATTAATAGGTCCCAGAGGCCCCTTACTGGGCAGAGGCATGGATTATAATTTCTGACATGGATTATAATTTCTAATGTATCTCTCATGGCTATATTACTCTTAGATGGAGTCTTTTTGCTCTAACCTCCAAGATTTGTCTACAACTACTCACACACTGCTGAAAATGATCCCCGAGAACAGCAACCCACCTCCTTTCCAAAGTTTTCATGAAAGATTTTTGCAATTATCCGAAGGCTTTAGCCTATACCCTCCTAAGAACTTTTGCTCTCTCTGCTCACTTCATTGATTCTTCATAATTCATCATGTCTGTCACTTAAGCACTAACTTCTAAAAACAGTATTTAGCCTGATGCCTAAGCCATCAGGACATCCACTGGGCCTCCTTGAGGACTCCTGCCACTAGCGAGGCAGGGGTGATGAGGGCCATTTGTGTTCAGACAGCTTGTGACACTGTTGTCTGCATACACCAGCCTTTCTGAGTGAAAGCGCAGGCTAGTTTGGGTGCTCGCAGTTTTATGAGAGTCATAGTTCTAATAATATACAATTATAATCACAAACAGTGATACTAATAAAGATTAAAATGGGACAGAATGGCGATAACCTGCCATAAAGAGCAAAGTGACTCATGGGATTAGCCTGTGTCCTCAATGCGCACATATGTCTGAGAAGGGCTGTCACAGCATGTTTTAGCAATAGATTTAGCAGATTTGGTGAAAGACATTCCCCACCTGTCCCTGTTTTAGCCACCCAGAGCTCTATCGCACAGCATGCCACGCGGAGGACGGTTTCCACAGGAGGAGAGCAGTCATCCTTACAAATCAAAGCTCTTCAGAAGGATTCAAGGGGCCAAATTCAGGAGTGATGGGTAAAGTGGAACTTGCCAGACCTCTTTTGAACTATTTATACCCTCTGACTGATATGCAAATTAACACCAGGGTCTCTGCAGTGGCAGAATTGACACAGGAGGGAGCTGGAAGAAAGACTAGACTGCAACAGCAACCTAGACCTTCAGTATCAGTTTTCCCACACACACACCCCTCTCTTCTGGCCCATTACAATAAAATTCCTGTGTAGGCTCTTTTCTATTTTTTTTTTTAAACCACTTTCAGGATCCATGTATTAACTCTCACTGGTCACTCAGCCTTGATAGGTCAGCTGTGTAATAAAGTTAGAAAATTACACAAAGGGAATAACCGACCATCAGCTAGAGCACAGCTGCAGAAATCTGTACTGTATCCTTCACTGTAGCTTGTGCTACCTTTGCCTTCTTCATTTTCAATTTGAAATGATCTGCATTGTTTCCAAATCTTAATTTCAGCCTGGGATTCATACTTATCTTAGAAAGCTTTCAATAACTTATTTTCTCTGGCCTTCTGAACGACGTGGGTAGCCTCACAACTCACCTCTGGTTCACCACAGCTAAAGGCACTTCAGTGAGTCACATCTGCAAATCTTACATGGGGCTGAACTGCATGTTTCATTTGGTGTGGCAAAGCACCCAGACAGTAAAGCAAGCAAAAGGAAATACTTTATTATTCTGCAGAGTGCATTGCCACAAGTGTTACTGAGGCACAGATGTTAAAACCAGTATGACTAAGTAAAGTCTTGTGGTTTATGCCATCCATCACCCACAAGCAAGGAAGAAGAGATGTAGCCTGTTATGGACAGGACTAGACAACAATTGTCTCTTTGGGAGTTTCTGGAATTGCCTCTGAAATGCCTGGTTCTTGCCCTGCCATGGCAGCACCCTGTAATGAATAGACTGCCGGTCAGAACCAAGCATGATGGTTCCTGCTTACCTAAATATGCATCTAAAAGCTTAAGAGTCCATGTTCCCAACATCTGCTCTCTTCTAGAAATCACAGAAATACAGCAAACCTTCGTTTCTTATGCGACAGATTATCTGTACTTCTGGTTCAAGTATGGCTAGAATTACTGTACCACAAAAAATAACTTTATAGTGATAGAAGACAAGCTAATGAACTCTAAGGATGCACATATATACACATACCATAGCCCCAATTCATTCAGTGGTTAGGTGTCTTATTTTCAAAATTACTTGAGGAGAGGGGGTGGCACATCCCTTATTTTTTGAGAGCTGAACTAGAGATACCTGGAAACGGCTCTTTGAAATGGAGAGTGTGCTACCACCAACAGCAGTCAGTATAAGATGTAAGCAGTGACAAACTCTGGAAAGCACATCAATTGTTGAAATTGAGGCAAACTAAGCAGAAAAAAATTATGTAAAGACACGTTCCCTAAAACCTGGTTTACATCCACTTTTGCTTCCAAGTCCCTGTGTATTAAGCAGGTCATAAAAGCATGCTGGGAAGCTGTTTGAATTCCTCAGATGAGAAGTGCCAAAAGCTTTCTCCAAGCTCAGAACTAGAGCTAGTCAGAAAACAGGAAATGTTTTGCATAATGTTTTTGCAAGCCAGGAAGCTGAATGTTATCCATTATGAAGACAGACACGAAACAAGTTTTTTTATCTATAAGACAAGCAAATTTTATGTACAGGACCATACCTTTAGGCTCAGGCCAAGAAAGAAAATCTAAGTACTGACTACAACTACTTTCAGCTAAAATAATTTTTTTAGTCCATTCTAGTTCCATCCTTTGGTAATGAATTTTCTCTTGGTTCCCCAAGTAGTCAGAAAGCATGAGTTTCCTTCTCTATTGTCACCTAGAGAAAGCTGAAAGAGCACAAAGCCAGGGCTTGCAAAGCCTCACCCACAGGGCTTTGCTCTGCTCATTGCTTCTGGGCAGCAGCTCTGTCACCTTTATGGGCTCTTCAGTCCTTCTGATTTCCTAACACAATTTTACATTACAAATATGTTACAGAGGAATCATGACATAGATAACACACCAAGAACTTTATTAAGCTGAATACAGCATAAAATGCTCATTCTCTTGCAGCTAGTCACACTAAGGATGGGGAGAACTTCCAGCCCCAAAGACTGTCTTGTCAGCAAGGACAAGGACAAGGGAATACTACAAATACCTTCCTGGAAACAACTGTCTTAATTCACAGCAGCATTATACCTTTTGGCAATTCTGCCAACCATAAGGAAGAAGAGGCTTGGTTGTGTAAGCACAAGTAAAAGCAGGTGAAGGCAAAAATGAACCAACTTTAGCAAATAAAGCAGGGAATAATAAACAAGATGTTCGCAGTTAGTTTTTTATCCTCCTAATTTAGAGCCCTCATTGCAGAACTGGCACAAAAATGTTCTGAGATGCATCCTGAGTTATTTGAAAATATAGAAAAACAGGTCCATGCCTGCTCCCAGGAGCCTCTATGGAGAGAAATATTAGCAAACCAGCCTTAAAAATGGCTTCTGTTTTTGTATTGGAACCCTTCAGTTGAAGTCTGAAGGTGCAGCAACATGCAAAACCGAAAAATGATTCAGAAAACAAAGCTAACAGCTAAAACACGTATTAACCACCCTATGGGTTGGGTTTAAGTGTACAGGAAAGGTTTGAGTTCTGGTTATGTAAATAACTGTTGAATAAATAAGAAACAGGTCTCCAATTCAAATAATCTATGCTTAAAGTTATTTAAAAGAGTATAAGAAAAATGTTTCAATCTTCTAACAATGAAGTTCAGTGGTTTTAAATTTTTAAAAAGTACATCAGAAGGTAAAACTCCATGACTGGTGCACATTGTCTTTACACATTGAAATGTTTGTATAAATATGTATATAAATCAGTGTTTATAGAACCCTCTGTGGCTCATAAGTCTGAACGCTTTTCTACAAAAAGTGAAATCATGATAGAGACCCTAAAACTATCCAAGATGCAATAGTCTGTCATCAGCAAAACTGGGAAAAATGTGGGCATTCACATGTTCAGAACTTGTGCTTGTCCTCTACATTGTGTTGTTTCTCATAAATGTAAAACCTTTTAAAAAAATAATCACACTTGAGCACAGAACGTGCTTTGAGCATAGTTTGCAAAAAGATGAGGGGGATGGCCTTATCTTGTAAAGTAAAACGGGAAAAAAAAGCAATAGCTAGCACATCTACATTACCATATGGGCTTGAGAGATATTAGTTACAAGACAAGAATTCAACCCCATAAACAGAGAAAAATAATTGTAACAAAAGGAGCTGAACAACTGTAATCAGAAACAAAAAAAGCAATGTTGACGCTGAGTATGAGAATCATAAACTAGCAGCAAGGTATTATTTACCAGAGAGCAAAATCTTTTCATCAGATCAAGAATGAAAATATCAAAATCAGAAGTGATGGAACAGCTTCAGATATAGAAAGATGTCTTTCTTCATTGTCCCTAGGTGCCAGTGGGACAAGCACACTGGACAACTAGGAGATGACTTAGCTGGCAAATGGGTTTGGGGTTTTTTGACCTGCTACATTCACATGCCCACTACTGCTCTTGATCATAACTGTCAAGTAGATAAAAATGCAGTCTATCCAAGGTGTGATAAATGAGAACGAGTATCTTCAGCAGAGAAGTTAAAATTTCCAAATTCTAGACAGTACTTTAATGACTACAAAGTAAGTGAGAAAATTCAAAGTGTTTAGCCATGTATGAGGTACCTATACAGAATTGTAACTGTGGATATATACATCTCCAAGAAAATATTATGGGACAAGTACACAGAAAGGACAAAAACTGGTTCTAAAGAAGCCAATGGCAAAACTCCCATTGACTTCACCAGAGTCAAGATTGGCACTATGGTAGGTTTTGCAGCTCTGTTTCAGGAAGATAAAAAAGGACTTGTTCAATCCTACTGTTATTTAGGCTTCTCTGCCTATGTTTCATTGCCAGCGTTAAGTGCAGATATCTCCCCTGGCCGTTGGAGGGCATGCCCATGATGTAAGCATCACTCGCAGTCAGTCACCCACCCTCTTTCTTTCACCTCCGATCATGCCCTGTACACCTCCCTTCTTCTGAGACAGTTCTGCCCAGTCCCTCCAGAGCCACTGCAGCTGACATATAGGAAACTAGGGCGCATTTATATGTGGGCTCCTCCATGCAACAGAACTGCAATAGTTAGCAGGTCAGACTAGGATGGAGGGATGTCCCATATAAAACTCCTGCATATAGGCAGAAAATACCACCATTCCCAAAGGGGGTATTTGCTCAAAGACAGACCTGCTTCACTTGGTATGAAAAGTTAAAAAAAAAAAAATCACTACATACGAAGCTCTCCAATTCCACTCAATAAAAAGATAGAATTTTTTGCAAGAATTACACATGACTCGTCCCTTCTGTCAGTTACACTTAAAATACCATTCACTGAAGAGCACAAGCAGGAACCACTGACTTTATTATAACTAAACAGTACAACATCTCATATAAAAATAACATACATTATTTAAGGCTAACTCTCCTAAGCTTCCCCATGATACATATAAAAACATGACAATAGCTTTTAAAGTTATAAAGTGTTTAGAAGTTACTGAAAGAGGCAGTCACATTCTGATCTCTTTAAAAAAAAAGTATGGAGAAGATGTTTGATTATCTGCATAAATCTGGCATATTTTTCCTGAGCTATGAAAGGATAAGACTTTCCCTCTTCCTCTGAGGTCTTTTTTTTAAATAACATCTTAAAGATTTTTGCATGTCCTTTCCTCCCTCTGCTTTGTAAAAGAACATAAGTATCCTAGGATTGCTGAGTTTAGAACATGTGAATTACAGAGGGTCTTTAACTCTTCACAGCAGCTGTTTTCAAGCGTCGTTCTTAAATCATAAAAGATAGAATAAAACTTAAAAAAAAAAAAAAAAATCAGAGCTCCAGGAATAAATTGTATTTGATCCTGCAGGACACATTTCAGGAAAGCACTTAAGAATCTTCTTAACTAATTGGGATTATTCACTTCTGCAAAAGGAGGCATCTGCCTAAACACTTAGCTGGACTAGGTTGGAGTCCTGGAGCTCTGTAATCCTGACATGTTCTATTCCTCATATTGTAGGAAATACTGCTTCAACACTGTATCAGCAATATAGGAGGGGAAAATGATTTTTTTCTATTATAAATACTGAAATGAAACAGTTTTAACTCTTTCACACTAAGAAACACCAGAGTATGGACAGTGCCAAGATGTCCATCCAGCTGTTGGACACAGCAATGTTTGTGTCCAGCTATTATGTCCAAGGTCCATCCCCACAAGGGATACCAAGCCCTCCTTATGCCTCTGGGTTTCTTCTTTGGTGAGCATCCATGTGTGTGCAGGGTTTGTGTCTTCCTGTACCCTTCTGGAGCTGACAGTGATCAGTGTCTCCATCCTGTTCCACCTCTGCAAGTTACTGGGATTTGTTCACAGTCCTTTGCCTGCACAGCTGCGTGTCCTGTGAAACTGCAGGTAGATGTAGTGGGGCTTTGATGGGCTGCTGGCTTTCAAGCCATCAACACATGTGCTTGTAGAGCCTTTCCCTGCTCTGTTTCCCTGCTGTGACTGTGGACCTCCACACACAGACATTGCCATCCCAACCTTAGTGTTTCCATTACATTTCTCTGTACTAGCTCAGACTTGGATTTCTGATGCAATGAAGAACAAATACCATCCCTCTCAACCATTTATTCTTCACGTGGCTGATCCCACAACACACCACTGCAAAGTGGGGGGGAGGCTAAAAGAGGGGAAGGCAGGGATGGAGAGAGAAAATCCGGACTAACTAACCTCTATCTTGGATGGCAAAGCTGAGGCAGACCTGAGTGCCAATACCTGGAGGCTGAAGGGTGGAAGATGCTGTGCCTGACAGGAAATACCTGCTGCATTGCCAGTAGGAGACTGGAGACCTATAGCCACCACACCATAGCTACAGCAACAGGGAGCCCACTCTAACCTGGATAAACCTCATTTACCTTAATTGTATTTCTTTACCTGACATTTCTGCTATTGGAATAAGCTACTGTTTTTCTTATCAAATTGAAAGAAGGAGCATCTCTCCCATAAGGAAGTGTTGATAAGCTTGAATGCCCTGAATCTGCAGAACAGAACACTACTCAAAACATACAAATGGATATGCATGACCAAAAGCAATTGCAGGGATAGTCTTATAGCATTAAAGATGTGTATCACACTGCGTTGGACCTCAGCCTTCCTCTTTCCTATTCTCCTAAATCCCAAGATTTTAGCTTTAGCACTTCATTTCTAGCTTGCAAGGGAGGATATGTGGAATGGGCTCCTCTCCCCATACAGTGAATACAGAGGAAAAGGAGTTTTTTTACTGCTTGCTTTTCCTCTGTCCTATAAATGCAGCATGACATTTGTTGGCCTGTTATCATCAACAGCCAAAATCTCAGGGGTCTTGAAAGCAACTTGAGGAACGTTAGCATTGAGAACAGGTCAGGGGGGCTTCCTGGAGCACAGACTCAGAGAGCGCCGGCTGTTCTGTATGCATCTACATTTAGCCTTTTTGCTTGACTTGTGATCTCAAATTCTGGGAGCCAATACATAATAAACCAAAGCAGCTGGAGAAAGCTCTTTCTGGATTATGCCCAAGTGGAGCAGTTGCATGAAGGATTTCAGCAGCTTCCAAGGAAGAAGTTCAAAGACATCAAGGCGTGTGACAACTCTGGCAAGCTGCTGCAGTCTCCTTAGTGGAAAATTATGTTGAATATGAACTGTCGGAAAAAGTGTCTCTTTCTCTTACATACAGAAGACAACACAATTTATACCAGTGAGTTTAATCATATGATTCCCTCATCAAAGAAGCCTAAGCTCCCACTTACAAGATCTTAATTTATCCCATTTCTAGTTATAAAACCTAATAATTTATGTTTATAAAATATCAAGAATCTTTACATAAATTTGGTGCAAATAAGTGTAAACAGGCATAGCTCCACTGTAGTCAGGGTTACTAAACCAGTATGCAAATGCTTATGGGTTACAAAGCAAAAATATTTGCAGAAGCCCACACTGGAAATTCTACAGACAAACAGGATCAAGCTCTTTTTTCAGCTACGCAGCTGGATAGCAGATAAAATTTACTGACAGCAATACAATGACTGGGATTCACAGTGAGGTAACATATAGGCAGAATTTGGCCCATACATTTTTGTGTATATCATGAAGAAAAATTCTTTGGCTATAAATACAAGAAAAAGTCTTTAAACAAGAATCGTACAAAGGAAGTTTGTAGCATCATTGAATCACGGAAGCCAGTTCTTCTGCAGATGCAAATCAAAAGTAGCTTTGCTGGAAAGCCTGTAGCTGTGCTAATTTATAGTAGTCAAAGATCTAGCTCTCAAACTGAATAGCAATCTCAGCAGAGTTCTTGGTGAGGATAACAATGGAGGAAGGATTTACAAAGGAATTTCGTCTTCAGAGTGTTTCATGAACTAATCACTTCTCCCAGTACCCCTAAGGTAACCAAATCCCTGGTTACAGTTCCAATGGTACCTCACCTTTGAATATAAAAGGAACCTGCTACTAGGCCTGGTAAATAAAATATGTGTTTGCATGTGTATATGCACACAAATTCCTTCCTATTAACCAAGAACAATCATTCATGACTTTTAGAAATCACACGTCCAGCACCTGGCCTCCACTCAAACTACCTGCTCTTTCTAGAGTCCCATCTTCTCCAGCAATAGGTGGCATTCATTGGGAGAGCACCCTTCACTCCCACATTACAAATACTTTATCTGTACTGCCGGTAAGAAGAGCTCTTAAGTCTTAAGGCAGATTGTGCTTCTAGGACACGGTTCCTAACATTGCAGGGAAAAAAATTACTTTCCCCTGACTGCCTTTCAAGGACTGCTAATGGTCCATGGCAGTATTCTTTCTCAGAAGAGGCTCCTCCTCAGAGCTTCTGAGCCAGCTCAGCTCTGCCCCCACTTTCCTCTCTCTCCCACCCTACATGCAATCCTTGCACATACAAAGGCCAACAATGCACCTGATCTCCTGGGCAAAACTCAAAACTTCACCCTCTACAAGTCACTCTCCCTGTTATGGCTAAATGTCAAAAGCATTTTTGTTTTTTTAGCTTGGTGGGCTTTTTCTTCCCCACGTATTTCTAAGCTAATCCATAACCACTGAAATTGGGGAAGATCAGGTTACTTTAAAAGAAATGCCAGGTGCCCGCAAGACATTGTATTCTTACAGAAAATTGTACATGGAACAGAAGGACCACCAGACTAAAAATTTATGAACAAGCTCTTAAAATGCAAATCCAAAAGCTATTTTTGTATTATCTGCATAGGAACCAAAGTACAATTCTAACTTCAGCTGGTCATAACCGGAAAAGACAAATGTAGGATGTTATTGTACAATTTTGATTAATAGCTCAGTAATACAATAATATCCTACATATGTCTTAAAAAAATCCCAATGATGCAACTGTATAAACCAATAAAAAGGCTGTTATGGGATTCCTTATATAATAAAAATAATTAACCTTACTTTTCCATTTTTTTTCACTTAAGAGAATGTTTTACTAACTCAGGATTAAAACTATAAATATTCAGCCTAGTCATGTCGCCATCCTAAGACAATAACCATAATTAGCAGTATTAAGTTCTTTTCCTAGACGTGTTCACCCACTATCACATTTTAGGTGCCTTAAGTAGTTACTGAATAAAACCAAAAACTCATCTGAACTGTACCAGTAACAAACTACAGCACAAAGTAATTAAAACCAGAGTATGTCATGCTTTGGTCTCTAAAGTACTAAAAATATTGTTAATAATACCTAGTGTTTGAATAGCACTTCTTAACACACAAATCTCAAAGGACTTTATAAAATCAGGAATAGTCATTATTATAATCAACTTAAAGATACAGAAGCAGAGGCATTGTGAGGGGGGCATGGGCCAAGGTGACCCAGCACATTGGTAGCAAAATCATGGCTTGAAAACAAACAGGTAAGAGAAAAATTGGAAGACTAATCCTTATTGTTAGAGGGAGGATTGCATCAACACTCAGGTATTTCAGGTGCATGCATCATAGTATCATTGAATCCATGCATGGCATATTTCCTACTTTACCATCTCTGCCACAAAAATCTTGTGATAAGGACCCAATTCTGGAAGACAACCTTTCAGATTTTATCATCCAGATCTATAGACACTACAAATACAGCAACTGCACATTCTGGCTTACTGGACTGTTAACAGAGTATTGCATATTCAAAAGCACAACCCAAACACATGAGACCTTGACTGCATCAACCCAGCTCTAACTGACTAGACTAACCTGGTATGAGCCGGAAAATAACGCAGTAGATTAACTTTGTTATGTAAGTGCTATTAACTTCATGCTTTTTGGACCACATCTGGGCCAAAGACCAAAGTGATAGAAACCACAGAGGAACTTCATATGTCCCTAAGCATGGAGAAAGTCAAAGACTTTGAGCTGGGGCTACATAATTAGAAAAGCCATTGGTGTCTTATGCCAACAATCTATTACAGAAAGCAATAGATACCTAAGACAGTAGTCATGGGGCAAGGGGGATACCATCCACACGTGTCTCATGCAGAAGGCTGAACCTGAAGCAGACTCACTACATGTAGGAATCAGGGCATTAGCTGGGACCTGACACGTCAAACCATTGCAGCAAGGGTCCTGTTCCCCTGCATCTGTGATGTTGGTCTAAGCTGGTAGGGACTCTGATCCATGTAAGTATGTGTGGAGTGAGTGAGTTAGGAAACAAGTCTTGCACGTTAAAAAAAAACAAAACAAACAAAAAAAAACCCCAAAACAAATCAACAAATCAAACTTCAAATCACTTCAAGTACAAAATTTTAGATCATTACTGAGTGGTGTGGTTCTGTTCTTTCAGCCACCCCACCCAATTCCCCCCTTACATGGTCATAGAAAGTGGCACTCTGTTAGCTTATTCAGAGTCTGACTACTCCCATCTTAGTACCTGAGTGAAGTGGATTATTCCTACCTTATACAAAACAGACTTCCTTTTGTGAAAGAACATACTGAATGGAAAAGAAGGAAAGTCGCTTCTTCAAAGGGCTTTCAGTGTCTCCCATAAAATCTTTGGGCAAATTGATGAAGTACAGGCTACATAAACAGTGTACATATAGACAGTGAGGTGGACTGAAAACTGGTTGAACTTCTGGGCTCAAGGGGTCATAGTCAGCAGCTCAAAATCCAGACGGAGACCCCCAGGGAGGGTCAGTACTGGGGCTAATACTGTTTAACCTCTTCTTTAATGACCTGGATGATGGGACACACTGCCCTCAGCAACCTTGCAGTTGATAGAGAAATGGGAGGAGTAGCTGATTGACCAGACAGTTGTGCTGCCATTCAGTGGGACCTTGAGAGGCAAGAGAAATGGGCAGAGAGGAACCCCATGAAGTTCAAAGGGAAATGCAAAGTCCTCCAATACCCAAGGATAAATAACCCCATGCACCAGTACAGAGTAAGGACCAACCAACTGGAAAGCAGATCTGCAGAAAAAGGCTTGGAGTCCCAGTGGACAAGTTTATCAGGAGACAGTAATGAACACACATTTGCAAAAAGGTCAACAGCATCCTGGGCTGCATTAAGCAGAGTGTTGCCAGCAGGTTGAGGGAGGTGATCCTTCCCCCTCACTCAGCACCAGTAGGGCCACATCTGGAGTGCTGGGCCCCCAGTACAAGAAACATATGGATTTATAGGAACAAGTCCAGCAAAGGGCTAGGATTAAGGGAGTGGAGCACCTCTCATACAAGAAGAGTCCGAGAGCTGGGACTGTTCGCCCTGGAGAAAAGGTGGCTTGAGGGAGTGGGGGAGAATCTGATCAGCAAGTGTAAATACGTGATGAGGTGAGTAAAGATCAAGCCAGACTCTTCTCAGTAGTAGCCAGTGAAAAGACAAGAAGCAATGGGCATGGTGAAATACAAGAAATTCCATTTAAACATAAGCAGTTCTTTTATTGTTGTTTTTCTAACGTGAGGATGATCAAATACTGGAAGAGGTTTCCAGAGGAGCTGTGGAGTCTCCATCCTTGAAGATATTCAAAATCTGATTGGACACAGTCCCAAGCAGTATCTTTTAGCGGGCTCTGCTTTGAGCATGAAGGCTGAACTAGAAAAATCTCTGAGGTCCCTTCCAACCTCAACTATTCTGTGATTTATGGTATTCCTAAATCCTGCAGACAAGTGATATTTTTTTCCCACTGTTGCCTCCCCAAAGTGGCAGTAAGTTATTTGCTACACCTACACACAGCCAGTTCCCTTCACCAGCAAGCTTCACCTTGAGTTTTAAAGAAAACCTGAGGTCAACAGAACCTTCATGCTCTCTTATGTTTGGATCTTTTTTTTCCAGGTTTAGAATAAACCCTCGTAATAGCAAATGTTGCAACAATGTTGCTTACTTTGTTCTCTAAAAGAAGGTAAGTGACTGAAGAGCTCAAAAAGCTTTGCTTTGTGGTTGAAAGTGCATTGGGCTCTGTTGTGAAGGCTGGTTTCAGGAAGTGCCATAAGACAGTGAGGGTTAATTACCAAGTTTCTGCATGGGTTGTGATGACAAGTGACCTCCACTCCCTTTTAAAGCAGACTCCGCTTCTTAAACATACCAGTCAGATGGAATATGGCAATGTCCCAGTATTTACAATGTCAATCCAGAATTTACAAGTGAGTAATTAGCAGTGAACTTGCTATTTTGAAGGAGAAAAAAAAAAAAAAAAAAAAAAAAAAAAAAAAGAGAGAGAGAACATTTCTCCTCCCACAGAAATAATGTACAGAAGTTCCCAAGAGATTGAAATAACATGGAGAAGACTCTGAAAGAAAGAAAACTTTTTTTTCCCTTCTTTGCTATTGGGAGAAAGTAACTCACAACATCCTCTCAGAGGGTGCAAGTCCCTCCTGCTGACGTTCCTAGCTAGAGCATGGGGAAGTCCCTGTTTCTCTCTCGTTGACCTCCATTTCCACCTGCTGAGGGGGCAGGAGACCAGCAGGGAACTAGGGCAGCCAGAGTAGCAAGGCCTTTGGAAAGGAGAACAAAATGCCATACGCTGTTTCTATTTCCAATTACTTTAGCCTGCCTACCACAAATTTATCCAATAAGGATATGGGGTTTGTGTCATTGATTACCTGCTGCTACATAACCCAAGTCATACATGGTCTAAGCAGAGAAATAAAAAACTATTTTGGTAGCAATACAGCTCAAGACTTTGCAGAGATACCAGCATTAACGTCCAACAACTAGCTCACCTTTGAGACCAGAGTGCTCACATCAGCATAGTGTGTTTCCAGGTCCACAGGTCCACACTAATGAGCATGTATCTGTTTCAGGGCCTCAGCAAGTACCTCTGGGCAGTATGATCTAGACTTCTGCAGCTATCCCAATGCATTTAAATCTTCTCCCTATAGTCATAACCTTATCAGTGAGATTGCTGCAAAATAGATTCATTTTCTCTCACTTAAAAAGAGATTACCAACAGGCAGAACTCTGTTTCTATACACTTCCAAGAATAATTTTAAAATTTGAGTTTCAGTTTACTCCTCTGTGAAATGGGTCTAAAAAACTGAGCCAGATCCTTAGCTCAGAATAGCTCTATAGACAACAGTACTTACCCCTGATGACAAGATAAAAAGCAGTGTTTTCATAGAAAAGGAAGAATATAAGGTCACAGACAATAACCACATTATTTTAAGTATCTTGTGCTGGATTGTGCTGTGTGGTGTGATCAACACACTGGAGGGAAGGGATGCCATTCAGAGGGACCTTGGCAGGCTTGAGAGGTAGGCCTGTGTGAACCTCATGATGGCCAAGTACACAAGGCCAAGTACAAGGTTCTACACATGAATTGGGGCAATCCCAAGCACAAATACAGTCTGGGTGAAGAGTGGATTGAGAGCAGCCCTGTGAAGAAGAACTTGGAGGTATTGGTGGATGGAAAACTGACTATGAGCCAGCAATGTTCTCTCGCAGCCCAGAAAGCCAACCATATCCTGGGCTGCATCAAGAGAAGTGTGGCCAGCAGGTTGAGGGAGGGGATTCTCCCCTGTCCTGGTTTAACCAGGATAGGGTTAAGTTTCCCCAGCAGTGGGGGGGAGCTCTAGCCGGGTTATTCAGATACCATGCGGACGTCACATCCTGGCAGGTCACATTTTCCTGGCGCTGAGCGCGGTGCACTCATGGTCTTGTACATCGTGCTTTCCACTGCTGTATTTGGTAGCTATTTTGCTCTGTTCATTGCTACTACTATCACTGTTATTGTTATTGCTGTTGTTTGTTGTGTTGCTATTGCACTGTTGTATTAAACCTTTCCTTATTTCAGTCTTGGGGCTTTGTATTTCACTCCCTTTGTGGGGGAGGGGCAACGGCCGCGTGGTCTCAGACCCCGGCAGGGGCTAAACCATCACATCCCCCCTCTGCTCTGCTCTCGTGAGACCCCACTTGCAGTGCTGTATCCAGCTCTGGGGCCCCCAACATAAGAAGGACATGGACCTGCTCGAGTAGGTCCAGAGGAGGCCACGAAGATGATCAGGGGGCTGGAGCACCTCCCTTATGAGGACAGGCTGAGAGAGTTGGGTTGTTCAGCCTGGAGAAGAGAAGGCTCTGGGGAGACCTTATAGCAGCCTTCCAGTACTTAAAGGGGGCCGACAGGAAAGATGGGGAGGGACTCTTTATCAGGGAGTGTAGTGATAGGACAAGGAGTAACAGTTTTAAACTGAAAGAGGATAGATTTAGATTAAATATAAGGAAGAAATTCTTTTCTGTGAGGGTGGTGAGACACTGGAACAGGTTGCCCGGAGAAGCTGTGGCTGCCCCCTCCCTGGAAGTGTTCAAGGCCAGGTTGGACGGGGCGTTGAGCAACCTGGTCTAGTGGAAGGTGTCCCTGCCCATGGGAGGGGAGTTGGAACTGAATGATCTTTAAGGTCCCTTCCAACTCAAACCATTCCATGATTAAAGTTTATGGGTATGTCCATCATCTGAAGGGCACAATTTTGTGTGGCCATGAAGAACAGTTTATTTGAAAGAGAAATTTAATATAAAATGTCTTTTCTTCTTGACAAATTATGTACCACAAGCATTATTTTGTAATGAGTTATCCACTAATGTAAGAATTTATGGAAGTTTAATTCCCTGAGTTAAAGGGGAGAAAAATGTAAATAAAGCTGCAAAGGTAACTGGGCTACCAAGAAGCAGATGGCTTTAATTACCTATTTACAGGATTGTTTATACTAGGAATTTGAAGGAAACACACAGCTTAGAAACAAAACTCAACACTCTCTACATTTTAATTAAGCTGGATTTTAAATGGGAATAAAAAGAGATTATTGAATGTTACTTGAAGTCAAATTGACACTTCAAAATCGTATGTGCCTTGCACTAGTTATACCAGATGTGTACAAAGATACAAATCCATACATGCTGAGCCTCATCTTCATTTTTGCTGCTCTTGTTTCCTGCTGCTCCAGTCCTGCAAAGAGGCCACAGGTGCATGAGGTAGCATTACTGCATGCAAGAGACAGGTTCATAGGGTCAAGTTTGTTTCTAGAACCCAGTAGAGTTCTCTCAGAGATGAATTTAACTCCCGGTGCTGGACTCCAGTGGTCTGAGCCTGATCCTCCTTTCCCTGGGGCTCCTTTCACAATGCCAAAATTTGAAGTAGTGAAGTACCATCAGCCTTGACCAGGTGCTGAGCACCTGCAGATCTGGCGCAGAGGTAACCTGGGATGAAGTTACATGGTAACATATTGAGCTGATCTAGCAGCTCACTGCTGCCAATGTGGGAGGATAAGCTTCCACCCAGAAGTGTTACTGGCCTTTCTTCCCCACTTCCAGATGTTGTTGCCCATCTTCCACTACTTTTGTAGGTCTTCAGACCCCTTCCAGGAGCCAATGTTCATCACTAACCTGACGGAAAACTAACTCAGCTGAAAGAAAAAAGAAAACACTTTTTGCAGGGTAGTGAGCTCTCATGAGCCCAGACACAGCAGGAGAAGAGGGCAGGACCACATGCTCACGGGGAGCGGCTGCAGGGGAAAGGCAGAGCAGTGGCTATGAGCACCAAGGCCTCCCTCAAGCAGAGCTGCTGCACATGAAACCATGGCCTCAGACCAAATTTGCAAAACAGTTTAAACAAGTGCAAAGCCCTATAGGGCCACCTGGTGAATTGATTAAAGTATAGTTTCCTTCAGATCTTCCATCCCCTTCATTCTTTCCCAAGTGCTTTTACAGTCCTAACATCGGCACACAGTCAACAGCAACGAAGCTTGCAGTAGCTAACCAAACAGCATGAGAGCACTGGTCTTCTGCACGTTCTTTAGCATGACAAATCCCAAGCAAAGGGTGTTCATTTGGAGCACTTCAGCATACACCAACTCTTCTACCTATTTACTAGATCAGTCTAAAATTACACTTTAAATTAATCTGGTTAATGTATGCCAGGCATTATCTACAAATCAGGGCAACAATGAGCACTTTTTTTATAATCAAGATCAAACATAAGTAGCATAAACACACTAATAAATCAAGTGAGCAAATTATATCTGTGAAGAAAATATGCATAAGGAAGGGCTATTCAGCTTCAGTGACTCGGTACAAACAAACCCCTGGGGCAAAGAATAATTACAGTATACTGTCTACAAATGAATAGAATAACCAATTCAAGACAAAATTCAAATGTATGGCAGTAGTTCTGAGATGCTTCTAAGTCAGAAAGAGAGAAGACATATAGAAATGTTTTGCATATGAGACAAATCAAGAGCAGCAGGACTACCTCTTTACCTCTCCTGGAAAAACTGAAAATATACATAACTTCACAGAGAAAAAGCCTGAGCCAAGATACACTATTACAAAGAGAAACAGTCACCAAGAATTTCCCTGGCAGTTTGCGATATAACAACAAGCCCTCTGCAAATGACGCTTGATATGAAATTGTTATATCAGTACTCAGAACAGTGATGTAACATCAGAAATGGGATGTAGTAGCTCTTCAGGATTTCACAAGTCTGGATTAAAAAAACCTTTTTTTCAAACTTCTGTATATTCTCAAAAGCCATCATGTAAAAAAATCGGTTACTTCTTACTCAGCTGAGACCACAGTCAATCTAAGCTCATAGATAATGAGTTTTTCTGCCTTTTAAAACTCTTTGGACAATTCTGTGTTTCTTCTCTTGGACTGCAACTGTAAAGTCTTTGTGACTGAGATCACATTTGTTTACTAAGTGTGTACACTGTGAGGATCTACTCACAGATGAGGCTTACAACAAGGATGTTCCTGTGTGGTGATATTTTCAGTTTAGGTACCATTAGTGGTTACAAGACATCAGAGATCACCTGCAAATTCTTCACAAATTAGGGTTTTTAATCCCATACATAAAAGCAAGCAAAGAGAGAACTAAAAGAGGGAAAATAAGAGTAACAAGCATTCAAAGGTTAGCCTAGCATTTTTCCTCTTGCCAGTGAAAGCCATTACAGCAACAAGGGGATCTCACTTTCTTTCTCCTATAAAATTTTCAGTGATCCAACTTCCTCACACTGATATGAAGGACTGCAGAAGGTGCAAAGCCTCGAACCGAGTCCATTCTACATTGTTAAAAACATGTCATAATTCCATGGAAAACCATCAAACTGCAACAGTGTGTGCCAGCTGGGGGCCTACTCTGTGTGAAAAAAATCCTGGCCAAAAAGATGAAAGTGGCAGAATTCCCACTGCATTCAACAGGACTGGATGCTGTCCTTGAGAGTTTCTTCTATTTTTCATCTGTGACAAGTTTCCAAGGTTTATCTTTATCTTACTTCTAGATTCCAGGTACAGGTTTACTGTCTCATTTTATTTATAGACATTGGCTTTCTATTAATTTTTTAATACTTTTTTTTAATCACCCCTGCTGTTATGATTTTTTGGCGTACTGACTGCAGCCTTCTGGACTATGCTAATCTCTGACAAGACTGAGACACAGACCTAACTAAAATTGTCTAGTACAGCCAACACTGTGCTTAAAATAGTTTCACATTTTTTTAATCTATTTTTACTGGCTAGGGCAGGATTTAATCTTTCAATCATAAGGTTGTGCCTTAGAATTTATTTTAAAATGTGTTAGAAACTTTTTAAATATCTGTTTTACTATGTGTATTTTCTGATGTGGGTTAGATAACTTCAGACCAATATAAAATTAGGAGACACAAGTTAGTCTTCAGCAAGCAGAAATATCAAATAACTTGCCTTTTCCAGAAGAGTATCTTATACTGAAAGTCTGATTATCGTCATGCCAATGCATGGTTATACCTGGAGGACATCCATGTTTTTAATGCACAGTCACCCTGCCTCTACATTGTGATTTTTTTTTTTTATTTTTCCCACAAATCCATTGCTCATATTACCATGTTTTGTCCACCTTATGCTGCTAGAAAAAACAAAAGAACAATAGTTATAAAAAAATAATTAAATTGCTCAAAAGTTTTCTGTTGGCTTTCTGTTCAGCAATGCGAATGGGCAAGAGGAAAGACCTGCAGGAATCCCTCAACATCCACGTAATCAATGTTAGCCTGGACAGAGTTATCAGAGGGTATAAACAGTGACAGAAATTATGCCACTCAAGTCCCTTACCCTTGTTTATAATCCAGACTCATTCTTTCTCTCTTGACATCAAGAAACTCCACATTTGTTTTTGTCTTTTGGTTACCAAGCAGTAGCAATTGTGAATATTTTTATGGAGTTTGTCACTGAATTTCAGTTTTTAAAGGTTTTCCCCAAAACATTCTAAAAAGCTTTTCAAGTCAAACACAGGATGAGACGCTGGCAGACTCTATGGGAGACTGCAATACCTGATCCTGGGACCACATGTTTTAAATGAGGTGCTATAAGTGGGGTAACAACAGGACTGAATAGATGCAAAACTTACAATGTCCCATATAACATATCCAAAAAAATGGCACTTGCATCCTGGCAGATTACTAGGATGGTAGGAGTGTTTTGTACTATAGGCCTCCCAGAAGGGAATCAAGACATAAATTATAAGGAACTGAAATAAGAAATTTGGAGATCAGCTTAAGTGCTACTTACAGCTCTGCAGTAGCAGGCAGGAGGGAGCAGGATGCGCCAAAGCACCCAGAGCAGCATCCTAGTCTGTCCCTGCTCTTTCTGCAGCTGCTTGGCCCCTTCCCCACAGCCCCCACTAATGCACAGGAAGCTGACTTTGCACGCTCAAACCAACAAAAGGTCTTTTTTTCTCCGTATCTCAGACCACTTAAGTCACAAGGACTGGAAAGCCAAACAGCTGGCCATCATTCCCCACTTCTCTACAGCACTCGTCAATGAAATGACAGAAGTGAGGCTCAGTTCCCTTTGTCGTGGATTTCAGGGTGAGAAATAGTGTTATATTAGGATACCACATCAGCTTGGCCCTTTGACTAAAGAGTCCACTTCCAGAAGAAATTTAATTGAAGAGAGGGCTATAGCAAGAAGAAAGTTTGAGTCAGTATCTCATGGTTGGAAAAGAGAACTGATAACAAGGACTTGGGATTCTGCTCTCAGCTCTGTATTTGACTCCCTTGGTAAGCCACAAAGCTCAAATTTAAGATATGCATAGGTTTTGATGTGTAGCTACAGACAAGGTTGGTTATTCTTAGCCCTACATATATTAACCTCCTTTTGAGAAAGTTGTCCTTAACAAACTTAAGTTTCAGTTCCTCCCCTAAGTTGGGCATCATAATACCAACCTCTATCAGAAGAGCAAGAGTGACTTAATTCATTGTTTATAAATTACTTTGAGATGCCAGAAGAAAAGTACTACTTAAATATTAAAAACTTAGTATGAATTCCTTCTAGGCTATTAGAAGTCAGAAAGTAATTTTCTCTAGGTACATGGAATCATCTAGAAGTGATCTATGACTGAAGTTATGAGACATTAGTGATATCTACACAAGTAATATGCAGGCAAACAAGTCTACAATTTCCATTAGAGATTTACTAAGGTTGTATTAATTTATAAGTATATACTCATTAGCAAAATTCCTACATTTCTAAAATCTGACAAGTACTGTCTCTAGCATAATGCTGCAACTGGGACCTACAATGAAAGACATCAGCCTAGAGGTTATTGGATCCTAATAACAAAGTTAACGATTAGAAACAATATCAGTTATTGAAACAGACTTTTTAAATAATAATTTGAATATCAAAAAGTCACTTACATGTAGAATATGTATATGTGAAATATACCTCTTTTCTGCAGATATTTCACATCTACAAAAAAACATGGGTTCTTCTACCAGAGAAGTTAAGAAATTTTTTGCTATATCAGGACTGTGTGGACCTGATTGTAACTTGACATCTTTTTAGAATAAAAGATGTGTCTTACATAAAATTCTTTTTCTGGGAGGAAAATATATGCATCTAACATGTTCTAACAAATATTTTTTTCAGGCTTGAGGGGTGGTGTTTGTTTGTTTAATTTTAGCGACACTGGATTTTCTCATCTTGTGTTTTCCATTTCCTTTTTGTAGTTGAAAGACAAGGAAACTGGACCCAAAGAAACCTTTTAAAAAACACATTCGCATAAAAGTGCAGAGTACTTTTTATTTACCTATTAAAATTTAAAAAAAAAATTGATGGTTTCTCAAAAATTGTCGACAATATTTGTTCTCTTATTGGCAAGTTCCAACAGTACCCCAGTGGCTGCTGGGTTGCAGCTCTGTCTGTGGGGTGGCTATAGCTAAAGATTCCTGCAGGAAGCATTCAGAAATAGCTAGTAGTTTCTATTTCTATTAGTAAGAGTAAACTTACTTGATTATGGAAGAATAAGATACTTCTAGAACACAGATCAACTCCTAAGGTACAGACAATTTCTCTACTTATTCAAAAAATGAAAATCTGATGTTAACATTTGCGTGCTTTGAAAATGTAAAGCATTGCATGCAATATACATATTTGTTACCTAAAAATGAAAGAGTAGCTTTTATTTTTCATATGTTTCTCTTTTATTCTTCTGTCATTGTTTCAGGTTAACATACTGCTTGTTAAAAAGGATAGATTGTAGGTAAGGAAAATGTAAACCCTTTATTTCACCCTTAAAATAATGATATAAAACATTGCCTTATGCAGGAGAACTTTCTTCACAGTAGACCAGTAATAGGGATACACTAGGCACAGGTTTTAGAATCATGCATCCAAAGATCCATTTATTTTAGTACCTCTGCAAATCTGATGTTCCAAGGCTGACATAATCATCCTCCCCCAAAAATTAGAACCTGTTAGTTTTATTAGAAAACTGAATCTGGAACTGTGACTTCCAGGCTCTTCCTCTTTTCCATTTCTTCCAGTTCAGATAAATAAGACAATCCTGCTCTGTAAAATTAAGAAGTATCTCTGATTGTTGCTTAAAACAACTTTAAAAAATCAAGCTCCCCCAAAAAAACACAATACATGCTTCCTCATTAGCTTTAACAAATGCAAAATGTTACGTTTCTAAAATACACATTTTGAAACCATATAATAGTTAACACTGTCAGAAGTGGCTGGCAATTTAGGTGCACTAACTTCAAGGTGCCTAAATGAAGGCATCTCCAAGAACTTGGCTTTAAGAGCAAGGATGTGTTTAATCACCAGTCCCCCTGAAAATCTTGGCCCAGGCTTGTGTTAAGAGTAACCAGCATCGGCCTTTGCGCAACGGTAGCTGTGCACCAGTTTCTGCCTGAGAAAAGATCCCTTCAGTCTCCCACGCAGGCAGGGACTCCACCATTTCCCTGCTGTTGGAACACACCCTCAGTTACTTCTATCTGTAATTAAAGCTGACATATCTTATGTGGGCCATTCCCCTTTTATTCAACATGAACAGCCTGCAAAAATGGCTGAGGTTCACAGGAAGGAAGCAGTTAAATGATAAAAATGTGAAATGTTATGCAGCAAGCTGTGTACAATTAACTAGAATTCAAATATACACCTTGTTCCAATCCAAGCCATTTATCAGATAAAAATAGTCTGCTAGAAGAATGTCATGATTAATGAGGTGAGACTCCAGCTAATTACTGTTTCCTCCAGAAGTAATTAGGTTGGCATTGCTAATCAAGATGAATGAGCACTCTGACCCGCTTTTTTTAAATGTAAAACTATGAGCTGCAGCAGCAATAACATCATTTAGTTCAGGCAATGTAGTCTTTATTAGGCTTGTAGTTTGATTAAATTCTTTTGTTACACCAGGCTTTCCACATATGAACAGATGAATGCTGTGATGTTCAAAGAGTTTGTCACCCTTAATTAAAGACTGAAAAGGCTTGTTCAATTCACAGGGCAATACACAGGACAGCTCTAAATTGATAGCTTTTAAGTGGGGGATAACTGAGGGAGTCATAGGGTTTGCCCATCTGCAAGAGGATCCCTCCTCCTTCCACAATTTTCTGTCATAGTAGCTGGAAAATTAATATCAGATATTTTTGTATTGATTCCATTAGGCAACACTCATTTCATCAGAGCACCTTTTCACACATGACTATACAGCTTTACTTGTATAGAGCAAATCCATTATGAATTAAGAGAAAGAAAGCCGTAAGAAGTACATTCAAAATATAAGCTAATTTATGGTGCTGTTTCTGACTGTGACCCTTTTGTACAACTAACAACTCCCAGAATAGCCTCATCCCCCACTATTTCAACAGCTCACATCATGACCACATGTTACTTCATATGGGGGGAGGTGGGGGAAGTGACAGTGAAGCATCTGAATGATGTAGAGATACATGTTATAATGGAGTTAACATACAGTAATGTCCTTTTTCATCTCTTCCTATTACATAAAGTGCTTCCTTATTCCAAAGATTTATTTTAGGTAAACGCTAGGACCAAATTTTCACCTGAGAACTTCAGTTTAAAGCACAAATTAGACTGGATAAGAAAATTACCCTTGTCCCATGATAGCTTTTTGGATTTACTCACTGTCTGCTTAATGAAAAGCACTGCAGGAGAGAAGGTGGGGCCTCAGGGCCAGGAGCAGCGGTTGGGGCAGAGGGAAGGAGAATGAGGCGCCTGTCTGCCTCTGTGGCAGCAGGTGCAGGTTTAGTTTCAGCCAGTCAGTTAGGCCACCATACACCCTTTCAGCCCTGTACAAAGCAGCAGGCTGTCCTAGCTGGGGCACAGAGCTGCCCAGACCCTGCTCCTTCCAGCGAGAGGGGACATTCGTGTCAGACTGACATGACTGAGGAGCACCACTGGTAATGGTGCTTTGCCACAGGGTAAGTTGCTATCAACTTGGCAACACAAAGACCAACCTGAGATTTCTCTCACACATGTTTAGTCGGCTGCAGGCTCATACTGCTATCAGGATGAGACTCAGCCCCAGGGCCCCCCAGCCAAGCCTTTCTCCGTGACATACCAATATGCAACATGAGAGGCGCAACCTCAGACCTGTCAGTATTTGGCTAAGAAGGTACCCACATGCCTCAGGTGAAAGCACCTGAGCACAGTGCGCATGGACACCAAGCAAGCAGAAGGACACCATTTGCCTCCCTCAGAGCAGCTCCACTCAGCCACTGCTCATGGCAGACATGATGTCATGCTCCAAGAGGTAGAAGTTGCTTGCTGCTCCTCACACCTCCATTGTGACATTTAGCAGGACCACAGTAGCTCCCATGAGCCACACCACAGGGGACAGACAGACATCGACTCCCTGAGAGAGCTCAGGCTCATGGATGTTGACAACCCCCACACCCTGCTGGCACTGGGCTACACGGTGCCTTCTTCCTCTCCAGCATTCTGGTAGTTAATGATTTAAAAAAAATCCTTACCTAGAGGGTGGGAATAGCATCTCTTTCCTTCCTCTGCCATCTGGTTGATATTTCCGCTCACTAGATTGCAAAATCCTATTTTTAACCTCTTCTGCCTAATGATACTGTGATGCCAGCCGCTGATTGACACACGCCTGCCTCCCGCTGCTGCTGCTTCTCCCTGGAGCCTCACTCGGGCCAGCCCAGCCTTGCACATGGCCATCTCTGGGAGCAGAACAACAGCCAGGCCCTCACATGTACCAAGGATCACCCCAAGCAGCCATGCACAGGCTTTTCAGAGGAAGGGTCCAGGTAGAAACTTTGAGAGAGCTGATTCGGGGGGTAGTGCCTGGGAGGCCACACTATAACCTATATAAAACCTCTCCTTCCTCACTGCTTCCTGACATGGCCACTAACTGCCCTCACCTGCTTTACCTCACACACACAGCCCCTCTGGGCATGAATACCTAAAGCCCTCCCAGGAAGTGTAGCCCCCTGCCCTGCTGCCTATGTGTCAAGCTCTGTGTCTGTGGTGTGGGGGCATTTAACTTCTAATTTATGTGTTACTTCTATTTTTTGTCCTCTTCTCTGGAAAAGTGAGGAGGTGGTTTTTTAGAAAAAAACTTGTCTTCCTCGAGTTGGAGCCAAGATGGTGGCACTGCCATCCAACAGCTTTGACTCATTTTTTTCCTGCTTACTGAATCACCTTGCTGGTTACAGATTCCCATGATGATGAATTTGCTAAGAAACAAGGGAAGGAGGCACGCTCATCGTTCCTAAATGCTCCGCTTCTTATCCCTGCAGCACTCCTTCTCGGCTGTAGGCAGGGTACTGCACCTATGTGCGAGTGTGAGAGGCTGAAATGTCATATGACTCTCTCAAAGCTCGCTTGTGTCTGCGCAAACGTCAATAACAAGCCTGTGGACTGGTCTGGGGAGTGTTGCCCAGGGAAAAGGGAATGTATTGAAGGATGCACCCCCCACTTCTTTGCGGTTGCATTGTCAGACTCTTTAGATAAGCCTCAAAGGGGCAGAGGTATACTGAGCTGGCCCAGTCGTGTAGCCATTTGTGGGTCTATTGTGTAGGCCAGACACCATGCAGGCATTGCTAATGAACTGATGAGAGGTGAGTTTCTGCTTCCAGAAGCCGGATGCAGCAAAAACCTGTGGGACCAGGGAAAAAAACCCTAAAGGTGGGCAGGTATGCTAATCAGCAGATACGATGAACTTAGAAAGGGCAACAGAAAACTTTGCTCAGTGTGCATCTACCACCGAAGCCAGATCTGTGTGCACCACCACCGAAGAACTGAAGACTGAGGACCAACGGGATGCCGCTGGATCCATGGTGGTCACTATTCTTGCAGGCCTATCCCACATCCTTGCTTTATTCCTGTCTTTTCCTTCCATTCTGTCCTATCGTTACCCCTCTTCACTTTTTTTAATAATAAAAACCTGGTTTGGGTATACAGCATTTGACCTTGTTTGTGTCTTAATCTCACGCTTGGGATCATATCGAAACCTCCCCCAACATTGGATCGGGACAGCAAGCTCACCTGCTGCCTTACAACTGTACTGTGCTAACTGCAGGGCACAAAATTCACCTCACCTACAGGGTAAATCTACCTGCATCTCTTTTAGTGCTTGAACAAGAAAGTATACAGTGTAAAAAGTTACTTAAAACTGTAAAAGACAGAAGTTTCATATGACTGCACACTCAGTTTCTCAGACAGGCATGCTGGTCTCAAATGCAGAGCTCCAGTTTCCTCACAATCCAGAGAGGGGCGTGAAAGAACAAACTTTAGGTACACTACTCTGATCTGCACTGACTTGACTAGGCATGCTAAGTATTTCTTTATTGATGCAGTTGGTTCACGCACCCCTGGGTTGTCAAAGGCTCCCTTAACTGCATAGCTCTTAAAAGCAAAGCATGTGATTTCTGAGCTGCTACGTGCTACTGAAGCAACTCTAGTGATTTATTTATGAAAGGTTTATTGACCTACCCAAGTTGTAGATGCTTATTCACTTTTATTGACACGTACCCATAATTCCTGTTGTGAGGACATTGGTTAAGTGAGCCAAATTAAAGCAGGCTACCCAAGCAATTTCTAAAATCCCTTTCTCTCACAGTTGTGCCACAAAGGTGGTTCCCTTTCTCTTTCGATGCATTCCTGTTGGCTGAGTGTGCTCCAAGGTTGTCCAAATGGTCCTACTCCACAGAACATGGGCAGCAGCTCTAGTGCTGCTTAGACATACTCATTCATCTCTCAGCCTGCTGCTACTAACACTGTAGGCATTGCATGGGTGTTGTTCCTTGGACTCCTTCAGCCGCATCGCTCTAGCTGCTGATCCAAGGCACAGTCTAGTATATAGGGACTGCTGGATTTTTTTGGGTTCTTCCCTTCCCTACATGTGGTCTATGACCATTCTCTCAGCTGTGATGTGCCCTCAAAGGTCTGCCAGGATACAGAGCTGTTTAGACAGGGGGTTTGCAGATGAACTCTCATTTTGTTTAGGACATATGAGATCTGATTGATTGCTTCTTTTTTTTAAAAAGTAATTTTTGTATTAGTAGAACTACAAACATCTTTGCTGCCAAAGACTGACCTCTGCTCTAGCAGTGTAGGCAAAATTATTCTTAGTTCCCCTCTTTTTTGCTGATAATAGGGCCCAAGGGTAGCTTAAGAAATACTGAGAGACTTAAAATATTGGATGAGTAAATGAAACACGCAAGTGACAAAATGCAAGAAAAAAGGAATAATAAGCTCATGAGGTCACTGATCATGTCCAGACCATGTCGGGAAGCAGGGAGCTGGCAGTCATTCGCATGGCAGCTATCACCCCCCATGGAGAAAGGAGGGTGGAGTCCAGATCTCATCAGTGAGGTCATCTCCTTTCTAATCCTACACTCTTCGTACTTTTGGAGCACAACCACTATGGTTTTAGCAGGAACTGAGCTCAGCCCTGCCAGCCAAGGGGCGCAGAGTGTCAGAAATTTCCAGACCACTCATCAGTCCAGCCCGCCCCCCAGCTGACGTTGTTTATAAGTCCCTGAACCCTCTTTGCTTAAAGAGAAATCTAGATCCACCTACTCTCTGCACATTTTGTGCAGGGCTGAAATTGGCCGGCCCAGGAACCTGACCCACAAACACCAGTGCATGCACTTGTAGCGCCAGGTTGGCATGGGTTAGGCGTCTCTGGGAACCTAAACCACCGGGCAAGTAAATCCAACATGCTTCTCAGGCCCAAAGTGTATTAACATGAAATGGAGAAATACTTGTGCAGTGTTCTGGGAGGTCCCCAGTTCATTGCCCTACTATTGGACAAAGTAGCAGGTATTATTCTTACTATGCATCATGCATTGCATTCAATCTGGCTTGGACAGCAGAGATCAGAGGGAGCTATTTTTCCTGCCTGCTCTACATAAGCAGCTGGAAGAGTTTGTCCCCAGCCATAGATGAAGAAGACTAGCTTTTTAATATAAGCACCAGAGCTGAGTGTACAAAGGTGGGCAGAAGGAATATCATCCTCTACCCATGCAGTTTTTTGGTTTTGTTTGGGTTTTGTTTTTTTTTTTTTTTCTTTTTTTCCCTCCAGCAGTATTCCAGCCATGCTCCAGAGCTTGTCAGATTTGTGAAAAGCACAACCTGGATCTCCTCAAAACTGTTCTTGCACTTTTCAGAGCCCCCCGCCTATTGTGCTGCTGCAGCTATGGGTGAGAGAGCATGGGCACAAAACCAGGCTTGTCTGCTGTGTGTTTCCTTTGGCTAATTTTTTTTAACAAATCTGATTCAAGCTTTGCAATTCTTGATGTAGGTTTTTCTTCCTGAAAGAATAAAATAGAAAAGTCACTGATGATTTGTTCTTTCACTGTATTTCAGTGCCAATGCATCATTTAGCACCGCAGCAGCCATCAATACCCACTCAGCCACTATCATGCAGCTTTTCTCTGTCATTCACTGTGTCATTTAGAAAGTGATAAAAATCCCAGCTTAGAGCAGTATATTCGCTTTTGTGGTCCCCTACCTCCAGCAACCTTTTAAAGCACTGAACAAAATTAGCAACAAATTACTCTATGAATACTGAGCCCTTTTGTTACAGTGTTCTGAGAGTTTGCAATACTGTCAGATTTCAATTAAAGTTTAAGAAAAATTAAGCTGCTCTGTGTGGCTGCTTGCTTAGACAGTGAGGTATTCATATATAATAAGGAGATCTGTTTAACAATTGCTCCTAGTCATGGCAACGTTGTACCGCTATTGTGCGTAACATGAAGACAGGCTGTTACATTGTTTTTGGAATGTGGGAAATCAGCAATAGTCGGGACACACCATGAGCTTAATGCATAGAGTAGGATTTTTAACATTACCAGCTGCAGTGAATTAATTGTTATGAATTGTTTGTTCTTTCAGGGAGTCTGGTTTTGCACATAGGTTAAAAAGTGTAAGATCCCCAGTAACTTGTACGCTGTGCCTTCAGTAGTAGGCACACAGCAAAAGTACCATTAAGTCTAAGTTTTTGTTGATCAAAACAAAACCAAATCTTTGGGTGCTGTTTTTTTCTTTTTTTAAAAGAAAAGGAGGCCACAGCATAAAACAGTCATTGTCCTATCTGTATGTCCCCAAGGGATGTGATGGCAGGTAGTACGAGCAAACATCCTGGAAGAGACCTCTTCATCACTGAGTCCAGCCCCAGCACTGCCCCAGTGCCTTCCTTTCAGCCATCACACCATGGGGTAACATAACTAGAGTATATGCTACTGTGATTTTACAGTGCAAGTGATTCTGTGTATTTGGGAAGACTAATGGGTATGGAGAGTTCAGACATAACCTTTCACACGTGGACTCAATGACTTTTGCCTCCTCTGACTGAGCAGCCCTAAGTTTGCCTGGCAGCCTAGCCCTGCACTGAGCAGAGAGGTCTGCGGAGCATTTTACCCTAGAGGAATGAAAGGGGAAATTTACAAATAGTGCAGTTTTTTCCTGGGTTTGTAAAGTGTCTTTTTCAGGGTTAGAAGAGAGCAGCTCTATTCTGGGACTCTTCTCCACGTTAGCGTGGCATTTTGAACTCAGAGAAGCAGCTGGAAAAGAAAATGTCAAAGTTCAGTTCCGTTCAAGACTGAGTTTTGAATCTTGGCTAAGCTTAACTAGCCAATCAAGGAATGTAAGTCAGCTTGCTGATTTGTGCTGTGAAAAGGAAACAGCTCAGGCCTAAGCAAATACAAAACAAACAGCCATGCTTGTTTGAAGGGGACAATACGAACTCTATGTGAAAGTCTTCTTACCAGAGCAGGAGGAGATCTGGGAGGGAGAAAGGAGTGGGGGAGCACACACAAGAACTCATTTGGTACCGAGGGGTTTTAAAAAACATTTGAGAATCATTACAAAACTAAGAGTGAAAACAGAGTGGAAACTTCTTGTAGGGCAGCAGTAGCCAAGTTGAACTCTCAAACATCTCAAGTGCAGCTCCCACGCTGGGACTGTGACACAAGCCAGCAGCACAACTATTTGGCACAGGCAAGCATCTCAGAAATACAAAGGTCCATCTGTGGGAGAAAGTTATTGGGTGAACAGGTGATAAGGCAGCCAGGAAAAGCACATAAACACCAAGAAAAGCAAAGAACTGTGCTCGAGCATGGAGTCACTAATTATCACTCAGCAAAGAGCTTGGCATCACTGTGGATAGTGCCATAGGAATGTTGAGCCCATGCTTCATGATGATCAAAAAGGTGAATAGGACATTGGGAACTGTGAGGGAAGGAAGAGTGAACACAACAGAAAGGAGAATCTCACACCATGCCCGCATCTACTTCAAGTTCATGTCGTTCCTCTCAAAAATGACACAAAGGATATAGAATCAACAGCCACGGTCACAGTTACAGAGCAGCATCTATGCAGGGAACAGAGAGGTACCCTGGGACTCTCCAGCCTGGAGAAGAGAGAACATCGTCTTCAAAGCGCTTGTGGCTGCAGCAAAGGGCAGGAGGGGAAGATCTGTGGCTGCTTCTTAGCATCTAAGATCTAAGGACATGAAATGAATTATCTTGCAACAGAATTGGAATGAGAGAGGAAGCACTTTTCCATGTGGCACATAATTAAGCTCAAGTACAGATAACTCTGGAAGCCAAAAGTATAAATTGGTTTAAAATGCACTTGACAACTTTATGGAGGAAAATCTGTCAAACATAAAGCCACAACTCTCCAGGTCAGAAATCCCCTGAGCAACAGGGGAGGGGAAAGTTTCACAACACATTAGACCCTTTCCCGCACTCTTTTTTTAAAAAGCAGAAAGCATCATCTGGTCTGACACTATCCTGCTATCCCAGTGTTCCTAAATTAGCCTGCCCAGGCTGCCGTCGCTGGACTGTCCTAAGACCCAGCTGTATGGCTGGCTGTACCCTGTGGGACCTGTTGGGGAAAACTTCGTAGCTCCTATTTGCAACTCACTCCCAGAACTACCTCTCCTCATTGCTTTTTAGGGTATGCTGTGTGTATTTTATATCTCAGCTATACAAAGATTTTTGTAAGTTATTTCACGAGGAAGGTTGCTCACACTGTTACAGAGAATAGCAAACAAGAAATTACTGTGAGAAAAAGAGGTGCTTTGCAGTAAAAACAAATTAAAATCCCTATTGAAAACTCTGACTCATGGTCTGAAGCAACACAAGGGAAAACACAGGAAAAATCATGTCTATCAAACCCATGAAAGTAGTTACATGAAGTTCAAGAATAAAGGCTACTGGGAACGTGTCTGTCAGAGCAAAGGAATTGGGGAGATTGATCAAACAACACTGAGTTGCACTTCTTAGGACCTGAGTCCAAAGAAAATGCATCAGAGCAGAGCTGATGGTTACACAGAATGAATACACCCAAGAAAATTCCAGTGTTTTATATGTCTTCAGAAACAAATCATAGTTGTTCTGCTAATCTCCAAATGAATTGTTTCATTTCAGTGTGTTAAGCTGATCTGTAACGTCATTCTGAAACAGATCGGGGTATTCAGTACTTGCCTTCTTTGGCACAGTGTCTTCATGAGAGTTGTTCAGGAGCCCAGTGCCTCCATTTTTCTTGTGGGATTTACCTGTTTGTCATGCACCAGCTGGCTTGGTCACAGGAAAGTATTCGTTATGTTGTGGGATATGTCGTCCTCGAGGGAGCCTTGCTCATAGAATAGAAGAGTCCAAATATCTCAATAAAACGATGTGCTGAAAGAGAAATGTAGTTTAGTGTTTGATTGCAGGATGAAAAATTAAATGTCCTTTGTAACATTATGCATTAACTATTTCCACTTGGATCAAATCAGATAAAACTATATTTTGATTTTTTCAAACTCTTTTGCAATATTAATATTTTCTTAATTTTAAGGGGTTTTTAATCAGAAAATAATTTTTCAGAAAATATGTAATAAATTTTAAAAATCAGACTTATATTTTAATTTTTAATTTGACAGTCTTAATAAATAGATTTTTGCCATAGCTATCTAAAGGACTTTTTTTAAAAAAAAAAAGAAAATTAGCCCCACTCTGAAGCAATCTAGCAGAGAGCTTGATAACTCAGAAGAAGAATAAAATCTTTTAAAAAGCACAGTAATCAAAGAGGAGGGGCTACACATATGATGCCTGTGTCATGAGCAAATCTACTATCAGTATTGTGACACTGATCAAAAAGCCACCGAGGTGGCTGCAGTCAAACTCACAGAGGAAATGGACTTACCAAAAAAAAGCATCCATGACAACAGCAATTAGTTAACACCTAGCACAAGCTACCACAGAAAGACATTGGACGATTATATTACTGGTTGTGTTTGCATCTAACTTTCAACCACAACAACTAAGATGCAAAGGAATAATTGGGAAGGGATCTTACTGTGCAGCTTGCTATAGATACATAAGCTCAGCCCACCCTGGAGGCTTCCGGTTAAAAGACATGTGGATGATAGGTAAGAAATGCAAATAAGCCACATGAGCAAATGAATACAGTGGACTATTAGCCCAGCACAGTCCTCTTACATGCCGTTCAAGATATTGCAGGGCACAAACCATTATTAGGTTATATGTAGAGTAGAATAAAAGATTAGTTTGGAAAGCCCATTCAGAGTAACATCCTAAATTAGGTAGAAAGAAAGATTCCTGTCTAAATGTTGCAGAAGTTTGGGGGTGGCAGCCAGTCTGCCTCAGGTTTTAGGCCTATTTTCTCCTAGAGCACGTTCATCATCTCATTGAACAAGCTTTAGCAGTGAGTAACTGTGAAAAACCTAACTCAGAAAAGTCTGCATGGAGAGGAGGAAAAACGCAGTGTTCTCTTCCAGAGAGCAGAGCTATCCACTCAAAAAGTAAAAGTAATCTAGTCTCTCTTAAAAAAACAAAACCCAACCAAACAAACAGAAAAACCTCCTCCTTTCTTTGATTGTAACAATCTTTAAAAATATATAATCACTTTTGGATGCAGAGCTGGCATGGAAAATTCCAGTCCAAATGGTGAAAGTTTAAGAAAGTTAGAGACGTTTGAAACAAGGGGATTATAGATGAAACCAGGTTTTCAACCCTACCTCAGGCAGATACAACCAGTCTTCTCATTCAAGGGTGTCAAACCCATTTTCTCTGGTGGACACCAACCAATACATTGGCAAGTCATATTCAGTGAAGGCTAACAAGAGAGGTGGACATACTGTACAGTAAATGAATATTTCCTTTGTTGAGACTGCTGATACTGATCTCTCTTACACCTGGTCAGTATTGCTGGAATGAGGTGAGGTCAGCACAACATTAGTAATGCAGTACAAAACACACCATGCCCAAACCAAAAAGCCCCAGTTCCTGCATGCAGCCCTTGGCATATGCAAACACACTCTTTCTGAAATGAGCTGCTATGCCCACCCAGCTCTCCATATGTATTCATGTCTTGCACAGTCACAGGATCCTATATACAGGTGTCGTCAACATTTCAGAGTGATTGAACTGAAAATCTTCTCTGATTTGTAACTCCTCTCTTCTGTGTCCATCTGAAAATACCAGTTCTGCTCTTAAACTGCCCAGAGACCTAAGGGAGCATCTGGCAGAGTTTCTGTTTAGAATTAATTTTATATTAGTTTCACACTTTTTTGCTCTCCTAGGACAGGCTCAACAGGCTTAAAGGCAGCAGAAGCACTTTTCCCAAAAATACAACTGATAGATAACAGTGGTCACCAGAGGCTGCCTGTTGGGTCTTCTCTGATGCAGTAATGAACTGAATGGTATTATGGCCACCTGTGAAGGCCTCACTATAGAACAGCATCCTCTTCAGATGCTTTTCCTGAGTAAAAGAAGAAAATGGTATCTATGTGCTCATGTTACAGTGAGGATAAAGCACAAACTGAATAATGCACATTCATACATGTAATGCTTCCAGAAGTTATGCCTTGCTGTTTGCATTTCTTTTCTTATATATTTCTTCAGTATCTATTGTTACCTGAGCAGCTTGTTTTGTTTAGGTTGGATTTTTTTTTAATTCTCTTTCAGTCTTTACTTTTTTTCTAAGCATTGCTTTATGAAACAAAAATTAAGCAGGAAATAATGTGAGGTATCTTTTTATCTATTTCTGTAAAATGTAGTTTGAAAAGTAGAGCTTGTGCCCTCTTCAGATATAGGAGCTACTTTTTAAAAAACTCCAAGATCTGGGTTCAAACTTCGTTTGATCAAAGGAATGAAAAACTTTCAGTGAACATTTTATTGAACCTGAATACAAACCAGAAAATACTTCCAGACAGGACATAAAATATCTACCAGAAAAACAAAAAATAACCAAAGATAAGTTGTGAAGATTTTATAGAGACTAATCATCCTATGGTTATACATACAAATTAGGGATGAGAAGCTGGAGAGCAGCCCCGCAGAAAGAGATCTGGGGGTTTGGGTTGATGGCAAGTTGAATACAAGTCAACAGTGTGCCCTGGCAGCCAAAAGGGCCAACTGTGTCCTGGGGTGCATCAAGCACAGCATAGCTGGCCAGTCAAGGGAGGTGACTGTTCCACTCTACCCTGCACTGGTGCAGCCCCACCTTGAGTACTGTGTGCAGTTGTGGTCACCTCAGTAAAGAAGGACATCAAACTATTAGACTGTGTCCATAGGAGAACGACCAAGATGGTGAAAGGCCTCAAGGGCAAGACTTACTAGGAGCAGCTGAGGTGACTTGGTTTGTTCAGCCTGGAGAATAGAAGGCTGAGGGGTGACCTCATCACAGTCTACAACTTCCCCATGGCAGGGGGAGGGCAGCAGAGGGAGAGGTGCTGGTCTCTTCTCTCTGGTGACCAAAAACAGGACATGAGGAAATGGAATGAAACTGCATCAGGGGAAATTCAGACTGGACATTAGGAAAAGATTCTTCACTAAGAGAGTGTTCGGTCACTGGAGCAGGTTCCCCAGGGAAGTGGTCATGGCACCAAGCCTGTCAGAGTTCAAGGAGCATCTGGACAACACTCTTAGTCATATGGCTTAGTTTTAGGTAGTCCTGAAAGGAGCATGGAGTTGGACTCAATGATCCTTATGCATCCCTTTCAATTTGAGGTACTCTATGGTTCTGTTTGCATAAAACCTGTGCTATGCATACTATAGTATACATACATAAAAGTATATGTATACAACTTTTTCCATATATCCATACTATATCTTTTTCCACATATGTACCCCACATGCAAAACCTTTGTCTTTTTTATAATTTGTACTAAAAGTATATTTCTCTTCTGTAAAGCAATCAAAGAAAGAAATAGTATTGTGTATTTATAAACTGCACTGAGTTTGTCAGTAAGCTCATGCATACTGCTACGAGCCCTAAAGATATTATCTTGAACACAAAGGACCAAGAATTCAGGCAACCTGAATCAAAATCTAACCACTTATCCTGTCCTATCAGTGTTCTTTACTGTCTGAGTGCTGTAAGCAAAGCATTTTCCTTATGCATCACTAGCATTAAAGGTTCTTCAAGCAAAATTAGTTTCTCTATTAAAGATGTGCTGTACTGAATTTTCATGGGAGAAATAGAATAAAGTTTAGTAAAATTTTCTTCCTGATGCAAAAAAGCATCTAGGTCAGCCATTGCTACTATTTCTCTGCAGTGTTAATGAGGGAAAAAGCAATAAATTTTTGTCACTCGGAATATGACTCAGAATAAGAGACAAAAGATCTACTGATGAGGAAAGGGGGGGTTTGCTCATTTAATTAAGTAATTAATGAAGTAAAATGGCACTTACATCTAAGTATCTAAGCCTGCAAAGAGTTTAGGAATACTGTAAATGTTTATTTCAAAAGTAGTCTGGATTAAGATTATTTCTCCTTAAGAGGTGACATCTGTTTTATAGATGGAGAAAGGACTTTGAGTTCTAGTGAGATTAGTCATTGCCAGCAACATCACCACTGTACAGTAAGGAAAGTATATTTTTGGGTATGTTTCTTCCTGCTACACAGGGTCTGCAGTTGCATAGATGCGTTTTTTCTTTTTTTTTTTTCTTTTTTTTTTTTTTTTTTTTTATTAAAAATGTTGACAGGGAAGACATCTTGTTTCATCATTTTTTCTTAAATTTTCTTTTGTCCAGAAGCTCAAACCATAAAGGTTTGGACATGTACAAACTGAAACATTGAAGCCAAAAATAGCATGTGCAATTTTTAGCCAAATATTTCACCAGCTTGGATACTTAATGGCTATTATTAAGAAGTTTTAAAGTTTAGCTGTACTTTGGAAAGAAATTGGTTTTTTAAAAAAGGCACTTTCTTAAAAAAATATTTTTTCTTGAGAAAACCAAAACAGTATCAGATTTAAGTCTTTGTGTGTGATGCAGAATTGAAAACAGACATTTCCCCTAGGAATGTCCATTTCATCAAATTTTCCATTTTGACCAAGCAGTTGTTTTTCAACACACAAGGTGGGGAAGGAATTTTATGACCATTTTTCTGTTAGCTCTATTATCATTTCTTACTCCTTATATTATGCCCACCTTGGGCTGGGGTTACAGCACTCCTGGCTGCCCCCACCCCATTGGGTTTAGGCACCTGCCAGCTAGTTGCTGGGAACAAAAGACTTCACTCAAAGGTTATTTATGACTTACTGGTTTTAAAGTGAGCTCTCTTCCACCACAGCTCGATAAAAGCGATTGTTTCCTTCACACAATTTTTAGAGAGCAGACACCTTCAGCTCCTCTGCATGAGCAAAATCTTCACTCAATTCCTAATGCCACTCAGTCATTTAAAATGCCATTTACTCTAGAAAGGCAGGTACTGGACTGGCTCTCCTCTCTTCTCTGTGCTTTTCTGCAGCTGTGGGACCTTACGTGGGAAGTCAGCTATCTGCAAGAGGCTTAATGTGATTTTTGACAGCCATCCCTTGCAATGTTATGTAGCGGTAGGAGAAGAGGCAGCTTGGGCTCCTTGAGCACCGACTGCACCAGGGAGGCTGGGGGGTGGCTGCCTGCCAGCGCCAGCTGTGCAGGGACGGGTTCAGGTTCGGATGCTGCCATCCTATGCAGACTGAACAATGGGATTATTCACTTGCACACGGGCAGATATTCAGCCATGCTGCAGCAGGAACAGGAGAAGGGGAGCAAAAGAGAAAAGGGAAGAGAGAGGTTGAAATAAAGAACCTACATTGCAAGCCAGAAACTGCAGGAAAAGGCAGGATTGTGCCTGTTGGTCTATTTTTAAATTGGCTGACAAAAGCCCGATGTGTTGTTTGGTAAGGATACTGTGCCGACTTATAAGCAGAGCCAGTCGTGGGATGGGAAGAACAGTGCAAATCCCCATATTTTGCTTCTATTCATCTATTCTGCTCAGACTCCCAACCAGCAACGCTGGTCTCCAGCTGCTGCGAGAAGCCTGGAGCACTGGGCCTGAAATGACAGATATTGGAGTTTCAGCTGGTATAAAGTCTGCCAATCTCCAGTGATTTCCCTGCAGCTCAGTGGCTGAACACAAGCTGAAGACCTGGCCCTTCATTATAAAAATTACTGTGCTCTGTTAGTTCTAACGGGAGGGAAGACATGCAAAGAGGAGGGAGGGTTGCGAGGGGATGTCAGGCAAGCCAGGCTATCTAACGTCATCTGGAGTCTTGCCACAGGCACACATGCCATTGTGCCATAATTTGTCTTTTAATTTGTACTCCATCATGGAGTGAGCTTTAGCTAACCACCTACCTTTTGTGCTCGCTTTACCCATATATGAACTGCAAAATTATAAACATCATCTAACCTCCAGGTCAAGGGAAGCCTGTAGCTTTTAGTATCCCTATTGATTTGGAAAACTTTCATTTGTTCCTTTGACACATACACAGATATTTAGATAGGTGAGGTACTTCGGGATGTCAGCGACACTTCGGTATTTCTGTATCCTGCCCATGATGGCTGTGCAATGGACCAGCCATAGCTATAGATCTGGATTGATGGACCAAGAGACAGCAACAGCTTGGTTCTAGCTACTGCTATTTACTATGCAAACAGAGACTTTACTTAGAATATTTAGATATTTTCCAAAATAAGCCTCAGTAGTTCCTAGGAATATTGACAACTTAGATAAATTAGTATCTCCACTCCTTCTCACAGGACTTTCACTGAAAATTAAATTCCTCTTCCTGACCTGAGCAACATGGTGTGAATTGCAATGGGAATTTCTGCCAGGGTCGTCTTTGGCCCACAATTTCACTACCCATGTCCTACTCAGAAATTGCCATCTATTTTTGAAGTCTGTAAAAATTAAAGATCTTCAGCTTTTTTGGAACATTTCTACCAGTTTCATCCAGACCAGCTTCATTTTCTAGGCCCAAGATGGAGATACACTGTGGAATTGCTGACAGATGGACAGAAGAAGAGCATAATACACAACTTTATCATGGCCCTTGCCACACAAGCACCTCCCCAGAAGTCCAAAGGCTGCACCTTCACTTACATAACCATACCTGATGGTCAGGTTCACTGAAGATCTCTCCCCTGATTTTATGATAAGTCTCAAATTAATTATTTAGCTGCAAAGGAAAACACTAGCGCTTTCTTGTCTTTTTCTTCATATATGACTATTTTTTTCTGTCAGGTTTTTCAGTGTTTTTTTTTTCTTTTTCTTCGTGCTTCCATCTTTCATTTCTTTATTGTTATTCCTCCCACTCACAATCTTATTTCAAACTCCATTTCCCAGGCATTCAATTTATTATCTCTTTTTTCTTCTCTTCCACTCCAGCCATGGGCAACTTGGAAAAGTCATTCTTGGACAAATCATTCTCTTATTGCCCAGCTACCCATCAGGGCAAAAGTCTGCAACAGGCCAGGCCTCACTCAGCTGGGTAGCAGTGTGGATATCTGCCCTTGCCACCCTGCAGTGTTTGGTGGCCAGAAAGCTGCTGCAGTGCAGCGGCCACCACCAAGACATACAGCCCAAGCTAGCTATGGGCTGCTGCCCGAAAGCATAGTCTTGGTCTCATTTTGGATGCCAGTCTCACACTGTGCCCTTCCTGTGTGTTGGGTCCCACAGCCACACCATAAGCTGAATCAAGAAAATGCCCTGGCTGAAAATTGAGTGCTTCCAAAAGTTGACTTTGGAGCTTTTGGGGGTCAAGCTGCTCCTGCCCAGGATCCTTCCTCAGGCATCCAGCTGCACGCTTGGGGCTGCATCAAGACTGGGGTCTCCCCCCTTTTGTCTGCAAACAGATTTTTGCTGCTGGGCTCCTGCTGGTGGGGAAACTGTGAGCAGCAAAGCTTTAGCTTTTGCTGCACGTTCATATATTTGCCAGGAGATCTGGAAGAGAACTGCCCAGTCTTATTACTCTGTTTCATTTAAACAGTTCCAATTTTGCAACACTTGGTCTGTAGTACTAATGTGTGAGGCCCCAGATCCAGCATCTTAAACCATGACCCTTCTAGACCAAGAACTGTAAGAAGACAGCTTGCATAGCTAAAACTCAAAGAAAACCCCTTTAAAATATATATTTAGATAGTGACAAAATGGGATCTACTTTAGTAGGTGACGCAGTGATACTACCATTATAATTAAAGCACTGTTACTGTTTATCATTTATAGAGGGTATGTTAAATGGATCCAGAATGCAAACTTACCTTGCAGAAAATTCAGAGCTATGGAGAGGGGCTGAAAAGGTTTCCAAATCACAGCAAAATTTTGTGATCTCAAAATTGGCAGTGGATTAAAAATTGCCTCCAATTTGATTTAGAACAACCAACATATTTCCAATAATTCATTTGGATAATGTTTATCCATTTCATTTGAGCTTCTCTTTATGTTAAATATGATGTGTTAGCTGGTATATTTAATATGAAGCATGTTAAAGATATTTTAGTACAGAAAGAAAATGAAATGAAAACATGATAAAGTCAAAACAATTTTATCTTAAATCAAAACAAAATGTTTTGATATTATTAAAATAAGTCAAGAATGTAAAAATGAAATGTTTTGACTTTTTCTTGTTAAAAATATTTGTCAGAATTGACACATTCTTGCAAAACATTTGGATTTTGACAAACAGAATTCTTTTTTACAGAATAATTGTTTCACTGAGCTCTAATTAAAAACTGGCTAACTCACAGATCTCAAAAAATAATTGTCAGTGGTGAATTATTACTGTGCATCAGATATATGCTGAAAGGAATCAGTTCACAGCCCAGTGCTATTTAATATTACCATCTGTGATCCTGAAATGAATATAAAAACACTTCTGAAAAATTTCTAGGTAATAAGGAGTTTGGCAGAGTGGCCAGGACCATCGTAGGGTGGTGGGGATCACCTTGGGAGACTGGTCACTCAAACATCATGCATTTTAAATCAGGAGAATCTAGACCTTGCCCCCACAAACTAAGATGCCGACTCTGCTGCCTGATGGCAACTGCCTTGGCAGGAAGGGATCAATGAGTTTTAATCAATAAATAACTAAGCAGTAAATGAAAGCAGGGGAGAAACAAGTAAGGTACCGAGAAGGGACCAATAGTGGAATATGGCATCCCACTCTGGTATCAGCAGTGTGTAAAACTGTAAGCATGGGAAAGAGTGATGACAAAAGTATTAATAAGCTGAGTTAGTGTGCTTCATTGTTTTGCCTGTCACAAAGAATTAGGTAAAATTATGTAAAAAGGTCACTTTTTTTTTAAGCAGAGAGTTATAAAAAGGAATTTAAGGCAGACAAATTCAGAGGAAAAATAAAGAAACTTTTTACTGGTGAGTCTGACTGACCATGTCAAACCAGCAAACTTGCCATTTCAGGCTCTCTTTAAAAAGTCAAGACTGGCTGGTTCACTGAAGGCATGAGTTATTTTGGTTCAGCCTAGCAGGTGGAGGGAAAAATTTATATGATCTGAGTTACAGAAAATATCAGAGTAAGTATTCTATTAATATCCACTACATTTAGAAATCCATGTGAATCTACACACTGATTATTTGCATGTGGTAGATAATCTGAAGATAGCCAAGATAAATTATGCTCAAAATCATGAATTTATCATCAACATTGTAAACAGTTGTTGAAGGTGGATGTTTGGATTTAAAATACTGTCCTGGACATTATTTCACAAAAGCATTTCCAACTTAAAAAATTTTGGTACTAACTCTAACAAGAGTGAGTTTTTAACCTTCATTTTAGGTGAGGAAGAAGAGAGCCAATCTAGAATCACTGCTCTGATGACAGGGAGGCTCACACAGATGCAAGAGAGATACCCGCTTTCCTTCCCAATTCAAAGCTTCATGGATGCCTCATACGTTGCCCAAGATCTCAGGAAATTTTCAGCAAACAGAACATAATTGTAGAAACATTTCATTCTCAGCGAGCCCCATTTTCTCAGGAAAAAGAAGATGTATTTGCAAAGCTTGATCAATTTAATATCTGTGTTTAATTCCTGTTCATGCTACAAAGCTCATTGTGTGAAGCTAGGTTTGTAATTTAGATTTCTATTATGTTCTTCTCTACTTGTAAAATGGGAATATGACCTTCTTCTAACTTTATTTCTATTGTAAGATCCTTGGGCAGAAGACTGTCTCTTTCCTTGTTTGTGTATATTTACAAAGTAAAAAGCAAAAGAGCTTCAGGTGTCTAAGCTCATTTGTAGCACAGATAATGTTTGTTCTTCTACTGCTCTATTTAAAAAATGTAGTCAACAGTTAGAAAGTGCAACTCAGAGATATTATCTGCCATCCATTACTTGAATATTATATATTTAAATAAAATATTGAATTATTTGAAGGAATGGGATTATTTTATGCCATGTGTTTCTTTGCAGAACAATATGACAGTAAGATAACATTCTGCAATTTCAGATCATTTCCCATGGCAAGGAAATTATATTTGCAGCCAGCTGGGTTTTTTTGCTCCATTTAGTGTATACATGATAAATACTGGTTAGGACTGATGTTTTTAGTAGATCATTGTTCACAACTAAGTCTAATAACTGATACAATCATAGAAAATCATGTATCAGCTTCTGGTATTTTCAGCTCTCAAAATCTAATCATGCTTTTCAATTTTAAAAGTCTTTGTTTTGCTTTTAGAGTAGGATGGCTTTTAATGAATTTAATTTTATTATAACACATTATACAATATATAGAAAGTAATGCATAGCAATGCAGCTATTCTCTATGCACATGGTGTGGCATACAGAATAATATATTCTATGACATATATTAATAGGTTTACTAATATTTAATATATTTATAGCTATATTAAATTTACATTGGTTATATTAATTTTGTTATACAGAATTATATATTAAGAAAGGAATTTGTTTGTTTTAACTGCTAACAGTAGTAGCTGTCTGTATCTCTGACACAGGAGACTCCTGCCATTGTTTATCAGTATCTAGGACAAATCTAGGACTTTGGCAATCTAAATATGCAAAACATGGCAGGAAAAGAGAAATAGAGAAAACAAGATTGGCCCAGATCAGGTTAATTAACAGGTTAGTAGCAAAGCAAGGTATTAAACTGAATCAGTTGCTCAGACAGATACACATTCCTGCTAGTGAACCCAGCTGTTAATACCTATACTTGTTCACAGCCCAAAGGAAGATTTGAAGCACCAGTAATACCCTCTTCGGTCCAGCATTATGAAATGTAACATAGCAACAATAATATTACTCAGTGGCAAAGTTTAAAATACCACTTATTTTTGCCACTGCACGTGCAATATCCTAACACAAGCATGTACTTCCCAAGTGAAGCATCCATAAATCAGGATACTGAATGATACAACTTAACAAAACCTTGGCACGAAGAAGTGATCTCAGTAGCCTCCATCATTGATGCAATCCATATATTATTTCTTATAAGCTGAATTTCTCAGCTATCTCCCCCTGCCTGTTTTCTTTAGCCTCACTTGCCGAGGAGCAGGTTATACAAAGTAAGAGGCAATATTTACAGCTCTGAGATAAACCCTTTTATCCCAAATATTCTTGTTTTATTTGAGGTGACCTATGAGGTTACTTTTTGCCTTTTTATTTCCTCCTCAAAATTTTGTATAATCAGCTGGGCTAGGTAAAGGTTGGGTACAGATCTTCAGATTCATGTTAGCACAACATAAATAGCAGCAGTTGAGTTTTATTCAAAGAGTTTTGGGACTAAATGTGCGCTCACACTGGAGAATTGTCTCCTGCATGCATTTGTATTTTATCCTCTCAATTTTTTTGCCTATAGAATCCTAAGCAGTTGAAATGAACCCTACATCTAACGAATAAATACACTTCCAAAACATGAAGCTCAGAACTTGCAAGTAGACCTGGTTTTGGGACACTGTAGTGAGCTGCCCTGAACACTGCTGGATCTCCAATTAGACATTCAAACAAAAATATCCAAAATCACTACTGCTTTTGATAATATATGCCAGAGAAACAATAAAGTAAATTAACTATGACACCTTCATAAGGAGGTCTCCATTTTTTCTCAGCTGCAAAGTGATCATTTGCAGCAAACCTCTGATTTATTCTTGCCACTCTCTTCAACATCTTCTCCCCCTCATCTTGGGTGCTCCCTTTAATTCATGTCCCCATTTGTTAGCCCTCCACTGTCCCCCATGTCAGTACACCTTTCAATTAATCACTCTTTTTTTCCATTCTCTTTTCCCATAACCTTTCCTTATCTTTCTCCTCCATGGTGCTACCTCCTCCTCCTCTTCTTTCTGATCCCTGCAAATGAAGATCCCTTCTTTTACTCCTCCCCCTATACACCACTACGTTAGACAATTCCTCCATTTTAACCACAAACATCAGTAATCACTTAAGTTAAGTTTAGGGTAAAACATTCTCTCAGTCTAGTGCATAAGATACGGAAAATACTTTTTCATTGTTGTGCAGTATTATTAGACACAATTTGATTAGTTTTGTTTGTTTTAACCTGCTTCTGAAATCTTGGTATTAATCAGCATCTGCAGTGAGAGACTGCACTATTTGGGTTGAAGTTATGAGTAGTCATGCATCTCTAGTGCACACAACAGGGAAAAGCTTTTGTTTCTTGTGAAGCTCTACCGGTCTGACGCCTGCATAACAACTTAATTTGCCCATCTTTGCAAGTTAGTCAGCTCCACTTACATAAAGGAAGTATGAATGAGCTGCAAGACAGTTTGGTGCAGATAAAACATCACCACTGACTAGTTACCAGAGTTGCTAAATCTGAACAAGTGCACCAGGACAGCCAGGAATCTGACTCTCCTTCTCCAGCTTTTAGATACATCCAGTTGCACAATCCAAAGGAGTAAAGATGAGTGGTAAATCACTAGTCATTTTTCCAAGCCTGAAAATAAGTTTTTCCTTAAAAGCTTAACTGAATTTTGTAACAAGAGCCAGAGGAAGCCCAGTGAGTCCATCTTAAGAGGCCAGATTAACACTGTAGCTTGGAGCAACTCAAGTTTGGTAGGTGAGACCCATTTCAGTCCTCACCAGCTCTCAAAAGAGCTCTCACAGTATTACCACAGCCCAGAGAACAGTGGGGCAGCAGCTGCTCACAAGCTGAAGCTTCAGACCAACTTCCAGAGAGCATCTTAAGTATTTAAAAGGTCAAATAAATGAGGTTTTTTAGTATTGCTCCCTCCATGGTCTTTTCTTGTTGTTATTTTACAGATAAAATCTGGGGAAAATATGCTGCTGTTTTTATAGTGCAACACGATTGGCAAACCCCCACTTTAGAGAAGTGTAGGTTGTAGCATGCATGACTAACAATTAATGATGCTCATTAAAAAATGAAGTCTGATGAAATTCATTAATGCTTGGCTTGAGTCTTGCTAACAGTTACGCAACATTAAGAGCAAGGCAATTACAGATCTTGGCTGCAACTCATTGAGAGATAAAAGAATACCCTTTTTCCTGTTTAACTCAATGTATGACATGCTGTACTACAAAAATAATCTGTCTTGAAAAGCTTCTTCAACAATGAGGCACAGCCTGCAGCTCCATTGCCACCTGCGGGTAAGTGCTGGAGCCTGTCATCCCGCTCTATTTCCCAGGGCACAGAGAACTAAAGGTATCAACAGAAATTAACTGCAATAGAGACCCGTGCTTCCGACTTGCCCCAATCAGTCATAAAGTCATTTGAAGTAGATACCACCTTTGGCCTCTCAGGTGACTGCTATTATTTGAACAATTTTATGTATTGCTCCTTTCACAATCCTAAAAGATGAGCAGCTTTATTCTAAATAGCACAGCAAGAGACGGGGATGAAGATGAACTGCAGATTAATTGTAGGGAATATTAACAGGGAACGGGAAGGAAGCAAGTCATGGTTAGCAGCTTAAGTCTGAAGTCTCAAGGAAGACTTCCAAAAGGAAAAGAATGTGCAACGAGGTTCGCACTTCTGCCTCAAAGCCAGCTCCTGATGAAAGAAATGTTTTTGTCACTACATGTCAGCAATAAACCATACTGGAGGGCTTTGAAAAAAAGCCTTCTCTACCTGTTCAGTACCAACTGCCAATTCTGAAAGGGGACTGTCAGCAGTGCACACCCATAGATGTGCATAAGAGATTCCAGTGCACTTGCATGCAGCTTGACTCTGCAGTGCTAATGGGAATAAAGCCTTCTATTTAATACAGCTATTAACCTATAAGCCTACGTACATCCTATACAACACAAATCAGCTTTCCATTGTTATTAAGGATAAACATGCTATTTTGAATTCACTCAGGGAAACTCCTACCACAAGTTGACATTTAAATACATTACATATGAGTCCACTACATATGCCATTGTTTTCTCCTATTTTATGTTAGTAGTTTGCTCTTTATCTTGAGGAAAATAAATAACCTATTCAGGACTGTATTTTCTGACGTGGCCTCAAAAAAACCCTTCATTACTTCCCATGGACAACTTCTAGCTCAGAAAGAGCTTGCTCTGCATTTTCTGGCCAAGTTGTGAATGAAGGATTTTTACTTGGGGAGGGAAAGAAAGATTCCATGTTATGATGAATTAGTTCATCAGCACAGCAGATCTTTTCACTGCAGTTAAGACAGTGAACAAAGACTAGCCACAACTTAGCCTTGTAGAACATTTGAAGATTTGGGCAGTGGACACCAGAGAAACACTGTCTCTTGGCTCTAAGCAGTAGTTCAGTAGGGATGAGTAACCCTAAATATCCAGTCATAGTCTGAGTATTTTCTATTAAAACAAGAAACAATTCTTTGACTCATCCATTCGGTAGTAGTAGTGGTACTTCAGCAGCAAAAAGCCGAATGGAAATAGGCTGCGTTTATGTCAACAAGAGCCAGCAACGCTTGGCATGTTTGAGAATCTCAGGCTGCATAAGTTGCACATATAGAGCATTACTCTGTGATCCTTACACTTCCAGAAAACAATCACAGTTAAAGGTGGAGGCCTTGCAAATTAAGAAGGAATTGTTATATGCAAAAACCTATTTAAGCAAAAATGCATGGGTCTCAAATCTCCAGTCTCCTACAATGCTGGGTCAATGCTTTTTCATTGCCTAAAGGTTACTTTACTTTTGCACTCAGCCAAATTTTTTTTAGTTTTGCTTTATTTGCTGTTCTACCTGTCCCTCACTACACATACACAAACTGGTAACACCTTAATCAAGCCCACTACAAACAAGACCAAAATTTTGTATTCAGTGTATGTGGGAAAAACCCATTTTCAGTGACAAGGACAGCAGGCACATAACAGAGTGCAGACTTTGGCCCAAGGAATCTTTTCTTCAATGCATTCACTGCGGGCAACTGCACAGGGTAACTGAAGCCCAAATAAAATCTCTATCTTGGCAAAATCATTCTTTAGGGTGCACAACCAACATGGAGGAAACAGGGTTTTGTTGATGTACATCAAAACATTCCCGTCAACCCCCAAGCAAGCATCTAATTTGTGCCACTAGTATTGAATGCAGAGCCTTTCTTCAGCATCATGGATCAGCCTGTAAAATGGGTCCCCCGTAGTTAATACAGCCCTTATTATGCATAAATTAAAACTTCAGAGCAGCCCAAACTTTGCATCCATTCCTTTTGCAGACTTTCCTCCATTTCCTTGACGGTAATGATCCCTCCTGACAGCCATGTTCCATCTAATTCCAGCCTCCCAGATGTGAAATTTTAGTGGTCAATGAGCAAGCCTATTTGCTTTGTGCAAGCCAAATACTGGCTCAAAGTATTTATTTTTAGCTGGGTTGTTAATCCCAGAAAGAGGTATGCATTTGAATACGAGTCAAAGGACTTTAAGAACTCTTTTAAGTATTCCATATCCAGTGCTTTCAAACCTGGGGAAAGTAAAATCATCACAATACATGCTAACAGTGCAGTTAGAAACAAACTTTATTGTCTGAAATTATTTACACAATATAAATCTCTTTGAAAGGTACATTACTTCATTTAATCAATGGTAGAAGGCCTTATAATAGCTCCAATAACATTTAGTTGAAAAGATTTACAATTCACTCCAGTGGATAAATGATGCATCTAAACTCCACAACATACAAGAAGGGTCATGGGGACTTTTTGAGGGATGACAGTGCTGGAAGGTGACGAAGGCTTATTTGTAAGTTGAGCTTATTTTATTCACAGGACATAAATGGATTCGTGTTTAAAAGAACACTGAAAAATATGCAGTAACAAAAAAACCCACAACAAAATGGAATAGATCCCTAATATGCTATGGCCCTGTTTCTGCAGGTATTTAAAGGGTTTTAGAAAGCTGGATTGAGAGGCTTGACACAGAACCAATGAATCTAAGTCATATTTAAGAAAGATTGGATACGCTTGCAGTGCTGAGACTATTCAAAGCACTTGTGTACAAAACAGCATTATTAACTACCACAGACTGCATCTGAGATACAAAATGTTAAAAGGAACATTTCTACCAAAAAAAAAAAAAAAAAAAAACTTTCACACGCTGAAGACTTGACACCTACCATTTTTTGATAACACTTAAGAATTACCACTATCAAAAGCTTACAAACATATACTTTTTTCCAGTTCACACTGCATTTTATGGCATTGTATACAACATTTTTCTTGTTTCTCTTCCATGGTCTCTTTCATCTTGTGTTTTGCATGGATCTCTATGTGGGGGGAAAAAAAAACACAACATAGAAAAAACACAGCTTCAATACCACAAAAATAGGCTGGTGCAGTACCTGAAGTTATTTCAGCATTTATTTTTTAAGTTTGTTAGAGTTCAAGTAATTTGCTTTCTAAATGTTCACAGAGCTTCTAATTTCCACCAAGTTTTCTGTGTGTCAGACCTCTATAAACATCAAATCAAACATATTTGGGAACTCCATTAAGTCCCACACCATAGGGAACCTGAGACATCAGCACAAATTTGGAAGGCTACAGAAACAGCTAATGCAAAGTCTTGAACCAGAAGGTCTGGTGAAGTCTGGCCACCTGTTTTAAAATCATAATGGACTTCAGGGCCATTCCAGTCAGTTTTCTGACATTTCACAGTAATAATAAAACAGTTTATTAAAGAACTTGGTACAGACTACCACCTACACTATTAAATACACAGAAAAGCCCAACATACACTTAAGTGTTGCAAATTAATCAACTGCATAGGGTTTTTTTAATAATCTTTTGGAATGTTTCTTCCTTCTTCCCCCAGGCTGACTTGTTTCCTAATCACAAGAACTTAATCTCTACAGATCAGACCAACTGAAAAAGTCACTTCAAAAAAAAAATAAAAATCAAACAATGCTTTTGCTAGTGTCTCCGCACATCATTTTGACAGAGCACCTCCATAAAACTGGCACATGCAAATGTTTCACACATTTTCCTTTCCACTCCGGAGGTCTAAGCACCACAAAGTTTGGTTTCATCTGACGTGTCCCATCTGGATTTGTGTGGTTTCTAACTGCTGAAAGCCACTTTCTTAAAAGTTGTGTGGTTGGCTAACAGAACACCTGCCTTGCAGAGGATCAAAGGTCATGGCTTTTCATGCCTTTCACAACTAATGAAAACAATGAGCTTGCAGCCCACAGTAATAAAAAGGGGGGAAAAGAATCAGCTGCAAGACTGCTCAACATCAGCCTTGCATTACCTCAAGGTCTGATCAAACGTTTTCTGTTCTACTGTAATTACAACCTGCCTGGTGTGGAAGAGATGATAGGAGACAGTAGCTAAATCCAGTAGTTTAGTAATCTAGTACACCTTAGAAGGCATCCAAGAACACTAAGCAATACAAAAACATTAGAACAAATCAAGACGACGGCCACCTTAAATGCAGACAGGTAAGATGTGGTCAATCTCCTCTGCAAACTACAGTAAGGACTACCCCAAATAAGAGATTATATTCCACCAGGTTATAGAACAGAGTTTTGTTTAATCAGAAAGTTACCCAAATTTGATTTAAGATTTCTTTCAGTAGGAGTAACAAAAGAATATTTTGTAAGCTTTTATTAGGTACCAAAGGCTTTAAAAAATCTGAACTACATTTTGAAACAAACTTTACCCTTTACAGTCTGCTCTTGTCCTTAAACCATTCAAGTAACTAAGCATAGCCAATACCCTGCTACATCCAAAGCTTGAGTTTCCATGTGAATGATTTCCTTTTACTGATATTTACTGAGCCCATCCCTCCTTTTGACTAATACTTCTTTGATAAGCTCAATTCCCAGGACCCTAGTAACTTCAAGTGCCAACACTGATAAGCATGCGTACCTTTCATCCAGTGCAGGTAAAGCTGACAGGATGTACAAACTGTATCAAGATCGGATTTGTCAGATGGACAATGAGATTTGCACACCAGTGTTTTCCAACAGTTATTAAACACAGCAGTGACAAGGATAAACTAACAGCTTGAAGGACACTATGGAGTTCAAAACAGACAGCAAAAGGCAACAGCAATGAAATAGTCAAGCATTTGGGGAAAACGTCTATGCTCCCAAGATTAAAGGCCTCTTCAGAAAGGGACTTCTTACACACAAAAATTCTGTTGAAAAGTCACGTACTGACAAAACAACACAATTTTAGTCAAAAAGGAAATAGTTATAATTAAGTATGGAAAGAAGCTTTTATATTCATGTTTCCCCTGATGAAGTACAGTTGTGGGCACAGGGAGGAGGTGGAGGGAATGGCACACAGGGAAAATACCTCAGGTAAGTTTCAAATAGTCTAAAGAGGCTACTAATAGTTCTAGTGTTGAGGAAAATGACTGGCAGAACTATTTTAGTGATTTGGGCATTTATTATAAGCATTTAAAAGTTATCATCTAATCCTAGTATAAGGCTATATCCACAAAAAACATTGAAGTTGGGGGACTTCTATCACAACTAACTCAACTGGTGTCACCATGGGAGCGCACACTTTAAGAGTACTTCAATTCAACGTGCTTATGTTTAGGAGTTACCATCATTCAAGAATGTATAGGAAATTTTAGTAAACAATTTTAACAGCTTTCCCTATACCACAGGTACTACATGTACCTCTGACACACAGTTAGCCCTATTATTAGTATAGACTTTCTCTTCATCTTAGTACTGTAAAAACTCCTTTATTCCCAGAATCATTCCCAAGAGCAAGATTCCAAAAAAGCTAAAGGGAAAAAAGACACTGGATGCCCAAGGCTATAAATGGGTACCTTAACATAAAACTATTATGTTCTGTTACAGGTCAATTTAATAAAAGAAGTCTGCACACAGAGTTAGATTTCTTCTTTACATCAAAATTTCTACAAAATAGGAGAGAATACAATGCAATACACAAATCCATAAATGCAAGATACAGTACAATTCACACTAATTTACAAATGGTTATTTACACTGTTTTATATACACACAGTCAGACCTGGTTAATGCAAATTTGGTAAGTCCTTTTAAAACACAAATTAAGAAGTATAAATGAAGAAATTTTAAGTTATGTGACAAAAGACTAGTTATCATTCAGAAATCTCTAATACTTAGGTGACCTAAGAAATTAGGCATGAATTAGCCAGATCTGACTGCAGAAATGAGAAGAAAAATTCACACTATTCTGCTTTACAAAAGCAACCAGGCCACTATGGTCTATTGACTTGATGCTATTTATGCAAGAATGCCGTTTCTAATAACCCTCTTTATATTTACAATATAGGTTTAACTACAGTAAGAATTATTAATTTAGGCATTCATGCCCTTAGCTTAACATAAAGGCAACAGAATATCTTCTTGGCAAGTCACAGTCAAAACTACTACAGGATGTTTCTAGAGCTCAGTCATCTGATTTGTCCTCCTTCATCTTAATGTTGCTAGTAGAGACTGAGATAAATTAATTGAAACAAGTACACGTTCTCTACTTCGGTGCTCTAGTACCTAACTTACATTCAGAATGTCCTGTATTCACAGTTTCAAGCTACCTTATAATCTGCAATGCTATTGCAAATTACTGCTTCAAACTTAACACATCTGTAGATATTCCTTAGCATGTGAGAACATCACTGGCTCAAACGGATGCGGAACAAGGCTCAAGGTAACTGGCATTTCATTTTGGAAAGTGTTTTACAGTATTTTCTCAGAACTTATCAGGATTTGTTTTAATCTGCACTTGTCTTGAAAGAAAGCTGATGCAAAGCAGCATTTAAGTGTGTAAAATGAATTTCAACATGCAAAATGAAAGCCTCTACCAGTACTGCAAAGTCAGCCACTGTAACTTGTGATAATCCTTGTGCTTCTTCGAAGTGGCTCAGGAAAAGCTTGCAGTATTTACTATCTGCTTCAAAGTGCTTTTACGGGATTCAGTGGAACTTCAATCCACAAGAATGAGATTGAGCTGCACTCATGAAGAGCTTTGGTTCTGCAGAAGCAAACTTCCACTCCTACAGTTATTGCTACTTGAGCTATTCAGACAAAAATACTACTGAAAAAAATTACACTAACTCCAAACTCCATACTGGTACCTGAAAAAAGAATGTTTTTTGCCAACTGTTGGGAAAGTTAGGATCTGTCAAGTGTTAGATTTCCCAAGACCAAGTGAACTTCACAGTCTTTTTCAAATATTTCACAAATACAAAGCAACACTGCCAGAAATAAAGTCACCTCTTGAAGAAAATAGTAGTAAAGAGTTCAAAAATTTTTACCAATCTTACTTCCAAGCTGATCTTGCTGAACTTAAAGGGACTATACCAAGACAGCAGGGTATTATTCAACATATGTCAATAATGTCAACAGGGAGAAAGTAGACAAAATTAAAGTCTTCAGTGCTTTCATGAGCTCTAGCAACATCCTTGATAACTGCTACAAGGGAAAATATGTCTACTTTAGCTATTTGTTTCTATTTAACTACCAAGAAAATCTGTCCAGTATAATAGCCTCCAGCTAACAAATGCTAACGAAAATGGTTACCTAATTTCAAGTTACAAAAAAAAAAATCCCAGTTGTCCCATTTGTATTAAGAATTTTAAGGTTTTCACTGAAGGAAAATAAAATAAAATTGGAAACATTCAGAGACGAATATAAAGAAGAGGAAAAAAATCCCAAGCCTTGCTTTTGTAAAATAACAGAATGCCATTCAAAATGGTCTTCAAAGGTGAAAATTTCTCACATAAATTTTTTGTCCTGAATCAATCCAAGCTTTTGTAAAGCACATATGTATATATATGTGTACATATATATACACATATACACACAGCAGTGTGCCATAAAGCAATTTTGAATAAATATCTTTGCTGGAGTCTGTACAACAGACTCCCCATAGTATTTACTCTTCAGGTAAGCTTGTGTTCGCATGTGTATATGCACACACACAGACTTTGTACATGTGGGCACTTATGTGACCAAAGTGCAAAGTTTTTCAGAGTATAAGCAGAGTTGAGCACATGCCTGCCCAACTCCACACTGCATTGTTGGGTTTTAGTTTTGTTGTGGATTTCTTCCCTTCCCCCATCCCACCCCCAGCCCCTTTCATATTTAAAGCCTCTTTTCCATGCAAACTTATACATTGTTTTAAGTAAACATTTTCTTTTCAATTCACATTTTGTAATCCAGACCATTCTTGGTATAATAGCTTTAAGAATTAAGAAAACGTGTGTGATGATCAAAGCCCCGTTGTTCAAGTCATATACTTTTCCATATTATCCTTCAAACTGGAGACTTTGAAAAGTAATTTGCTGCCACAGAAAAAAAGACAGACATACCAGAATCTGCAACTACAGGACCAAGCATTTAAGACTAGAATCCAAAGTTAGAAGATGGCAAAGCAGAAAGATGTCAACAAATATGCTAACTGTAAACCTAAGTGTCTTGCTCCCCAGTGCAACAGGATCTCTCTTCACTAATTTTCAGTTCAATAGTCCATTCCACTAGATATTGCTGAAGCACATCAAATAGACACCAGAATAGTGTTCAAATTTAGAATCAAGTTTCAAAGAGGAATATAGATTTGGAATAGCGGTCTTTTGCTTTAAAAGTACACTTAATAAACAAGCAGCTTTTCCACAGAAGTTAGAGATGGTACATATCCTCAAAGAATGTGACAGCCACAGAATTTCACATTTCTACAGATTAACACATCAGTAAGGAGAAAAAAAAAAAATCAAAACATTAGCTTTTCAGCAAGCTGGCTGATTCTTATACAAAAGCAAAGTACCATAATATGAAAAGCTATCTTGTTCTTTTTTTAAAAAAGAGGGAAAAAATAAAAATCATCCTAACCTTTTTCCCTAGTTACACCACACTGGTGTTCTTACAAGTCTATCATCACTCATTTTGCTTGTATACATCTAAAAGATTAATATTCTCTGAACATGTTTTCTTTAATATAAGTTAATGCAACTTCAATAAAATAAGTTGTTAAACAAATCCTTTGGAACAACTTCACTGTCTGCACCCAACTTTTACAAAAACTGATGAAAGCAGCAATGGAATCATGTTAAACTTACAATAAATAATTCACATACAACATATGTTAAATTACAAAGAAGGATTAAATTGCCATTTCTACAACTTCTTATAAATTTAGCAAGTTTCTAATCTGTTTTATATCAACAGCAGTACATATGCTCTTCATATTAAATTTAACATTGAAGGACTGTTTAGAGGCATTATTTATAAAGCAAGAACCACCAAGTGAGCATTATAGAACTCCAAAAAATGTTTAGCTTTTTTCCAGTATCTGTTCTTAGAAAAGATTCAGGGGTTGTCTATCCACTTGGTAAGTTTTTTCCTCTTCATTACTCAGGAAGAGTTAATGTCATGACCTCCAGCTTCATTTTGAAATACTGGTTAAACCGAACAATTGAATACCTATTCAAAGGGAGAGAGAGATTTGAAGTTAAGAGCTGGCAACTACTAACATGAAAACAGCCATGCTAGGTAGGACTAGTCAAAAGTCCACCTACCCCAGTACCCCGTTTCCAACACTGACCCTTCACAACTGCCAAAGGAAGAAATTAATAACAGAGCAACCATATTATGGTACTTCCTCACCACCCCCCAGCTTGCTACAGTTTGCAAAATAAATGCTGTTCCAGGATTATCAGGGTGGTGGTTTTGTGTTTAATAGTTCTTAATAGACTGTCCAACAACTGACAACTACAATTCCAGAGAAATCTGATCTTGATCATTGCAAGAATGAAGTTTTATTCAAAAGTGGCAAGTTTGGAGTTCTACCACCTATGCTTTAACTTGGTTTTTTTCTGCCATCTAGCGGTTACTAACAAGTACTTCTACTTGAGAATAGTCACAAGAAGGAATACATTCACACTTGTCTCATTTACAAAATGACACAACAAAGCCTAGTAAACTGGCTTAGTAAGCGAGAAAGATTCTAAAGTGAGACCTTTTACCAAGCTAAACTATTAATTTTACCACCTTGCCCAGTCCCCTATGGAGAGATGAATTCCTCTGCTTGTTGCCATGAAAGACCATTTGAAAAAATGTCAAAGACACACATCACATCTACCCGAAACAGAATGCAACTGGCCAGTGTCTTGGGCAACAGAACTTAACATTCACTGGCATTACGAAGACTCTTTAAAAAAGATCAACACTCCATGCAAGGTAAACAAGCTCTTTTGTACAAGAGCCCCATTTCTTGACTCTTGCAGTTGGAAATGTATGTCTATCTGACAGATATTACACCACACAGACCAACTTGACTTTTATGCCTTTGTCTCTCCAACAAAACACACTCAGTGCCCAGAAGCATTTACTTCTCTAGTTATCTTCCTTGCCTTGTTGTACCACGTGTTTTAGCCAGGGGCACATACTAATTTCGAGAACTTATAGCAACAAAAAGTATAGACAACTTTTACTGTCTTGTTTTCTCTTTAAAATTAAGAGTTATAGTATGCTCATATAGATCAGGTCTGTTGCTCAGACCTCAGTTTCTGATAGCTAGGGTGCTGGACTAGATGGCCCCACAGATCCCTTTCCAGCCTCACATATTCTGTGATTATGTGCAGCAAGCACACTTACCCTAGAAAATCAAAGTCAATGGTGGAATATTTGGCTTGAATTAGAGCCCACAATCCCCAAAAGAAGTGTGAAGCCTGAAAGAAAAAAAGTTTTTAGTGAAAGATTAACATTATATAAAATCCAACATGCAAACATTCTCACATGGAGACAAAGAGTTATCTACAAGAGAACTCTTAAAACACAATCTTTTTGTAAAGTTGTTTCATATCTCTTTACTAAAGAGATTGGTAAACAATTATTACAGAAATAATTACTGGCCATTGGAGGAACAAATCATTGGCCTTCTGATTCTACATGTGCCGTTTTCAAGAAAAATAATGTTGCATTTATGAAACAGGTCATCTATTAAGTAGTCTGCTGTACAACCCTATACACCATGTTAAAAAATGCACAGAAATATAACTATCTCATTTCTACTGCTGCTAAATATCTATGTATTATTCTACATAGAGTATTCAACTGCAGTGCAAATATGAAATTCCTTTTGAATCTTTGATTATAACCCTTAGGCCATTATAACTACAACTCACTTTCACTACTGACTTGGACGAAGAGTTACAATCTGTAGCTATGAAGAGAACCTCTAACTCATCAGCACTTACACAAATTTCTCATCTGTTCCAAACTTACTTCCATTACAAGTCCACATTAGCAGTCTGGAGGCCTATGTTCAGTTTCAGACTGAAACTATGGATTACATTAATGATATGTTTGTTAGTATACTTCAAATGAAAAAAATACATGTAATGGCCATGAGCTTGATAGTCTCCTTGTGAAAGACATTTCTGGACCACCCAGGTTATAAGCGATATACTTCAGACTTCTGTCCAGTAAATAACAGCTTATAGTAATTACCTAAATTGCTTCCTGAAGTTTGCATGTTACACTTTACCAGAAGCGTACAGAAGACACATGCATGCGCACATGCCTGAAAACACCTTAAAATGGCAACTACTGTATGTACATGTGAATCCCTATTGTACATCTAGTTTAGGCAACTTCATCTGATAGCATATAGTTTGGCATTGTACACCAGCATCCACTAACTTTAGTTTGTATTTTCTCTTAGCAGGGCTTCACACATTAACTGACACAAGAGCGGCAGTATTTGTGCATCGTGTGTGGTCTATAGGCAGGTCTTGAGCTGTTCTCTAAACAGAACTCTATCTTCTTAAACATTAGTATGACCATAGTTGAAAACTGACAAAACAATGCTATATATTTTAAAACAGACCACTAGTCTGCTTAATTGCAGATCTAACTTTCCTAAATGACTGGGACAGCAGAATTCAACAGTAACAGTTGATAACAGAGATTTTTAAAAGAATAACAGCAAACAAGCCAGTATTTTTAAGGGCTTGTTTAATTATCATCTTCCTAGAATGTGAATGTATTACCTCACTGCAACCATTCACTTTTGCCAGAAAACTGAAGGTATTACAGTAACAGAGGTGTGCTTGGATTAGTCTGAAAGAGTACTGAAATAAGGTCAAACTTGCTTCTTAGCCTTAGTCCTCCTATGAATAGCTTGGCATTTTATTCTTCAGGAGAAAGCGAAATAAAGTTATCTAGCTATTGGGTAAAAGGCACTTTTGCAGTAATGTTTCCTCTCACATCCTCCAGGCAAAACAAGATCAGGGCTAGTCAGAAAATGTAACAAAAATAATGTGAACCTGTAAAGTATCTCCAGAAATTACAGAGATAAAGCTTGGGAAAAAAAAGACATCTTCAAACTGCTTCTAACAGTATACATAAATAGGACATTCAAAGACTCAATGCCACACCTATTTAACTACTTATTCTACCTCCAGGAATTACACTTGATGTGGTTTTTTTCTTGAAGGACAAGGCACCAAAGCCAGATCAAAACTGAACATGCTCCATCCTTTCAAAGGAAAAGAACAAGGGAGTGAAGCTTTTACATCCAAACTCTGTGAAAGACAGACTGACAGACAGGAGACAGCTTATAATGCACAAGATACAGGAAAAGCAATGAGCAGACTCACAGCCAGCCCTCACACTCTGCAACAAGGCAAAAATTCTGGGGAATGACACGAGACTACATGTGCACTTTGCTACAACTTAAACCACTAAGGTGACCAAAACCAAACATAAAAGCCACTCCTCTCTGCTTGCCGAGACACTGCAGGCAAGGAAAGAGTTAAGGTAGTACTGAAAGACTCTAGAGTAAGGAGGGGGGGTGAGGTAAAAAAAAAAAAAGAAATCAAAGTATCCTACATTTACTCTAGCAACATTTTATCATCTTATTTTAAAAGAGCTTCTAAAATCAGAAGATTTATAAATCTGTATAAAGCACTACCTTGCTTTGTCTTCTTACCATTACAAGCACAAGTTCAACACAGACCCACCATAAGCTCCAGCCAACTCAGGAACTTGCCAGACCAATAAATAGTCAGTAGAAGTACTCACTAAGCTCACCTCCTCCTTTTCTGAATGTTCACTGTCTCTTTTCACTAGGAATATTCTACAGAGAATTTAACACACAACATAACAGAAAGTTTCCACAGAACAGGCTAAGGAAGTTTTTCTTTCCATGCCACAGCACTCAGAGTAAGAAACTGGCAGTTACATTTGTCCATAGCTCTATAGCACTTAATATATTCTAATCAAGTGTTTGTTATTTACCAGTGCAAACTGATTGACTTGAACATATAGAACTTCAACTTCTTTTTCACTGACTTCTGTGCCAAATCCTTTATATTCTTTGTAGGCCTCAAGGTAAGATCTCAGCCATTGTTCCTGTAATTTTCTGTTAGGATAAAGGCTGTAGTCTACCTCATTTACTCCTAGGAAAAAAAAAACACACAACCTATTAGAACCTTACAGTGTCCAAGACAACCGTTAGAATCACATTACTGGACTAATTCCTCCCTCCCCGCCCCCACACACGCACAAATTGATGTGGACAAACATCAGTGTTTTTACTTTGATCTGACTTTATCAGTTACATGTTGGGAAGAACTTCTCACACACGAATTGGAATGTTCAACATCACAAAAAGATTTATGCTGTATATGTTTTCAGCCACATACATATTCTACTTGTATTCTGAAATTCAACAAGTTTGGCTTTGAGAGAAGCCTTAAGTACTTGCATTATGAAACAAAAGCCCTCCCAAACATATCACAGGAAAAGGGACTTGTATGCAGCCATACCCAAAGCTGAATCCTGATGCATACATATTGTCACCAACCAAGCACATATTTGAGAAAAATTTATTAGAAGTCTACCCCTCTCCTCCACAGAGTATCGGTAGAATTAGAAGTCTTATCTCCATAACCACTCTTTTTGTCTATTTTTCTTCCTATACTGGAGCTGCTTAGTCACAGGCCATACGGAGTCTGCCAGGAGTCCCAAGCCCAGATCACAGTTCACTCCCACTAGCTATCATTCCCAGACGATCTGGAAGTACTCCTTAAGTCTTATTTTATGAAGAGTGCAATCCCCCAGCACCTAAACTCTTCCCTGTGTCAGATCACTCAAATTTAGCTTTTAAGAAAAATAATCATATTGTTACTGGATGGATAGAGAATAGTAGAGGTGAAGCACAGCTGTTCTTCACAGGCAAAAAAAAAAAGTATGTGTGTTTAGTCTTCTTACTGTTCTTAGCTCCTTAAAGATGTAGTCAGACTCTGACAAGTCCCAGACGAAAAATCAAAAGCTCTCAAATATATTTTGTAAAGAATTTAACTTGCTTTCCAAATACTTAAATTACCAAGTACACACTTGAAATTTTTTGAAGTTTCCTAGACTTAACATTCAGTTTATGAGCCAATGACTAGTAGATTTCACCTACTCCTAATTTCACCATACTGTGCTTTCCATCTATACTAATCAGTATGTAGGTTTTTCTTGTTGCCCCATCTTCTGAAATAACAGAGCATACACTCAAGGTTACTTCTCTTATGTAGTAAATGGAATGGGCATTCACTGAAAAAATCTAACTAGTTAATGAATGAATCTACCAACACCTTATTCCTAAAATCCACCTTTTTCCTATCACACAGTCTTAGCCTTTACTTCTCATTTTAGGATATGACTCAAGGGCAAGTACTTAGCACACACATTCAAAGGCACCAAAAACAACATAAGCCTGACATTTAGAACTGTGGAACCAGAAAGCATATTCTCAATATATACTTATGCTGTAAAAGATTCATTCATGCAGTATTTCATTACAGTGGGGTGTCTATGCTGTGTCATTTCACAGAAAGATACTGTGAAAGCTTTAAGTTCTGTATCTATCCAACTGTACCAAGACTTAGGACATGATGTTCCCATTTCTGGGTTCGGCGAAGCTGCAAAAGAAGGACATAACTGGCCTGCAAGATGAGACATCCACACATTTTGATACCACCAGGTGAACAGCTATATACATGTATGTAGACAAACAAAGAAAAAAGAATGAGCTTTTTGTAAAACCAGTTTCCCTTTACCTCAGAAATCCATTTTTTACCTGCAAATTCATTGAAGTGATTTCCAATGTCATAAGCCAGGTAGTTGTATCCAGAGTACTCATAGTCTATGAACTGCACATCACCTATGTGAGACACAACAGCAGCAACATCAGAGTCCGTATCAAAAGAAGTCACAGCCCTAATCCTGTGGTGTCCTTGGAAGTTTTGGGGAAAAAACAAAACAAAACCACACACCCGTCTTACTTGTGCCCAGTTGTGTGCACTCACACATTCCAGGGTAAGGCTGTGATTTTTATGATACGAGATTCCCTTAAAATATTAATTCAAAAATGCTCTTAAATAATTACTTAGACCTTAGAAGTCTCTTATTTTTAAATTGTGAATAGCAGAATTTCAATTTTAACTTCTACCACATGAGGGCATCCCTTACCTTCAAATACAGTAGAAGATCCTTTATTTAAATTTTATGTAGAAATAACAGATCAATTTTTCCCTGACTTAAAGAACAGTCCTGTTTATTCTCACACAAGCGTGAAACCACAGTGGGCTAACATGTTGCAACACCCTGACATTTCCTTTAACATGTTGATGTTTGCTGCTTCCTCCAACCACACAGACAAACCAAGACTATTCTTAATTGTTGCTTTTTTCAGCTGGCTTAAACTAGTCTCAAGAAACCAGACAATCCTTAAGTCCTCAAAGCTATGAAACTATGTAGCGCTATGTAAACAAGCACTGAAAGCAGCAACCACAGCCCCAAATGTTTCCAAACCACATTTACCTATAGTGAAGCTGGGGAAAATGCTTCACTCAAGGTAATACAGCACTGAAGCTGCTCAAGGATGTCTACACCACAAAGAGTCAACACATTACAAGATAGATTAAACTAGAGCTTTTTATTTTAAGGGAAACCAGCCAGTAAAATTACTAAAAACATCAGAAAGGGACCAATGGGTTAACTTAAGAGCTGTTTGCACTAAAACATAAAAATGCAAAATCTTGTATTTCCCACTGCTATGGGATATAACTGAAATGAAAAATTTTCAGTTGTACCCTTCTTCTCTATACCATTCTTTTGATGACTAGCTGCATATTTACTCAATAAAAAGATATTCCTTCTATTACAATGAACAGTCTTCTTAATATGACTTAAAACATCTTACAGATACTAATGCTAATTATCAGAACTCCAGGTAAAAAAGTAATTTAAGAATAACATTAAAGTATGTTATGTATTTCCTAGACTAAGGATTTTAAGTGTCTAATATACTGCCTCCTTAAGCTTTATGGCTATCACACACATCAAATACAACAGTTTTGCCACATAAATGTCCTGGCCAAGTTATCACAGAACAACTTTGTTGTTAGAAGTGTTCCTTTCTGTGAAGTTCATCTTTACCGTATTTGAAATACTAACAAATTTTTTCAGATGGATAAATCTTCTTGTCTAAGAACAACCACCCCACAGCACAAAATTGCTTAGTCACAATCCTCCAAGTCTGAGTTTACCCTTACTTTCACCGAAACAGAGGACTGCTTACCAACGTTATGAGGTTCAACCTTTTAGGCTCTAATAAACCAACATGAAAATGGCCTGCAAAGTGGCAAGCTCCTCCCGGGAAAATCTTGTTGGCAATGGAAAATTGAGGTTCTCTAGAACTCTGAAGGGACAAGAAGTTTTACAGCAGTTGCAGCCAAGATCTTATAATATTGTCACAGATTAACTTCTGCCACTGCTTGACTGGCAGGTTCATATGCTTGCACTCCCCACTGGTTCTTTAGTACTACTTTTAAAAACAACACCTCTAAGTTACATGCCAGTGAAAATGCACAGCCCAACCCTGGTTAATATTCTGCTACACAACTGATCTCCAGATCCCCCCCCCCCCCCCCCCCCAATCATTTAATATTGTTTGTATTTAGAGGTTTTTTCTTCCTCCCTCCCATGAAATACAAACACGGCAGGTAAAAGTCTGCTGGCAAAATATTAACATAAGGAATACTTAACATTTTTTATGTGCAAGTTTCATTTTGAACAGATCTATGTGCTATTATGCATTTTTAAGTACAGCTAACATTTAAAACTTACTTTCAGATATAAATAACATTACATACAAAATTGTATCTAACAAGATACAGGCGAGGCTGTTACTAGGCACTCTCCTGTGGGGAACTGCATGTGAACAAGTGATGTGATAAACCTTCAGTCAGTGCACAAGTAGCACAGTGCAAGGCACCACAAGGCAGCAACAATGGCATATCCAATCTGTAGCAGATGAAGAAAATTCAGCAAACTCACATTCGATAAGACAAAAGTTCAAAGTGAAAAACTGTTTTCACTAATCTTTCAGACTCATGCTACTGTGGAACTCAACTTTAATTTTTGCATGAAGGCTCAAAATAAAGATGCACAGTTCTGTGAAACCAAAAGCAAGCAAAAACTAAGTTTGCCACTTCATAAATGCGTAATGCATACATGTCCCACCTACCTTGTTTCAGAAGAAGAAACTCTGCATTAATTGTTTAAATATCTATAGTATTAGAAGTTCATTTTAAGATTTACTGCAGTTCATAGGGAAAGCCATTTCTAAAAGATATGGCTTACTAGTTAAGAAGCTAGTTTGTTATGATGTTTCTAGTAATATCACTGGGATATTACTGGGAGCAGGCAGACCAACAAGAGACAGTAGTCTAAGAACATCTGTATTTTATTGAAGTGAGAAATGATTTAAAACTAAGCTCTACCATCTCTCTGGAGAAGCTACTGTTAACCACCAGGAACAGAGACATCAAGAGTATTAAGTATTTCAAGTTGAAATACATTCTTTTCTTTCAGGGGTCTCCTAGTGTAGACAGTATGCAATGTGATCTACAAAAACCACATAAAGATACAAAATGGAATACACGTCATGTTCCATGCACCAGAAATAAATTTTTAAAATAGATCAAGTAGTAGTTAATAGAGCATCTGCTAGATCTCCTCGGGGAACTGAAAGGTAGGAGGGTGACAACAGCTCTCTCTTTCTAGCTGCTCTTCACTTTTAATGGTTTAATAAGGTAAGCACTTTCGACGTGCAAGTCCTAGCTGTAGTTATCACAGCAGAATGATGTATCCTGAGTTTCGTCCCATCCTGCTCATCAGGTGAGCCACTGAGGCCCTAGAAGACAGCTTCAGTAAAGACAGCGATCTATGCTATAAACATACTTGAAAATTCACAAACGGGTATTATACCCAAAGAATAATTTTAGCTATAAATACCCAATACAGCTTTGCAAAACAAAACAGGTTTTTAGATCAAAACCAGAAGCCTTAAACATACCTCAGTCTTCAGAAGCACTGAGCACCCACAGACTCCTACCAAAGATCATAGAAAACATTGGGTAGGCAGAGGGAACAAACAGAACAAAACCAGCCATCTACCTACACACTTAACTCCCTGGCAGGTGATTTTAATACATTCAAAAAGAACACATATAGATACAGACAAAAGAATACTGATACTTGGTCTTATTAAAAAGCAAGTATTTGAACACTCTTAAAACACCGGGTGTTTTTTGTAACTCCCAGGTCATGTTGGAAAAAAACAACCCCAAACTTTAAGAGCATCAGAACACAAGGTCTATAAATAAGCAGTACCAAGCATCAAGCATATTTTGACTACACTGATGTCCAAATTGTAATTAAAAGCAACGTGAAGCTGAGTTACAGCCTTCAAAGAGTAGATGACACTGATAATTATAAGTTATGTAAAGTTAACACTTGCAAATTTTCATATCCTGAGTGATTGAAAAACGGACATTAACAAAACAGCAAGAGGCAAGAGTTCTCACAGCCACAGTATGAACAAATTCAAATGAGATGAGTGAAACTCCATTAAGTGAAGCTAGCACTCAACATGTTACTCCAGTGTCAAATAAAATTTAAGGACATGAGCCTGATTCTTTTTAAAAGCAGTATGCAGCACAACCATGATTTTTCTTTCAATTCTGAAAACGTAACATGAATTTAATGCAGAGGACAAATCTAAAGTAAAACACTGGGACAAGCCATAATCATTCTAACTGCATTGGACAGGAGTCCTGGTAGCTACTGATAGTCTGTAGCTTACATGCATACACACACCCACCCTGTGCCCAGTAAATGTGCAAATTAAGCATTCACAAACAACATAATAAATACAGTATTGCTAAAACCAATAAAGGAGGTGTGCTTTTCTCCTCAATAAAGTCTGTGCAAAGCTGGTAGTGTTTATCTGGTTTTTCAGAAGCTGGCACCAAAAAAAGAGAAGTAGTTAATCTAGAAGACCAATTCTCTTTTAATTCCAGTTAAGGGTCATCATGGTCTTTTTGATACACAGAAGCTTTTCTAGGTGGAAGAACAAATTTAGAGTACAGTATCACCCAAAGCTGTTAACTACCTTCACACAATTCGATCTCATTCCTAATGAAGAATATCTTTAAAAATTCTATTCTGGGCTCTTGTAAAATTATTTGTATGCCAATAAAAGCTTTTGCTCTGCTAAACAGAATTCTAGCAGTACACGTTTCTTTATAGTTAAAAGCTGAGCTTCCACTTCTAGAATCACATTTCCTCATCTTAAGATTGTACTAACAGACAGATTGATATTTTTTGCTTTGTAAGAAGTACACTATAAGAAATAGCCTTCAAATGACAAATATTCTTTCTACAGATGGCATTGAGGTTTGGTTACTATGAAAATGGTAGCTGCTGTATTCAGATTGAAGTTTTCCAACACAGTACATGTGCAACATTCAAACATAAGTTCAATAAATATATTTATTTCATATTTCCAAGTCCTTTCCCTTCCCAACTATTTACAGCTAGTTTGAAGTCAAAGTACTTCACATACCTCCCTCCTCCCCACCCTGTCCCCAAACACTAAGCACTCACACACTCTTTATTGTAGGATTGCTCATAAGTGATTCACTGCTGGCATTGTTTTTTCCTCCATTCTGTTTACAAAAAGAAAAGCATATAGCATTTGTTTTAAAAGTAAGGAACTTCAAGCCTATTGACCACAATAGTGGACCTTTTAGAGGAATTCCTCCCATTTTTTTTTGCAGCCTGGTTCTACTATGAAAAGTGACTATAAAAATTACTGTTACCTCAGTGGGTCTGTTCTGGAATGCTAAAACTGAAGGTAATTTCAGCACTGAACACAAACACCAAAAATAAATATATTTTTACAATATCACAATTCTAGTGTGTGTAAGACCACAAGCTGATTTTTTGCATACCTTACATGCTTCCCCCACCTTTTTAAGCAGAACTATATAACCCATCCTTGAAACTAAAACCACTGAAGTTTGATACTGAATTCTTAGAATTTAAAATTTATCTTACTAGCATTGTACAGATATATACATATATATGTATGCATATACCTATATAACTAGAAGTACTAGCAAATCCCTTCAAAAGTGGTATTACGCAGAGGGAAACTTGTACACAAACCACCAAGACTTCGTTTTCCCAATTCACATGCATTCAGTGCATATCTGACAGAGAAATTGGTTATACATACACAGCCAGTTTTCATACTAGAACCAACTCCAGCATGTCTTTGTCAGTTTTTATTTAGAATTTAAGGGACATAAGCTTAAGAGGTCAAAGACCAATGATAACTGATGGAGAAAATTTCAGCTACATTCAGTCATTTACATCACAACACTTTTGGTTTACATACCAATGATCTTACCAAACTGTCACAAACAAATATGAAGCTACTAGAAGGAATGTGTCATCCTCACTTCAAGAGAAAATCTGGATCTAACCTGATGAATTTGTTGTGCTCAGCTGAGCTCAGATATTTGAAATGAGAGGAAAGTTGTGCATTTTTACTGCACGATGGCCATTTTAGTGTTGCAAGTTTGTCTTTTGTTTTAATATCCTGTTTAATTGATTAATTTAGTAACCGAACCTCAAACCACTAAAAATCAAGAAATAAACTAAGTTTATACAGAAGCTTTACAGATTTTAATAGGCATTCTTTAATAACACAAATTGAGTTAAATGTATTATAATTAAAAAATTTGTCTTTACTAAGATGTGTATTGCCAACAACTGTATAAATAAAGTATGTATTTACAAAAGAAATCTTTAAGATGCCTATGTACGTCATGCGGAAAATAGTCACTGAATGTAGTATTAAGTATCACTAAGATACTTCATTATGAAAGTGTCTTCCCACAATTACAAACCAGAACAATACACATTTTATAAGAAATAACGTCTTCAGGTTATTTTCTATGCTTGTATGATTTTTTTTTTCCAATTCTAAAAGCTTTATTCAACTGGAATGGAATTAACATTAACAATTACATACTTTGAAGCCTAGTCATACAGGCAGGCTAGGGATTAACAAATTCATGAATTCATTAAAGAAAAGCAAGGAACACCAACATTCTTCCTCTCTACAGTAACATACAGCTGAGAATTATCTAATTAAGCAACTTTGTATTTGCACAGATATCACTACCATTGCATTGTGTCTTAAAAGCTCAAACTGAATTCACTTGAACAAGTCAATAAATGACACCACTGATAACAGCAAATGCAATCAGAGCATAAACAAAGCCACTCACTACTTACTGTTTAGTTCAACACCTACCTCGTTTCTTGTTGTAAATAATATTCTTACACAACAGGTCATTGTGACAGAGTACCACTGGTGATCCTAAATTTGACAGTCTTTCCTTCATCCATGCCATCTCTTCCTGAAGAACTTGAGGACTTGGAATGTCACTTAAAAACCTTTTTAGGTATAAGAAGTCTGAAAGTTAGTATTTAGTACTGTGTGTTCCATACCAAGCGTTTGTAATAACTTATTTTCCTCTAGATTCTTATTTCAAATAGTTCAACAGACCTTCTCCCAAACCAGGGCAACTCTTTCCCCTAGCACAACAGCAGTCAAATTTTGACAATTATTTCCCTTTATCCTCCCCAAAAAACAATTCTCTGAAGATTATCTGTGCTGTAAACATGACAGTCCAAAAATCAAGAGTAGAACTTGAGTACAATCCTGCACATTTTTAAATGAGTAAAGATTAATAGGATTGTAGCATGAGTTTAATTCACTTTTTGTTCACATTAATATTACTTCCTTCAAGAATACACAACAGTAAGTACCATGTACTGTATGTATCTACACAGAGGAAGTGAAACATCCCTTTCTAGTTCTAGTCACAGTGAATGTTTAAGTAGCCATTTTATCTTCTAGACTTACAATTAAGTACTCAAGTTCTCATTTTCCTCAAGAATGTTATGTTGTAGAAGAAAAAAATTCAAACAACTTTGCTAGAGCATTCTTTAATTACAATGCAGCAGGAAGTGCAGTTGGCATCAGTGATTTCAAAGAAGTTCCATGAAGAATGTTTTTCTGCTTCCTGAGTGATATGAAGTTTGATGATACTATACAAACACTTCCAAATTACAGTTCTAGCTTAACAGTTTGATCGCCACTCCAAGAAACACTGTCTTCAACTCAAGCTTCAAATTACAACACAGAAATTTTATTTAGGTTAAACATTGCTCCTAGTTTTGCCGTTCCTCTCATCCCAGTTTTCCAGTGACTGATGCCAGAACCCTTTGGAAATACTTTCTTATTTTGTTAAGATCTAAGAAAAAAACAGTTTGATTTACAACTCAAGAACTATATTGGGATGCTGAAAACAAAACGTAATCAAACCCTTAAACCCAGATGACACCATTATTCATACTCCATGATAGCACAAGTCTAGAATGACTGTGTGCATACCTATTCCTCCCCTGGAAAACACTCTGGGAGCTCATCCCATCATCCAAAACAGCTTTTCATTAACTTTACATCACCCAATTTTGGACATATTTGTTCAGTTTATAAATTTAAGACAGCTGAGAGATGCAAGTTAGAATGAACAACAAGCAGTACTCCTGCAACCCCAGTATTCACGCCAGAACATAGGTCTTGGATTGAGACTGATGGTTCGCTTAAAAACTGTTGAGGCAACTACCTTAAGAATGACATGACTTGACCTTGGTTCTTTAAAAAGAGTAAAAGAAAAATACCATCATTTAAGTGTCCAATCAAATGAAGAGCTGTATGTATATATACACAACATACCAAATTAATTGAAAGACTCTCCTTATCATACTTGACATATATACAGCTACTTCTGTATACAAGACTATGACAAATTTTACAAACTTAACAGTATGTGCTAATGCAAACCTATTTTTTTAAATATTCTTCTAGCCCTCAAGCAGAAAGAATGGGAAATCAGAAAAGCACATAATGAAATACCTACCTTTTATTTACTTCCTCATCTGCAAATTCTGTGGGTATAAGAGAGAAGTATTTCCCCATCTTGAGCCACAGATTAGATTTAGGGATCCATCCATTGTGTGCATGAATAGTATGGATTTTAGCAAGCTGTCTGGCAATGAGTCTAAAAAAAGTTTTAAAAAGTTTAAATTAATGTTACATTTACTGTATATCTGACAGTCTTCGTTACATTTCTCCTAGCAACAAGAGAACCCAAGTACAATATATTTAACAGAAAAACTGTAAAAAATGCAGTAAGGGAATCCAAAGAGGGTTTAAACAAGAGCAGCACAGCTATAGTGTAGCATCTTTCAAGACTCAAAAGGTCATTAGCAGCACTACTTGAGAGGAGAGGTGGGAGGGATTTGAGTTCAGTTACAGCATGTATACTTCACCAGTATTTACAGTCTACTCAACTTGCTTATCTTTAGAAGACTTAACTGAAATTAGCTGCCACTGTTAGGCAAATACATTTCAGTGCATACATGAAAAACTAAAATCTTAAGACATCAGCACTTTCTGTTCACTGCTAATAGTTCAAAAAATTATGTCTCAATGGAAGACTACACCTTGAACCTATTCACAAAAGGAATGTATTAGAAACAGAGCTAGGAGTACTTGCTTTAGTCAAGTGCAGCCCCCTCCAACTCCATCATGTTAAATGATCTCCCTAATAGTAATGTGCAAGTGTTAAATACTCACAATAAGCAGACCTCTAATGAGTAAATATATAGCCTTCTGGGGAGGCAACAAGGATCATTTGTTCAGACTGAAATACCCTAGTAACTAAGATAGAGGACAGTCAAGAGTGTGAACATCAACTTACTGCAGGCTTATAGTAATATTTCTTTTCTGCCTGCTCATAAACCAAGCCTGAGATCCCTTGTGCTTGACAGAAAATCATAAATGCATCATAGAACTTGAATAATGAAATAATAATAATAAAGTAAAAAAATAAAAACCTTACCTGAAAATATCTGGATTGCATACATGCTCTGGATCCAGTGCTTCTCCCTGCATGAACTCATAGCACAGGCCATTATTGAAAGTACAGTATAGTTGAGGGGCACAGCCATGAGCCTGCAACACACGGAAACTCTTCACCTCCTCATCTCGATCTACTAAGAGCTCTGTCTTATTTCCATAGATCCTAACTAGAACGACATCATCTGTTATGTCACCCACATAGCAGCCAATTAATTTATTGGTGATTCCATCGGTGAACAGCTGAAAAGTAAAAACAATACATAAACAACTCAGATCTGCATCTGCATTTTCGATGTGCAGGAAAGCATGCAGGGTTATTCTTTAGTTCACAAAACACAAATGTTTATTAGATTGAGCATTAACAAAAGAAATCTTTAAGATACTGGAAAATCGTGAAGAAAATTGCAAGGATTTTTGCCAGTTACACATGAAAAAAGAAGAAAATATGAAAACATGCTCCAGTGAACTACAGAAATACTACATTTAAGTGGCAATAACTGAAAGCTCAATAATGTAAAATGAGTTTCCACATAACCACTCTGAAAATGGATTGAAGTGGCCGAAATCAAAGCTCCAACAAGGCAGCAATCCTAAACCAGTAAAAAAACCAGCCATGAATACAGGTAGCATGAAAACAAAAACAATTCTGATGCACTTCAGAATTTCAGTATTTGCTGATCAGTGCACAACTAGTAAAAGATACTGCTGAAGTTCTAAACTATTCCTTTTAAAAAGCAAAATTCAGGTCAGAAACAGTTCACGTTTGGTGGTTATCACTTCCCACTAGCCTTGAGGTTTTACTGATTGAGAAGAATTCCTAAAGTCACTTTGGCTCCTCTGCAACTTTGAGGCAGTACATAAAATTCAAGACCCTAGCCTTTAGCATCAAGTACCGTTCCAAATTTAAAAGTTTCTCACAAGACCCACTATCCTCCTATTTTATTTCGTAACTGGTACATACCATTTTAAGTATTTAAAAAGCATTTTAAGTCCTTATCATTAAGGTGTATAGAAACGCAATTTTTAAATCCCTGCAATTTACTGGACTTTGACCAGCCTAGTCAGTGATGCCCGAACTGAAGCAAATAACTTTCTACCAAAGAAAGAGCATTATTTGAGCATTATGTTTACCTCTAATGACACTCTACTCACTGCATTTCAAATGATGGAGGTATGGATACTTTCAAGTCCCCAGCTATGGAAAGGGGGGAGGGGAGGGAGGTGGACCAAAAGGAAAAAAAAAGAAACCACTCCTTAACTGCTGCTTCTCCTTTCAGATTTGATGACGACTAAAATAGTCATACAGGCTGAACTCTGGCAGATTAGACCCTCAGTTACTGGGCTGCCTGTCACAGTTGCATGTAGTCAAGCATTTAAAATCCTGCTCAATACCTGCAAGAGTAACACAGCAGTTCTTAATCTCCTCCTACAATCCAGGAGTTTTACAGCTCAGAAAACAGATGTTTGGCACTTGCAAACTCTTTGCACTCCCAGCTCAGACTGAACGCTTAAGAACTTGCTAGATGAACACTACCCATGTTAACTCTCTTAGGCAACTGACTGAAGGACAAACCATTAACATTCTCAGGTGACAAGCAACATCACAAGCAAGAACACCAATGTTTTTTCATAACTACTGAATAGTCTCCTGCAGTCTTCAACATAAAATTTATAAAGTCAAGGTTTGTACAGCAACTGTAATTTATATTCAAGTATACTTTTTTTTTGTGTTTACACTCATGCCTCTTCTCCCACTGTTGCCCCCAAAACCCTCATTAAAACTGAATTAAACAAGAAGAAACTCTCCCACAAAGCACATAACCTCCTTTCAGGACCTTCTACTAAAACAAGCAAGCAGCCAGAAGTAGCTTCAAGTTGGTTAGCATACACAGTTTTCCCTTGGGTGGACATCCTTCAAGTTTAACTTAACACCTTTCTTTAGTAAGTGCTTTCATCATTAATTCTCATTCTGCCATATGTACAAGAGACAAATGGAAGTATGGTCTGATCATCCTTATTAGAACTTTTCCGAACTATGCAGGTCCTTGAAGCTGCAAGCAGCTTTTATTTAAAGGCAACCTGAAGACCCTGGATAGACATTTTTAATTCCTAATTGTAATAGAACTTGGAAAAATCAGCTGAAAAATTAAACTTGTTTATCAGAATTACAATACTTAGTGTTCAATGACAACAGTTTGAATTCTTTATTTACTGATGTCCATTCATGCATCCTCCCACATGTCTTCTCCCTCAAGCCCTAGACCCAGAACAAAAATACTGACAAATGGAGCAGCCTGTTGCATTTCAGATCTTACACTAAACCTTAATATTTAAAGAAAAAGTACTTTTATTAAAAATACACACCAACAACAGGCAACTTCTCTTCAGGTATCATCATTCCTCAGAATCTTGGACAGTTTGGGTGTTGGGTTTTTTTTTTGTTGTGGAATTTGGGTTTTTTGGTTTGTGGTTTTTTTAAAGCAAAATGCAATTCAGAAACTTTGACTTTTTTTTTTTTTTTCTCCTCCAAGAGGCAGCCTTTATTTTGAAAAGTAGCATCATTCAAACACAAGTGACAGCTTATTTCCAACTCTCAGGGGTTTAGAGAAATCAAGCCTTAGGAGCAGTTTTTCTAATTCCTGAAGAAAAAATTCTGAAGTTGGGTCAAGTCTCCCCATTTAGGAAAAGACTAGACTTTCACAGTGGAAGATGCTGTGTTTTAGGTATTATACCTTGCTTTCCTCAGCACCCCTATGCAATGAGGTAAACTCAACAATAAATGCAGAAAAGGACTGGGGAAGCTTTAGTTATCACAAATAACAACAAATAGCTCAGTTCCCAAGGAAAGATGCAGAATAGCAGAGGATACAAAGGTACTCCATTTTCTTAAACAGTTACAAACACTCAATCTGCAGAAGTAGGTTCAGCAAATCGTATACCTCTCATCTACACAAGGTAACCACAAATTCAAATAAACCTGCTTATAAAGCATCCTTGATTGACTCAAAATTAAAACTTCACAATTTATGGACATATCTTATTACTAGCTATTATTTTAATCACCCAGAACAGGTGACAAGTAATGAAAAATCTTAAATAGTCTTCATAGCAACTAAATGTTACAAAGTTAATCAGTGCAACTAAGGAAACTATACTGTTTAGCACCATAGACACTGGTTTTCACATTGAAAAGAATACCACTATCCTATTCTTTTGCTTGATACTTATGTAGATGTAAGTTTTCTCTGTGTACATAAGCATATTGTTGCAACAATGCACATGCTGTATCAAGAGAAGGATGATGTACTTGAGCAGTTACCTAATTTGAACATGCAGTACTTAAATGCATTTCAAGTAAGGTTTGTAAGTCACAAATTACACCTTTATATTATAATGTATTCATTCACTACCTTCCCCCTTGTAAGTGTATTGTCAGAGAACTATTTACATCAGAAGGGACCTCCTGTGATCATCTAATTCAATCTCTGCTCAAATAGGACCAACTAGAACTAATTGCCCAGGACAGTATCTAGTGAAATCTCCAGAAATTCTGGAGACTTTACAACCTGTTTGGGCAACCTGTTTCAGTGTTTGACCACTCTCACAGTAAAAAAAAAAGTGTTTTCTTGGGTTCAAGTAGAATTACACGTGTGTTTTATTTTGCGCCCATTGCCTTGCCTGGCACTGGGCACAGAGAAGAGTCTGGCTCCCTCTTCATTCCCTCCCAGCAGGTATTTACAAATATTTATAAGATCCCTACAAGCCCTCTTTTTTCCAGGTCAAACAATGCCAGCCTCTCCTCATATGAAAGATGCTCCAGTCCCTCAGTCATCTTCATGGCCCTTTGCTGGACTTGCTCCAGTAAGCACATACCTTTATCATACTGGGGAGCGGAGAACAGGACACAGGACTAATACGGCTAATCAATATAGAAGTACTGATTCTCATACATTTTAACATTGAAAAACAATTTACTCATTTAAAAGTTTAAAAAGCACTTTTGCAGAAGTGATTTGTGTTAAGCTGTCAATCAAGTTTAAAAGTATCTTGTCTGCTATACTTAAATGAAAACTTATGGCATGTAGCACTAGAAAAAGCTCTTACCCTGTCATTGCAGGGCCAAAAGAAAAGTGAAAGTTCTGTTGAACTAAGAAAGATCAAAAACATTAAGTATAAAATTCACTACTCCCTCTGAAGGAAAAGTCTATTGTCTTTATCAAATGGCAATGGCGACAAACAAAATAGGCAGTAATTCCTAACATACAAGAGCACTACTTCAAATCACTGGAACCTGTGCTAGCATTTTTTACCGCTTATAAAGTAATCATTTAAAGAAGCTTGCCTTTCTCTCCATACAAAATTGTACTAAGACAAAGCTCTAAAGTAATCGGAAATAGCAATATGACAAAAACCAAGACATTAAGTAGTGATGATGCAAAGAAACAGTAAGAATTTGACTTGCTTATGCTGTTGAACAGAAGCTTCTAGCCACTGTACAGCTTTTGTCATACTGCACAGGTCTACTATCCCTTTAAAACAGGTCTCATTAATGTTAATAAAAAGAAGTCTACAACAAGGAAATTGGACTCGCTCAACTGATAATTTAGATGCTAACAAAAATTAGAGTTCCTATTTGTAACATGCTGCTATAAGTAATTATTACACCAAGGAACATTTTAGCTATTGCCTCTTAAAAAGGCAGAAGGGTTTGCTTACTCTTCTAATAACATTATTCAGAGTAGACATTTTCCATATTCCATCATGAGAAAACATCTAATGTTTTCTACCAGCAAAAGAAAATAATACTTCATTCTTTTATTCAGAAAGCCTTTACTGTAGCACTTAAAGAACCAGCTTAGAATGCCTTGTCTGAAACGTAACCTGAGATGTAGCAGAGCAAAATAGGAGTTCTATAACAAAAGCATCAGTTGAGCAGCATAAACAGAGAATGGACTCTGATGACACAGATAAGTCAGTAAACTCTCAAGACCATATGGAGGAAGATGGAAGAATCTACAGAATGTTGCGAATGACAGGTAGACAATTCTGGAAATAAATAAAAAAACACAGAGACCCAACAGAAGTCAAGAACATGATGTAATGCATAAAAAAATCCAGCAGCAAGATTCCGGTACTCTTGTAATCTGCAAAAATTTAATTATTGCAATATGTGCTTATCACATTTCTGAAGTAGTAGTTACACTGGCCCACAATCCAGTCTGAAACCTAGCTTGAAGTCAAGGCTTTCTAGCTCTTGGGAACAAATCAAAACTGTTTACTGAAATGCTGAGTGAAAGTGAGAAAGCTACAAATAAGCCTGAGTTACTCAAATGCAGTCTCAGAAAGCAGCACATGGTAGAAACAAGACAGGCCAAGTGAGTCCAGGAAGAGCAGAGAAAACTCAACCAAGACATGAAGCATCTTTGAGACAGTTTATCCTTTTCTTATTAGCAATGATCAGGTTATTAGATTCCTGAAAAGGGCATGTGATGGATATGTTCCCATCTCATAAGCAGGTAGTTCAATAAAAGCTTATATCTGATCCTATTGTTCCAGGTGTTCAAAAGAATGAGAACAAAATTACCATCACATGTAACAAGAATGAACAGGCAGAAATAGCATCACAGGACAAAGTAGAAAGCACTTATCACTCACTTATCACTCACAGAAGAGATGTAAAACCAAGCAGATTTTTTCCTTCTAAACTTATTACATCTATAAGAGAAGAAATACAGAAAGCAGTATTGTACTGCTGTAGAAACAGAACAGTGAAGTTTCAACATAAGTAAGTAGGGACTGCACACCAAAATCTCCAGAACAGAATAGACTTTTAATACGTGTTTCTTTAATGCTCACAAAACTTCAAGTTTATATTGTAAGATGTAAATTCATTTTTTCTGGAAAAATATAGTCTATCTGGCACACCTACAAGTATCTATCCTACAAGTATCTATCGAGAATTTAATTTCTTGAAACAAGGCTAGTTATTTCTCCATCTTTCTGTAGCTATTTATAAAAGGACAAAGTACAACTACTGGAAAATGCAGGCCTTTGGTAAATTCTCATGTTCAGCATACCTTATGAGAAATATCATTCAAAGGTCTCCAGGCTCTGGAGCCATATCCTGTAGATCATTATGATCAGCAGGTGAAAGCCACTGTCTACAGGATTTTGGTGGCCACATGATCACAAAGACCACCATTTGGTGTTAAAAAGTACCAAAGTTAGCAGGGAGCCAGTAAGTTAATGGCACCACTCTACAGTAAGTTTGGCCACAGGCTGAACTAACAGTTTTCTACTGAACTCTTGGGGTGCTCTGCCCTGACAGCAGCATAGAGACAGCAATACCACCACTACCTATGCTATATAATATCACTTAAGCATTTTTTTGGCTACCAAGCAATCAATTCTGCAGTCCCAAGGAAGAACTCAGTGACCATGGTGTGTGGTTTGTTTATTTCTTAAGGTCTTAACTGAAGTTTCACATCCTCCATATTCTCCATATAAACACCATTTAAAATTACATTCAATAGTCTATTATAAAATGCTACAGATATGTCACCCCTTGCAAGGACTGGTTCTGATCTAAATGTGTGACAAGATGAAAAAGCTTTTTTTTGTTTATGTCAGAAGAAAACCCCAAAGAGAAATTACATCTTTTTCATCTTGTTTCTGAAGAACATTCTCCTACCCGAAAACAGTCAACATCAGGTAACTAGTTAAGACTTTTAAAGGGGTAAATTGTTTTAGATCTTTTTACAGATTTTGTGATACTGATGAAAACACTGATAAACAAAAAAAAAACCTAAATCTAACAATAAAATCTTAGATTTCTTTTCTAACTCGAAGAATTAATTTCCTGCTCCTCCCCCTGGAAAATGTTGACATGAAATGGCCATGTAACTGTTGGGGGAGGGGGGAACTAAAACATCTTAGATGGCTACCTTTCTTTCCAATGTTAGAAGTTCACAGCATAAGTTATAGGCCATTACATAGCCAGACCCAAGCTGTGCATAAGCAAATATGGGTTCTCTGTAATTAGAAGCAGAGTGATCAATACAAACACACCTATATCACCCACAACTGGACTACATCATGCACTGTGATGTGGCACATCAATTACAGAAAACATCACCATATGCAGGATTGCTCCCCCACCCATTGATACCACAAAACCCCTTTACAACAAAGGACTGAGATTATCAAGCTTCATGAGAAGTTTAATAACAATGGAGAAACCAACCCAGCCTCAAATGACATCTAATACTGCCTACATTTCTCACTTACTGTGACACTGCATTCAAGGCACACCTCAAATTACAGTTTTTCCACAACACATCAGCAATGCAGCCCATTCTGCAACTCTTTACTTTTCTAATCCTTTCCTTCACTCATCACTTCTCTGTTTAGAGATCTCACCGCTTCATGATGTTAATCTGTGAACTCAGTCCTCTTTACAAAGCAACTACTTTCACACTTCTGAAGAGCACCACATCCCAAAAACAGCTAAGCAATAAAAAAACCTCTTGAAAAATGTAATGACACTGAGATACAAAATAAAAAGTTTAGTTTTCTTTCACAGAGACTATATTTTCTGTTACCATTCAATTATTTCAATGCTTTACATCCCACACAATCTGTTTAAATAAACTGTGAAATACTTTAACTCGTTCAGAAATCTGAACCTAATCATAGTTTGTTGTAAAGAAAATACCAAGTACGACACAAACAAAGAAATTAGAACAGCAGCCAGAAAATACTGCCTGAAAACCTACTGAGCGCAAGTCAGGAAGAAAAAGCAAAGACACAGGGAGAAAAGTTGACCTGGTATGTAAAAAAACCCAAGGGGGGTGGGTTTGTTTTGCTGGTGAAAGAAAAATTCTTTATAAGCATGGCTCTGTCTTGTATGTTCGTATTTCATAGCTAGAGAAATCAATTTTTGGAAAGATTTATAAAATGCTGCAGTAGTAAAGTCATGCAAAGTGTTAATAAACGCAAAGGCACGTACATCTTGCCGACAAAGACACAGTACCAGAAAACAAGCAAGCTCTGATTATTTCAGAGAATAAAAAAACCCCAAACTTAATCACACTTAGGAGATGATTGGGGGGGGGGGGGGGGGGGGGGGCCGGGTACACTGTACTCTTGAAGAATTTGATTGCCTTTGCAAAACTGATCTTTTTTTTGTTCATCTCTCCTCAGGTTTGGGCCAAGACAAGAGTGCTGTTTGCTAGCATATCATTTTTATCATTCTCTGAATGATTTTGCAGCTGAATTTTTTTTCACACACAAGATATCATGCTTGTCTATCCAAATTGTGTAAATTAACACTATTAATATTTAGCCTTTTCAGCAGTAAAAAACAAGCAGCCTTTATTATTAATGTTAAGGATTACTTTAGAATTTAAAGAAACACAGACTGTTTTCTCCTGCACCATAACATTACACTGCAAAGAGGTAATTATGTATTAACCTGCTGAATCCTTCATTATGACCAGACCTGTAAGATGTAGATAATGTAGGTCACAGGATAAAAGAATCCCGAATCTGCACTTAATGAAACGTACTGTAACCAAACACCGACCCTCCTTCAAATACTAGCACAAATGGATCTCCATAAAAGCAAACCAGAAAATTCTTAAGGTGGGCAACAGATTCCAAACCACAATTGTGTTTTTACATTAGGAAGGGTGATGCAACCTTTTTAAGACAAAAGGTTCAAAACAATTAAGCTTCTCCATTTCAGTAAAGAACTGTCCAGAATATAAAAATTGAAATGCCCACTGTCACAGTTCAAGCTGCTTACTAACTCAAAACAGGGTTTCATTGAGTTTTGAAGAGCATTTTTGTTTATGAAATAAAAAAAGCCCTGTTTCTCATGTTCACCACAGCCAATTTCTGAATTTAGCAAGTAGCGAGCTTTTCAGCAGGAAGTTGGAAGACAGGCCTCCAGAGAGCCCTTCCAACCTGAACTACTCTCCAGTATTATTACTAAAATCAGCTGTTACAGAATCAAAAACGACTACTGCAAAAAAGCAGAGATTTGTTTTAATGGCGCAGCTTTGTATTACTGTAAAGCAGAGAAAGCAAACCCCAGAAATTTAAGAGCTAGAAAATATAACACCCAGTTCTAGGCAGCTCCTAGTACATTCTCAGATGACAACTGCACAAAGTATCTACATGAAGATCAGGAAAATTTTGTCTCTCCTTACCAATGTAAATTTGTACTGTTCTGTAGTGATAACATTCACGTATAACTTGAGATAGAGGAGATACATTACAGGAGAGCTGCTTGTGATTCAGCAAATAATTGGAAAGGTTATGGATTCTACAGACTTTCTAATAAATAATGCAATAAAAAAGCAATTTAAGCACTGAAGATTTAAATTACTTTCATCCTCTGTCCTACCACTTATGTTCTATGCTATGATACAAAATAATTAAAGAAGTTAAAATATATTCATCATTTTAGATACCTGTAAATCTCACAGAAAGTGAGGATTAAGCATTAACATTTTCTAGCTACACTGTTTCAAAATTGTTTAGCTGACTAGACAATTTGACACAACTAAATTTTTGAAAGAGAAGTTAATTAATTTTTTTAAGTCAAACTCTGGACTCTTCAATTTCCTGCTAATTGTTTTGAGCCAAGAAGTACTAAGAGCAAAGGTAGCTAACAACAGAGTTCAACAGAGGAAGTAGCAGTTCCTTCGACCTGTCAATGGTTTGTGCACTTCGCTATCATGTAGCTGTTTCAGATCAGTCAAGCATATTTTCCATACAATACATGATTTTCATTTTCATCTCCCTCATAAATACATGCCCTTCTAATGAGGGGACTATAAAGCAGACCTTCACTCCCCCTTCTTAAAAGCAGTAATCTTTCAGCATCTTACTGTATGTGATGCATTTGTAACAGACTGCAGCAGCAATGATGGCAATACAACTAGTTTCAAATCACACGCATTCTTGCTTGTTTTGTACACACAGCAGTTTAAACACAGAGTAAAGAGTTAAAAATAAAAGGCCACTGAAGAGCTTCATGAATAGGATGTTCTCCTGCTGTTCAAAAGAAGCAAAAGGAAAAAGAGTGAGTTGGAAAGTTTTGGTCGTAAAAGTAACTTCGTTGAAACAAAACTCTGACAATTTTTAGACAGGACCTCTAGCCACAGACGGTAGTCTATTACTTCACTATTGCATGACCAGTCAAATGAGTCCCTGTTCCACACCGACAGTACTGGTGGGTTTTATTCTGTTAATTTCTTCTTCCGAAGAGGGAGGAAGGAAGCAGCATTTTTTTTTCCTTAAAACTACCAGAACTTTCCCAAAATGTTACTGTCATCCCACCTTAAGAAAACGTTTTGATTTCATTTATGAGCATTCCTGCATGAAAGAAAGAAAAATAACCTGTTGAGAATCACCCTCATCAGAGAACTAGAAGAACATAAACATGTTTAACTTTAGATAGTTCTGCAAGGAGTTGGACTTGATGATCCTTATGGGTCCCTTCCAACTCGAGATATTCTATGAACTCTGTTTAGTATTACATGTTGTAAAGCTATTTTCATTGCACCTCAAGATGTTGGGGCTGTGCTTAACTTGTGGCTACTGCCATCAAAGAAATTACCTAGAAAAGCATCATTAGCTTTATTATCATACTAACTGGACTGGCATGCACCAAGTTTCTTTTTCTACCAAGAAACTTCACAAAATTTCAGTCAATTTGTGTACTATTACCTCAATGTGCTCAGTTTTTCTATACAGATTAGTTCCAGCAGCTCTCTTCAGAGGAACTTCACTAACATAAGTCATTTGCACATATTAATACCTGCTGAATATCACAGTTTAACAGCATGTAATAAAACACTCAACTAAACACAGGCTGCAACTGAACTGCTATTTTAGCTAGGTAAATTGACCGAAGGCTTGTACGGGGCCAGGTTAAGTATATTCTGGAAGCACAAAAGCAGCCAATCCTCCAGCAGATGACTCGTCATAAATACGAACGATTGCTCACCTAGAGAACACCAGAGACTGAGCGGGGAGAGCTGTGCCTTGCAAACCAGGACGTTAACGGGGCTGATACTTATCGAGATACCGTCAGCCTAAAACTGATCCCCGCAGCGAATCCAAGGCATGTGTTTATTTATTACGTGGGAAGGAGGGGAGGGGGGCACGCCAAGGGCCCCACCGCCGATGGCACCCGGGCGAGCGCCCCAGCCCCGCGCGGCGGCCCGGCGCCGTTACCTCAGGGCCGCCCCGCCCCGCTCCGCGCACGGCGGCAGCCGGCCGCCCCCTCCTCCCTGGGCCGGCTGCCTTTCCTCTTCCCCGGAGAGGGGTGAAGTTCCCCACGCGTAACGAACACGCCCTGCTCAGCACCGACCCGGCGCGGGCGAAGCTCACGGGGGCCCTTCCCCTTCCCCCCGCCGACGCCGCAGCCCTCGGCCCCCGGGCCAGCAGCGGGTGCCGTGCGTGCGGCGGTGCCGCCTGCCCAGCGCGGGGAGAAGAGCTGCTGCCCTCCGCTAACGGGGGGAGCCAAGTTTCAGCGGGGAGGGCACGAAGGGAGGAAGAGGAAAGCGAGTAAAGGGGAAGGAGCGGGTGGGGGGGGGGGTGTGCGGGGCGGGGCCGGGGATGCTGCCGCGCTGACACGCCTCGCCGCCAGACTGCTTGGCAAATGGGGCTCAGCGCAGGGGGCTGCGTGTGGAGAGCGAGGGGGAGGGGAAGGAAGCGAGGCGGCAGCTCCCCTGCACAATGGCCGCTCGCCCTCCCCCCTTCCTTCCTTCCTCTCCGCCTTCCCTCCCTCCCCAAGCTCAGGCTGCCGCATCCCCCGCCGGGGACCCGCGCGCAGGCCCCGCGACACGCCCGGCCTCCCCCGTACCTGCAGCGTCACCTCCTCGGGTCTCCAGTGGGGCCGCAGGCGGCGCAGGAGCTGCAGGGCGCCCGGGCGGTAGCCGGGCCCCTCCCGCTCGCTGACAGTGATGTCCAGCTTGGGCACCTCCGGGGAGCCGGGCGGGACGTGGATGTAGTTGGACATGGTGGCGGGCGGGAGGCAGCACGGGGCGACAAAGGTAGGCGACTCTCGCTGACGTCTCCTCCGTGGCGGAGCCGGCAACTGAGGGGGAAATTTCCACTTCGGCTCTCGATAAAGCGGCTCCACCTCCCCCGACTGCGGCGCGGAGCAGCCTGGGAGAGGGCGGGGCCTGCTGCGCCCCGCCCACCGCCTCCCCGGCGCCCCTCACCTGCCCGCCCGCCCGCAGCACCCCCCCCCCCCGGCCCGCCGCTCCGAGGCAGCCGGCGGGGTGATTAACAAAAGCTCCTCGTGGCTGCGGAGGGGGAGCGGCGCCCAACCGGGCGAGCGGGGCCTGAAGGAATGCAGCCGGCAGCTGCCGCCGCGGCGTCCAGGCAATTGTCGGGCGGATGGCTGACTTTAATCGGGCTTTGAGTTACCTGCCGTAGTTAATTTTTGTCTTTAGTTTCTGCGCCAGCCTTCGTCACACCCCCTTTTGCTTCCGCCGTTCCCCTGCGGGGTGTACACCTGCTAACCACCTAGCCCCGCATCCCAGTTCCACCCAGTGGTAGTTTGATACCATTTGTGGTCCCTTAGGGCACTGAGAAAGTATCACGCTACCCGCCCGCTCGACTTTAAACATCTTCATAAAGATCATCCTTCTCATGAACAGAACAGAGCAGTTACGTTGGGTTTTTTTTTCCTGTTTTATGCTGAAAATCTTGCTGCCTTGGGAGTTACTTTCAGCCCGAAAAAAAAAAAAAAAAAAAAAAGAGCCCAGACTATACCACAGCATTTTACCAATCAAGAAAAGAAAAAAAATTACCCTGTCCTTTTTAGAAATATTTTGATGCTACCCCAAACGTTCCTACAAGTACCTGCCTCCTGTCTGTGATCTTCCCATGCAGGAAACGCTTTAGACTCAAGAAGTTCCTCTGTTATAAACCAAGTTTATCAAGTTAGCCTAAGACACAAGAACTACACAGAATTATGGCCAGTCTCTTCCCTTGAAAGTTGTTACTCTAACTAGACCCAGGTCAGAGGAAAGGGGCATAATTTACGCTCAAAATGAGCAATGCCATGAGGAAAACAGCTAGTTCTACAGGTTTAGTCCTCATTAATTTCATACACATTCCTCTCCAAAAGTGCAGTGCATGAGTAACCTTTCCACTGTGTTATCCACGACCATCTACTTGTAAACGTGTCCTGTGTTTTACCAAGAATTGCTGTCGTCACTGAAGGGTTTTGCAAGACCTCACTATATATGTGCATTATCACTTTTATTGCTATTATTTCTGTTGAACATCTCACATCCCAATATTTCTTCTTTGTTCACTCACCTGTATGCCTTTCCCCTCAGATAGGATTAAACATTTGGAATAGTCTGTCAACAATTTTTCAAGTAATTTCCTTCTTAAGTCTTTTTTCTCTCATTCCTCATGAACATTAATCTTATCATTCTCTTCCGTCTAAACTTTGGTTCAGACCCAGTGTTTAAAATCCTTAGAGCCAGGAATCTATCATTGTTCAATAAATAAAATTTCCTTCTGTCGTATTTTAAACTAAAATGTAATGTTTATGGGTTGGTATTATTAGTGTAAACATGTTATTCTATATTAATAGCCTTTTTCTATCGAGGATTAAAAGGGTAAGAATATAGGGGTCTGAATCAAATTTCAAATGTCATAGAATTTGCAGATCTATAGCTTCAGTACATTTCTAGTGGTAATATGCTTTTAGCTATCTGTTCCCTAAAAAAAACATGTTTCAAGTTTTATGACCCTATTTTCTGTGATTTTGCATCTGCCATATACACTGACTCACCACTTTCTTACAGTCTTCTTTCTCCATCTCACCTGATTGGACCTACCCATTTTTTCCATTAACCCACTCTACTTTTTCTTCTTTAAAAGTAAGGACATTTTGAAAGTTAAACTTTTTTTTCACTTGGAAAAAAAAATTTCTTTAAACACACTCTATACATTCTTCAGTTCTATAAGTTGGTATTACCATAGTAGTATGATATCACTATCCGATCAAGCATGCGATACATGGTGCCCTCTGCTTCTGCTCAGGCAGTTTGGTAGATGATAAACTAAGACTTGTTTATGGATTAAGGGCAAAGTGACATTTTTGCTGAAATAAAATATCAAAGGTTGAATGCTCCAGCTTCTGTATGTTAATTTCAACAAGAACTGGTCTAAACAGAGATTCAATCTTGCTAATGCTGAACATAATACTCCCACCAGAAGCTTTCAGTTGTTAACTCTGAGAAGCCTTGCTAACTTACCCAAGTCTGACTAAATTTCCAGAAGTTGGCTGTGAGTATATTTTAAACGTTAAGGGGGGAAGTTGGAGCAGTCATGGTGCTTAGATTGTTTAAGAATTAAAGGAACTGAACTTCTGCCTAATAAATATTTATCAAATATGTGAAAGAACCAAGAACACTTAGGCAGTAGCACCTCCATCTTTCTGGCCCTGGTATAAAGACACATACATCCTATTTGCTTGCCCTCATGGTGCATTGGGAATTCTTAATTCCTGTTTTAAAACAATTCAATAAAAGTTATAGCTTGCTACTCACCCAATGTTTACTTTTTATCTTTTGTTTCCTGCAAATATTTGCTGTGTCCAAATCAAACCCCAGAAAACATCTTCTGAAGACTGGGACTCTCTCAAGTTTCGAAGAATAGTATCTTTTTCCTTCTTTAAAAATTTATTTATCTTTTCCCTCCTGTCCTGACATCTGTACCCTACAAACTATGAATTCACGAATAAGAACTCTAGTGGGTTCCTCACAGGCTAGAAAGTGTTCAGGTCAGCAGTAGACTTATTCTTACAAAGATCTGATGTTACAAGAAGTAAGGACTCAGGAATAAAGAGAATGTGTTTTCTCTTAATGCCTGATATTTTTGAAGGTACACCCTGCTAAACTAAAGTCATCCTAAGGCTGACCATAGAGGTACACAACATGGAACTGAAGAAAATAGGGTGCTTTATTTATTTCCTAGATCTGTGCTCTGGGTACTGACTACATACAGCCTGTCTGACCTGCTTATCCTCACGGTTCTACCGTTCTCTTTTCCTTCTTCTGCTAATCAGAAACCTGGCTGTGCCATTTCATTTATTCCTACATTTTTCACCTTGCCTTTAGGTCAGTGCTGAATGCTTTATAAACTCTAAAAAAAAAAAAAAAACAAAACCAACCGCACAAAGGAAAGAGTGTAACATCAGGCTCAGAACCAGTTTTAACTTCCCAGGTGCAGTTCTCCTGGCTGCTTTCCAAACCCAGTAAGTCAGTAATTGCTTCAGAAGAACTCAGTGCATAAATGTGGCTATAAATGGGAAATGTACCCCTTCTAGCCATAATTAATTTTAATAACATTTTGCATAGCAGAGAGTCTCAAAATACTTTCTTGTCCTAATCTCACAACCAAAAAAATTGAGTCATCAGAAGGTTAAACCTGCCATTAGACCAGTCAGTCAGCCGGCCTGGAAATAATGTTTGACTTCCACTCCAGTCCTTTGATCGCAGGCTTTCCTCAGTGCTTTAAAGAATGTCATCTCTGTTGATTATCCAGCATGTAGTATTTGCGTCAAGATGAATCACATCTCTGTACACACAGTGTTAAACCGTAATTCAACTCTTTTATTTATTTATTATATCGATTTTTAAAGTGCCTGGTGCCCTAGCATCCATATTGATTTACCAGCAATAACTCTCAACACACAAAGTTGATAGTTCTGTCATATGTTTATTGTACTCTATAAACAGATTTCATTTTAATCTTGGTGAAGACTAGCTTGAAATGGATTATTTTATAAAAATCTTGACAGTTTACAGATTTCTCTAAGATGGATACTGCTTGGTGTGTTGTTGAAAAGGTAAAAACCCTTTTCTTGTGCAAGTTGCTTGACAGAGTAATAGGTTATAGCTTTTTCAAGTATATTTTGAAAACTACATACAATAGCAGAGTAAAAGCCTCAATGCTCACTGCAGTTTTATGGCTGAATTTTCTAGTAGGCCACCAATTAGTGATAGTCATTTGACACATTCCATGTGATAATGTAGTTCCTGACTATCTAACCCCTATTTTCTTCAACATGGGAATAGTGCAGTGCATAATGTAATGTGAAAACAGATGTGATTACATGTGAAGTAGCTTGGCGGTTTCCAGCTCTTTCAGCTTTTCAGGGTTTCACCTAGAAACCTCAGAAGTTTCTAGTGGAAGTCTAGATGTCTGTGCCATAAGCTTGGTTACCTCCAAGGCCCCTTCAGATGAACACACAGCTGTCTTCCCTCTGTACTGTCCCTGGCTTTGAGTCCATGAACTGTAGGCTGAACTTCTGTGAGTACTTATCCAGTTACACATCCTGCAGGAAACCTAAGCAAACTAAGCAAAACACTTAAACATGCATGTTAATTAATCTCAGCGCAGTGAAGAGACAAAACCTGCTTAAGTCAGTAGGACCAAATACATGCTTACACTTAAGCAGGTGCTAAATCAAAATGAGCAGGTTGGCAAGGAATTCTGCAATTTCTCCATGCTGGTGGGGCTAAACCGTACATTTGTTTAGGGTTATTTATAAAACATTCTAGCCACTGGGTATGAAGAAAGAACGGAAAATCTTCATACTAATTACATTACTCAAAAATACAGGTTAAATAAAGCACCACAAAATCATAATTAAGGCCAGCATCTGCATTCATTTTAATAGACATACCTGTATTTTAAAATATGAAGAATAATTACAAGTTGACTGATCCTTGACTGAACTTGAACTGTACACACGTCCAATGATTTACCATATCCTGGTGTTTTTCTCAAGGGCAACAAATACACATACTCTGTAAGTACCCAAAAAGAGTCTACTTAGGCAGATTTAGGATGCCTTGCATGCAAAAATTAATTCACCTGCAGCAATATAAGAGGACGAGATGAATGGGTTTTGTATCTTCTAGAAATTTAAGCTTTTCTAACATTTTATTGACTAATCGAACACCCTCCTATGAAGAAAAGTTATAAAGCTCAGCAATTTGAAACACTCTAGGAACAAAGACAGTATCAAATGTGCATTTAAATGTTATGTAGGCTTATAAAAGAAGCCTAGAATACTTCTTCCTATTTTTAAGGTACTATCAGAATGCCATTCTGTATTCTCTAGTGAAAATCTCTCATCAATTTCATAGCATTAAATGGGGGGGGGGGGGGGCACGTGTTAGAAGAACTAAATTAAAAGAATTAAAAAATGTGTACAGAATTATCTTGAGAGACTGAGAGTATGGTTGTCACATATAAATGACTGCCAGTTCACATTCAACCTGAATCAATAATAAAGAAAAAGGAAAGGCAAAGAAGGGTGGCCAGTGGGGGAGATGAGAGGGAGAAAGGGAAGGAAAAAGCAGGGAATTGTTGTGATTCTGTGTCAATGAGAGAAGAAATTACTAAACTGACTGAAGTGTCTCCCTGACAAAAACACCATTCCCAGCAACTTACTTGGTAGTTTCAAGAAGTCAAGGACTGAAAAAACAGAAAATTATGCAGAAATTATGCTGTTTTCTAAGGCTTATATCCAGTTTCTTTACATCAAGTTGATAGTTAGATAACCAGAAGGGCTTTGGGGCAACACCACAGCATCCTTTTCATAAGTATTTGAGCTTGCATGCCGAGGCCTGCATACCCAGTAGACTCCAAGCTCTTTCAGTGCCCCTGTGTGCATCTTTTCTCTAAGCCTTACTTCCATCCTTGTTTATAGCCTATTTCCTACAGAATTAAGGTTAATGTGACCAGACTTTGTGTTAGTCCTCCCTTAATAACTTGAGGAGGAGTGACTTCAGAATTTCAGTGGGACTTTAGATCCCAAACATAGTTTTAAATCCTGTAAATGGGAATTACTGAACAGATGGAAAGAATCCCTGTTATTACTCACTAAAAGAAAGGATAGTCGAGGTAACTTTTATCCATTCTCTTGCTGCTGCTGAAGTAACTTGTTTTGGTTTTGTCTCTGTATTTGCCCCTTCTCAGCTGGGTAGAAGAGAGAAATCCCTTTGCTTTTTAAAGGTACATAATGCCAGCTTCTCTGGATTAAGATCGACTAGCATAACCTAGTGTAGTATCCCCCGCTCAGATTTTGCATCTTTTTTCTTTCTTTTGATCTCCCCGCCTTGTTTCTCATGTAGTGTTGTCATGCTTTGGTCCTTTCCTGCTGGTAGAGTGGAAGTATGTAGCTCCTTAATGAAGGAGTTGCATTGCATCCAATGAACAAGCAACAGCATGCCTCAGCAGTTATTTTTCTTTTCCGGAGCTCTTCCTTTTGTTCTATAAAGACATGCTTCTTTTTGTTTGTTTGTTTGTTTTTTTCACTGCCTATTTTTGTTTGGTTTTAGCCAATTCATGTTTCCTTGTGGTCTTTTCCTTCTTTTGTTGTATACCAGCCTGGTTAAAATCAGTTACACCAGAGGAGCAGACCTTTGAGCAGTCTGTTCAGCTTCCATTGCTGTCACTAGGAAAACCACCACCGTTTACTTCATTAGGAGCCAAATGAAGTGAAACGGGCTAGGTACATCTGTACAGTCACATGTGCTTGGATTAAAGTTCAGAGCAGAGTACTGCTCAGTGCTTGCTGCCATCACCCCTCACCCAGTGATGGTGCAGATTCCATCCACCTCTTGGGGTGCAGCACCCGGCAGTGCCCTGGGGGCCAGGGGCTATGGGGCATCCCTCTGGGGCATCTGGGCAGGGCTCATCCCACCACCACAACCCAGGAGCAGGGCGGGCGAGGCAGAAACAGGGTCCTGGGGAGGCTGGGCAGGGCTATTAACGCCCATGAGGGCCCCAAGGAGTGGCAGCACCCCCCTGGCAAAACAACCTGCTGTCAAGGGGGTAGGGGAGGAGGAAATTTGACTTTCAGAGGGGCAGACTCCTATTTCCACTCTGAACCTACAAGCTGTAAGTCACCATTTTGGTCTGCTTTTGAAAGTCCTACAGATAGTATTGTTTTCAGTATTGTTTATTGCATTATTTAGCTTACAGATATTATTTACTCCTGAGGCACTGAATTTTTAGGGGGCTTGCCAAAGAAGTACAGTAGGCATAAGAGAAGAATGGCTCAGAACAGCCTGATATTTAATCATAGGCTGTAAATATCTTTTACAGATTTCTCTGTTTGCAACTGTTGCTAAGCATGGGAAATTACTGAATTAGTCAGCTTCATTTGTATTTTTGTTAAGGGAAAGCTTGGAACATTAATTAAATTACACTTCAAGTTTAAGGATAATAAAGCTAGCTATCCCCATTGGAAAAATAAACCGATAATATGATAAAAAAATAAATACAATGTAATAAAACGATAGCAAATATGCCAAGGGTAAAGGGCCAAACTTTGCCAAAGTCTCTGTCTTCCCCTCCATAGGGTTGCAGAGATCAACAACCACAGAAGCACAGAGGACTCCAGGGGAGAACTACTTCCCCAGCTCCTGCCGGCTTGGACAACAAGCACTACCCAAGCAGGAGGGTAATCAAGGAGAAAGATAGCATACGTTGCTACTACAAGAACATCGTGTCTTACTAGGAGCTCCCAGTGCAAGTGGAATTCAGAGTTAAGTTTTATCAAAACACCTTGAAAAAGAACGGGAAGTCTCCCACCAGTGTAAGCAAACACATATTCTTAATCATTACCAGCTTTCCTAAATTCTGTTTCTTTCTCATCTTCTCTTAAAATATTTTGTTTTGTGCAACAGATTCAACTCTGCAGTCTTTACACTTGAAGATGTGACAACGTTTCTGGTTTGTTTGAATCCACCAAGCTTTTAACATGTGAAAAGGAAAGAATATTCATTCCGGCTTCATCCCCTTCTCTCCAAAGCACCAAAGGTGCAGAGTAATGCCTCTGGTTCTCTCTCACACACTGGAATTTTGCATTTCTATGTCAGCTGGGCCTCCCTGCCCGCAATCCCTAAAGGCTGAGGTTCACCCAGAGTACAGCAGAAAATCTTTTTCAAGCAGCTCCCAACTGCAGCATTTTGTTTCACTGTGATCCGTTTATCTTCTGCCTCAATGTTATTCTGAGATTTACATATTTGTCTGGACTTTAAGTTTCTAGGTGAGCAGCATTTTTCTTTAGAAGATAGGTTTTCCCTGGTATTCATTACAATTGTAAATTTGAGTATGTCAGCTGTTAGTGCAACCCAGACTTGTTTTTCTTCTTTTTATCCCTTTCATTCAGTGGAAAAAGTTTCCTGCTGCTCTGCCTACTGATATTTGATATCCTGTCTCTAACTGATGTACCTCTTTAACTTTTAAAGAACAGCATGTCAGCTAGCTCTGTTAATCATCACTTACTTTGGTTTGGTTTTGGTTTGGTTTTTTTGCATTGCAATGTTATTTTGGAGGTGTTATTTCTCAGGGGAATTACTTTTTCTAATCTAACACCCTCTTCTGTAATAATAATAATAAAAATCACTTTCTGATGCTTTGCAACCATGTATTTATTCAATCTACAGAATTAAAGGAATGCTTAGAGTAAGCAAAGCAGCCAGTCAGCAGCTTTTCTGAATGTTACAAGTAATATTGTAATGCAAAAAAGTAGGGAACTAGAGATTCTTTGAGTTTCTCTTGAAGTGGTTTACATTCTAATAGGTCTTCCTTATAATCACCTTTCCTCCTCTTTTTTACCAGAAATAATCTGGCACCACCAGCAGCTACCTACATTGGAAAGGAACAGTGGGAAGCCATTACTATGCAGTTACTGATCATGTAATCAAATGTATCACTAAGAGCCATGCTAAAAGCTGTCCACTGGTCTTTTTACAATGAGTAAACAACAAAAAACATTTCCAAACCTTACTCATTGAACACTGAACTCCCTGCTAACTTTTACAAGTATTTGTTTCCCACTGTCTTTGGGAACAGGAAGCTTTAAGTGGTAGAAAAACACAAGTATACAAAAGCAAAAATAGTGAAAGAATGTTTGAAAGGTAGATCAACCGATCTCATGGATTAATTGCCCAGAATTATGTATTTATAAAAACACTTGCAATACCCTTCCTTAGCAGTGGAAAGGGGAACTCATAAGATAGCTCTTCTGTGACAGTCAGTTTAGTTCTATAAATCATTGTCTTATTTTGTTTTGCTAAGTTGCATAAAGTCATTGGCTCAAGGTCAACTTCTATGTGACCCCTAAAGTGTCCCCCAAACCATCTCAGCCACAGCCTCAACCAGATCCTATCTTACCATCCATGGACACGTGATGAAAAAAGTAGAATAAACCCAGATGTTTGAACCTTCAGAACCTGTAAAAAAAACCCCAAACCACACAAAAAACCCAAACCCACACCTTTAAAACCCCTCTGATCAATTAAAGGTCACAGTTTATTTGTAGTTCACTTTCTACCAGACAGGGATTTACTTTTTCTCCACCAAGGAGGAAAACTTTTCCACCAAGAAAAGTTCTCCTTAATTATATATGTACATGAAAGTTGATGCCAGAAATCAAACCTCTGGCAGAAAATATTTTTTCCTACAACAACATCTCCGTTGCTTACTCTTTTACAAAGCAAACTCTTTAATTATTTCCAGAAATATTCTGGGTTTCTGCTCTTCTCTGGTGTATTTAAACTCCTTTTTTTATCTTTGTGGTGTTTTATCAGCATTCTTGCTGTTTTTCAGCTAGCTATTAAAATCTGATCCGCATAATTCACTGGATGTTTTCATAAAAAAAAGTGAGGCTTCTCTCAGAAGGAAGAGCTCACAAATAAGAGGTTTTACCTGGTCAAAAGAGTTTTACCTGGTAAAATCTGAATTTCATATGGGAGGGATCACAGAGCAGAACACAAATACAAGAACAAAGCACACTTTTGATGCAGTTGCTGAAAGAATAAACAACATAAGAAAAAGATTAGAAAATTAAATGTAATTAGTACAGGGTTTGGGTTTTTTGAATACTGTATTGGGAAAAAAGAACAGGAAATGATAGAAAAACTGCATGGTAGACAAGCTTAGGCTCAAAGTTCAAGAAGCAGCTGAAACAGGCACAGAAGTAGCTGTGGAGGTGTACTTCTTATGTCTTTGATCCATTTTTAGAAAACCCTGAAGTTAATTCCAGTTTTACATGACCAAAAGATGCTGCTGTGTGGACACAAGGTGAGTGAAAGCAGTACAGGCATTTAAAAAATAAGATAAGCTGTTTCTATAGACATAGCCTATGGAAACCTTTTCCAAAAACTAATCATTACTTTTATGTCCCTTATCAGCAAAACATGGAATTTATTCCAATAAAATTTATGTTCAATGAATTTAGAATAAATTAAAGAAAAGTATTTTTAACTGAAATAGGCATATGGAAAATAGCACTTTGGGCAGTTTAGGTAAATTTTGTGGCTGAATAATTTTATGGCTCATAATAATATCTGCAGTTACTGCACATACCAAGTTAAGGATCATTAAGATAAGGGTAATTAAATCTTATTCTTGTAGGGTACAAACTAAATTGGCAAAAGTCAGGAGGGAATTTTTTTCTTCCAAACTTCATTTATTATTGCACTCCATATATTTTTAGGGAATATTAGAATATGTTCACCTATTTTTGAAGCCTCTTGTTCTTGGATACTGCTGATAATAGAAGGGTGGCTCACTGATACCATCTGCCATCAGATTATTTTTGGTGCCCTTGGTGGAAACTCACAAGGCCTGCAAACACACAAGCAGAAATTCATAGTGAGAACAATGTATTGCATTGTGTACATATTGAAAAGCATGTTAAAACATTAATGTAGCCATCTTTAATACATCTTTAATTTCTTAGCTTGGTACGCCGTAAGAATGAGAACCTATTTCTACATTGGGTATTAAAAACACACGCTGCTGCATGTCAGCATGGAGATCTGAGAGAAAGCGGGAGTTCTGCCACCGAACCTTTCTGCTCCCTTTAATGAGCTCCCCAGCCCCTCATGGGCTGCTGAGGAAATCCAGGTCCTCAGAGGGCTCTGCATAATTCTCAGTGGGTTTTTTGTACACAAGCTCAGCTGCGTATCAACTGGTGCTTCATATGTAGAACACAGATAGATTTAGCTTTTAGTTTCTATACCTCTATTTTTATAATTGCATCCTGATAGGGCATTATTCTGTTTTTATAAAGTTGCTTGTCATACAAATACAATATGCTTGTCGAAAAGGCAAAAGGAATCCTAGAATGTATCAGGCAAGATAGTCCTAGCTGGGGCTACCTACAAATACAGAGGTACATGGAATACAGAGGTAGGGGAATTATAGTACAAAGCACTGTTGAGGCTTCATCTGAAGTACTGTGTACAGTTCTGGTCCTGTATATTAAAAAATGAAACAGGTATGGAAAAAGTATAATAACATGATTCAATAAATGGAGACCCCTGTTCTCTTGTAAGAGAAGTCTGGATATTGGCTAGTTCCATCTAGCACAAGAAAAGCTGTGTGTGGACAGAGCCACCCATCACAAAAGTTTCTGGACAGATGTATCCTAAATGGAAAAGATTCATTTAGGCTAATAAACAATATTAGTGTGCACAAAATAGGCATAAACTGATACTGGAGTTCTAGTTGGAAATTTCTATCCATGCATGAAGGTTCTGAAACAGCCTTCAAATATGAGTAAAGGGACAAGAATTGTTTTCATTTTTAAAAAAACCAACAACCAGAAACTTGGAAACTCTGTCCTCTTTGATACTGAATCAAAAATAATGGGCATCTTAATGTTGCGTAGTGTATTATTTCTAAGAAATACCAGACATTCCTGTGTGTTTATTCTCATCAGAGAGGGAAGGGAAGAACAAGAGCCAGTTAGCTGTACTTTAAATTCAGTGTCCTACTGTTTTCAATCGTGGCCATTTGGAATGAGATGAATTCTATGCATCTATGCTTCTATGCATAACCCAGTCTACCTCCAGCCCACCCCTAGTTAAGAGTATTGATACTTCTCTGTATCTGACCACATGGTTATCTTATGTGGCTAAATCAGAATTATTCTTTTTCCAGATTACTTTTCAGCTGCATCAACTTCAACTATCTGATTTTGTTCCTCACGATTTAGGTACCACCAGTTAACAAAGCTGTGAGTGAGGATTCCATTTTACCGCATACCACAGTACTTTTCAGTGACTGTGTGAAAAATATGTATACAGCAAACAGAAAATGAAACTGTGATGCATATCTGGTTTATGAGCTGAAGGTTTGCTTTCCTCTGGGAGCCATTCAATATCACAGATAGATTTGAAATATAACTTCTGTAACAGCATGCTCTGATAACGAAGCCTCAGTTTGAGACTGGAAAAGATCATAGCTGAAATGGTTACATCTGGAAGACCAAGCTGTTTCTCCTTTGCTGTGCGCAGATAACAAAAAGTGTCCATGGACACAATTTTGTATCCTTATCTAACAATCATCAATGAGCAAAAAACCCTGCAAGATGCAAATTACAAAGGACAGGCAAATATTTAAAATTACTGGTGGAGTCATCCTTTCCACACTTTTCTATTAGTTCCCCTGTCTTGGTAGCATCACTTCCAAAGAGATTTTGCCTCAGCCTTTTAGTTCTCACTCATGCTCCGGTCTGTCTAAGGCACCAAGCTAAGAATTCCTGGCTCAGAGAAGTATCAGAGTACATGACAGTCAAACAGATCATATGTGTGCACTTCAAACACTAAATAACACGTGTATTAGAATTACTGCCCATGGAGAATAAGCAGTACACTTCTAGCAGAGTTTCTCCCTAGGCCACTGACTCTGCTTTTAGACTGAGTACTCTGACCACACCAACTACCAACCCTGTATCAGTGGCTATAAATGAATTCAAATCGGCGATCTGCAGTATAACTTATCTATTGTGATAGTTCACGTGTTGTCTTATCTCAGTGACACCTAAAAACCAAAACCAAGTACTACATGCATGTGTTTATAATGCAAGAAAAAATAAAAATGTTTCAAATGTTATCTGAGACAGTTTGTGCTTTTTTAAACTTGAAGATAAATGCTATCTGGATGATTCCCCACACATGCAAATAATAACAAGGTTAAAATAATATTAGGTCTGTCTTAATTTCAAAACAATCCTCCAAAATGAAGTGAAGGCTGATGAAGTGATTAATCTGTTGATTTAAAGCACTGAAACTTACACAGCACATTGAGATAATCTCTAGTATAAATGGAAAATCACTGGAAAGGAAGGCCGCGGATAAACTATGCTACTACAGGTGATAACAGTTAACTCTTCAGATTCAAAAGCTGTGTGAGAATTAGGCCTTTAAAGATTCAGGGCCTTGTCTTCACACAGATCGTAGCTTTGCTTTGCAACAAATTCTTCAATTGACTGACCTTTGCAAAAATGACATGGAGGCTTGTCTTTGGAAACTGATTATAACAATCTCGCTTGCCTTTCTTCAGTGGAGGGTTCAGCAGTCACAGCAATAAAATCAGGAAAATCAGTAGGTTTTCATACTATTCAAAGTCATTTGTGGGACATCTCAAGACCGGAAGTGTAAAATTACAACACAAAATTAGTGAACATGTCTAAAAATGAGGGTGAAGGTACTGGAATATTCTTATTTCTCCTTGCCTCTTTCAGATGGTTAAAATTAGCCAAGGCAGGTCTGTTCTTAGTTCTTACATTTATTAACGGCAAGATAGCAGAGATCTTTCTTACTCTGAGAGCCTAAACTGTAGGATACAGCTCTTATGGGATGGCAATCACATACTTGTGTACATGAAAACTCATCTCAGCTACTGTAGAGAGGAATTTTTTGTTACTCCTTAGAAATACAATAGTGTGTCTCCTTATTTTGTATTAAACATGAATTTATTTTTAATTTTAGCAGAATTTCCCCATCTGCTAGATGCTTTGGTGCTAGCTAGCAGCCTACTTACTTCCAATTTTAACAGCATACCCTCCTCAGGGCACTGAACACACCAACACAATTAGACCAGGTCCAATTTGCTTTCACCAGCCCGTATCCACCGCCCTCCATAATTCTCCCTTGCAATCCCTTTCACCTCTCTCCTCAGTCTTTAGCTGTCAGCATCCAAGATGAGCACTAATATGCCAAAGTTGTACAGCTCTTGTGAAAACAGGTAAGTGGTGAGAAAGTTGTCATTTGTGTCCTCTGCAGTTTCTGCCCCCCTGGGGCAAGGAGCTGGGCATAGGCTCAGGTCTCTGCCCTTGCTTCTTCCTTAGTCCTTGCCCAACAGCTCTGGTGGGTTGGCTGCATCCCGCCTTGCAGATCATGGCCTTGCCTTGCTGCCTTGTCTTGACTTTCAACCTGCCCCGTTACTATAGACCTGACTGCTAATTGCCGGGCTGTTAACTGAACTCTGTTACCATCACTGGACCCACTCAGCTCTTCTTGTTTGGGTGCTGGTGGGTGATGTCCTTGCCCCTGCCTGATGTCACCTTTAGCTCCTGGCTTGCCTAATTAAGGTCAGTATTTAACTTTCATGCACTGGAAGATGCTCAGTCATTTTACAGAATTATTATGTACAATTAAGCAATGTATTTAGCATATATTTCTCAAGTTGTGCTGTTCATAATAATCTTTGTTAATAAAATCAAAGCAGTCCCTCCCTCAGCTGCTATCAAGACAGTCCAAGGTGATGATCATAATTCTCCTGTACATAGAAGCAGAGAAAAGCAGAACAAGACTGATGAATGAGAATTTTTGTACTTTGAAGGCAGTTTGAAGACACTGTCCTCATATTTCAAAAGCCCTATAAATTGCCGTTAACAGGGTCAAATGCAGCATTGAACACCACTCTGTCAGGAATGAATTAAGATAGCACTCAAAGAACAAGAACAGATGACAGGATTCTATTTTAGTTAGCCAGGTTTTACTCTACATGTTTTTACTTAAGAAATAAGGTGATAAGTAGTGAATATAAAGAGATTATTTCAATGGCTAGTAATCAAGAGAGTGAACTGGATTAATTCCAGTTGGATAATAAAGAATGGGTCAGTACCAAGACCATCCATCTTCTCTCCTTTCCACCATACACAATTTAGTTATATGAATCCACAGCTACATATATTAGGATTTTTTTTTTTTTTTTTTTAAAGTATGCTTTCCGGGGCTTGAGCTATCCTGTGGGTCTTGAACTATGCTTTTTCTGTGAATGGATACTTCCCTCTGACCTCAGGTAGGACTCAGAAATGCATTCAGGAATCATGACAGGACTAAAAAAAAGATTTGCTTTGTTAGAAGTAGTCATCTTGATTGCTCCAATAACCCATTGGTCACAGATAAGAAAGATAGGAAGACACTTTTCTACTTTAGACTTTTGTGTGGCTTCTTACACAGCATGAGATTTTATCACCAAAACTCCCTAGTACAGGGCCTCAAATCCTGTAGCAGCAGCACCATTCTCTTGCCACACCACACAATGCACATTCTCAGTAAAAAAAACAAAATTAATTTGGAATTTCTAGTTGGGACTCCCTTCCCACTCCCCTTCCCTGAGAGCTCTGGATAAGAAGAGGACATTTTCTTCTATTTGTTCACCATCACTGTGCACATGGAAGGAGAGTTTTTCTTATCTAGCTTGTGAAGTGCTTCATCTCAGAGCAATCACAGTTCCCTCTGCTTTGGTGTGCCATGACCACTTTGCTAAGCTGAGCTTGACTGACATTTTCTGCAGCAGTAGCACATACTCTTCACAACAAATTGAATGGTGATGGAAAGTGAATTATAAGGATATTACTTTTGGTTTATAGCTTAAGCTTCTAACTTTACCAGCCCTTGTTAGCAACCTAGTTTTTCTGCTTCCTATGTACTCAGTGAGGAGGCAGAATTCAGATTGTGAGGCTCTTCTACCTCCTTTGGCTTGGCATGAGAGTTAAACTGTTAATAAACAATGTGAATCCCTCTGTATCAGATGTTTTGACAGCATATGAATATCACTGTGTAGACACAAGCCTGCATTCCACTTTTGTAAGAAGCTGAAGGTAAGGCATTACATGCTGCTGAAAAACAAAACTCAGCGGCTGGCTTCATTAATGTGTTTTTATTGTTTATACATTAAAAAATGTAATGTTAATAACTCACATCATCATGTCTATTCCAAATGGAACACAAGAAGCAAAAGCATCACATGGTTTAAGAACTGCAGCCACTCCATGTTTTAGAACACAAAGATTTATTGTTTTGATTGTAATCCAATTTAATCTCTTTAATGCACCAGGAAATAACCTGCATATCTTGTGAAGGATCTTGAAGACTACTCTGTAGATAGTTTATGCAGAGTTACTATACTTAAAATAGTCTCTGAGACACAGACTGACTTGCTAAGCAGTATGTATGTACTCTTGCTGCCTTTGCCATAGCTGTTAACAAGACAAACTACAAGGACCATACCTTTAATAAGCATTAACCTACTTCAGAATTTCAGGACCATCATCTTTGATCCTGACAGCAATTTCAATATATAAATACATTCATTAATATTTCCATGTTTGGGGATGGGACCTGAATAAATGATATATTTATTATATTTATACAGGAAAAAGGAAGAGAGAATACCAACAACATTAAGCAGAATAAAAAACCCCAACAAATATAACCAGTTTAGTAACTGTGTAAGTCTAATACATATTACAATCACTGTTAAATATTTCATTTCTTTGTCTCAATCCTTAAAAGGAGGAAGGCAGAAATGTTTAAAGTGTCACTGAAGGACTAATCATCTTCTAACAATATAAATACTGCTGCTGACAATTACATTTAATTAAATTATTAACTACACGTTGACTAATTAACTAGGGCTTTGTAAGCATGAAGCACTCTGAATAGCTATTATTATTGTACTGCTTGTAACTAAGTATCTTTGCTAGAGCATGTGTACACAGGATTCTGTGGCAATCTCTGTGAACTGATATCCCAGTTATGTCATTGCCACTCATTGCTCATAAAATGCACAAAGTCACATGCAATGTTATTTCCCTCACAGAACTGTAAGAAAGATAAATGATAGCCAATTACTAGCTGAGAACATGACGTCAGATCCAGTTGTTTGATTCTGCTGGTAGGTGATTGCATACATTCCAGTGTTAATGAATATTTATTTTATCCCATTTCTTTTATGTCTATATTGAAATTGAGATGTTCATACAGCAATAATAGCATGAAATAGAATATTTTGATGGCTCTCTGTTCTTACGAACTGCTTGATATGGACCAAATCCAAAGCTGCTAAAATCAACAGAAGATTGTCTTGAATAGACTGTTGGAAAGATGTCACATTCAAAAGAATATGAAGCGTTGAGATCTCATTTCCAAAGGAAATACCTTTATTTGATATCCAGGAAACAAGTGTACATAAACAATTCAGAAATATAGTTTTAGGACTACAACATATTGGGCCTTATTTTTACCCTCTCACTGTAAGCCTCAAGAATAATTCTTGGCTTCTGTTTTTCCTCAAAGGCCAGTCAGGTCTTATTCAATTCACTAGATCTGCACAGGAAGAATATTTCAGAATATCATTGGAATTACAAGAGTTTTCACTGGATAAGCTTTTTTCCAAACATATTATAGGATATTAGCACATTTATCTGGATCTATCTGTTGTATCACCAGTACAGTATTTGAATTTCCTGACAATGTTTAACTTCAAAAATTAATTCCAATATACTGTCTCCAAATATATGTAGTATAAATGAATAGACTATGTTATCATTATCACCAGTGTCAGCTCAACTTAGTTCCATTAGTCTGGGAACAACTTTGAATAGATTCAGGACAAAAGTAAACCACCCATGTATACCATTACTCGTATCACATACTTTAATGCCACCAGGGAAATCACTTAGTATGATCATCTGATTTTTGCCTAATGGTTACAGCATCATTACTGAGATGCAACTTTAGACACAGTAGGATAAAGTCAGCAAAACTGAGCCCATAATATCCTCCCCAAATAACAGACTAAAAATTAACTTTTTGGCTCAAGTACTAGGTAGCCACCATTTACTGACTGCCTTCAGGGCCTCCTTCTGCAGCTGTCTCCAGGCTCACTCTCCCCACATTCTATGGGTATGGCCAAGGAGGAATGGAGGGAGGGCGCTGCCCCAGCAGCAAGGTGACAATCCTGGAGGACTGCAGCCTGCCCACAGTCACCTTCCTGCTTCCTGTAGTGCACATCTTTGCAAGGCCACAGGACTTTTCTTTTTTGTTCTCACTCATAGGTCAGCAAAAAATGCAGTCTCGGTGATGGGACTACAGACTCTAAGTGCTCCCAATGATTTATGATTACAGGCAACTAAAATGCCTACCTTTGATAACTTGCTCAATGATAACTCACATTTCCATTAGTCACGTCTACATATTTCAAGTTTTAATTTGTTCTGCTCAGACTTCCATCCTTTCCTTATCACACCTGATATCTTAGAGACCCTTATGGTAGCAGGAATTTGTTCATGTAGATAGTAATAGACATTAATACTGCTCTTAATCTTCAGTTTAAACAGGCTAACTACAGTGAGCTCCTCCAGTGTAAACCAGAAACCTCAGTAACAAAGCCTTGTTCCCCCCAGGAGTTCATAATAAAACCCATCTCTTCATTTCAGGGAGAGAGTTTCACCTTACTGATTTTATTGAGACAGGATTTCACTCCATATCTTTTAGTCTAATGAGAGGGATTAGGGGTTGCAATGCCACATCAAATACATACAGGCAATAATAAATAGTAGCGATCAGGATTTTGCTTCTGTCTAAATCCTTGTAGTGGGCACACATAGAATGGAAGTAAAGTTGTCTTTTTGTGGTTTTTGGTTTGTGTTTTTTTTGGTTTTTTTTCCTGGGATGCAGGGGTCCTTTACTAAGGACATATATATCACTCTGGATATAGGAGCCCTCTGAGCATTATTAAAAATATTTTTGGATCAGTGTCCTGTAGATTTCATCCAGATTGCTTTGAAACATGTAGTTTTCTAAAGAGATATTGTGATTTTTCCAGAAACCAAAAACTGGCACTGCAGAGTTTTCTTTGTTGGTAACAGTTGACAAAGACTCCTGTTTCAAAGACTACTTATCACAGTAACTGCAATAGAAATAGAGCCAGTGTCTTCTGTGAATGCTAATAAGCAAAAGCAGATACAAAGTCTCTTTGGTGTGTTTCAACAAACTAAAAAAACCTTTTCATTCATTGTTGTTCAAATCAGCTCAATGCAATATAATCAAAAAGCACTTTTCCCCATGGTTAAGACACAGCCCACCACATCTCAGGTCATGTTGTAACCTGAGGTGACCACCACCTTCTAAACTGTATCTTGAAGAAGGCTAGTAGGCCAATATAATTGAAACCTACCCTGAAGTGATGGGTCAGAGCAGATTGAAGTTACAGGGAAAACCTTTTCTCTGGAGTATCAATTTTCAAACTAAGGGTTCAACATGCATGTCTATCACAAAGGAAATCTCTCTCTGTTGGAAACCCAAGCATACACTGAGCTAGCAGTTAAGCAGAAAACAAAACACAAAACAAAATTCTATGATACTTAAAACAACTGGAAAAAGAAGGGATACATGAATCTTCACATTTAGATGGTAAAATCTCCCTGTGTCCCCACACAAAACTCTCATTTTTATGTCACTCATTGTTCCACACAAGATGTCTTTAATATTGTAATTAGCAATATTCTTGGTTTGTATAGTTGGGTTACAATGCCATTTAATACATGACAGTACCTGCTTGAATAAGATAATACTGTTCTTTAAGCATATCATACTTGTTATCTTGCTGAAACACCACTTCTATTGTGACAACCTGCTAAAACATCACTTTTAAGCAGAAGGGAAAAAACTCAGCAAGACACAAAGTGGATACTAAAGTGCAAAGTCAGATGTCACACGTAGTTTTTTCCTTATGATGAAAATACATGTCTTAATATTTTCTGTGGACTTTTGGCATGCTTATTACTGAGAAAGTACATATTATAGTTTTGCTTTCAAGTATATCCATTACATTGAACATAATTTGCCTAAAACAGAGGGAAATTTTAGATGCCTCAAATAGTTTATATAATTCTAGGGCTTTGAACTAAACTTTCAACTGAGTCCCTTCTAACTTTCACTTTCCTTAAGTCCCTGCTGGCCCGAGAGAACTGGAATACTATTGGAATGAAATGTGTTAAGTAACATGCTGATTTATGGAAAGTCTCATTCTACCAGTATCGAAAGTCCTCAGTCCTAAGACAGGTATAATACACCAAGCAGTTTTCTTAATGGATTAAATCATATCTATTTGATTCTTCCAAGTATCTAAGAAACAGATTGGAACTGGTTCTCTAAAACTGGTGTTTTTCTCATTTCTAGTCCTTTGACTACTAAAATCTTCCACTGAAAAGCTGGATTCTTAGACAGATTTTTTTGGAGAAAGAAATATACATCGCATTAATCCCTGTATTTCACATCCCAGAGAGAAGATGTTCACTAGGCAACACTGGTAAAGCTTCTCTGGAACTTTATTTCCCGTTTGAGATACTATACTTCAAGAAAAAGATATGGCCTGTTCAGAGAGTCATCAGGAGAAATTAAAAAGAATGTTCAGAGGCATGAAAAAAGACCTATGAAGAAAGAATGGAAAAACTAAAGTTACTTATTGGAAAAATTAAAGTTACTTATTTCAAACAAGCAAATTAAAAAAAAAAAAAATAGATTCTTAGTCCATAAAAAAATCCATAAAAAACTTTGCATGATGAAAGGGAACAATTCTTTCTTCCCTCTCATAGAGGATGGGAGTCCACAAGTGAAATCAGTGCAGGTTAACCTGTGGCTCCTATTGGCCCAGATACTATAAATTAAACAACAAAAACAGGTTACCTAAAAGAATATGTAGCAGTTATTACCAGTCTAATCCCATTTCTAAAGGGATAATCTATTCTCTAGGTTCAGCGGATAAAACAAGAACAGACTTGCATTTCATCAGACCCTCACTGCCCCGCCCCCCCCCCCGTTTTAACTTTAGAAAAATCTTTTTCAGAAGCTTGAGAATAGGAAGTGTTGAGGTGGATTGTCTGGGTAGATTAGAGAGGTCTTTAAGAGACAGGAGTGCTGCAGGTTTACAAGAACCTGCCTTGAAGAGACTACAGTGTTATATGTTTTCTTAAATGTTTCCCTTTCAGCAAGCATCTGATACAATAATGCCTGAATTGTTTAAGGATTGTCCCAAACTGTAACTATTAATGTAACAAGGCAGTACATTTAGCCAGGTATTCACTGTATTAACTGGCCGTTAGTCAGGCAAATTGTCCAATCTTTGGTGAACAACAAAGAGCCCCAGTTTTGTTTGCTGTGTTCAGTGCCTAAAGAGGGGTTTAGGCATCACAAACAGGTTTGGTAGAGCTACCTACCCATCACTAGATATAGAACTAAACTATGTTTGTGTCCTTTTGATTATAATGTAGAAGACAGTTTCAATCTTTTGTTCAATGGGCTAGAAATTCCTCTTCCAAATTAAAGAACTTTTTTTCAAGGATTCATGATAAGATGAAAGTTTTCTACGTATCACAAGACATGCTGTAAAATCGCAATAACCACACAGTGCTTCCTAATAATTGTTGCATTGTAATTTAGCTAGTAAAAGAAGCAAAGAAATAGGTGTTTAGCCAGAAAAAAAGAACATATGACAAAGTTTACTTTTACATCATTGTTTTTACTTGTTTGTGGTCAAGAACTTATTTTACACCCCCTAAATCTTGGGCTATAAAGTAGTACACCACCAGTTAATGAAGACCAAACAAAGCTGTATCTAACATGGGCAACAGAGAATGTTTTGGTTTTTTTTTTGTCCCATCTTCTGCTGGTAGCTTTCTACTCTAATAGGGAAGTTAAGACATAGGAATGGCTATGTTAACAAGCAATGATCAATGAATGGCCCATCTTTAGGGTGAAAGTGCTGAGGACCTAGCACCCACACCATATGCAATTCAGGGGGTTTATCATACTACCTTCGATTTGCTGCCACAGCCCAAATGCCCTTAAACAGCTCGAATGTATTTGGTGTATTGCTAGCTTACGCTTTTCAGTTCAGTCTTATCCAAATGAAAGATTCAATTCATATGCTCTGTAACCACTCAATTATATGAGCCAAAACAATATTTAAGCAGGTGACACCAGGAGATCCCACTCAAAAAGCACGTTTCTGGTCTAAACCAAAACCTGAACATTAGTTTATTTTCTGGTTTTGATTCCCTTCCTGGGTCTTTGCTCTTTACTACTATTTTGCCTTGGGAGCAGTCTCATGCCAGTACTCCTCTCAAACACGGATGGATGAAGAAGAAACATGCATTTAGCTTGTTTACAATTTACTTGGATATGATGCATACTAGCAACAATATGAATTATTCCAAAGATAACTTCAAAACAAGCTAGAGACAAAGTCTACATTAGTGAGACTAAACGCAGCTAGCTGGAGGACCCACAGCCAAAGACATTCTATAGATTAATTTGCTATGCCACACACATTTCATTTGTATGGTTTGTGTTTGCAGTACCAGATTCCAGCCCATAACATTATTTAGTCTTTTTGTAAGATTAGGAAGAAGAGAAAATAATCCAACCAGATCTACTATTTGGCTCAACATCTGGGGACTCCTTAATCAAAACACAAGGGGTCTTTTATATGCCTGTTCAGTGCCACTCCAGCAGGACAGTCTATGACTCACAGATGTCATGCAACCGGGTTTCATACTCCCAGACTCCCACCTGCAGGCACACACCTGATGTGGCTCCTGACCAGCCCCACTCCTTTGGCTTGCCTCAAGCCTCCACAGCACTATTTCCTAAACAAAGAGCTTTTCAGGCATCAAAAAGTCAAAACCTGGCTACAAGCACCATCTGAAATCCTATTTCTGATAACTAAATTCCATTTAATCTATTCATAATCCCTCAAATACTGCAAATATTTGTCTTTGATTAAGAAAAAAACCTCAAACCCATGGGACTTGGTTTAAATCCACTGGAACGACTCTCCCACCGAGTGCCCGGAGACGCACACATGTTCCACACCTGCCTTTTAACAGGCCCTCAAGCCCGAGGCTGTATCAGCTCCTTCCTCAGGGAAGGCTGGAGGCACAGCAGGCCCAAGTCACCGGAGCCCCGACAGACAGGGCCTCGGCAGCGGCCAGGAGCACTGCACAGCCCAGCCCGCGGGCTGGACGCGCCTATCGCGACACCCGGCTCAGGGCCCACAGAACCGCAGACACAAGGCTGGACGCGGGAGGAGGCGCGGCACGGTCCCGGACCGGCTGCGAAGGGGCCGGAGGCCGCCATCCCGGCCATCGATGATTCGGCGCTCAGGCACCCTAACTTCCCTTGGAAGCGGCGTCGTGCCGCTGGTGCAGAACCCATCAAGAAGTCGGTGTTCGACTTACAGCGGGGCCTCCATGCCCACGGCGCCATCTTGGCGGAGGAGGGGGATACCGGCAGGGCCAAGCTGCGCGGCGGGAAGCCCCAGAGCCCTGCCGCCAGTGGAAAGGAGAAGGGGTGGAGGACCACCCACACCTGCCCCGCTCCCTACGCCCGCCTTATCAGCCGCTTGCGGCGGTGACCCAGCATGCGCATGCGCCCAACGGCCGCTCCCTCCCCGACGCAAACGGGTCCCGGCGACGGGCACGGGCACGGGCACGCAGCCGCAGACCGGTGCTTGCCGCGGCGCATGTGCGCCCGCTCCCCCGCCACCCCCCTCCCGCCCTGTGCCGTTCCGCTCCATGGGACGCGAGCTGTTGTTTTCTCCCTGCAGCCCGTGGGAGGGGGAGGAGGAGGAGGAGGAGGAGGAGAAGAAGGAAGATGCCGGGAAAGCTGAAGGTCAAAATTGTGGCAGGGCGCCATTTGCCGGTGATGGACCGCGCCAGTGACCTGACTGACGCCTTTGTGGAGGTCTGCCCGAGGGGAGGGGCGCTGCGCCCCGGGGCAGGCGGGGAGGGAAGAAGGGGAGCCCCGCCGGCTGGCGCCTGGCGCCCGCGCACCTGCTGCCGGGCCCGCGCGGCTGAGGCACCTGCTGGGTTCCGCTGCGGCGCTCCCCGGGCGCGGGAGCTCCCGCCGGCCGCGACGCGGTGATAGTACCGCTGCCGTCACGTCCGCCGCCGCGGAGCGCTGCCTGGGACGCTGCCGGCCGCGGCCCTCCCCGCTGGGCTGGGGCGGGGAGCCATTCTGTTGGCCTCAGGCTTCGGCTCGGGGAGGGTGGGCCGGCCCCGGCCAGCGCCCGGCGGGCGAGCGAGCCTGCAGGGGGGCTGCGGAAACGTCAAGGAGCGCCCGCAGCCCGTGTCCGCGGGGATGTTTCTAAAGCAGTGTCTGGTTTACGCTTGATTTTTAGCTGACAGCCTTGTAGAACTTGACTGACGTTTTAGAAGTACTCTGCTCTTTTTCAATTTCTCTTAGCTGAGGGTTGTTAATGAATGGCGCTTGTTGGTATGGCAGCCAAATGGAGTCCATTCGGGGATCGGTAGACGTGTTGTAAGCAGGATGGAGAGGTAGTGAAAGCGTGTTTAAGTCATTTGTATCTCTGAATATATGAAGCGCAGAGTTATACAGGCTTTACTTTTAAGGCCAATATTCATATTTCTATTTAAAGTATCTGGAATACTAAAATACTTTAGAAGAGGATTTTTATTGGACGCATTGTTTACATGCACAAATCACTTTATCACACCAAAAGTACCTTACCTCAACCTTCTTTACAATCATATAGTTAACAAGCAATATATAGGGTGTTTTGCAGGAAGAGGTTATAAAATAGGTTGACATGATCCTTCTGTTTTATGATTCATTATTTCCAGTATGAATAACTAGAACTTATTTTAGTAACATTCCATCGATTCAGAAATCATACTCTCAGAAAAAGCAAAGAGGTGTTTAAAAATGGAATGCTATGTAAATGCGTGCTAGTACCAAAATAGTAATTGAGGTTGGCACAGTACTGGGAGAAAGGTAGGAAGACAGAATGTCTTTCTAGAACTGTATAAATTGAAAAGTCTCATAATATCAAAACAGATTTTGGGTATATAAGTCCTGATTTGGTTTGGTGCTTAAAAATTTGATTGACATTAGACACTAAGTGCATTGCTTAGTGGGACAGTAAATTAGTAATAAAGTGAAAATTTATTTCTTATGTGCTTTTCAATGGAGTTGAAATAGTACACTGTTCTATTTTATTACATGAATGGCAATCATTTAACTTAATATTTCAGTGTTTGCTTTCAGATGTTTCATCAGTCAACTTTTGATTTATAAACATTTATCTTGTAGTTTTAAATTTGATTAATAGACAGCCTACAGCAACTTGATGCGTGCTACTAGGAGACAGGGAAAACAGGAGTAGGAAATATAGTTCCCTGATGAATTTCATTTGGTGTGCTTTTATGCTGCCTTGAGGAGAAACAGCTCCTCTAGTGTTGGTCACTTGTTCCCAACCCTAATCCATCTGTGCCATCCCTGCTGCTGAGTCGTGGTGTAGCAAAATAGGTTTGGAAATTCATCTGGTTAAAGACAGGCTTAGCAAAAAAGGAGAATATTTTTTTTCATAAAGATCAATTTGCTTTGCTGGCTTAATGTGCAGTTCATGAATGCCTTGGCACAAATAAGGCTAAAGAAATACGTAGATGGGGCCTTGGTTTTAGGACTGTTACTTATAAGGACTGTGGGAACTGCCCTTTCCACATGTGGACTGGGCAAGGCAGCAGGTGAGATTTATGTCAAAATAAATTGAGCTTGAAAGAGTTGTTTTATTTTTCAGTGTAAGGTTACTGAAAACCTTTACAAAACACTTTGACTTAAAAATCAAAAGCTGAAGTAATGTTAAGGTATTAGTTGATTTCTAGCCTTTAATTTCCCTGTTAAATTTTCTAATATAAATTAGAATTAGAAAAGAAAATGAAAAAAGACCTTTAGAGCTCTTAACTTGGCTCAGGTTATGCATAACTTGGACGTGTGATCTGGAGCAAATTAGCACAATTTTACAGAATCATCTAGGTTGGAAAAGACCTTGAAGATCATCTAGTCCAACCGTTAACATAACACTGACAGTTTCCAACTGCACCATATCCCTCAGCGCTATGTCGACCCTACTCTTAAACACCTCCAGGGATGGGGACTCCACCACCTCCCTGGGCAGCCCATTCCAATGCCTAACAACCCGTTCTGTAAAGAAATACTTCCTAATATCCAGTCTAAACCTTCCCTGGCGCAACTTGAGGCCATTACCTCTTGTCCTGTTGCTTATTACTTGGTTAAAGAGACTCATCCCCAGCTCTCTGCAACCTCCTTTCAGGTAGTTGTAGAGGGTGATGAGGTCTCCCCTCAGCCTCCTCTTCTCCAGACTAAACAACCCCAGTTCCCTCAGCCGCTCCTCGTACGACATGTGCTCCAGGCCCTTCACCAGCTTCGTTGCCCTTCTCTGGACACACTCGAGTAATTCAATGTCCTTTTTGTAGTGAGGGGCCCAAAACTGAACACAGTAATTGAGGTGTGACCTCACCAGGGCCGAGTACAGGTGTAAGATCCCTTCCCTGTCCCTGCTGGCCACGCTATTTCTGATACAAGCCAGGATGCTATTGGCCTTCTTGGCCACCTGGGCACACTGCTGGCTCATGTTTAGCCGGCTGTCAATCAACACCCCCAGGTCCCTCTCTGACTGGCAGCTCTCCAGCCACTCCTCCCCAAGCCTGTAGCGCTGCTGGGGGTTGTTGTGGCTGAAGTGCAGCACCCGGCATTTGGCCTTATTTAAGCTCATACAGTTGGCCTTAGCCCATCGCTCCAGCCTGTCCAGATCTCTCTGCAGAGCCTCCCTACCCTCGAGCCGATCAACACTCCCACCCAACTTGGTGTTGTCTGCAAACTGAGGGTGCACTCTATCCCCTTGTCTAGGTCATCAATAAAGATGTTAAACAGGAGTGGCCCCAAAACTGAGCCCTGGGGGCCACCACTCATGACCGGCCGCTAACTGGATTTAACTCTTTGGGCCCAACCATCCAGCCAGTTTTTTACCCAGCGAGGCGTTGTGCCCATCCAAGCCTCGAGCAGCCAGTTTTGCCAGGAGAATGCTGTGGGAAACGGGGTCAAAGGCCTTGCTAAAGTCAAGGTAGACAACATCCACAGCCTTTCCCTCATCCAATGGGGGGGTTGCTCTGTCGTAGAAGGAGATCAGGTTTGTCAAGCAGGACCTGCCTTTCATAAACCCATCCTGACTGGGCCTGATCATCTGGTTGTCCCGCATGTGTTATGTGATGGTACTCAGGATGAGCTGCTTCATCAGCTTCCCGGGCACCGAAGTCAAGCTGACAGGCCTGTAATTTCCTGGATCATCCTTCTGACCCTTCTTATAGATGGGTGTCACATTGGCAAATTTCCAATCTGTCGGGACCTCCCTGGTCAGCCAGGACTGCTGGTAAATGATGGAAAGCGGCTTGGCAAGCACCCCAGCCAGCTCCTTCAGCACCCTCGGGTGTATCCTGTCCGGTCCCATAGACTTGTGTATGTCTGTGTGATGCAGTAGGTCACTGACTATCTCCTCCTGGATTGTGGGGGGATCGTTCTCCCAGTCTCTGTCTTCTGACTGAGGAGGCTGGATTCCCTCAATACAACTAGTCTTGCTATTAAAGATTGAGGCAAAGAAGGCATTAAGCACCTCAACCTTTTCCTCATCACTCATTGCCATGTTTCCTCCCATGTCTGGTAGGGGATGGAGGCTCTCCCTGGTCTTTCTTTTGCTGTTGACAAACTTATAGAAACATTTCTTGTTATCCTTGACTGCTGAAGCCAGATTAATTTCTAGCTGGGCTTTAGACCTCCTGATTTCCGCCCTGCATAGCCTCACAGCCTCTTTGTAATCACTGTGAGTGGCTAGCCCTTTCTTCCAAAGGCTGTAAACTCCCCTTTTCTCCTTGAGTTGCAGCCAAAGCTCCCTGTTTAGCCAGGGTGGTTTTCTCTGGTGCCGGCTTTTCTTTCAGCACCTGGGGACAGCCTGCTCCTGTGCCATTAAGACTTCCTTCTCAAAGAGTGCCCAGCCTTCTTGGACCCCTATACCCTTCAGGACCGTCTCCCAAGGGATCCTGTCGAGCAGGTGCCTAAACAAATCAAAGTCAGTCCTTTGGAAGTCCAGGATGGCAGTTCTGCTGCCCTCTCTCCTGTCCTCCCTAAGAATAGAGAACTCTGTTATTTCATGATTGCTGTGCCCTAATTGGCCTCCAACCGCCACATCATCCACCAGTCCTTCTCTGTTCACAAAGAGGAGATCCAGCAGGGCACCTTCTCTGGTCGGTTCTCTCACGAGTTGCATCAGGAAGTTACCTTCCACACATTCCAGGAATCTCCGGGACTGGTCCTGCTCTGCTGTGTTGTATTTCCAGCAGATGTCTGGGAAGTTAAAGTCTCCCACAAGAACAAGGGCAAGTGATCATGAGATTTCTCCTAAGTGCCCATAGATATTTCATCCACCTCTCTGTTCTGGTTAGGTGGCCTATAGTAGACTCCCACTACAACATCTGCCCTGTTGGCCTTCCTCCTGATTCTAACACAAAGACACTCCACCCTGTCTTCACTAGCTCGAAGCAATCATAACAGTCCCTAACATACAGCGCCACCCCGCTGCCTCTCCTTCCTTGTCTATCCCTTCTAAAGAGCTTGTAGCCATCAATTGGCACACTCCAGTCATGGGAGACATCCCACCATGTTTCTGTTATAGCCACTACATCATAATTCTCCTGTTGCATCATGGCTTCAAGCTCCTCCTGTTTGTTACCCATGCTGTGTGCATTGGTATAGATGCACTTCAGATACACTTCAGATGGGCTGATGTCCCCAGCACCTTTTTGCATTTAGAGGTCCTAATTCCACCCTGACCTTTCACAGGTGTTACCACAGATACTGATCCATCCATATCCCTTGCATCTTTGTTGTGCTGCGAGTCCCTATCCCTTGCCTCCGCTGAGATGGCGGGGTGAGGGTCGTCGCTGGCACAACAGCCCACAAACTCTGGTAATCTACCCTGGGGCTTATATCTGGGAGTTCCAGTTTTGTCCCCTTCTCCCTTCAAATCTAGTTTAAAGCTCTGTCAATGAGCCCAGCTAACTCCTGCCCCAAGATCCTTTTCCCCCTCTGGGACAGATGCATTCCATCTAATGCCAAAAGGTCTGGTGCCCTGTATGCCAACCCATGATTGAAAAATCCAAAGCCCTGCTGGTAACACCAGTCTCAGAGTCACAAGTTCATCTGTTGAGTTCTCCTGTAATCTTCTTCATCCATCCCTGCAGCTGAAGGGATGGAGGAGAACACTATTAGTGCCCCTGACCCCTTAACCAGTTTCCCCAAGGCCCTGAAATCTCTCTTCATTGATTTAGGACTTCTCCTGGTAATACTGTCACTACCCACCTGAAAAACCAAGAGAGGGCAGTAGTCCTTGGGTCTCACTAGAGTGGGGAGTTTTGCTGTGAAGTGCTTTACCCGGGCCCCAGGAAGGCAGCAGACTTCCCTATGAAGAGGGTCTGGTCTGCGTATTGGGCCTTTGACACCCCTCAGAATGGAGTCACACACTACAATGACCGTCCTGTGGTTCTTTTTAGAATTGGTTTTAATACCTGGTCCAGAACGACCTGGCCTTGGTAGACCTTCATCTTCCTCCATGTTTGACTCATTTTCTTCATCCTTCTCTGCTTCATTCACAAGTTCCAGGGCCCCATATCTGTTGTGAAGGAGCACTATGCAAGGTGAGGGAGGTCGGGAGAGGATTTTCATGCCTCCTTACGTGTTTCCAGTCTCCCCCATCTCTTAGGTCCCCTCCCCTACCAGGCAGAAGCCTGGTGGCGAGAGGGTGAGGGGTTTCTTCTGTAATTGTGCTTGTGAATTTGTACATTGGACAGAGTGTAGTGCTTGATTATCTCTACTAGCTTTAATGAACTAGCTTGACTACTGGAGAAGTTTAGGTATAGCTGCCTGGGGCTCCAGGGGAACTAATTTATGCCCCAGATAACATTAACATTTTAAATAGGTTGGGTGGAGCTCTGGGCTGTTGAATCTTGGCATCTTCTGGTATATAAGGTAGTTAAAACTAGTGTCAGTGTCACTTTATTGTACTGCTTTGTGTGATGAATACACATTTGAAGTGGCAGTGCAGCTAGTTTTCTGTATGAACATAGGCTGCATCCACCTTCTAGATAGCTTATACACTAAGGTTATTAGTCCTGTGTTTTCATAACACTCTGGCTTTTAACTTCAACTCTGGCTTTTAACTTTAAAGCTTACTTTGAAGTGACTTCTTTTTGAAAAACATTACTGTTCATTGAATCAAATGGGGGGTCCCATTAGTTTTTTACTTATTTCTCTGGTCACAAATGCTGTACAGAGTTCTGTTGACTGAGGTATGTACGGTTATATATATACAGAGCTCAGTGTGAACTCACGGTCCAGTTCTGCAGTGCTTTAAGCTTTTTAAATTAACTAGGTGTACTTAAGCAAGTGCAGAATCTCTTTAAAGTTGGGGTATGCACCTATGCAAAATAATCACCATATTACTGAATACTTTCTTGAGCAAAAGTGTTCAAAAACTTGCTATTCAGTTTTCAGAAGCTAAGCCTAAATTTAGTCTCCAAAATCCATTTAGACTCTTAAAAAGAAAGCAGCATTCAAAATCCACAACTGTTTTTAACTGCAAGGGTTTTTTTTTTAATATCAGCACACTCATTATTTTCTTAAGAATCTTGAATGAATTTAAAAACATAACTTTAGATATTTGTAAGTACCATCGGGTACTTGGTATGAGTTGAAGTACTAATTATTTTGAGAGGCAACATTCAGAGAACTATGAGTGTTTCTAAATTGTTTGGAATGAAAGCTGCAGTGAAATAAAGGCTCTTGCATTGTGCAGCATGGTTTCTTGATGTATGGAGCATCACAGAAATTCATTATCACCTTTTCTTTATTTTAAAAAAACCCCCACACAACAGATCCCCAAATGGGGTCGTCCTGAAATAGACTCCTATGGAGACCAAATGGAGATTCCTGAAATAGGCTATTACGTGGTTAGAGGTGCATTCATCAATAGAAGTATGGAGAATATTTAATTTTCAGTAACTGGAGGTGACAGGGATATATATAGATATGTAGTCCCTGGATATGTAGTATATAGATACGTAGTCCCAAAAGTAACCCTCTTGTCTATATGCTTTCTGAAATTTTCAATATTTTAAGAAAGGAATAGAAACTGGTAAGGTGCTTCCCCCTTGCTTCTCTGAATTTACTGATATGTGTCCAGCATATCAAGATTGCAGTTAATTAGACTAGATGTCAGGAAGTATTTCTTTACAGAACGGGTTATTAGGCAGTGGAATGGATTGCCCAGGGAGGTGGTGGAATCCCCATCCCTGGAGGTGTTTAAGAGTAGGGTCGATATAGCGCTGGGTGATACGGTGTAGATGGGAACTGGCAGTGCTAGGTTAATGGTTGGACTAGATGATCTTCAAGGTCCTTTCCAACCTAGTTGATTCTGTGATTCTGTGATTCTGAGATGGCTTCAGTTCTTTTCTGGTGTGTAACTGGGCTGGGGAGACTTCTTAAATTTAAGAAATAAATTTACCAATGTTACCATTTTATTTCTATATTTCTTTTATAAATTGTCAATAAAGCTGATTTAGAAACCCTAGAGAGAACAGTAATAGGACATAAACTATCAATATTTAGACAGAACACTTTTACTTACAGTATTTCTAAACAGAAGACAAAGAGAGTATACCAGGTGACTTTGGATAGCCAATATAAGTGATATTTTTACCCCTCAAGTGATTGAGGAGGAAAAGAAACAATTTTAATAGTGGGAGAGAGATATTTATTGGAAGTGGTGTTGATACATGGAAAGTTACTTACTGATTTATGTAAATCAATTAAAAAAGCCACTCACTGAAAAGGATTTGTTGATATTATTGAAATATGTATTTGAAATTACTTGCATGTGTAGATTTAATGAGTTTCTAAATTTATTAATATTTCTTGTGAGTAATTGAATGCTTGTATTTTTAGGTAAAATTTGGAAATACAACATTTAAGACAGATGTGTATCCCAAATCACTTAATCCTCAGTGGAATTCTGAGTGGTTCAAATTTGAAGTAAGTATTTAAGAGTTTGCCTGTATCTGTGTAGACACTCTGGTTTAGATGCTCTTAATGAAATAATTTCATTTCAGGCAGAAAATGAGTTTTGAGGAGTGAAGTGTGTTTCTGTTTAAATACACATGAAGCCTTTTCAGCAAACATATCTACAGTGAGGCCTTGTTTGCTGAAGGGGTCTCCTTGGCTTTTTAGGGCTGTTTCTAAAGATAAAAGCTTGCCAGATTGGAGCCAGCTCAAATATTATTCTGTGTAATACTAAAAAAAAAAGGCAGAGGTGAAAGTGGGGGAAAAATAGCATTATGGATTAGGCTTTCAGATACCAGTATGGGTATGCTTGTATTTTTTTTTAAAGGGGTAATTTTGAGTAAGTAAAGTTAACTGGTATTTGAAATGTTACTTTGGATTGAAAAAGTAATGCATTTGACAGAGAAGAAAATGGAGAATTCCTATGAGAAAATTACAAAACAAAGATCTTGGACAACAGTTATCGGACATTCTTTTTGTTTCCTTATGTAATAATGAGGGCACTCAGCATTTTCCTGTAATTGCTTGTTGCCTTCCAAGGTCTAATTCATTGATGTCCTTTGACATTATGCCCTGAACAAGTATTCACATATTCCTCTTTTTCTGGTAACTTTTTTTTTTTTAAAAAGTAATGGTATTTAGAATAAATTAATTGTTAAAACATTGGAATATATAGTACTGGTTCATTTATAGTGTTGTAAGATAATATCACAGTATAAACATGGTTGTAAATATATGTACATGTAATAAGTGATGTAATAGTTGTTAATGTTAGAAATATTTTAGAGCGAATATAAAATAGTAAGGTTAGGCAGGTTGTTAATCAATACAGAATGCTTGATTAAGAAAGTTTTTTTATCTTTGAGTTCCTGGTGCTCTTCAGTGTACTTTGTGGTGTTGAAATTCTATCAGTTTTTTTATCTTTGAGTTCCTGGTGTCATTTTTTGGGGAGGGGAAAGAGCTGATCTGTATGGAGGGGGTTTTTTTACAATAAAAGAAATCTCAAAATTCTATCTTTTTTGCATGGAAAAATGGATTTGGGAAAGAAAAGAGCCAAACAGCAACATTGGGAAAAGAAAAGAATTCCGCGTTTCAGAGGGTGGAAAAACACTAACTGCTTAAGACATTGTGTGTGTGTATAGTTTGATCTTTTTGCAAGACTACATGTTATAATTCTGCAAACACTTACATGAGTCATCCCACTGCATTTAGCAAATCTGATCCTTAGTTTGTGACATTCAACACAAAAAGCTGTAGAATGTCTATATTTGTATATATGGATTATTGCATTTATTTAGGAAAGCACATGTCTGAAAATACTGAATTTTTACAGTGTCTTGATTTCTTTTAAGCCACTGACCAGTGTGGAAGGGTGAGAGCACCAATAATCCTAACTTCAGAGTATAATAGTCCTCTGAGATGCTTTATCTTAAATTTTCTTTTTTTTTTTTTTTAATGAAAAGTATATTGTGGAGATGGGTAGACAATCTAGGGAATGTGACTTACATCATGTGGAATTTTAAAATGTGTAATCTCTGTAATCTTGACTCTCTGTTTTTCTCCCAGTGATTACTCTGGTTCCAGGATCTCACCAGTCTGAAGGGTAAAATCAAAATAAGTTGAATGTGTTGTTTAGATACAGGAAGTCAAAATGACAGATTTGTCTGTGTCAGGTCATTGTACATAACTGTCTCCTTTTTTGCATTTGTTTTTCATCAGTGTTTCCCTGCATTTTTAAAAAATACTCAGATTCCATCTTAATATTTGTTTGTAGGTAGATGATGAAGAGCTACAAGATGAGCCTCTCCAGATCACAGTTCTTGATCATGATACCTACAGTGCTAATGATGCCATTGGCAAAGTGTACATAGATATTGATCCTTTGCTCTATAGTGAAGCAGCTACAGTTATTTCAGGATGGTTTCCAATTTATGACACCATTCATGGTAAGATTTGCTAATTTAGAAGTAAAACGATGATATTTGAGATGTAATCTGCTTCTTACAATCTTCATTTCTGTAAACTGTCTTCAGAAATTTGTAATAATTTTAGTCTTGGGAACTGGAAAGCTACTTTTTTGGTGTTTTTTTCCTTATTTCTGGTATGAGAAAATTTCTCATGTAGTAGCTCAGACTAGTGCTTGGCAGAACGTCTTCCATAGAACTTGTGACAAGTGGAAAAAATCTTCACATGGTGTTTAAAATAGTTACTGCAAAATTCAAATTTACGAAAAAGACCCAAACATACTTTTCCAATTACCATGTGTTTACTAAAAGAATATGCTTTTGCTGAAGTCACTTGGGGTGTGCCTTCCTAGGATGATGAGATGGAGGGACAGGATGTGACCTATCTTCAACATAAAGTACAGGGTGAAATTCCTTTTCCCTGTAGAAAGTACTCTTAGTGCTAGGTAGATTTCATCAGAATATCTTGAAGGTACAAGAAAATGAAGTTAATGATACTTTTGGGTTTGATTTTAATGAAACGCAGCTTTTGTCCCAGAAAGTCAAGGTCAGTTTACAGCAATTAGCTTGCTGCTTCAATACCTTATTGCAGAACACCTGTGTGGTTGTCATTACCACCCTTGCTCATTATCCTGTGTCAATTAAATGACCTAATGTCCTGGTTTCAGCCAGGATGAATTAGCTTTCCTTGGGCTGAGAGGGAGCATAGCTAGAGGGCTGGGCCCGGATCGGTTACTGGAGTATTCCATGCCATGTGACATCATGCTCAGTGTATAAAGGAGACACGTGCTCTCTCAGTTCCGTTTTCCGGTCAGTGCAGTGGGATTTCTGGTGTGGTCGGGATCGCTGCTGGGGACGGGCTGCTTACCGGTCACCAGGTGTTGAGCAACTGCATTGTCTATTACCTGTTTGGACTTACTGTTGTTACTGTTGTTTTGTTACTATCACTAAACTGTTTTTTTTTTTAATTCAACCTACAAATTTTCTTTTTTTGTCCATCCCCTATTTCACCCGGGTGGATTGGGGAACCTAAGTGACTGGCTGTGTGGTGATTGGCTATGGCCCAGTTCAAACCAGGACACCTGTTAAAAGCTAATTATAAATCATTGTTGGGAAATAATTGATGGTATTTACTAGATGATCATCATAACTAATGCAAAGTATTTTTTACATTTAAAAGTTATATTGAAGAAGTTTTTTGAGAAATACCACATGTATTTTTCTTACTTGTCCTATTCACATTTTCCAGTTGTACGTTTTCTTTTGAAGTAAAATTAGGTGAACACTTGTCTCAGGGTGTATACAACTTTTATGTCAGAGAGAATTCGCTTTTTCAATACTTTTGTAGATCTTTTAGTATTTCACAGCTTTTTTTTCTATTTAAATAAAATCAGAATTCTTGTATTTTCATGCTCATATCAGTAGATTTTATTTATCTTGATCCTTGGCGAACAGTAATTGATGCTTCCTTAAAAAAAATCAATATAATGTTTATAAATTTTTTATTAAGAATTTTTTTTTTACCTCAACATGATTATTTGTGAAAAGTATAGGAACCTGAGGCACTTGCTGTTACAGTAACTGAAGGCTTCTTTCTACTGGCATTTTGGAAGATAGACTTAAGTGACTTTAATGCAATAATGTCAGAGTCAATCTACATAACAAATGCTTTTGTTTGAGTGTCATATACTTACGTGATAAAGGCTTCTGAAGACACTAGGGATCAGACTCATCAAGAAGTTTAGTCCTCACTATGTCAGAACTTAATAATTTGTGAAATGAATTTGTTACTTGGTGGGGAAAAAGAAGAAAAAGCTCAGCACAGGAAAGAGAAAAATCAAGAAGGAATGGTTGTCTGTTGAGAAAATATTTCCATATAGTATATCCAACCTTGTGTGCTAAGGATATCTTGGGACAGTCACAATACTTACATACTGGTTTTATACCCTTGCTGCATTGATGGTACAGGGCAAAGGAGTAGAGAGAGCACTTGCATACTGCAGCAGAGGCCACTGCAGTATCGGGAAGCTGATGGCTTCTCTTTTTCCAATCCCATCTTTCTTCTAAAGTCCTGTTTGATGCAGCCGGTATTTGACAACTGTTGCTTGCAAAACTTCAGCCTCAAAGGCTTGGCAGAACTAGAAACTTCCTCGGAGATGGTGTCTCTGCAGGAGACCTGAGAGACAAGGAAATGTCTTCCAGCTCCTCTGGCCCAGGCTAGAATTGACATGTGAACTGCCAGTTGAACTGAATGGTTCTAGCAGGGTGTTATAGTACATTCTTTGCAGAAAAGCTAATTCATTGGTAATAGAAAGTGCATTAATTACTAGTAATAGGGAATAATTACTATGGCTAGTTTTGTATTTGTTTCTGATACAGCTTCTCATTTTTTATATTTTTTTATTGATAGGTATACGTGGGGAGATCAATGTGGTGGTGAAAGTAGATCTCTTCAATGATTTAAACAGATTTAGACAGTCATCCTGTGGAGTCAAGTTTTTTTGCAGTAAGTAGAGGAAAAAAGTTTATTTGAACAGAAACTTTTTGCCTGCCCCTTTTTTTCTTTCTTTACCTATTCTGTCAGTTTCCCTTCTTTCACCAGCTCATTGCTTAAGCCTAGTGGATATTACATTGAAGCCAGTAGCAAATGCAGAAAATTATGTAGTTTGCTTTTTTAAAAAATAAATTTTTACTGTTCATATTTTAAAACCATGTAAATAACTGATTTTTCCTGTCCTTATCTTTCTTAAGTTGCATTTCAGTGCCTGTGCGTACTCTCATTGTGTTATTTTGGGTGCATATCCTGTTAGAGGCACAAAGTGAAAAGTTTTCATAATGGAACATGTTGTAACTAATATACTGAACTGTTGTTCCAGGGTCTCCCAGAACAAAACTGCTTGGGTATGTCCACATTTTAACAGAAAATCATGTGGATTACTTCATGATATCGTTCACATCACTTATGTGTAATTTTCTGTTTTTTTTGAATTCTTGGCTCACAGACTCATGTCTTACATCTTTTATATATATTTTTTTTAACAGCTACATCTATTCCTAAGTGTTACAGAGCAGTAATAATTCATGGATTTGTGGAAGAACTTGTAGTTAATGAAGACCCAGAATACCAGTGGATAGACCGAATTCGTACACCAAGGGCATCGAATGAGGCTAGACAAAGACTTATTTCACTCATGTCAGGTATAAAAATGGTTATTGCTGCTTTTAAAAATATTCACCATTTAAATAAGTGATTTGCTTAAGACAAGATTGTATGTGATTTTTGGTATGTGTTATGTTTGTTTTTTCAGTGTCTTCTGTTTCTGAAGTTTCTATTATCCTAATTGAGTGCCCATATGGTGAGGCCATGCTGCTGTCTAATTTGTTGGTTGTTTTTAGCAAGGTCAAAGACACCTGTGGAACATTATTGAAGATGTTAACCCATATGAGGACTATTACTAGAATTTTGCCTGGAGCAATTAAAATAACAAACTACTCCACCCTCTTTGAACTATTTCAAAGTATGTGAACAAATATACACCATTTCAGATACAGCATGTATTAATACTTATCTTACTCATCCTGTCTTTTCAAAGTCAAGATTGGTTCATTGTTTCTCAAGCATACTTCTGTATTGCCTTGCATCAATTCTGCAGGACATACCTGCAGTTACTGGAGAGACCAGTGATAAAAGTCAGTTGATGTCTCCACAGTATCAAGTATTTGCACAGATTTTTTTTTTGTGTGTGTGTTACTGATTCTTACAAACAGCAGTTGTGAACCAAGGTCCTCCTGTTTCAGTGCCTCCAGAACAGAACACCCCTACTCTAGAGTACTTGTACACTAAGACAAGAGAAAATTAGTTGATAGAAGTGACAATATTAAAGGTGTAAGGAATACAAATAAATTATGAAAAATAGCCACTAGAGTGATAGGTGGTTGTTTCAGTTCTCTAATGGGCTCTTAATGTTGACAGGTTTCTTGTAGATACAGCTGTGTTTTAATTTTAAGGAAGATAGAAGTGAGTTGGGTTTTGCAAGCATGTATGGAGATCTTTAGTAAGTGGAGTAACATAAAAGAGATCATGGAGATGTTACTCAGTATCTTCATTAGGAGAGCCATCATGTTTTGAGGAAAAATGTGAAAAAACAATATTGTCAAAACGGACATGAATTCACTTTTTATGAGGTTTTTAATATAGCTTTCCTGGTATGTCAGTTTGCAGGATTAACATTTGCATATCTCTTGCCTTGCATAAATAGTGGAAGTGGATAAAGTAGCACATGTGGAACTATTCTGCTAGATTTTATTAATATTTTTATTCGTGGCAGTGATTAAGAGGAAAAAACCCAAAAGACCTCATAGCAATACCGTTTCATGTGGTGTAATATAATGCTTCACATTGCAATCATTGTTACTGGTGGCCACACCTAAAGAATCCTGAAGAAATCTGTAACTTCTGAGAATGACCCAGGCTGTTTCATAGATCTCTGTCATATTGTGATGTATATGTAGAAAAGAATTCATTGTCAACCTTGGCTTCAGTGGAATCCTTAGCAATTTTCACTCAGCTAAAAGCTTGAATGATCTGCCTCAAACTTAGAGATTTTTCAGGACCACCAAAGGCATAATTTCAGCCTCTGTTAAGAAGTTTACGGTAAGAACTGTAAGTTTAAAACCAAGCTTCTAGATATCTGTAGTGCTCATTTCATTCCATTTGATTTCCTAACATCACTGACTTCAGGACTGTTAGGTTATCCTCTGTGACAGGTTTTTTCCAGTTTGTTAACAGAGGATTTTGGAAATCTTTCATTTTCATCAGAAGAGAGATGATATTTTCCACCTAGTATTACTAAGGCTATCTAGCTGCATAGATCAATGAACTTTTTTTTTAAAGCATCCTGCTAAGTAAGCATCTATGGCACACCAGTGTCTTATAGTTGCAGTCTTTCAGTCTTTGTGTGCAGCTAAGAGAGAAGTGGCAGTCTTTTGTTTGCAGTGGGAGAGTGCATGCATATGTAGTATTGTGTTTTGTTTATTTGGTGTTACGTTTTGTAGATGAGGCTGCCATATTAAACACTATTAATTTAAAAAGAGCAAAAAGTATGAATTAGGTTGCAATATTGTCATGGTTTGAGCCCAGAGGGCAACTGAGGACCATGCAGCCACTTGCCTACTCCTTCCGCCTCTGGGATGGGAAAGAGAAAATAAAACAAAAGGCTCTGGAATTGAGACAAGAACAGGGAGGGAATGACTCACCCATTATGGTCACTGGCAAAAGACAAGACTCCTTAGGGGAAGAAAAAGAGCAATTTAATTCACACACCACCACCACCAACTTAACAATCAGACTAGAACAGTGAGAAGTACAACCACATCTTAAAACACCTTCTCTCCACCCCTCCCTTCTTCCCAGGCTCAGCTTTGTTCCTGATTTCTCTACCTCCTCCCCTCCAGTGGTGTAGCGGGGCAGGGGCTGGGGGTTGTGGTCAGTTCATCACCCATTGTTTTTGCCACTCCTTCCTCCTCAGCAGGACTCCCTACACTCTTCCCCTGCTCCAGCATGGGGTCCCTCTCAGAAGAGACAGTCCTCCATGAACTTTCTCCAGCGTGAGTCTCTCCTACAGGCTGCAGCTCTTCCCGAACTGCTCCAGTGCGGGTCCCTGCTGTGTATTGCAGTCCTCTCAGCAACAAACTACAGTAGTGGGGGCTTCTTCCCACAGAGTCCCAGCCTTCTTTGGGCACAGCCACCTGCTCCAGCATGGGGTTCTCCATGGGCTGCATGTTGGCATCTGCTCCACTGGTGACCTCCATGGGCTGCAGGGGCACAGCCTGTCCTCTTGCCACAGGCTGCAGGGGGGGTGTCTCTGATCTGGCACACCTCCCCCCATTCCTCCTCCTTCTCCTCCTCCTGCTTTCTTCCACTGACCTCAGTGTTTGCATAGGTGTTCCCACTCCTAAATATGTTATCACAGAGGCATGGTCACCATTGCTAATTGGATCGGCCTTAACCAGAGGGAGTGTGCTGGGTTTTTGTAGTATGGTTTTTGGTAGCAGGGGAGGGGGCTACAGGGGTGGCCCTTGTGAGAAGTGCCCTGCAGCTCCAGGTTGGACCCGCCTCCAGCCAAGGCCGAGCCAATTAGCGATGACTGCTGCACCTCTGCAATAATGTATTTAAGAAGGGGAACCTGGGAGGGGGTTGGGAGTTGTGAGGAGAAGTTAGGAGAAGGACACCTACGTGAACACTGAGGTCAGTGGAAGGAAGGAGGAGAAGGGAGCAAGATGTGCTGGAGTAGAGACCCCCCTGTATCATGTCGTGAGAGGGCAGGCTCTGCCTCTGCAGCCCATGGAGGTCACTGATGGAGCAGATGCTGACTTGCAGCCGGTGGAGGACGCCACACTGGAACAGGCAGCTGCACCCGAAGAAGGTCAAGATTTTGCAGGGAGAAGCCCCTGCTCTAGTAGTTTGGTGCTGGGAGGACTGCAGCATGTTGAGGTGACCTACGCTGGAGCACCTTGGGAGGAATGCATCCCATAGGAAGGACTCACAATGGAGAAAGTTTGTGGAGGACTGTCTCCTGTGAGAGGGGAATCACATGGAATAGGGGAAGAATGCAGTGGAGTGCTTCCCCCCATGCTTGGAGGAAGGAGCGGTGGGACTGACTGTGCCACCCATTCCCTGCCCCTGTGCTGCTGAGGGGAGGAGGTAGAGATATAGGGAACAAAACTGAGCCTGGGAAGAAGGGAGGGGTGGGAGAAGGTGTTTTTAAGATGTGGTAATGCTGTTTGTTAAGTCTTGTTTTTGTTAGTGTTTGAATTAGTGATGTTCTTTTTTTTTCCCCTAAAGAGGCTGCCTTTTGCCCATGAAGGTAATGGGTAAGTCATCCCTCCTTGTCTTTGTCTCGATTCCTGAGCCTTTTGCTTCATTTTCTCCTTCCCAGAGCTGGGGGGGAAGGAGTGAGTGAACAGCATTGTGGTCCTCAGTTGCCCTCAGGGCTCAAACCCTGACAGTCAGCTCCAACTTGGAGCCTGGGGACCTTCGAGAAGCTTCTTGCAGGGGCCACTGCTGTACTCTCCCCACTACCAAAAACCCCCACCACACACACAAACCCCACACAAATATGCTTAAATAAGTTTGTAAATAAAAAATCATAGATGCCTATCCATATGGATTTCAAAGATGTCGCATTGTTCTGAACTGTATGAAGGAGTATTTAGAAACTTACATGTTTCAGCGCACATCTTGACCATCTCTTTCTCTAGTTAAAAAAGGTCAAAACTAATGAAAACAAAAACCGGAGAAAAACTTCTCTGAAATAACATGTTGTTTTGGCAATCAGAATAGATTTGGAGAAAAAAAGGAAAAAAGCTGTGCAAATCATGAATATCATACTATGTTAGAGGATACTATGTTACAGGAGGCAGAGATTGTGACCAGCTGCTTGGCACAATTATGTAAGGTTGGTTTTATTACCTGTTTAATGACTTGGTTGACAGTTCCAAAAGCAGAGTCCAAGGACCACAAAGGAGAATAAGGAAGGTTCATTGCAATTATGAACTCTTTGCCTTTTGTTTTGTAGGTGAATTGCAAAGGAAGATTGGCTTGAAGGTGCTTGAAATGAGAGGAAATGCTGTTGTTGGTTACTTGCAGTGTTTTGATTTGGAGGGAGAGTCTGGACTAGTAGTGCGAGCCATAGGAACAGCCTGCACGTTGGATAAAATAAGTAACACATCAGCATTTTTACCTGCATGTAACTCCCCATCCAAAGAAATGAAGGAGTAAGTATGAATTAATAGTTTGTAGGGAAACAAGTTTCATCTCTCTTCTTTTCATACTCATTCAGTTTTACATAACCGGTGTGATTTCTTTTTTTCCCCAGAATTTATTTTTCTTTTGTAGTTTTATTTGTCTGCAATTCAGTTTATATCCCTCAATTTTGAAATGTTTTGGGTTGGATTACTTATGTTATTTCTTTAGAAGCTGGAGTGGTAATCCTTACTTAATACGACTTTTTTGAATTTATATAGCAACGGTATTACATATCCTTGGGTTATGATCCACCAGTTTCCTAACTAATAGTCAGTTCTGCTTTGACTCTGTGTTTATTGTACAAACATTTTTGCGATGGCTTCTTATGATATACCTTCTGTTCAAGATTTTCCAAGTTTGGTACAGTCAGGTTTGAGCATTTATGATAAGCATATAAGAAAAGATAAATTTTGAATTCAGAAAGTGTTTATGCTGAGCATATAAGAAAAGATAAATTTTGAATTCAGACAGTTCAGTCAGTGATTTAGGGAATGATCCTGAAGTACTCTCGTCTTTTCTTGTGTGCTTTGCTTTTTACTGTTGCAAAACAAGCAGGGCTATTGCAAAATACGTAGAGTTAAACATTGTACTTGCAGAGAAGATTTTTTATGATGAGAGGTAGAATTTCTTGATCTTTGTTACATCTACTACAGCGCCAGACACGGTTTGAATGCAATTTTTTTTAATGGGCTTACAAAAATACTTACAGTCTTCTTCAAATTGTTATTACTCTGTTGCTTGGAGAAATTAGTTATTTTCTGTTTGGTAGAGCCATCCAATTTCTGGAAGGAAAAAGCATCAAAGTATACTACTTATGCTGTGTTTCCAGAGATATTAATTGAATTAGCCATTTTCTTTAACTTGAACTGTTGTGTCATTACAATAGTAATTAGGCATTTTTGTTGTGCAGGCATCAGTATGCTCTGACTTCTCAAAATTACTGGTTTCTATTTCAAATCATAGCTTGTTTAACTTGTCTTAATTTTAAAAATTTGCCCTCAAAAGAGCTTCTGGATACAATGCAGCATAAAATAACAGTGGTGATAAAAAAAAAAAAGGTGGACCTGGTAACTACCAACGTAAAAAGCATTCAAATCAATAGCTTTCACTCTGAAGCAAAATGTGGAAATTGCACCCCACAAATAATCCATGTTCAGCTTGGTGGTGGATATTGTCAGAATCATTGTCCCTCAGTCCAAAAAGTGGGCGTGTTTCTCAAAGCCAGCAAAATCAACTAATACTTTTTATTCTTGACTTTACTAACTTGATGCCCTGTTGCCAAAGAATCAATTATGCATTCACAAGCTAGTGCTTAAGCTGTTCCTTTCTCTCTTTTTATTTCATCTGGACTCTTGCATGCTAGGAATTTAAATTCTTAGAGTCTGCTTAAGTAAGAGATCTCCTCTAGCTAAACTTCCCTGAAATCATTTATAACATAACTTTGCAACCTGTTTGTATGTATTGTTTTCTTTTCTTCCACCTTGGCTGCAAATTCTCTCAGGTCTCCGCTGGTTCATCCGCCAAGCCATGGATGCCGCTCGACTCACAACAGCCCAATTCACACTGCTACTGGCTCACGACTTACTCAGAACTTCTCTGTGTCTGTTCCCACTCTCATCTACACTGGTACGAGACTGCTCAGACTCAAGAGCTGGGGAGAGGCAGGCCACAGGCACAGTGGTCGCAAAGTGCAGGCAGGCAGGCAGTGTAGGCAGGTACCACCCATCTTTTCTCCTTCATTTTCTCATGGAGACATCTTCTATTGTCAGTGAAGAACTACTCTGTGTGCAGCTGCTGAAAGAAAGGCAGTAGTTTCTTGAAAGTGCATTGGAGTCTCTTCCACAAAGCCACACTCTTCTTTTTAACATGCTTATTTCCTAAGAAATTAAGTAAAAATAAGTTGATGTATCTGGGGAACATTCACTATTTTACAGTCATTGGAGGAAATTATATTTTGATTGGAGTTCATAATTGCTTTCAAGCATAATTCAGATACGGTATTTAGGTTTTAAAATTACTATAGGAAGGGTATGTGCCATTTGTGGAAGAGATGGTTTTAGAAAGCAGGTAAGTCAATCTGTGCATAAGTGAACTGTTTGTCAATATAGTTGTTCCCATAAAGGTTCTCCTCTTTGCTCTGTTTTTAGCTGTGGCATGCTGCTGATGCTATAGGATAAGGAAACATTTTTTTTTTCTTTAAAATGCATATGTGTGTATATACATAAATGTATGAATATGTATAAACACAAATATAATTTGAAATCATTTTTTATTTATTGAACTAACTCAAAGCGTTGTGTATTTGACGAGATTTTTAAGCCATAAACTGTTTTGAATTTTTTCTTTTGCATATATATAATTTTTTTGTCACATCTCATGCCTTTCATTTAGGTTAATTGTTTCATTGTAGATTATCAGCATCTATCTGTAGAATGCTGAATGGGTAAAACAGCATTTCTTTGCCTCTGGCCTCATCCCCAGTCTCGCACCTAAGGAATAGCTGCTGGCCCTGCCCCAGTCCCATCCTGGTGTTTGGATCATGCTGCTGTCAGCCAGGTCCTTTGGCACAGGATTACTGAATATGTTTCCACCTTCTTCTGGCAGGATTCCCTTCAATGAAGATCCCAATCCCAATACTCATTCATCAGGACCCTCCACCCCTCTGAAAAACCAAACCTATTCCTTTTCACCTTCCAAGTCCTACAGTCGACAGTCCTCTTCTTCTGACACAGATTTGAGTTTGACACCCAAAACTGGTAAGGCGCTTCCACCCACTTTTTGTTTAATTTGTGTTTCTCTTTTTATATTTTCATTCAACCCCTTTTTTGCTTTTTGACATTTAAGTTACCAAAATGATTTGGAAATTGGAGACTTCAGATAGCACCCCTCAAGCTTGAAAGGGTTTCTGTAGGGTGAAAATATAAATCCTGCCTATATTTCCACTATTCTGGATAACATTAAAATGACATTTGTAACACAAATGTATTCAAGTTGAAATAAAACATCTCAGAGCATTAAGGGAGTCGTAAGTAATTGCCTTTTTCTTATTTCCTCCATTTCATATTACAAATCATGGGAGTACATTTCTCACCACAATATGTTAAGGACAGTGTTACTAAAACTATGTAGTTTTCAAGCCTTATGTGTTGTGCTGTAAGTATATTGTCTAAATTTCTCTGTGATTTTTGACTCCTTTTTACCAATGCAATGCTAGAAATGTAACAGCTGCTGTCTTTTTATTATCCTCGGTATATGGAACTGGCTTTACATACACAGTATACATTTTGAAAGTAAGTTGAATTATACTCCAGCCATCTTCAAAAAGCATTTTTCTTTCTCCATTGGTCTGTTGTAATTTCTTCAACTTGGTGTTTCCTCCCTCCTTATTTTTTAGTCTGTGGTTAAAATCATGTCAGTAACGATGTCAACATAACTCAAAGAATTATTGCCTGTTTATTCTCCCATTATGTGACCAATGCCCCGAGTTTTGCTACTGTAGGGCAAGATATTTTGCAGAATTGTTTATAAAAGTTCGGTTGCTTTTTAAATAGTGTTTTAAATTGTATTTGAAGCTCAGAACATTCTTGTCTCCATCTAATCTAGACTATTTTAGGCAATTTTTAAGCATATTAAATTAGTTGATTCAGCTTTACTTGATACCACCCCTTTCAAGAATTTTTCCAAGCAGATAAGTTAAATGTTGCATTCAAATGTAGATACATTAAATATTTTACCCAGTTTATTCCTTAGATACCTGTTAAAAAATGTTCCCAATTAGGCAACTGTCTTTCTTAGTACTATCTTCTGTCCTGTTTTTAAACAAACAAACAAATTCCCACTTTTTTTTTGTCCTTTTGTATAAACAATGACTGTTTGTGGATAATCTATGGTGGTCACTTGTTTAAAGGACCTACAAATATAACTGGATGTTTATTACGTAGGAGAACCACAAATTCATGTGTTTGGTTTACTGAATATTTGAAAACGTGTTCCTTTTGATCAGATTTTCCATCATAAGGAGCATGTTGTGTAACATAGATGGTCATC